>NC_142283.1:37479684-38161011 GCF_052056855.1 Sturnus vulgaris | reverse complement strand
AGTCCATCATCAGAAGCACCCAGCTTGAGCTTCAGCAACTCAGCTTGTTAACAAAAACAGCTTTCACCTTATTGATTCAGTGGAGAACCGGTGTTGGGTCCTATTATGGTGGCTGGTATATGTAATTCCCATACCACTACACAGAATTATGAAAAATTAACTTGAACTTGAAATACCATCATAATGTTGCATGTTGTCCTGAGCACAACATCTAGGTTGTAATGATCTGTAAAGCATTAGGCTTTGCTTTCAAAATTATTTTTTCAATCAAATCAACTGCTCTTAACAGCAGTATCTTAAAATGGTAGTTCTGTTACGGATTCAAGAATGCAGATAATGTTTAATAAAAAGATACAAACTTATTTTTGTATTTTCAAGCCTAAATGTAAATAGAGAACATGCTTTTGCACAGGAAATGCAGTGAAAAGCCTGATACTGTGTTAGGCAAAACATTCGTTGCTTTTAGGGTAGAACCAGAAAAAGCATATGAGCTCTGATAAAGTTACGATTTTTACTTGTATGGTTTAAGCTGGTCAAGAATTCCACTCCTTTTCGCTTTTAGGACCGTAAATTAGAGTCAAATTGTCTTGGTGCATTTCTTCTGCTCATTCCTTGGAAAGTCTACTTCTTATCCACTGTTCAATTTGCTGCTTCCATACAGCTGTACTGCCGCAACCTCTCGGCGTCTGCTTTGCATTAACAGGCCCTGGCTTTGCTAGCAGTCAAGGCAGCACTAAATTCTCTTGTGTGAAGCAGCCTCACTACAAAACCTGCGTGAGGCAAGAAAATGTTCTGACATTTTACCACACTAAATGTTCTAGCCACTAAATTGTGCTGCTAGCAGAGCTTGTTAAGGCTTGTTTCAGAGGGCTGTATGCTACACGGCAGTGCTATGCACAGAGGTGGCCCCTAAATGAAAGAAAGTACAAACTAAAAAAGTGCTTTAAGACATCTTTTTTTTCTCACAAATGGAGAGATGTTAGTGCTTTTGCTTTTAGTTTATCTCATTACTGTCTGAATCTCCCTCCCATATACATATTACTGAGTAGAAGATAGAGCTAAGTGTTAAAAATTAGAGGAAAAACCCTGACTATTACAATATATTAGTGACAGGCTTTAGCTTCCTACGCTGTACTTACAAGTAAACTTTACTGTAAAACTTCATTGAATGCAACATATCAAATGGTTCCAGGAAGAGTTTATTCCAATGAATGAGAGAGCATATGAATGAGCAGTTGTAGGTAAATGAAAGGACAGCATGATCGAATTTTTCCCCCATAAAAATGGGAAAATACAGAAATTCTAATTTAGAAATTATTTAAATAGAGTATTTTTGCAAAGAATATGTTGTTAAAAATATCACAGAAAAAGATCAAAATAACCAGCTGAAAAAATGGCCTCTTGGGTCTAAGCGTCTTAACAGATGGTTTCTATTAAACTTCTATTGCTTCTTCAAGAAGAACGGCTTTAATGTCTACTACAGTTTTATTATTATTATTATTTTGAGAACATACCTACAGTATTTTAGACATATAATATAAGGGCAAAAGTATGCCAAAAATCTGACAGAAGCATTTCTTACAGCCTTAACGTCTATGCTTTTTTCTGCTGCTGATTTAGGTCACGTTTTCATTTACTTTCGACTACTGTTGGACCTGATGAACGATTTTGTTCAACAGGAGGCTCTTTCACCACAGTTCAGTTTCTTTTCAATGTTTTCTCATGCTTTTCTTCAACAGCATATTCAAAGGAAAATAATTTTAAAATATTTTGTTTCCTTGGATTTTAAAAAGCATGAGTATTTAGGATGTACAAGAAGGCATCCAGCAACCCTTATGGAAACTTGTTGACGTAGAGTTTGGTCCTGATCCCAGACAAGAAAACTCTCATGACTTTAAATCCTTTGTAAGCATAAGAAATAACTATGTAATGTACTTATCTTGTATTATTTCATAGGAAGTGTGTTCCAAAATGACTAAGTGATGTAAGTCAGTATTGGTACATTGTATTCCAGGACAATATACCATTTCTTCTTCTAGAATAAATACTATACAAAAGCAAAGATACATAGAAATATGGTAGATTTTAATATATTCAAAAGACCAGTAAAAACAAGACAGTGAGGTGAAAAAATGTAGTGCACAGAGCACTCTTTGATTTCCCCTATTTTGCTGTTACAGTCAAATTAAGATCTGTAACTAGGGCTTCCCAGTAACTCTGAGTGATTCTAGGTATTAGCTGGAATTAACTGTATATAAACTTCCATAATTTTTATTTCAGAGTGTTCTCTGCCTATGTATGATTTCCCATAGTTTTCAGATTCAGCATTAGGAAATATTATGGTGAATCTCCTCAGCAGATTCTGTATTCATAAGCTAGAGTGATGGCTATCCACATGGGTCTTTTATTGTGACATCTTGATTCTTCCAAATGGCCTTCAATTTCAATTGAATATGAAATGGCAGGTACTATATTTTTAGTAAATCTCTCTCTGTTTAATAGGCAACAAATAAATAGAATTAATTTCGGAAAAGATGAGACTACAGACTAAAATTTTTAAATAGAGTGTAATAGTTCCACAGAGAGCACAAAATCTAATACCTAAAACATTATTCACCTGTTTCTCTAATGTTCTCACCTTATCGAGTCTAACTGCAGGCAAATATAACGATCTCACCAAATATCCACCAGCAAAAATGTCATAGATAATACTAGCATTACCCTTTTTGGGAATAGTTAATGACACTCATGTGAAAGGAACTCAAACGAATTTCATTGGCATCTATTTTTCTGGTTTTCCCAGCCACAGGATTATGCAATCAAGAATAGAAAATAAATGTGCCAACAGAGTGCAGGCATATTTTCATGAGCCACAGTCTGGAGGGAAGCGAAATGTTTGCTGGAGGGGTCAGGTTCTCAGGATCTCTAGCAACGGCTATAAAACTTAACATCATCACCATCCTTTTGTTCTGATGTATTTACATTTTCCTCTGTGTCCTTCTAACTTTCTATCTCTTCCCATCACGGTGAAAGGAAGTGAGTCTGGTCTCAGCCATGACTTACTTAGACTACTGAGCAGTTTCATTTCTCCTTTGCACTTCTCCATAGAAAGTGGAACAACCTTCCTGCTCTCCACTGCAGTGTCCATCACCAAAGGGATTAAAGTAAGCATTTAAGACAGAATTTGTTATTGCTGTCCTTTAATCTCTTTGGTTCATCGGTAGAGCTACAGCCTGCAAAACACGTGGATACATTGTGGGTGTGTATTCAATAGCAAAAATAAATTGTGTAGTTTCAGTGTGAAAATCTAGGAACAGGTACAAACTTATAGCTGTATGTGAAAGTAAAAGTGCTGGAGCAGGTGACAGTCAGAAACAATTCACTCTTTTTATGATAGATATATGTCTGAATTAATTGAACAGTAGCACATTAAATGGTAACATAGTAAGATCACAGTAACTCTCTCTTACTCTCCAAAATATGGACAAGTACATACAGTCTGGAGGAAGAAAAAGTACAAAAGAAAACAATAAATCTTTGTGCTATGGATAGGTTACTTACAAGAGACCACTAAAAGCCCCCAATATGACATCAAAACTACTGAGTCACTCAGCTCCACATGGGAGTTTCTAAAAAAGACAGGGAGAGAATGCATAATGTTGAGAATAAAAACAAAATAGCCAAAGGGTATCTTTAAAAACTATGGAAAATCAATGTATCAGAAAAAACAATAGAGTATTTGTTCTTTCAGGGACAATGCAACTTATGGAACTTATGGAAGCTGTCAAGTCTAATGGAATTTTCAAAGATTAAACCACAGCAAAAAAAAACCAAAATCAAAACTAATTTAAGAGTCTGGAAGCCACAGAACTAAAATAGAAAATTAGATTCTTACTTAAAGCTGGAAATAAAATAGCAGATAGAATGAAAACTATTGCTAGCTCTCTAGCAGTAAAGATTACTTCTATTTAGCCCTGCAGATGGTAGACTTTTTCATTAGTTTCAGTAGCTGTGGAGCTGTGGGATCAAGCACTGATGTTCACTATCCAAAAGCCCAGGCAATTCATGGGACGAAAATTAGGAAAGTGGTACTGAATGAAAGAGAGGAGCAAAAGTTTGATTAAATGAAAAACAGAAAGTTCTGAGACTGAGACTCTGAACAAGGTTGGTTTTGTGCCCACGTGGCGGTTCCAGACTTTTATGTGCTTGGACATCTAGCGAGACTTCTGTGACATCTGTGTCTTCTGAGCTCTTTATTTATTTATTTGCTTTTTTTTTTAATAGAGTGGGTCAACTGTAGTCAGACCTGGTCTAGCTTCTTTCCATGGCAGGGGGTTGAAAATGGATGATTGTAAGGTCCCTTCCAAACCCATGCCATTCTGTGGTTCTATTACTATGATTCTATGACACTATGATTTTATGAAATAGACTTTATCTCAGTGACCAATTAATTGCATTTCTGTCCTGGAAAACCTTCTGTATCCCTTTACATGAATGTATCATTCTTTTCATTCACTGCTATCACCTGGAAGCTAATATTGCATCATATTTCTCCATAGTTTTCTGAAATTAAAAGCTTAGTTTTACAACAGCAAGTGACAAGAATGTGTTGCACCTAGATCACCTATTTTCATATACCAGTGTCTACCTGAATTCTGGAACTTGCTGTTATCTACAAAACTGATTCATGCGGGAGAAAGTTGGATTTGAAGTTATTTTATCTTGGAGATTTATAATCTTTCTATACCAAAGTTGTTTTGCTTCATGCAGTGGTTTTGCATTCTGTTTGGTGTCAATGAAAGCTCATGTTTTTCAACTTCGGGTGACAAGAAGGTGTGTTTAGAAAGATCCAATTTTCATTTAATCAACAATAGCGAATGTGTAGCAAACATAATGTGTTTGTTCATAGTCTGAAAAAAGGCATACCAAAAAATATGGTTTATTCTCAGTACAGAGGTTTCTCGCTCTGAGGTCCCAGGAGCAATGTAGAGACATGGCTTAATTGCACAGAAAGATATTTGCCTGAATTGCCATTTTTTCCCTTCAATCATAACAACTTTTTGAATATGTGCCATAAAAGTTAGAGTGAACTCAATTTTGTTCTGGACGTATATTTGAAGCTTCTGTTAGATCATGTTCAACAAAAACAAGAAGACAAGGAGCAATTTAAAATCCACTGAGAACATGAATATTTTTACCCAGGCACACCCCCAAATACAATACTTCTCGTAGGTCTTAGTAAGTCCTCTCAGTTGAAAGGTCTGGGTCTGAATCCCCAGTTAAAACTCACTAGGAGAATTGAAGGTAGGACAAAGCCATTAGCTCTTCTGATGAGTTTTGCAAGACTAATTCTGCTTATTTTTATTCCCCACAAACTTGTTTGCAGACATGCCCTTACAAAAAAAGACAAGCTGACTATTGTTGTTGTACCTAGTAAATTACAATACAAAGCTGAGTAATAGATACAGACACCACTATTTTATTGCATCACAAACTGTCTTGAAAATAGGAGTGCAAGACCTAGGAGATTATTCTTAGTCTACAAATAATTAAATTAATCCAAGTTAGATTTATCTTTGCATGTTAGACTATGATTCTAATCTCTTTTGTTCAATTAGAATCAATGGCTAGGCTTTGCATTCTATTCCCTTTTACTGTGAGGTAGCAAGCAATCATTGGCATAGGAACAGTATTTGCCACAAAACATAAAACATGAGGAAAAACGTTTATAATTTTTTTTTCTGAGTATGTGTTGTCATAGAATGAATGTTTGATAGCAAGTTGATAAACAAAAAATTTGTCAGTGCACAAAGAATTGAGAACAAATGAAGTGATAGCTTGCTTTCTCCCTGTAATCTCATTGATCAAAAGCAACTTGTGTGTTTGGCTTATTTATCAGTTTGAAACTCCCCAAGTGCTTCTAGAGTCTCACCAAGGGATACTGTTGACCAAAACTCAAGCCAAAAAAACATTTGTTCTTTCTGAAGCCAGCTTTTAACTTGCAAGCCAAAAGTCAATTCTGAGTTTTAGTATGTTTATCCAAGTATAACAAAAACCCCTCATCATGAAACACTCAACCAGCCCCAAGAGTAGACAATTACTTGGAACTAGTCACTGACTGAGATGTTACAGATGTCATGAAAAACTAATATCATTTTTCTTGAGCAGTCATGGCATTGGACAGTCTACCAGTATCTTTGTCATTGACACTCTAGTTATCTCCTGTGATATTTCAGGACGTTGCTATGCTAAGTCTTGGAAAGGATTATTGGGTAGTATTGCAGCTACAAATGTGATAAAAGTGGTTTACCAATCTCTTAATAGGCAGCAAAACAATTTTCTTTCTGAGATATCTATAGGCAGTCTGGATCAGGAAGTGGCCCACTTGAGAAAATCTTTATAATAATGAGGAAATCTTAAATCATTATGTATTTTGGTGATTTCTAGTTGGAGTTAATATATAATATGGATTCTGTATACGACGCTGTTGTTATCTCCAGTCCTGTATGAAAAGCACAATCCATAGAAAGGCATGATAAAAAGCATGGTCCATAACAACCTTAATAATTACCTTCATTGCTACTTCATTGCTACAGAAACTATGAATTTTTTAAGCTGTTCAGAGGATTTCCCACGGCAATAAGTTTGTTCACATTTGATCTGTTCAAGGAGAAGTATTTTACTCAGCTGAATTAAATTACTTAGGTATTTAATTTAAAATAAAATTTGAATATTTAGTTAAGTAGGAAATGGAAACCTTCTAAAATAAATATGTCCAGTAACCTACTGGAGGAAGTCCATCTGTTATTTCATTTAACTGGTATTCTACCCATGGTGGAATGCATGCCATGCATGGAGGTAAATTGCACCACAAATCAACAGCAGAATGCTATAAAAATCTTCAGAAAGGTTGAGGATATCTCATGATTAATAATTTAGGTAAGGTCTGTAAGACCTCAAGACTAGTGAGATTATTGCACTCATAATGTACCACTAGTTAACTGGTGGTGTCTGTGTCTAATGTTAAAGTGAACATTAGGTCTTCATTTCAGGTCTTAACTGTACCTGAAAATATGTTACATTACACCACAGCTTCCAAGTAATCCAACACCCTAATATTCAATAAGATACAGTGTGTGCAGAGAGAAACCAGGTTTAATAGATGCTGTTGGGCCCAGCAGTTCGGGCTTGGCATCAGAAATGCTAGAAAACCCCAGCAGAAAAAGAAGCCACAGCAGCAGCAGCAGCTACTGAAAAGGTGGCAGAGATTGTAATGCAACTTATGTTTAATGAATCCTGATGCAGCCTGAAAAGGAGGAGAATATGACCCAGCTGGACATTAACGAGTTCAAATTTTAGTTTTGTTTTTTTAAGACTACAACCAAGGTACATTACTTATACCATGGCTAGGCAGATAATCTGTCTGTACTCATTTTGGCTGGGGTGGAGTTAATTTTCTTCACAGTGGCTGGTATGGAGCTTGTTTTGGGTTTGTGCTGAACACAGGATTGATAATATAAAGATGTTTTTGTTATTGCTGAGCAGGGCTTACACAGAGCCAAGGTCTTTTCTGTTTTTCGTACTGCCATGGTGGCAAGGACATTGGAGGTGCATGGGAGCTTGTGAGGATCCAGGACAGGTCATCCCAGCAGACCAAAGGGACATTCCAGACCATAGGGCATCATGATCTGTTTATGAAATGGGGGGAAGAAGGAGAAAGTGGGGGAATGTTTGGAGTGATGGTGTTTGTGTTTCCAAGTAACTTGCATGTGATGTGGCCTGGTGTCTAGGGAAGGCTGAACACCTGCCTGCCCATGGGAAGGGGTGATTAGCTCCTTGTTTTGCTTTGCTTCTGTGCATGGCTTTTGCTTTCCCTGTTAAACTGTCTTTATCTCAACCCAGGGGCATTCTTCCTTTCACCCTTCCAATTCTGATCCAGCTTGTGGGGCAGTGACCAAGTGGCTGTGAGGGGCTTGCTTGCTGGATGGGGATAAACCACAATGATATCAGAGTGCAATAATCACAGGACCTACAGATTACCTACAAAATGTACAACTTCCTCTTGGATTTTGTTGTCAAGCTTACATAAACTAAATGAAATTACACAAGAAATAAATTCTTCATTGCATGAAAGAGACAATTTCTTACCATACTATAAACATTGATTAGGCTCACATATAAATAATTCACTCATGGATTATAAAACTACTTTAGACTTCAAGAGAAATTGCCTGTGAGTTCTGCCTGCAGGGATAGAGCCTCAGAATTTCACAGACGTGATGTATTTTCACATGAAAATGCTGATGCATCTGCTGCTTTTATTTAGTTTGATTTTTTTAAAGCTGGAAACCATCCCAAAATGGGTTTCTATATACAAAATGTCATCACCTGTATTACACTTTTACCACTGTGTCTTAAAAATCAATTATTTTTCATTAAAACTGCAAGTGCGAGAGAAATTATGGACAGACTCAGCTGGCTAGGGCTGAGGTAGAGTTTTTTCATATAACTTGTTTGGTGGTGTTTTGGATTTGTGATGAAAACAGTGTTGGTAACACTTGGATGCTTTAGTTATTGCTGAACAGTGCTTATTCAGTGTAAAGGCCTTTTTTGCTCCTCGTACTGCCCTGTCAGCAAGTGGGCTGGGGTGCACAAGAGTTTTGAGGAGTACTCAGTTGGGAAAACTGACTCCAACTGACCAAAGGGATGTCCCAGACTACCAACAGGTTAAACCATGACACAGGACCAGGCAAGATGCAAGCACCTGAAGATATCCCTAAATACACAGTTTTTAGGGATATGCTTGTACGAGTGCCCTGTTCAAGATTGCTGTACCTCCAGAAAAAAATATTAGCACTAGAAAAAAAATAGTTCAAACACGGTAGGTAATTTCTCCTTGTTTTTCCGTGTTTTTTCTCTAAAGCTGATGAAAGTGTTCCTTTAGTGTCCATTAATGACATCCCTTAAATAACAGCCAATGGCATTACATTAACAAAAAAAAAAGCCGAAAACATAATGCCAGTTACAAATCATTTTCATAGTGAGAGTGAGACTTTTTGTAAGAAACATTCAATGCTTGTGCTATGAGAATGGCTGGTCATGAAATTCACACAAACTCAAGAATAGTTGTTGAAGTGTAAGAAAGACCCTATTATCTTCAGTAATTGAATGTTAATAACAGTTGTTTTGAAGCAGGCACTCAAGTGTAAGATGCCACAAAGCAAAAGACATAGAGATGGTAATGATAGAAATCTGAACGCTGAATTTTCTATGGCTCTTTACTTGGAGCAGTAATAGTCATGCTACCTATCGATATTTCACATCTCAAGAAAACCTGATGTTACATCCACTGATCAGTTCTAACAATATACAAAAAAATCCCTCCCAAAATTGAAGCGCTTACATGACTTGTTATTAATATCTCTTGGCACTGTTCTCTTACATCAAATTAATTCTTTGTATGAACTGTGAACAACTGGAGCATTGTAATTACTTCTTAGCCTACATTTAATCAGTTGAAATTTCATTGAAATATATTTTCTGATATATTTTTAAATCTATTTGAAAATATTATATCTAGATTTAGCAATTACATTTATTTATTCAATTTTACAAATTTATTCTGGAATTCGTCCCTATAGGTCTGAAAATTGTAACTAACATGCCAATATGTCCAAGCTCTCATGCATACATTTTGGTAGAAAATTATTTCATTTAATGACTTGATTCTTTCTACAGTATTTTTCATTATAAAACAACCATAAGATGGTCTGGAACAAGAAGAATTGATCCCAAATAAAAAATCATTCTGGCACCCTTTTCTATCTAGTCTTTGGCTACAGACTCTTTTTCCACTTTATCATTTTTTTTTCATCATTGTGAAGTACCTATGATTGAAAGTGGTTCTTTAGAATTCCCTCTAGAAATTGAGCCTGGAGACAAGACCACCAGCAGGATGACAATAGGAAAACAAAACCAGTAGACATTTCTTGAACAGTCATTCTTTCAATGTTGTTAGCAATTCAAATCAAGTAAGAACCATAGCATTGGCTCCATATATCTTGCTAGTTTCCTATATTTATTTTTTTAATAGAAACGGAGAGTGAGACTGGTAGGTGGGTTTTCACACATCCTGCATAAACTGCACTTCTCTACAGGTATAGGATTTTCAGGGAATATTGATGGGTTCTTTACACTATCCAGGAAAGCTAATACTCCTTTTGCCAACCTTGAGGAAAAGGTAAGTATTCAAACAGTAGGGAAAAACTGGCAATAGGGATGATCTAATAGAAGAGTTCGTCATGGTAGCTCAGGCAGTTGTTTTCTAAACCACCACCCTTTTTTCAGCTTGGACACAAGCAGTAATGGATATCTTCTAAGTTAACTGTGAGCATCTAAAGCTGTGTGGGCTAAAGTACAGCTTACAAGGTTTGTCAAAGCCAAGGTCATCAGACGCTCCCAAAAAAACTAAATGGAGTTTTGAATTTGATTCCCAACAGATTTACAAGGTTAGAAAAGGAGTTTTGTATTGCCCTTTTTTTTTTCCCTTAGAAGCTAATGAACTCTTCAAAGACAAAAAATCTGTTTATTCCCATTGGCAACCAATAACCCAAATGAAATAGATATGTGTGTTCCACTGGGATTTATACCATTTGCTCTAGCATTTATATTACTGGCTTGTACAAAGGAAAGAAATAGTAGTTTGAGCTCATAATATGTTGGGCAAAATATCAAGAAGATTAGGCCATATGGTAGAGCAAGGTCTGATGAAAAACATACATTTACTGCAGAGAAATTTTTATGCCAAAATCTAAGAAATCCTACTGCAAAACAGTGTCTGCCTTGTATCATGGTCTTTTACCTCCTCTCCCTCCATAAGACTTTCTTAGGAGGAAACTAGGCCTTAGCAAAAAGGATCTGAATAGTAGACTTTTAGGAGATTAGGGGAATTAATGTAGGCATGGAGAAAAGAAAAGATAGAAATTGAGAAAATCTAGACCATTTTTTTATTAGCAAAAATGTTAATCTTTTCCTGTTCAATAAAGTGATGTCTGCCACAAATACTACAGATGTTGAAACTACAGATGTGGAAGGAGACCATCAAATGCACTTTAAGATGTTTATGATATTTATTATCATGACCTCATTTGAGATTCAGTCTAATATTAATTATGCACTGCAGCTGGTAGTCCACCATTTCCCTAGAGAATAAGTAAAATACTTCCAATACATCACATCCATGAAAAACAAGCTAGATGTTAGACAAACTGTTCCTTTACACATTTTAAGGCTGCAACCTTTCTCTCCACTGCTGAGCAAGGAGTTATAACCCAAAACACAGCTGGTCTCTACAAGGATGAACAGCCCCACATCTGACTCTTTCTGACTAGCCAGAATGATGTTGATGGCACCCCTTTTTTCATAGTTGATTGCATCTCAAACTGTTAAGAGGGAAGTAACATAAGATTTCTTAATAAAAAAGTTCCCATTCTCGGAATAGCCACGTCTCAGGGGGAAAAAATATGAGGACATTTCCCCAGCTGTCAGGAAAGATGAACACAGAACCAGAACAAGCTATTTTAGTCTAGATATCACAAGAAAGAGCATATCAAACGCCTGTACTAGCGCAATGGGATTTTCAAAGTCATATTTTTATGAGGCACTGCTGTTAGTTACAGGAAAGCTACAAAGTGAGAAACCACATTTACCAGCAGTTTATGAGGATTATTATGGACACAGCTCTGTTGGTGATACTGTCCTGATTTAGTAGAGTTTTAGGCTCTGCTAAGCACAAATAATATGGTATATTATGTGTTGTTGTTAAGGCAGGTACTCTGTTAGAAGGTAGAGTGCTCTGTAAAATGTATCAGATACTTTTGATGTATATGTGATGTCTCAGTGACTTGGATCTATGGATTCCCCCTCAGGCACAGACATTATTTTTGCTAAATTATGGGAACTCTTTGCTTTGGTAGGGATGCTAGCTCTTAAGGTATTCTTGTACAAATTGGCAGGTTCATATTACCCCTTCTCTTCATTTTTGCAGGATGCTAGGATGAAACTTGCCTCAGTTTGTGTCCATCAAATTTTCGGGACTGCATTACAAGCTGTTATTGTTGTTTTCCCCTGCTAGATATAGAACATACTTTTTCTGAATGGGGAAATACTTCAGATACTGTACTGTATTGATTATTCTGTTTGTCGTTATTTGCTTTTTTTGTACTTCTACAATATTTCTCTGGCATCAGTTTAAAGTATAACAGGCTCACTGCATCCAGGTTTCTAAAAAACATGACAGCTTGGTTCTTGGCTGATGCCAAAATATAATTTGATTGAGCAAAGTATAAATGACACCACATAATTTCTCTAATGATATTTTGCTACTGGAATTTTTCCTTTTGGACTGGAATGGGAGATTTTATATCTCACCTCAG
This sequence comes from Sturnus vulgaris, assembly GCF_052056855.1. Lineage (NCBI taxonomy): Eukaryota > Metazoa > Chordata > Aves > Passeriformes > Sturnidae > Sturnus > Sturnus vulgaris. The sequence goes on along the minus strand of NC_142283.1, from coordinate 38,148,577 downwards.
ATTTCAGTACCTGGAGTCACTGTCATTGGTGTGTGCATTATACATTGCTGCTATGATATATAACGTCTTGAAGAATGGAGTTTCAAATCATGTGGTTTTTAGGAAACTTATATTTGGAAAAATAAGGTTTTGGGGTTCTTGGAGAAGTTCTGGCTTCTGTAGCTTTATTGTGGGTGTTGACTATCAAATTGCTTAGTATGGTCCCACTTATCCTCAGTCAATATACCAGTTTTTGCCAGCTTAGCTTTGGGTATTTAAAACTTGTTTTCCGACTACAAAACATTATTTTAGAGGGCAAGGCACGTATCCCTTTATTTATGTCATACACTTTTTGATGGCCTTACAAAGGTGCAGGACAGGACAAAATTAGTGTCTGTAACTGAATTGCAGGTGAAGAATCAGATTAAGCAAAAAATTTACTTGCCTTGTATTTTCAAACACACCTTTTCCCTTTCTGTTAGAAGGCAGTCCTAACTCATAATGTAAATACCAACATATTACTTTCTGTTTCATTCACTAAACACAGTAAATGTTTTAGTCCAAATAATCCTTTTAAAATAAGGCCACTGTCTGAAAAATCCTAATGTGTACTGGTACTCATTTATTTGTTAAGAACAGAATGAGGGATTCTCCATGGAACCTGATTTTGCATCCTCCAACATCTCAGTTCCTTTTACCTTGCACCTGCCTTTGAGATGGCTCCACAGCAATGGCATTATCCTCCAAAGTTAGAAGTCTTTTAACAGTCGTAATACTGTCTCTGAGAATAGGATACATTTTCTGAGAATATATAAATATGGAGTGCTGTGTCCAGTTCTGGGCTCCTCAGTCCAAGAGAGACATGGAGCTCCTGAAGCAGGCCCAGCAGAGGAGAATATAGATGATTAAAGGACTGGAGCATCTCTCTGATGAGGAAAGGCTGAGGAAGCTGGGCCTTTTCAGATTTCAGAAGAGACAGCTGAGAGGGGACCTCAGCAATGTGCATAAATATCTAAAGGGACAGTGTCAGAGGATGGAGCAGTAAGACAAGAGGCAATGGGCAGAAACTGATGCAAGTTCCACCTGAATATTGTCCAGAGAGCTGGTGTAGTCTCCCTCACTGGACATATTCAAGGACCATCTGGATACAATGCTGTGCTGTTTATTCTAGGATGATCCTGCTTGAGCAAGGAGGTCGGATCAGATGATGCATTGTGGTCCCTTCAAGCCTGACCTGTTCTGTGATTCTCTGATTCTCTGATTCTGTGCTTCCGTATTATCCATTAATGGCAATTCCATCTTAAAACATACAATTCTAGCAAAGTAGTGTGTTTTGGTGTCTTGTGGGGATCTCAATTCTTTCCAAAGAGAGAGAAAGAGCAGTTAAACCTCTTTGTAATCTCACTTCTTCCCAGTTTAAAACATTATATTTAATGATAGCTAAAATAAATGCAATTAGGATTTCATGGGATTAATTTTAAATTATTATATAGAAGATATCATAACTTCTGTATGCCAACACAGTAACTCATCTTGTCCTTAGCTGGGGCTCCAGCTTTTCTTGTATAAAATATTCAATTACGAAATAAACAGCTGAACTGCATGAGCAACCTAAACTCTGTGCTGAAACTGTGACAGTGTCTGTGTAGGTTTTAGCTAGTAAATAATCTTGTTCTTTTGCACTCTCAACCAATACAATTCATGCCACTTTCCGTGGCACCATTCCTAAAATAATATACCATGCTTCAGGCCAAGGTTTATTAGCTTGGGCTCTGTGATATTCTAATTGCAGTTAAATGGCTCTTGATGGTTTAGGCTCTCAGAAGAGCATGTTCATGCCTGTTGCAGCATACCATTTGGTAATACCTCAGGAAGTAAACATCTTAATTAATAATCCTGCTGTAACTACTGTGTGTATCTTTGCAATTGTTGTCTCTGGAGCTCCTGTTGTTGCCTCTGAGAGTGGCTTCCCTGGGGATCCAAGCTGAAGTGGTCCAATCTGTTTAATTCTGCACTGAAGGAGTGTGTATAACATTGATTACATTATTTTAGGTGGAAAGCCTACAGGCAAAGCTCAGCAGCTGCTTAGATAGTAATCAATACATCTTCATTAAATTAGTGGTTCTTAAACCTTCTCGAGTTGTATTGTCATCACATTTGTAAGTTTATTTCAAACTGGTTTTTTAGGTCTATCTGAAAATCTTCTGTTCATCAATTTTCAATTTTATCTCTTTTTTCTGTCTTCAGTGTTATAAAATATAAATCTTTGGTTTGGTATGTTTGGCTTTGCCTTTTCATATCACACAATTTTAACTTGAAATGGTGGCAGTCTATACCAAAAATGAGTGAAAAAAAGAACAATTTCCCGTATCAGGTTTTTATATGGAAAAAGACAGGTTTGCTTCCCCATTAGTAATTCTAAAAAATTGAAATGCTAATTATAGATTATATTCAACTGAATCCAAAGAACCTTATCCTTTTCAACTCTAACAGATGAGCCTAAATGATGCAAAGTATGTTTACCCAGGTCTCTGCACTGGCATTTGATGGAAACAAGCACAGCAATTATGTAATAGCCTGCAGAGAAATTATGAATATCTAATACATTTTCTTTCCTTTTTTCAAGATATGTTGTGTCCAGTTTTCTGATTTTCTGACTACATGGAATAATAAAAGAAGTCATAAATAGCCAACTACTGACAGTATGCCAAATGTTGATTTGAATATAAGAAGTTGTGGTGACCTAGCCATTATTTTGAAAGAAAACACGAAGTTACTTGATCCCTCAACCTAACTAGAGTTGAAGATTGTCCACCAGATAGATACTCAGGACTCATATTCTAATTATAAAGTATGTTTCCAGGAATCTCTTCCTCCATGCCTCTATCACACTCATCTGCCATTTGTTCAGTCTCTGAAATATTCCAGACTTGACCTTGTCCCTGTTTTCTGTTTCTGTTTCTCTCTCCTACCCTTCCGCTGGCAGCTTTCATATACCACATGATGTTTTGTAACTCACTGAAAAGTCAGGGTGTTTCATAAGTACAGTCTTCTGGATTGTAGCATCCTTATTACTTTAAATTAGGTCTTACAGATCTGTTCTTCTAATTTAAATTAAAAAATTATTTCAATTAGCCTGGTAAAAGGAAGGATTGTCCTGTAGTGCTTCCTACTTCAGTTTGCAAGTCAACATTTTAAAAAAGTAAAGGAAATAGAGCTCACATGCTATAGGTTAGCCTAATTGTGTCAGGGATGAGAATTTATTTTAAAATATCTATACTTGAATTTGTATTTTTTTATTTAATATCAAAGGAAGCTCCCCAATACACATTTGCCAAAAGTGGGTGCTGAGATAAATTTAAAGCCTCCCCTATGAGGAGCAGTATGAGGTGGTTTTGATTGTCATGTCTTTTTCACATAGAAAATGCAACATCCTCATAGCCTTACAAATGTTAGATGTTCTTATGAACAGAGAAATTGTCTTTACTGAGCTTGGAATGGACTTAGTCACAAACTCCTCTCTACTGCAAAAATTTAATGTGGATTTTCTCTGATTTCTTTCTTTATTTTTTTTCATCTTCTATAAAGCATTTCTCAGAACTTTTATAATGCTTCATGCCAGAGCCTTTTCATCAATTTTGTTTCATATTTTGATTTAAAGATTTTTAAAAACAATTTTTAAAAGTCAAGTATTATTTTTGCTTAAATCTTTGGTTAAGCAGAATGGTTTATAAAATTAAAAAGTTTCAAATTCTTCATGTAGCTATATATTTAATGTTTTTTACATATGTGTATTTAATATACACTCCCTTTTTAATTTAGAGGATTAAAAAGAAGAAGTATTGTGGACTGTTTTGGAGCAACTCATGTGAACAAAAGCTGCACTGAAATCGCATGTTAGTTTAAGTTATCCAGTATTAAATGGAAAAAAATACAGAATTAAATGGCATTATCTTCTTGTTTTATTCTGCTGTATTGGCAAATTCTGAGATATTCTGTATAAGGCAATATCATACATGGATTTACACAAAATCAAACAACTTACCTTAAAATAAAGGGAGAGATTTAAATGTGAGATCTGTTTGTGTTGTTACAGAAATACCACAAAGACTGGGCTTTACTAAGAGACATTAGTAATCTGTTGAAATGATGGGGCAGACACAGAGAAGGTATCAAGAGAAAAATTTAGGTGTAGATGGACAACAAGTTAATGTAGTGAATTAGTATAATTTCTCAGCATTTTGCAAAACACCATTTTCAAGTTGATCAGAAGATCAATTTAAGTAGAAATTTAAGTAGAAAGTAGTAGGGTAGAATCTGATGTAGTGGTATTTACTGGATAGGAAGGATTTTATGGCTATGATAGTTCAGTCTTGCTGAAGCTGAGATAATAAGGATTTATAAGGGCTGTGAAGTGGGAATAGCACTAGCTCAGGTAAGAAGTGATTAATGACTGATTGAGGATTTCAGCAAAAGAAAGGTCATCATAAGACAATGCAGACAGTGTTCCAGAGGAGGAAAACTTAGAGATAAAAAAGATGATTAAAGCAAAAGGGACAAAAGTTTCTTGATAGACTAAAATTATTCACAAGGCTTTCTAAATATGTAAACTAAGAAGAATAAAAAGAGTCAGGTGTCCTTGGACTATGTCATTTAAGCAGGACAGTTTGAAAGAAGGTCTTTATGGAATACTCAAGTTTCTCCTGTGACAGAGCAACTTTTCTCTGCTTTTACCTCTTACCTCCTACCTCATAGCAAATGCCTATTAAGTTGCCTTTAATGAGCAGCATCATGTCAGATGGCTCATGCATAAAAGCTGCAAAAATAGAAAATAGTTGCTTCTACACTACTATTCTCTTGGAGAGTTTGTGTTTAAAGGGCATAGCATGCAGCACTCAAATTGTGATAGACAAGGTTATATGATTTGCAGAAACCCTAGCCATTAACCTCAAAACCAATATCCAAAAATTTAAGGTTTGACTGCTCTATCAATTTTAGATTTTCTTTAGAAAATGCAAGCAAATATTCTGTCAACCTCATACATACCTGTGTAACAGAGTACTAAAGAAGAAATAGCCTTAGTTAGATTGAACTGCATTAAAAAATTACCTGGACTTCTTTGAAATTGTACAAAAATGAGAGGAGTGATTTTAAAATCCTGAAAGGCTATACTTTTTCTGATGAATAAATATATTTTATGCAGGCCAAATTAGCCCGCAGAGCAAAAACAAACACACAACAAGCCCACCCCCAAGTAAATAACAATCAATCCGGTGTAATCTTCGCAGTTCTGAATAATAAGATAAAGATGAATAGCGAACAACTGACTAGCTGTAGGCTGATAACTCATTTTAATAGGGCTTTGGAGGGAAAATTATCCAGTGGCAGGGAGGTGACATTAGAAAAAAAGACCTGTAACAAGCTCTAAATACAGAATGCTAACAAAATAGCAAAACCAAGTGATTTAGGAAAAAAAATTAACTGAATAGTTGAAATAAGTAGTTGTAGGACTACTTTAATTTTTTTATTTTATTAACCAGATGTCCAAACCTACAATTTGATGTAGGTCAATATTCTTGCCAGTCAGTTTGCATGGCTTTTTTAAACAGATGCTAGTTCTAGTTAATATGCACAGACTGCATACCTTAATTATTGTCAGAATTGCATTTGATATGAATGGAACCTTTTCTTGAAGAAACTGCAATTTTCAGCATTTTAGTCAATGGGCAAACAGAAAATTTGTGTGGTGGTACTTATACCTCTATACAGTCACATACAGCAGTAAGCAAGAACAGGTCTGTAAGATTTTAATTCTTTTGGGCATATAACTTCTTTTCCTGTGCATGTTGGCAGCATATAACCAATAATACCATTAAAGATAAAAGGAATGTAGAGGGTAAATTATAGCTTCCCCATGTAATTTCATTATTTTTCTCTTTAGTCTACCATGTGGTGTTTCATTACAATTATCGTTATTATAGTCAGAGAGTAATAAGATTTCTGGAGTAGAGGATCATTCTAAAAATGAAGATGTAGAATCTAAAGTTCTGCTGGTGAGACGCCATGCAAGCACACTGCCTTGGCTTTGGGCGAGCAGTGCTGTAGGGAAGCTGGACAGAGTTTTCTGAATGTGGCCCTTAACAGAAGACTCTTGAGCACTTAGAGTTGTATAGCAATGTTTCAAATCCTAACTATATAATTTTATTTTATTTTCTCTCTCTCTTTTCTTTTTATTTAATAAAATAATTAATTGGTGAACAAGAAACAAAATCCAAAATATAAGCTGGTGGCAAGTTGTAACTGCTGCTGCTGTAATTCCATCCAGCCATTTTTTGCATCATTTTTGAAATACCAATATTAACCCTGCATATCAGTTATTGTATAAACCAGAGTGTGGACTCTGACAATATGTGGTCTATCTTTACTTGGCATTTTAATTAGCAATATCATTCAGCTATAATGTTCAATGAGGTACAATTTGTCTTTGACATTAAATCCTAAACACATACAGTGCTATATATTCATATTTGAAAACAAGAGAAAAAATCCTGAAGTTATCATATTACATGAAATCCTTTGTTTGCTGTCACATGATTGTCCTTTAATCAGATGAATTAACTGTTGTTGTTCAGGGAGAGATGTAGAAACCTCAGTTCAAGCCTTGATATCCTAACATACTACAGTGAAAGATAGAATGACTGCAGTATTTAGTAGCCGTTATGTAAGGATTATGCTAATGGTAGAAACAAATCAGATTCAGACATCCTTATGTTCTTACATAAACCAGGCAGACCTCAAAACAAATATTCATTCATCATCTGATGTAGCATGCAGCTTCGGAATAACTCTCACTGGCCTCTGAGTAAAGACAAAAAGAGGTGTTTTCAGCATCCTCAGCAGTCCCACACCAATGATGGAGCCAGTTCCTCTGACACTGACTGCATGTTGAAGAAGGACCTGCAGGCTCCCTGATTGATACCAACCAGTACGATTTCACCTGCAAGTGAATTCAGTGAGGCTATTCAGCACTGGGCTCCCTGAAGAATAAGATCCCACATCTGTTTAAAACAACATGGTTTCAATCAAAACACTTGATGACAACTGTCCAGGGAGTTTTTACTTCAGCAGGCTGATTGGCTACTTAAAGCAGAAGTTTCCAGTACAAAAAGTACTACATTTTAGTTCATTAATAAAAACTAAGAGAACAGCCAATTTAAAAAAAAAAAAAAAAGTATGGGTGAAGCTCCCTCTCTCCTTTCTTCTCCTTTCTGCCATGCTTTCAGTGTCACTAGTGTTAGTCTAGCATATGCACAGCTGTTTTTTATGCCATATGATAAACATGAAAACAAGTTTGGGCTCTACCCAGTCCTTCTTGGCTCATGATCACATAAAACTTCCATGAAGGGGGAAAAAATTACTTCCAAAGATTAATATTACCATTTTACAGACACTCTGAGCAAAACTATGAACCAGGACCACAGGCCACTGAAAGGCATTGCGAAGTGAAAATGTGGGTGATGGTCTTCTGAGTGATTTTAAGTAAAACACTCATTTCCTCTGACATAGTCGCTGAGCTGAGTTTTATTTACATAAGATTCTTTGAAATGCTCCCTGCTACCCTCTTTATTTTTCTAATCTTAGTCAAGTTTCAGCTTTGTTCATTAAAAACCCATCAGTGAACTATTATGTTTGAATTCTGACTTAAACAGGCCACTTGGGGGTACTGTGCTGTAAAGCCAAGAGAGCAAGAACATAAAAAGGCAGACATAATCTCATTCACAGCCTAAATTTGCAGAAGAACACCTGGAGTATAAATGTGTCTGGATACGATGAGGGTTTTTGTGATTAATTGCCAGCTGTTGTCCACAGAAGATAGAACTACACTAGATAGAACTCTGTGAAACCAAGCGAAAGTGTTCCTTGGGGCTTCTACTGCTTTCCTTCAGATGTATGGGGTGGGAAGGAACACAGTCAAACTCACAAGAAATAGGTCTTTCCAGAGTTAAAAAGAGCCAAATATTGATACATCCTTTATTTGTTGCCTTGTTAAGGCTAAATCAAATTAAGGGTTTATGCAAGGTTGCAACCTGGCTTAATTACCTGTGTTTTCTCATAGTTTCCTTGTAGAAAGCATACCTTGCCTAACCATTAATTCAGTTAAGAAGCTGTCCCTATTTAAGAGTGTAAATATGACAAATGTCTGCTGAACTGCAACTTGTGTAATATTGTCAGCAAAAAACAAATAAAACAACTTAGGTTAAAATTTCTGACCTAAAAATTAACAGATAGTAACCAATGTTAATGTTAAAACAGTAAAAAATTTTGATATGTTGCTTTGATTATTTGAAGAAATACAGAAATGGCAAAACTGCCCAGTATTTCACAGATTTGTGGGGCTCTTAATTCAAAATTTTTACCATGGCAAAAGAGATATTTCAGAATTATCCAATTTAATTAGACATATTAAAATAAGCTGAAACATTGTATCAAGTCATACGCTGAATCATAAAACCTCAGAATGTCTTTATAATTTCCTGCTGGCCTTTAATAATGTCTTCTAAAATTTGTTTCTCTGATCATGCACTTAGAGAAGCTAATGAGTACAAATTTCTAAAGCAGCCAGATGATTTAAGAAAATTAATTCTATTTCTAGTAGCATCTTACTTATCTAAGAGAGTGGTATGTAAGCTACTAAGTAGCAATTTCTTGAAAATGGGTATTTAACTTTGATACTTTTTATTATTTTAGACACTAGCTCCAACTATGTTGTGTACCGAGTACTATTCCTCTCAAAATCAAACTCAGACTCCCTTGGGTTAAGGATTTAACACTTGTTCGTGTGTGGAGCTTCAGCAACTGCCTAATAAAAATCATGCACTCCAATAGCTTGCAGTTTTCTCTAATGTTATGTAAGAACATAAAACTGGAAAGACCCTCTTGGAATATTAAGTCTAGACCTTTTTATTGCAAATAATCTTCTGTCTTGTCCTTCATAAGTATGTAAACTTACACTTAAAAATAACTTGTTCCTTTTTATCCCTGTAGGAAAAGTCCTCCAAAACCCTATTCCTTTAATTCTTAGAAGTATAATTCCCAGTCTATATTTACTCATTAAAAGTATTTACTCATAAAAAGTTTACACTCATTTGTTTTTCCTGCTTGTATAAAATTCTCCTCATCAGTCTCTCTGGTATGTTTATAAAGGTCAAAAGCTGGGATTTTTAAAGTCACATTAGATGTGTGGAAAATATTTTAGAAACACCTTCAGAATTATGTTAACCTTCAGAAAGATTTGTAAAGGTCAGATATTGCATATACTGAACCTCTGAAAACTAGTTTAGTTCCAGCTGTATGAATCTTACCTAATTAGAACCAACATTAGTGTGCAAGTGCAGGCAAAAAAAGATGAGACTTCTCTGGTCAATCACTGAAGAGATCATTCATTAATCTCTTTAATCTAATAAATTCAAAAGGTCAAGGTTTTTTCAATGGTTTTCAATGAGTAGTCTTCTGTTTAGTTTAACAGTTATTGGTCGATTTTGTGATTTGGAGAAAATTTGTCTTCAATGAATTACTTCTTTAACATATTGCCTACAAATACATGTGTACTCTGGATTCTACTCTATTTTCTCTACACACAGCCAGAATTTCTCACACAGCTCCTTTACTGTTTTCATTTCATCATGAATTTTTACTTTTACCCTCAGATCATGAATACATTAAAATCTTGCTTTTCTCTTTTTGCAAAATTGGAGTTTTATCCTATATTATCTTTAAAATATAATTTTTTTGTTTCACTCAGTGATTGCTTAGACAAATGGCTCCCAACAGTCTCAAGGGAAAAATCTCAGGTCTACAGAACATCTCAAAATTAATTGTCCTTCTTATTTTCTAAATCCTGGGAACACACAGGTAGACAAAATTTTTTATTGGTTGTGGGTTTTTTTCGTTTGTGGGGGGTTTTTTTTGGGAGGGGTGGGGGGAGTAGTTTTATTTGTTGTTTTGGGAAGGGGTCTTGTCCTTTTCACATGAAAGCCTTTTCTTTTCTTACAAAAAAATGAACCCATCCACTCTGTCAATAATATAGGATATGGCTATGCTATGTCAATTTAATAAGCCTCTCTATCTGAATTAGAAGTGTATCAAGAATCATCACAATAACTTGTGCATCTCACAGTCTCACATAACCTGGGGGAAAAGAAGCAGACAGAATTATTCAGAGAAAATTCTCAAAACTATTTGCAAAAAGAAGGCTTATAATTTAATGATTTCATTTTTTTTTATTAATTGTCATTAATATTTACAGACAGTAGATGTCTGAAAAAAAACCTCTTAAAAAATACTGCTTATTCAGGTCATGAATCTGAGTGAAAACATGACTCTGTTATGCTTCTTTGAAAATCAATTAATACACTTTAAAGGGAAATAAAAACAACCAACCATTCCCTTCTCCATCTGCAAAATTTTGGTACAGTATTGTCTAATACTTGTTTGACTGAAATACTTTGAAAGAAGAGAACAAGAAACGTGTGGAGCATCAGGCAACCTATACTGAAATAATTTCCTAGGCATTTCACAGGGACAGCTGAAGAAAGGGGAGTTTTCAACAGAAATTGGTAAATCTGCCTAAAGATATATAAAAATGATGGGCGAGAAGACTGGGCAGGGTTGACATACTGGCAGATTTGCAAATTGTTGTATTGAGCAGTTATGACTATGAGTTTATGATTACGAAAACACACAAATATTTTAGAGCTTTTTTCCAAGCAGAAAGAAACCTTGCATCTGTGCTCTGAGTCACTCTTGCTCTGAAGTCATAAATAGGAGAGTGGCCTTGCATTGTACAGGAGTAATAGCCATAGAATGTTAGACATAAGTACAGTGTTTCAAGGGAAGCTTGTTAATGGCCTCTCTTGTCTCTACAGTCAGCAAAACTGTCTTTAACAGGAAAGCAAGGAATTATTTTGAAAGCAGACTGAGATTTATTATTTAGAAATTCTGTCCCATTAAAAGAAGGCAGTATAGAAAGGGGAAGAGTAGAAGAAGGACTTAAAAGTAGAGAAAGACTGAATTGTGTGAGACTTCTAGGGCATTTTTTGGAAGGAAAGACAGATATTTAAGAGATTAAAAGTTAGAGATGGGTAAAATGCATACAAGGAATAGACAGGATTTAATATTTTTCTCTAAGCTATCATCATTCGGTGGACATTTTATAAATATAATTTATTGTGTTTTTTTCCAAAAAGCAAGTTGCTATATGCATATATTATATACATATGTTCTGAAAAGAGAAAGGAAAATATTTTTATGATTTGACGTATGCTTTCTAAATGAGCAAACCTGACATGCAGGACTAGAGCTCTGCAATAAAGTAAATAAAGCTCCATTTGTAGCTAACATATATTCTTGCTCTTACATCATACCTCTCATTGCCCACTACTCTGCAAAGCTGAATGTTTGCAGGGTTGTGCTTAAATAGTCTTAGAGATGGTGGAGACCTTTTGTGGCTCAAATGATCCCTCTTACAATCCAAATGCCAGCTCTCCTGAGGGATGGAAGGTTGATTAGGAGCCTAAGTCCGTGCTCTGTCCTGCACTCTAGAGTGTGTTTCCCTTTCCTGAGCCAAACACAATGTAACACAGAGTTTGTCTCTCAAACTCATTTTTAGGGCAGAGAAAGGGAAGGTATTTGAGTAAATTGTGCCATAAATAGGCTTGTTATTTTACAGACTGTGTTTTGCAGTCGCCTATATAGGAAACAATGCATTTCCATACACTTTCTGGTAGTCCATACAGAATTTAATGTTGATTTGTTTGCACTCAGTGTTTTTCAGAGTCAACATGATGTTCTGAGTAGTTAATACACTCTTTCTGTAACCTTACGGTAAACTTGTACAACCTCTTGTCACCTTGCCCAAAGGCAGCTCAGTAGGAACAACTTCTCTAAATATTTGATGGTACTTTTTCTACTCTATTGCACCAGAATACAAATAGCAGTGACCAGGGGTATAATACAAACTTTTTAAAATGCTGAGCAACAGCAGCTACATTTGCATCTTTGTTACATATAGACACTTCTTTAATTAACATCACATGTCCTGGGTTGAACCCCAAAATAATTGAAGCATTCTTAGCTCTAACAGAGAGAATGTGTTAATTCATCTTTTCTTTCTCATTTTATAGTTCCCTTTCTTCTTTTAGGTTTTTGGTCAGTTCTCAGGCAGTTTGAAGACATACATCTATTTACATCTATTCTTTTATTCTATTTTATCTATTTTATTCTTGTTCCTATCTCCATATATAGTATTTGAGTCAAAACAAAAAAATATGTCCAACTTTCATACCACAGAACTACCAAAAATAGATCCTTCAGTGTTTGCAGTCATACAGAGACTTCTATAACGCTCAAGTCACCACAGTTTAACAGGACATTTAAGGTAATTTTCTTCACTTATATTCTTCAGAAATTTTCAGACGTTTGCTAAAAATTTATTTAAACATTGAAACTAAGATATGGGAAATGCATTACAGCCTTCTCCCTCCCACCCCTAAAAAGATCTGGTGATCTCTTATGTCAGATATTTGCATAGCTTGATTATTAGATAATATAAACTGAATCTGGAGTAGATGTATTTTGAACTAATTAGCTAGAGCATATAGCTAGGTGTTTATGTAGCATTTGCCACAAAATTTTCACCTATGGCCCCGGTTGCTCATGTTCATTCTCTTCTAGCGTTGTGATGGGGGATTACCCCATTCTTGTCTGTAATGCTGAGTCTGTCACCATCAGTATGGTCACCCTCCTGACTTGTCAATTTGTCTTGGTTTTCACTGACTGATCTGTGAACAGACTTTGTTTTTAACGTCACTGCTGTCAGTAAAAGCTTAAATAAAATTACAAATACCAAGATGAGTAGCAGAGGACTGTGCCTCAAATACCAGAGTTTGAGGAAAATGTCAGGTTAAAGAAACTTTTTTCCATGGGCATCAGTGTTTAAGTTCTGCCTTGGTAGATAAATTACTCAACAGGATATTTCACCAAGGAAAAGAAATGCCAGGATTATTTGAAAGCACTCAGTCACATACATGTTGTGCTGTTTCTAGCATCTCACTATGATCCAGAGGGCAATTTCTGTCATTCAGAAGGCCTTGTCATCCTGCTAATGGTAGGCGGTGCACCCACAGAAGAGTGCAACAAGGTTTTAGGGACATGGCTTTCCTTATCCATGTCAGAGCAACCACTTTGATGTAGTATGATGTATACTTATGCCCTCTTTTCTGGCCACTCCTGTTTTGACTGAGTCATTGCGTGCCAGGGAATGCTTTAGCGCCGTGTCTGTACATTGCACTGTCGGTAGGTGCAAGGCCCAGGTAGAGAGCTTCTCCTAGTGCAAACAGCAGCAAGAAGCTAGAATGTCCCTGATGCTGAATCTCTCACCACCACCGTAGTTATGCTTGCTAATTGACGACTCTTTCAAGTTTACCTGTTGCACTTCAAACAGAGATAAGCTAATTTATTTGCAAAGCTATCCCACAGAGAACTGGAGAGGTACAAACAAAGACTTGGTATACCGGGGCAGAGAATCAGAAGCACCATTTGGAGGTTAGAGAAGGGGAAGGGCACACCTTGTTCAACTTTGTTCCCTGAAGAAAGTAACAATGGATTTGTGTGGCAAATGCTTCCAGAAAATTGCAAACAAAATTTCTCCCTCTAAATAGTGAAGTTTGAGTGTAAGAAATGTAATGATCTAATTTGCAGAGTAAAGCAGCATGTAATTTAAATTACTGATCTCAATGACAGAAGTTTAGTCTGAATACCAGATTAATGCTGCTCCTGTACAGTCAAGCTTGTAGTGTAGTGGGAATTATTCCCTTAATTCATACTAATAGTTAAATATTAGTGAAAATTATTTTTACTTAGAAGATGTCGAAGCCATGCTAAGGAACAAGAAGGTAAGGGAGATGAGACAGCCAGCACAGCTTCACCAAGGTCAAGTCCTGCCCGACCAACCCAGTGGCCTTGAATGATGGAGTGACTCCATCAGTGGACAAGGGAAGGGCCACAGATTTTGTCCCTCTGTTCTGCTCTGGTGAGACCTCACCTGCAGTGCTGCATCCAGCTCTGGGGTCCTCAGCACAGGAAGGACATGGATCTCAGTGTGAGCTCAGAGGAGGGACACAGAGCTGATCAGAGGGTTGGAGAATCACTCCTATGAGGAAAGGCTGAGAGAATTTGGTTTGTTCAGCCTGGAAAATTAAAGACTTTAGGTTGTACCAGGTGTTTTTTAAATTCCATTTTGAAAAGATGAGAACTGTGAGAAGTAATCTTGAATCTGATTGTAATAAGACTAACAGCAACCACTAGATTTTCCCTGCTTTTAATCTTTTTTGTTTATGATTAAGGTAGTTTAAGTTTCGTGTATGACATCTGTTTTCTTTTCTTTACACTTGAAATAACATGATTGAATCTCCATGGACTTGATGTTTATATAGCCTTTTACAATTTCAAAATCTATGTAACATATATGTTATTTGTTTTAGGCATACTATTTTAGTAAAGATTATACAACAGCTATGCTGAATGGGGACAAAGATCCTAGGAAAGTGGCAAAGCTATTAGAGATAATTCTAAATGTCAAACAGTAGGATTTAACTAGATGACAAATAAGACATTAAGCAGAGCACAGTCTTTGCAGAGATCTTGACATTACTTTGTAATGGAAGGAGATTGCAGACATGAATTGAATTCAAAGTCTTCTGATGGATGCAGGGTGGGGGAGACGCCACAGTCAATGTCTGTGTGGTTTCTGATTTAACCCTTGAATGTCAAAATTCTGCATAAATAAGATAAAACAATTTTAAAACCTCAAAACAGTAATAACTAAAACTTTTAAAAAAAAATTAAAACAAAACAAAACAAAACAAAAAACCAAGCAGATATACATATGGAACTGGCCATTTGGTTTCTTTTTTATGATACTTAATCCAGCTCCATTGCCTAAAATATTCATACTAATATCTTTCCACAATGTGATGGTCTTCATAAGCTAAATACAAACTTGGCACAATAATCTTTAGGAGACTGCATGCTATTTGGATTAGAGCAAGCAAGAAAAAGCCAAATGTTAGGAACAACAATACACCAAATACCTACTGCAATTGAGTGTGAAGTTCAATTGTATTTATTCTATGGTCTCTGTACTGAATTTGTAACCCCCCGTATGTTAATTGCTATGAAACCAGCTGCACTGAGCTCAAAATTAGATAATTATTAAAATGCCAGAATTACTCCACTATGTTTTTCACCCAGAGAAAACACAGCTATAAAATTTCATGTTTCAGGAGCTTTTCATGTTGAGAGTTTAGTACTGACTCTTCAAGGATGAAAAAGAGTTATCATTTTTCATCTCCTGTTTCTAGATTGACAAGGATTTAAGTACAACTCCCAATGGCTCAAGGGCAAGTATTGCTTACTATGAAAAACTAATCATCTAATTCTGCTACTGAGCTCTGTATATAGAAGTATGGCAATATAGAGAAGCTATTTGAATTATAAATAATGACATTATCATTCTGCTGACAGAAAATAAATCACATTAAAGGGTAAAAAGAAGGAAAAAATAAAGAATTTAAACTTTTTGGGGAGAAAAGCAATTTCTAATTTTTCTTCTTGACTCAGAACTATAAAAAGTGGAAAAAAAGGTGGAGTTGAACCAATTTTGATTTGCTTACTCTTGCAAGCATCTTAAATGAGATTAACTACCAGTTGGAATATGGCTGAGGAAGGAAAGGCACCCAAATTAACTGGACTTTGCACATTATCACATAGATGTTATTATGGAAGAATACAGAGTGTTTGAGGCTAGAAGGGACTTGTGGAGATCAACTAGTCCAACACCCCTGCTCAAAACAGGAGTAGCTGGAACAAAGCTTTCAAGGCTGTTTCTCTAAGGGTGAAGATATTACTAAATCCTTTAAGAGGTGCACATTTATATAGCAGATCCCCCCTTGTAGCATACAAGCAGAAGGTATTTAGTTTTACATGTATCTCAGCTGATTCAAGAGCCTGTTAGAGTGACGTTATTAATTGTCTTTCACCTATATCCTTTTATGCACAGTAAGGCACATCACAGGGACTGCTGTTATTGAATACCTGGTTTCCAGCTGAGCAGACAGCTGCTGCTCTGCAACATCTATAATAGTTTTGTGATCTTCAATTTTAAAAAGCCATGTTTTTATGAATATAGTACAAAACTCATCCAATTGTGACTAAAGAGACACATGCAAGATCCAGACAAATTTCTGAATCCAACACCTATGGATGGCAAGAAATACACATACCTTTGAGGGTGTTTTCTATTAATGGCAGTAAGCTTCCAGAATAAATAGCTACTCCAAAGAAATCCTACTGCATTGCAAGCATACTGACAGCTCATGCAGTCCTGCCTTGCCACAGAGTGCAGTGGGCAAAGTATTATTGCTAAACTCTCTGAAGGCATTAACTAAAGCTCTGTTTGGCAGCTTCAAGATTGAAATAGTCGAATGAGACGACTGAGTGTTGGATGGAGCTCCTAGTGAGAGTGTCCCCTTGTGAGGCTTTTGCTAAAGTCTTGCAGAGCAATCTTCCCCTGCAGATGCACTCAGACAATCCATGCCAGAGATAATGAATTCACTGACACTTGACAGAAAAATTTCCACTTTTGGAAAAGTAAAGACAATAGGAGGTGTGAAATATTTTATTATAGTCCTCACAGTGAGTGTGTGGGTATACCACAGGAAAACCAAGACCTTTAACTGCTCCTGTTTATATCAATCACCTCCTTCTTGCTTGGAGTCAGAAGAACTGTAACATATGCATAGCTCTGGACTGCTGGGTTGCAAGGGCAAAATGGAAATGTCAAATCTATTCAAAGGTAGTACATATCACCCTCACAAGGAATTGCTCTTCCGAGTCATATGGAGAAGAAAACAAGATTATGATCTTTATTCCCATCTGTTTCTCAGTCCTATTTAGTGTAGGCTAGTGCACCGTTGTCAGCAACCTTCCACTCCAAGAAGTGGAAATGTAATGACTTCTTTCATCTTCTTCCCTGAGTACTTTCAAGTTAAAAACCGAACTCATGCTTTTAAATTTAAGCCAGGATAGGGAAAGAAAAACAAAAAACAAGAAAACAAGATTTCTTCTTTAAAAATAAAAAGTGTCAGTAGAAGTTCACCATGGTTACTTTATGTAGGAAAAGATTTTTGAAGGAACTCTTCATTTTCTTTCCAAATTTTAGACCTGAATGTCTTGTGGTAGTAATAAATTTTTTTTCTTGATATTTAATACAATAATTCAAATTAAGAAAAGAAAGTTTGGAAAAATCCAGAACTTCAAATTAGAGTCTCTGTACCCTATTAAAAAGAAAAGCTGGACTTCAGCTCTTTAAAACTCTTTATTACCCATGGAATTATCTACATCTCTCTGCAAAAGAAAAATCTCTTATTAGACAAGTGTCATACGATTTCTACATGAGTAACAGGTGGTGCCAAAGGTCAAGTCATCATAGTTATGTAGTCCTTCTGAGTTGTCCTTTTAATTTAACAAAACTGAAAAAGAGGGAGAGGATTGGGGAACGTTGAAGCTCTTAGTATTAAGACAGTGAGTGTTGCAGTATTGACCTCAGTGGAAGAAATTTCTAAAAAGGTTTTAGAACCTTCATCATCATCATCACCACCATTATCATCTTGTGTCATTAGTATTTATTAGCATTATGTTTCTGATTTGAGATTTTATTGAATACTTATTAGACTTTACATTTCTATCCTAAACATTCTTTAATGATAATTTAAGTGGTGTTATTAATTTCATTGGACATTGTCATAATTGCGAGGTAGTAATTTTATTTACCTTAACAATAAATATAATCATGAATGAAAAGAAAACTCCTTATGTTTGAGAAACCAAGAAGTGTCTAAATTCCATAATATCTTCAGAGATAAAAGTTCCCTTCAGCGAAACCTTTTTAACTTGACCTAGCTGGTTTGCATTGTGACAAAGAAAACCAAATGATCCAACATTGGATTAGACCAGAACATTTCAGATATTTCCAAGATAGACTGTTATAGGATAAATAAGCTTCAAAGAATGTATAATGATGCCCTACTACTATTAATCTTTGTGACCACTTACTAATTTTCTCTCCCTTCACCAAAATGTGTCAGGCAGCCTTACTTAATTCAAAGTAGGTGTCTGGCAGTGAAATACATGCTTATAAAGCCTAAAGCACTGAAATCTGAAGATGAGTTAAGAAAAAAAATAATTTTCATGGTGGGAAATCTTCAAATTATACGGATATATAACTGATGTTTAATACACAGGTAACAGGCTTACATAGAAATGTCCTGTTTATCCATTTCCCAAACTAGACAAGAAAAAAATCTCCACATTCATTTCTATAATTGTGGTGAAGAGGTCTGAGTTTGTCACACCTGAAGTTTTAAATATCCCTGTCAAATGCCAGACAGAAACCAACGACACTTGGGAAATCTAGAGTTATTCATGCACTGTTATTACTTGGAAAGATTTTGCTCTGATAATAAAGTTTTGATTAAAACCTTTTATACCCTTATACTAAAAATATTTATACTTATAGCCCAAAGTTTCATCTTACCTGTTATGAAATATTTAGGAAATAAACCATAAATATAAGTCCTATTACAAGGAACACACTGGGAGATAAAAGTCTGCTATTGTTTGACTACAGAATTAGGCTCTCAGAGATGAACTGGGTTTACACCTGTAACTAAAAAAATCCTGAAACAAAAATGCCTGTGGTAGAAAGTATTAGGGATTTGAAGAATAGGTAGTGGAAAGAATGAATAATAATATAAAAGCTAAAAAAATGACAGTAAAATTCACAGATCTTTTCCTCACTAGTTCACAAAATATAAGTATTGTTCAAATATTCATTTCAAAATCAATTTTGTCTTGAAAAATATATACAAATGACCCAAATGGCTTTTGTATGAGGAAACACTTATAACTTCCAGTAATTAACATTGGTGCTGTTGGCTTGGTGTTTTGTGTACCCGTTTTAATTTAAAAATCCATTTACCATGGATAGAATTCCTGAAATCAATGACTTGCCATGGAAATATTGACACAATACAAAACACAAATAGGACCAGCTCTGCCTCTAGATACAAGTGATTCATACTGCAGTGAATCACTGTTCCACATAGGCAACTTGATTTCCTGGCTCTATCACTCTTCTTTTATATCCTAAAACATTATGCTAGAATGTTGGCCATAATACTAACTTACACAACTACTTTATTAATAAAGACTACCAAATTATCTACAGAGCAACAGAAATTGTTCTTCTGTGTCACAGAATTAGATAGTAGTGTCATGCCCCATCTAAAGCCTCCCATTCTGAACCTTTGAAGACTAGGTCAGTGTGCCATATGGTTAACCTCAAGTTCCCTTGAGGAAAACACTTCTTTATAGTCAACATATCTAAGAAGCTGTAATTACTTGGCCTTAATTCTTTGGGATTATTTCAGCTGTACTCTCTTGTGCTTATTTGTTATTTCTTACAGTTTATTGAGAGCTAGTTGTTTGCTTGATGCTGTGCAGGCATAAAGAAATAGATTGAATAATGCTCTTTTTATTTCTAATGTTCTTTTTTTTTTTCTTTTGGTGCAATAGGGTATTGTCACTTTGAGGTTTCACATAACACTTCTAACTCAAATCTGAACTGGGAATTTATGTGCAATTTTCCACTATAACTGCATCATATATATACATGCAGATATACAAAAGACATTTATTTCAAGTAGAGAAATAGTTTGTACTGTCATGAGCTAAAAACCATGTAACCAAAATACAAAGCATTTAAATTCCATAATCCCATATTGTCCTGCTGTTACAAAGAAGGACAGCTTGTAACAAAACTCCACTTCCAATTTAGAGTATTTAGAAAATTTTGATTCACATTTTGAGACTATGATCCTTTCCTATCCTGTTATCCAAATCCTTCTTGATTTTAAGCCAAAATGCAACAGAATTAAATGAAGGTGAAATCTGGCCAGATAATTTTTGGTGTAAAATGAATCTTGTAAAACCATTTTGGATTAGAACGATGCCAACCAGGTAGTGTTTTACGTAACCAGACTAAATATCTATTTATTTGCTGATATATTGCTGTCTTTGGCTCAGGGTTTTCTAGGTGCAACAGCAAGAAGTGAGCATTTCTTCAGGCTCATGACTGGGCATCTCTCTGAAAGAGGAAAACCACAAACATGTGATGGAAATACAGCCATGCCTCACTAAATTATATGAAGCATGGCAGTCATAGCTGTTCAGTTCTTCCTGCTCAGCATTGCAACAGTAGGAAAAACCTGATGAGGAGAGAAGTTGCCACGTGGTGAATTATCTGCTCCGTGAAATTCTGAAATAAATGAATTACACTTTCTAGCAGTTAGACTATTCCTTAAGAAAAGAAAAAAAAAAAAAGAAGTATCAGACACAGCCAAATGCGTCAGGCAGATGTGGCTGGAGAAGCTACCTGAGGTGCCAGCTGGATTTATACTAGCATTCTTGGAGAGGCTGAAGACACGAATGGCTGCTTTGAATTTAATCTATGTTATTTCCTGCCTGCTGGCATTACTTACAAGACTTTTGCTGTCCACTCTGTTATGCCCTTCAAATGTTGATTTTGAGTTTTTTTCCTTCAATTTTCCTTCAATTTTATTATTTTTAATACACCTTTTTCATTAAATGATACAATTTTAATTAAATTTACATACAAATTTTTCATTAAGTTATTGCCTTAATCATTTGGCTCCAATCATTTTGTTCTTAACCAAAGGCAGACAGCAATTCAAGGTAAAGAGCAAAGGCAAATGGTTAACACATTTTGAAATAGATTTTTGGCAATAAATTAAATTTGTGGAATAGTTTCTGACTTTTTTTTCTGAAATAAAGCTGCTTTCTAGAGCTACTAGAAAGTTTCTGTGATACCATTGCCCTTGTGAAACTTATTTGCAGATCACATTGTAATTATGTAATATCAGCCCAGCTAGTGATGAACAACATAGTTAACACAGAACTTTTATTTAGAAAAGCTGAATCGGCAAACTTGGTTAATTTTGGTAGAGTTGACCCTTATATTACTGGCCAAATACTGTGCTCCACCATCTAGGAGAGTAGCAACTAGGTATTGTGAGGCCAAAATGTGCTGAAAATATCAAAGGCACAGAATCTAAATGTTTTTATTAGGACTATGTCCATCAGTTTATGATGATGCAAGGATTAGTGCACTCATATGCAAGTATGCATATATATATATATATATATATATATATATATATATATATATATATATATACATACATGCCCATACATGTTCACACATTTCACACGTGTTCTTGATGTGCATGTCTGTTTCTGTAGCTTTCAGATACTAAATGCTTCTTAACAGATACATTATGCCCATATTTGGATAGTGGCGAGTCTTGAACCCCGTGTTTTGTTTCATCACTTAAGTACTTCTGTGACAAATAAAATTCTAGAGGTTTTTCAGTTGAGTTTCTATGGGGTTTTGGGCTTTTTTCTTAGTATTTATTTTACAGAATAGTTAAAAATCCAGTGCTTTGCAGTTCTATGCAGCTATGCCCATATTCCTGCATGAATCTACCCTCAACCTGTCAGGTCCCCATCAATTTTTTCTTGACCTGTTCAGCTCAGCAAGAAGTATCACGCACTGTGGCTTTGTGAAAATACAGCCGTGCCAACTGACCAGCAGCTCTCTGTGAGCTTACTGCCTGGCTAGTTGCTATTTCGTGGCTGCTGGGTGATCCTAAACAGAACAACTCAACTCTGATGGATCAAACAAACAGCTCTGGAGCCTGAATGAGGCCCCAGGGCAATATTTTGTGCAGGCTGGTTGAAAGAGCTTAATATCTTTGAAAACTCCATGTCTGTCAAATTTTGTTGGAACTGTCCAAGGCACTCCAGGGTACCAGTGAGAGAAACACAGACACACAGACAGCATGACTGCCTAAGCCTTGTTTCCTCAGGAAACCAGGCTAAAAATGTGCCTAGAGATATTTTTAATGTCGCAAACTCCTAAGCAGTCCTCAAGATGAGGAAAAGAAATACCTACACTACATATTATTTGGAGGAAGATTCCAGTGTGCAAAATGAGAGGAAGAGTAAAAATCCATTTAGTGTTGTATAAAACAACGATTTTAGAGTGAAAAGGAGTGCCTGTTCCCCCACAATTTACACTTAAATGAAATCAGCACCAAAAACTACAATAGTAAATGGTTTTTCACTATATATGCTTACAAAGTAGTTCATGGTAATAGCATGTTTCTTTTTGAAGCAAGGTTAATTTTATCAGACCTGCTCAGACTGTTGTCCCATGTAAATTCTCTGTTGCATGTTGTGGTTTTATTCTCTTCCAGGAACATTCACAGATTCCTTCCATTTCTGCAAAAATATCTGTACAGCACTCACTGTTTATCTGGTCTGATATTTTGTGAGTTTTGCTCATGATTTTCAGATCACATCCTATGTTCCTAATCGGAGAGAAGGCTCATGTATCTTGAACATGGAATACAAATTAACAAGCCTGGGTGAAAGAATATTCTTTTTTCTTTTCATGAGATTGACTATCCAGACATAGAGTGTCAAGAACCTGTAATGCAAGTGGGGACCTGTGCTGGATACAGAGACGGGGGTTGGAGCTTTTAGTGCAGTCTGTTTGGTGCCACACATGTCACTGCCAGGGAAGTAAGCTTTCCATAGGAAAAATATCCAGGCTTGGAAATGGAAAGTTGTCCATTTTTGACTGGCTCTCTGCAGGAAAGGGTCACCCCAGCAGGCCTAGCTCCTCTCTGACACAGGTGGTTCCTTGTCCTGTTCCTCTGAACCACAGCTTTTGTGGTTCCATGCTGAAAGACAGCAACAGTGATCCCAAGATGCCACTCTGAGAAAAAGGAAAGGGAGAGAGTGGCAGTGGCACAGGGCACAGGGCCGTGTGGAGCCCAAGCCCCAGCAGAGCCCAGCAGAGTGGTGCTGGTGCTGGGGGCAGCTGTGCAGAGTCAAACCAATGCAGTGGATTCATCCGAGGAGTGCCCATGGGGCAACAGGGATCATCTAGCTTCCGACTGGGTTTGTTTGATGCAGCTCCTCGTCGTTTTCTTGGACTGAAGGTGTGTGATGGGGGATGGATGCAGGTGTTAAGCCATGAAAACTCTCGTTTATTCAGTGGTGAATACCCTCTCTCTCTTTTGTACACTGTTATTATGAATATTGTGATTTTCTGTAAATTGTGATTCCAATTATAATCTCTCCTAGTGGTACTCTGTTGCAGTGTGTTTCTGGTTAATGGTATGTTCTGCCCAAATTAATGGTTTAGTCCAAATTATGTCGTCCCACCAATTTCGTCAATCTTACCTGTCAGTCCTACCTTGTGCCCACCCCCTGCTTGGAATTCCCCTTTGGAAAGCCCCTAAAAACTGGGCATCTCATTAGTCCATGTGACCCAGTTTCCCTCCCTACCTCCCTCAATGGACAATGCCTTTGTGAATCCTACCCTTTACGCCTCCTCAGAATTTCTCCAATTTGCTGATGATTTGTACCCTCCCCCTGAACCTCCCCCAAATTTCAGATGTTGCACCCTCGTGTCTTTGCCTTTTGCCCCTTAATTCCCCAGAGTAATAAATTCTCTTTATCCCATGCAAAAGACCTCCTCCTTGCCTCCTTAAAGTGCAATCTGACAGCAAAACGGCTGTAGAGAAATTACTCTAGCCAAATCTCAGGTCATCTGCTCCCCTGGGTGCAGGGCTGTAGAGACGAAGTGAGTGCAGCTCTGGCCACTGCCACTCCTCCATTGTTAAAAGGGGCAAGGGGAAAGGGAGCATCTTGGGAGAGTTTTATTTTCCATCTCTGTTTTAAGTAGTGCAGTGCTTGCTACTGAGGTGTGACTGATAATGGCAAAAGATGATGAGAGCAGAGAGAGGTATATACTGATGAGACAGTAGTATTTTTATACTTTGAAAATGTGAATAGTCCCATTAATGTTAATGAAATTTTCTACAAATTTGAAGCTACAGACCTGCTAAAGAAATAGAATTGAAGCCTATTTTATCAGATTTACCTAGGAAAACATTCCTAACATAAACTAGTGACTAGATAACTCCTTCTAGAACTGACATACAAATTTTAGAAATGTATTCAAATCTGCTTTACCACTGGAAAACATTTTATTCTCTTTCACTACATATCTGCATTTCAGTAGGCACAAATTACTTTTCTTTCTAACAAGATCATAATTTAGATTAAGGTCCAAACAGCTCTTAATCAACTCATTGCAAACTAACAGACCCTGCCCCTTTCACAAGGGCCAGCCTTGAGTGGGTCCTGTACCAGACCCTCACAAGCTTTCGAGGATCCCAAAGGCAAAAAGGAGTGTGAGTGCTAAAATAGAGAGTGTGAGTTTTCTCCATTGCTTGCCTGCCTGAACTGCTTTGTCTTTAGGACATTTTTGGGCACTGTTTTGTCTGAGACCAGCTTGGGCTTTATCATCATAATTTGGGGGATAGCAAATTCCAGAAACTAGTCCAATTGGGAAGATTCTAGAGTGACCGTCCTGTCTCAGGGCATCTACCTACAGACAGGGAAAGTTGAGATGTGTGTACTCAGCCCAGACTTTGCTACTTGGCTTTGGAGCCAAGATGTGGGCTCTGGTCTGTCTTATTTAGCAATCTAGATTGGTTCTTAATGTCTACACTTGGGTACTTAATAGTGCATGATAGTGTTGAAGACTGCTGTGGACAAGCTGGTGTAGCAAAAAGCAGTATTTCTTCAGAAAGAGACAATTTCAAATATTGTGGGATTTACAGGGGCAGGTAAGAGTGTGCAGAACAGCCCAATAATTCACCTGGTACCCAATGTTTCACCCTTTTCCACAGACCCCATGGACAGATCACAGTGTGCTGCAGGCACTGAATCTGTAAAATCTCGACACCTTATTTTTGGTAGCTATGCCTTTAGCAGTTTCACAACCCTGCTTGGTAAAAGAGACAGGAGTTCACTCAAATTTGCAGGAAAAACTTTATTACCTTGTATGATTAGGAAAGGTGATAGAAATGGAAATTTTGTCCCATGGCAAGTTACCTGAAGGAAATTAATGATATTGTTTCTTTCCTTTAATAAACTACAGCACTGACATTTGATGAGAAGACTCACTTTCACAAATTACTTCATTTTACTTCAAAATGCATTTACTTAGATATAAGTTCTGTAAAACTTATAAGTTCTATAAAATCTTCATGCTTTCTCATGCACATTCATGAGAATGCATAAGCAAAGAGATGAAAGTATTAAATTATTTCGTTAGCTGGACTGTTAGGGTATAGAATCACACATTTCTCGGAGACTCCACTGTGCCTTTTTTGGGTAAACTTGAGCTACATTTAAGCTTTCTCTTGTTTATTTTTATCTACTGCATTATATTAGATATTCATAGTCCTATTCCTGTGTGATTTTAACATATACATTGCCTCTGGATTACTAGGACACTACATACATAATGCACCATTTCAACAATTATTTTAGATTGATTCTATACACAAAAAAAAACCCAGTTTTTCTCTCTTTTTTTACAAGTGTGCCTATTTTCATACAGTTGAAATCCCAGTTATTTGAAAATACACAGGTGCAGAAATACACAGTTCTAAGAAATTCAGAAAACATTGGCCAGAAACGCTTCCTTACCCTGTCCAACTGAAATTAATTTGTATCTGCAGGTTTTGAAAACTGTGAGTAAAAACAAAGAATAAAAAATAATAACTATTTTTCAGACAGCAGTTATCAATAAATTTATTACTGTGATTTTTTTTTTTTTTTGGTACAAAGCAGTGGTGAAATGTTTTGTTTGCATTTGACAACATAAATGGACCACAACTAGTGTGTAAATTCATAAATTTAAAAATTTTTAAACTATATGTTAATATCCACAGAATTACAAAAACAACTGAGTTGTAAAAGACCTTTGAGATCATCCAGTCCAACCTGTGACCCAACACCACTGTGTCAACCAGACCATGGCACTGAGTGCTGCATCCAGTCTTAAACACCTCCAGAGACAGTGACTCTACCATCTCCCTGGGGATGGGAGATCCTCTCTGAATCCCTGGGGGAATGGGGTCTCCCATTCCCATGTCCCGTCACTCTTCCTGTGAAAAACTTCTTCTTAAAGTCCAGCCTAAGCTTCCCTGGCACAGTGGGCTAGTGGGAAAGGCTGTGTCCTCTTGTCCTGTCACTGGTTCCTGGGAGAAGAAATCGACCTCACCCAGCTAAACCCCTTCTCAGGCGGTTGAAGAGAGTGCTGAAGGTCACC
This sequence comes from Sturnus vulgaris, assembly GCF_052056855.1. NCBI lineage: Eukaryota > Metazoa > Chordata > Aves > Passeriformes > Sturnidae > Sturnus > Sturnus vulgaris. Next base: position 38,122,203 of record NC_142283.1, on the reverse strand, counting down.
CCTGAGCCTCCTCTTCTGCAGGGTGAATACTCCAGCTCCCTCAGCCACTCCTCACAGGACTTGTGTTCTAAACCCTCCACCAGCCTTTTTGTCCTTCTCTGGACATGCTCCAGCATCTCAGCATCGCTCCTAAATTGGGGGGCCCAGAATTGGACACAGAACATGAGGTGCAGCCTCACCAGTGCCGAGCACAGGGACACAATCACTGCCCTGGTCCTGCTGACCATACTACTGCTGATACAGACCAGGATGACATTGGCCTTCTTGGCCACCTGGGCACATTCTTGGTTCATGTTCAGCTGCTGTCAATCAGTACTCCCAGACCTCTTTGCCTGGCCACTGTCCAGCACCAATGCCCAAAGCCCAATGTTCTTATGCTCTGTTTATTTGTTATTTCCCTTTGAATAATTGAAACTAAAAAGAAATATTTCTTGTCTACTCAGTAATTATGCCTTCAGAGAATATGCTCATAAGTACCAGTCCCTTGAAGTAGCACTTTGCCTGTCTCTTGAATCAATAATTCCCATACTGAATACTTCCCAGGTACTTCCCATTCAGACCTCTCTTGTACGTGAAATGAGTAGAAGTATGAGCAGCCCTGTAGCACTCTTTTCCAATGGTTTCGTAACTTGAGAAAATAAACAGCGTTTTATAGCTGCTCATGGGTATCTGCCACTTCTTGTTTGTTTTCTTCTCTTCTTCTTGCTGTGGCTGGCATCTCTTTCTCACCCTCATCTGTTTATTTAGTGATACAGTGCAGCTGCAGTAGAGAGTGCATTAATAAATTGAACTGGGCCCATGGGCCTCTGGCCCAAGTGCCTGGAGTTGTTTCTGCACTGAGCTCCTGCTGCAGGGAACATACAACAAGGACAGTAAAGTTAGTTGAAGGCAGGGCATACTTGCTTGAACTCCTCAACCTGCCTCAGTATTGCCAGGGTTAACTGCTGCCTTACCTATCTGGAAAGGTGCATAAGGTTTTATATTTGTGTGTTTTCAAAGTATTTTTTCTGTTTTTATCTTCATGCATTAAACCTTCAATTAAATATAATTTCAAAGCAAATTAAGTACTTTTGTTCTAAAATGTACAATATCTACAAGTTTTAGTCAAATACAGAATCACAAATGAATGTTTTTAAATACATTTTAATCCAAACTGTTAAAATTATTTCCTTCTTCATTTAAATATCAAAATCTAAAAGGCTGTTTGCTCTTTTCTGTTATTGCTTGATTATTTTGTGGTTTTGATGGCATCTCTAATATGCAAAGCAAATACAAAGAGCAAAGTTGTACTGCTGCTTTGGTTGTTTGTGGTGTCTTCTGTAATGAAAGAAGATAATTGCTCTGAACTTCTTTTGGCAGATAAAAAGTTGTTTACAATATTTTGTCTCTTGCTTTAATTGTGCTGAGAAGACATGGCTGTTAGAAACATATTTTTATTTCCATTTGTTTGTTATGACTAGCAGTTTAGGGTTTGCCTAGTTATTTACAAAATAATTTTTCCTTGACAAAGAACTGTTTCTGAAGACAGTAAATTTCACCTAATTTTTATATGTATTAATGATACTGCAATTTCCAGGTTCTTTCACAATAAAAGGGGAATTTTTCTCAAGTAGTTGTGAGGTTCTAGCAGTAGGAGCCAGGTAACAAGCTGCTGGATTTTCATTTAAGATTTTTCATTCATAGGAGTTTTTTGATAGTAATAGTTCAGACTGGTAGCATAAAAATATTATTAATAGAAATTTCCTGAGGACATTTTCTAAGAGCAGTACTGATTACTTACTGATACTCTTTGGTGTATTTCAATGATACTGGAAATTACCCAAGTCACAATGAATCTAGTTAAAAGATCTAAGAACTGTTAGTTATAAATCAGCGTACTATATAACGTACTTTACCGAGTCAGAGATGGAAGACACAGATTTCCTTTGAAATCCCCTGTTGTTATGGGTACAGTGCCTTTGATAGTGAAATCTCTTTTAACATCAATCTATTAAACTCAAGGAGGGCAGTATAAAGCTGATGAGGTTTTTTTCAGGCCTGCTAGAAGACTGATTTAAAAATTTAGTTTATTGGCTTTTCTTGTCTGTCCAGTTCATGTGAGACTATCAACAAGCAAATAAAATAAGATTGTTTTTTCAGCATTACATTTCAGTATCACAAAATTTTTAAATGTGCACATACACTATTATGTCACTAAGAACATTGTTATGGATGCAGAGTCAAGCACGTACAGAACTTGGACTTCCAAGAGCACACAGACATCTGACAATATAATGGGAGACTTCTTGACTGTAGCCAATATATAATATAGAAACATATACACAGTGTTAGATGCCTCATTTCAAAATAGTGTTGCATAAACAGAAGGATAAGTTGCTAAGTCTCTTCTCCTTCATAAAGAAAAGTAATCTCAGAACTTTCGCAGTTCATCAGAGACTCAAGAAGAACTAAAACTGAATAGCTACTAAGAAAAAAAGAATCAGAAAAAGGGGGACAGAACTTGGGTGTATTTTGGTCTGGTTCATTGCTAATCTTTCACTCATGAGCCCAAAACCACATGAGTGAGAGGTTTACCACAATAAAGACTTAAGACAGGGACATAAAAGAACTGGAATACTAAGGAATGCTATTAGCACGAGATTGATAAACATGACTGATCTTCTAAACTAAAACTCTTATGTAAACCTGATTAATCATTGTCATGAATGTTAGTATGTACGGACTTTTAAAACTGCAAATTAATTTGTCCAAAAAATATAATATTTGTGTACTCTTTGAAGAAAAATTTTACTCCAAATACATGTTCTTCAATCGGTTTTAGAGGCATCTGTTACAAAACAATTTAGCACAATGTTTAAAAAATGTATGCTCAGAATTCCAGATGAAATGGTGTTCAACAGAGAAACTGTTTGTTCCCTCCATTGCTTTATTGAAGGAATAATGAATGATGCCTATAAAAATAAAAAAATGTGGATAATGGAAATATAAGATATGTTTATTGTTAAGAAGGATCTGTAAATGTTAATCCAAGTTATGTATTGCTATGTGTTTTACATCATTATAGTCACATACTTGGAATAAATGTGGACCTGGAACAAAAATTATGCTTGTCCTCATGCAAACTTTGTGTCTCAAGTAGAAAAATAGATCATTTCTTTAAAAGTAAGAATAACAATCCAGAAAATTTAGGCTATTTTCTCACACTGTTAAAGCTGGAAGACAAATAAACCTGAATTGTTTAATATGTTCTTTAAATATTAATCAAATTTTTAAAATCAATTTTCTACTCTGTACTCTTGGAAGTCAAAGAACATCAGTATTTTAGGTCTATTTTCATTCTACTATATAGGATAGCATATCTATTATTTTATTGTCTAGATTTCCAGTAACAGGGATAATTAGAAAGAAGCATGTCTTGGAAAACCAGCTGCTTTTGATATATAAACTTTATCTCAAGAAACCTTTTTATTGGCTATAAGCCTGTCTTGATAGTTTATGTCATTGTATCCAAATGTTTATTAAAAAACTAAATCATTAGGTCACCCAGTTAATTCACTCTCTAGAAGTTAAATTGGGGGCAAAGACTGAGGTTTCCAAAGATGATGAGGAGTGTCTCAGTCAAGTGTTACACTGAAATGTATGTGCTTAATTCCTTGAGGACATATTCCTCATAACAGTTTAAATATAAAGGTCATCTTTAAAACTCTTGCCAGGATTTACAACTAACTCAACAGAATCAAACAACTCAAAATAGAAGAGATGGAAAATGCTGAAAATTGTTATAGTATGTAAGAGTTTGGCCCTGATGGTCTGAACGAACAAAGTTCAAGAAGAGAGAGAAGATGATAGATGTTTACACAGGAGAAAAGCCTCTTCTTTCTCCTGTGTTGCCATAATTCTGTGAAAATTCTATCAAGTCTATACCAAAATTCATCACAAAACAGTTCATACAGACTTAAACATACTCTGTGTGAGGCTTTCAAATAAGTATAAGTTTTAATTTCATGCAAACAACTAGTCCTATCAGCTTCTAAATTCCTCAGGAGTAAAACAACCCTTTCTTAGTAACTGAATTGGAAATTCACTCTTTTCTCCACTGAAATTATAGGTTACATTCTAATGAGGACCTTCAGCCTACATGTTTTCTTCCATCTGGACAAAACAAAACTATGATACATCTCACTCCAGTTCTTCCTGCCCTCAAGGCAAAATAAAAAATAAAAATGTCAAACCCTGATCTTTCTAAATGTGAGAAGTAAAAAAAATTTATAGAAGTTCCATCTGCTTCCTAAACAAAACCCAAAGCCTCTCTCTAATTTGCAAGAAGCTTCTAAAAATAATAGCATTTACTTTGCATATACACACAAGCATTCACCGACTGTTACCAAAGAAATCTGGATAATAAAATTGATTCATTTTTACCTCCCATTTTAGCCAGATAAATCCTTCACCACGTTATTACATCTCCAGTTCTGAAAGGAGCTGACATCACACATAGTCATTCCTCCAAACTGGATCTTTTCTGAAAGAAATAGAAACGTTTTAATTTTTTGTGAGTTTCAGTCAGTTACAGTTCAAATCTATAAGGAAAAAAACCAACTATAAAACATACAAATGAAGTTGCTTAGTCATGTAATTAATTGATCCTACTGCTTCACCTTACCACTCTAATTCATTAAATAAAACCCAAACTCTAAATTGTGTTTGACAAGATGGACAGATTTTTAAGAGTCCACAGGAAAATCAGAACAGAAAATGGTTAAGAATCTCCATCTTTAGCACTATTTATAAAGATCCATATATAAATATATATATATATATATATATATATATATATATATATATATATATATAAATATATATAATATCTCATCAGAAAGCATATCTGAAATATATGTCTATGTAGAATAGTCTGGTATTAGCAAAGTAGACCATGTTCTGAAAGATATCAAGCTTGTTTTAAGGAATACAGCCTTTCAAATTACAAGAAAGAGTTCTTTTGACCTCTCCAAAGCCTGTGGAGAGCAAACCTCCAGCTGCCACAAAATGAACAAAACAAGATCACAATGATAAACTGACATTAGCAGCTGCATAGCGTGTCTGAATAAACAACTCTTTAATAAAACAAATTCCTTTATTGTTATAAATGACAGAACACGTATTTCATGCTGATATGACCTGGTGAAAAAAGTGTATTATTACCATTTGTTTCAGCCATATGTTCTCATTCACAGTATTGCTTACAGAAATAAAAAATATTTATCTTACAGATTAGAATGCTGGTTTCTAGAAGATTCCACAGCTTTACATTATGCTAATGAGGGGAATTCATAACACCAAATATCAGAGCCTTTTTACTAAAACTTTACTCAACCCTAGAACGAAAGTATTTTTAAAGTACTATTTACCTAAAGTTTTCTGATCACAGTAATACATTTCTCACTTTAGAAAAGGGGTCAGAGAGAGAGTGAAAAGATGACACACAAAGAAAGAAAAGAATAAAAAGAAAAGGAATAGGGTGTATTCTTTCTCTCTCACAACCTTTTTTACTATTTTCCTTTTCGCTAGCCTCACAATTAACCAGTGTTTTGGGGAATAGCAGAGCGATGTTCTGAAGCCTATAGGGTTATGTAAGAAGTGGCAGCTGATTTCTATCCTTTTCTAGGAACTCACCGCTCACTTCACAGAGATTTTAAGGTTATTGCTAAATTACAGTCAGCAGAAGACCTGGAAGGAAATAGCAAACTTGTTAGCAACTTTGCAAGACTTTGGATAGGTGAAGAAGTTCATTGTTCTCTTCCAAAATATTTTTATTGTTAGATATAAGGAGAGAAAGAAATTTATTAAGAGGAATTCTGCTGGAAAGAAAACAAGAAAGGGAAAAAAATGTAGTCAACAAATGCAACAAACTAACAACCCGTAAGACTGAATATTTTCATTCTGCTGAACATTCAAGAATCATTCTAGGATGTGACAAGTAAGACAAGTCATACAGTAACTTAGCATTCAACATTAAAATTCAACCAATTGTTCTAAAGTTGGCAAAACACCTTCATCCGTTCATTCCCTCTCCCCAAAGAGAGGATACAGAAACAAAATTAAACCTTACGTTTTCCAGTTTATTACCACTTCCAAAACTTGATCAGCAAACACCAGATGCATAGTCTGTAAATCCTAGAGATCAAAGAGCTTCTCTGATCTGATAGAGATTCATAAAGAAACTGTGCACAAATTAAAAGAGAGAATAAGGAGAAAGAAAACAAAAATAACTTTGTCTATTAGAAATAATTCCTTTGAAATTTGAAGTCCAGACTCATACCAAGGCATTTCTAAGATGCCTTAGAAACTTCTAGAAAAATTCTAGAACATCAAAGATGGCCTTGATGTCCTAGAGTGTACTCTACATTTTTCTGCAGATTTACTGTCAATATACCTTTCGAAGTTCTGCAGTTCTGAAGCTGCAAGAGTGAAGGAATTAGGAGACTGATAGGGAAATCTTCCTCTAAATCCTGTGATTTTAGTGAAAGTAACTACAGAGTGAAGCACTGTATGGAGTACTCAAAAACTCTGAGTCTGAAGGAACTCCAGTTGTTTTCCCAGTCTATGTGAAATCAGTGTTTATGATGATATCAAAAGGATTTATTAAACATTATCAATTAAATTTAATACAATTGCAGTTGTTAAAATTATCAGCTTTCTCAGTTTATTATACAAAATGTCATTATGATGATATGTTGTTTACCTAGACTTCTACCAGTTTTAAAATGCTGAACTGATAATACTGATGCAAACGGTATCATTTACACCCCTCTCTTATTTAAGTCCTTCATCCTTTCATGAAATAACCATCAACTAGATTAAATAGCCATGTGCAATGTGAATATACTCTTTTTAATGCTATAATATATTTAAAATCTAAGATTATAAAAATATTCATGAAATGGGTGTAAAAATACGAAATAAAATAAATAATATTTTGCTATCAGCTAATGCAGGGTTTTGAAAAATCGGTCCTAAATTTACTCTTACTATTTTCTTATTACACCTTAAAGTTTCAAACCTTGGAGTGAATTGTAGGAGTGAATTCTTCTTGGGGAGAAGACATAGTTGGGTAGTGAAAAAATGGAGGTTTGAAATTCATGTTCTGAGTTGAAATTTTCTTTCAATCACAGGTACTCAGTAATTAGGATTTCAGGAAATGTGAAGAAACAAATGCTGCAACATGAGGATCATGTAAGCTGGTAGCTCTGCTGGGTCTTCAAGATATATTTCTTAGTCTGTTACAGATACAGAGCTTTTGCTACTGTCTTAAATCCTATCCTGAAGACTGTGTCCACCCTGTGAAGTGTCAGGAGCATTTATCCCCTCTTTCTGTTATGTCAAACCCCCTCCTTAGGTCCCTAGTCAGAAGTAAGCCAGCTGAGAAAGTTCTCAACAGTACTGAAGAATTAAATAAAAATAAAAATTATATCAAAAAAGAAGACCAGTGGGAAATCAATAAAAATCATGAAGAAACTCAACACCTACAAAGTTCAGCTGTGAACCCTGTCTTACCCTGGATTAAATTTTAATTACTTTTTAACAATAATTTTTGGAGTTAATTTCTTCTTCAAAGAAATTTATACTGCACCATTTTAGTGATTTAATACTTATGACTGTTTGCACACTTGCAGTGGCAACATTAAGATGAAGGATGAAGACTGTCTTTTTTTGAAATTACCTAAAGAATCAGCTGCCAGCTAAAGTGTCAAAAAGCCCTCAGTATAGTGCCATACGCCATATACTCTATATGCACCATATGTGTCCATCCATTACACAAGAAATATCAACATTGTGCAAAAGTTTTAAAATAAATGCATGTCATTAAAAATTAGATCCTTATATACATGACATGTACTTTCTTGCAATGACTCTACCAAACCTTAAAAGTAAGGAAGTTTTCAGCAGTTATGTTATAATTTATTTTTTCTTCAAATGTGGATGTTATAAACATAAAGATGGACTAGAGGGAAAAAAAGAAGAGAGGAACATAGAAGTGAATTTGACCAAAATCCCTAAATACAAAGTATCACCCAATAGGAGGCTGTGACACGCTAGGAGCCTTGTCCTACCAAAACAGTACTAATTCTACATCAGTAAAACTGTCTGCATGAATACTCACAGCTGGGTGACAAAAAGGGAAGAGGAGAAGAGCTGGAGAGCAGCTCAGTTGTTTATGAACCTCATGCAGCAGCTGGGGGCCATTGGCCGGGTACGTAGCGTAGGGGCGCGGGATGTCAGGCTGCTGCCACTGCCCCCCAAACAGCTGGCTTTGCCATCAGGCTCATGTGCTTCACTCCACAGATATGATCACAATGCTTGTACAAGGTAGTTAATAAATGAGTGTGTAGTTGTTAAACCACAGCTAGTTTTTCACGTGTGATATTCTGAGAGTCTTCCACAACATGACTTCATAAGGCGTCACAACTTCTTTGCTTTTCTCCTGGTTCTTCTACCAAATCAAAACATCTAATCAACTAATTTTTAAGAATTTTAGCAAGGACAGTGCAAAGTAGAATAAAACTAAAAGCTTCACCTAAGAATACTTGCAAGCTAAATGTGTTTGAGCAATATTAATTCAAGATGGTTTTCTTTACTAAATAGAAAATATCATCACTTCACTTAGAACCAAAGAACTGTCTGATAGCCTTACACATGATTTGTTCTCTGCCAGAGTGCATAGATGACCCCCATGTGAAAGCATTCAGTATATTTCTGCACTCAGTATATTTCTTCACTCAGTACATAACATGTGCCCACCATTAAGATATTTAGGTGTACCCTGCCTAACCAGGAGACAGAAAACTGGTTGCACTACACCAAATACAAGACAAGGGCATTGCCTTTTGGGGTCAGCCGTGAGGAATACTGCAAAAAGGAACCAGGAACAGTTAAACAGAAAGAAAAGAGTGTACCATTTACAGAAGCAGAGGAACATGATCAGTTGGAAAGACTGGGCATACAGGTACAACCACGCGCGTTGGACAGGAGGGTCAAATCTAGACACAACAAGTCAAGAACCAAAATTCACAAGAGGCTTTCTCCCGTGAAGGGAATCTGAAGTTTTCTGGACTCCCAGTCTGTATCTTTACTGGCTTGGAAGCCGACTTTCAGGCATTGGGTATGCTTTTTGAAATCTAGCACTGTCAGTGCAGGAAATTAGAGTCCTCCACTGGACTCCTCAGGCAGCACACCCTTTTTTAACCAGTGGTAAATATGTTAATCTGGTATGTTTATCCTCTTTATCAGTTAAAAGAAGAGGATTCAGGGCACATGCAGTACTTAGTAAGTTTACAGTTGCAGAGCAGATTTCATCTGAAGTGGGTTAAATTGTTGTTATGCAAGGAACTTGGATGACAGCTTCAAGTAAATGGTACCCTCTAATATGAATGCACTGATGAACATACTTTCATTTTTCACAATAAGGAAACAAGAGAAGGGGGATGTGAACACATTGTTTTGTAATTCCTCCAGGAATAAGAATGATTTAAAAATCTTTACAGTAAAATTGTTTAAATGACAGCAGGAGTAATTAAAAATAAATATTAGAAATCCAAATTATAACACGCAATACATACAAAAAAAGAAGAAACTGTAAGAAACCGTAATCTCCTTGAGATGTTTCCAGAATTTCAGTGGGCACAAGTTGCAAAAGAAGGCTTCATGATTCTACAGTGACATAAGAAGCAAAGGTTGGAAAGAGAACAGTCTTAATCTAATCATAAACAGCTACAGAAACGCTGTGTCCCAGCTGTGATCTCTGGAGAACCATATTAACATAGGGGTGTTGCTAAATGTATGTGTCCCAAATAGTTGTGACCCATGGAGACCAGCTTTAGATAATGAGTGAAAAGAAGGTTAGCAATTGCTAAATACAAGCAGAAAGTAGCAGAGCTCTACATGTATCTATCCCCATACCACCTATAAAACTTGAAGTGCATTGAGCATAACATTTAACTTTGGCTGAACTTGATAAACAACTTGAACAGGGTAAGCAATGCTTTAGTAACCCCTCCTGCTTTCTGTGCTAACCCACTAATAATTCAAACGTATTTAGGCAGCTTCAACTGCAAGGCATTCCTAGTATATCCTTAACCATTCCGCTGCTAAATACTACAGCTCAGTTCCACAACAGTGTTTATACACACTGGAGTCAGTACTGTACTTCTCTGAGTATCTAGCTGTCTAGATGCATGTGTCAATTTTTGGGAAATGATTTCTTTTTAGAATCAGTTTTTGCACAAAAAAGGAATTGAGTATAGTAGAGTGGTAAAATCACAAAAAAGTTATTGTAGTCTGCTTTATGGTTAATGACGCATTTATATATATATATATATAAAATAATATATATGCATATATATATACACACACATGTATGTGTATATATGTATATACGTGTATATGTGTGTGTATATATATATATGCATGTGTACATGTGTGTGTATATATATATATATATATATATATATATATATATATATAAGGCTGTTTCATCTTAGACTTCTGCTCTTTACTCATCCATCTATTATTTCGTCTGATCCTTCACATCTGTGTATTTTACCATGGGGGAGTTCATTATCTTCTTGAAGAAGAAAGGATGTATAGCGATAGCTGTGTTCTTTACAGCAAATGAGGGGAACATGGAAGGCAGCAGAGCCCTATGCAGAACTGCGTCTCAGATCTAAGGAGATTTATGCACTGCTGAAGTGCTTTCCCAGGAGATACTGCAACAGAGATATGCCTCTGAATTTTCAATTCAGATTTGTTCATAAATTTCCTGTTCGTACTATTCTGACTTGCTAACATATGCCTAAGCCCATTCACAAAAGTACTGTTAGTGTCTGGGATGAAATACAGGACAGTAAATGAAAAGCATAAGATAGTTGCTCCTGACCCACTTTTTCAAGTATTTCTAACTTTTAATACTTCTGGTTCTTTCTCATCAGGCAGATGAAAATAAGCAGCTTTAAGATACTTTGCTTGGCTTTGTTCTAGAAAGTGGAAAAGGAGATAAGAGCAGATAGAAAGTAATTTCACTTGGTGCCAGGCAGCCTCTGCATTAGCTGCAAGCAGGCAACGTGCAGCTGAAATTCATGCCCAAACTCTATTTGTCACAGCTGATTAAAGTGAGTGACCTTGATTTTTCTACCAGAGAAAAACTGCAGAGGCACTCTTATCTGTCTTCCCATTCGGTAAAGTGGCACTTTTTTTCCCCCTAGACCTGAGCTTTCAGTGAGGATGTGAAAAATTACTGTAACTGGTAGACACTTCAAAAAATATCCAACACATCTATCTTGCCAGAAGTCCAAGACGCGTTTTTAGTAAACTGAAAAAATGTGAAATTATTTTTAAAACTAGTTACCTCAGTTGCCTAATTCTTTAAAATATTAATGAAGTTTGGTCCCACAAAGTAAGAGCGGCTTCTTTCATAGTTGCAGCAGTACCTGGAATACAGGTCTACACGAATTCAGTGACACAGTGGCATAATGTTTTAGTTTGGTAGTAGATTTTGTTTCATGGTATCACTGAGAAGAAGGGAAGAGTTTAGAAAAAAAAATAAGAAACCCATTTTAACCCCATGACTTGAACCTTTATGCCAGATCTTTCATGCCAGATCAAACTCTCTTGCAGTGTTAGAAATGTTTGTCTAAGAGTTTTCTTGCCATTATTTCTCATTGCTGCATACTTCTGCACTTGTGTAAGGAGACCTTAGTGACAGTTGAAACACAAAAAACTGTGAACTTCAATAAATATGCATGTCAAAGTTTTCCAGTGGGAAGAAAAGTGCCAACAAGTGAGGTAAGCTTTAATGATAAGCAAAAAAACCCTTAAATACAGCAATTCAAAGATACAAAAAAATATTATTTTAAGTATTCATTTTAGAAAACCATGTTAGATGTTTAAAATACATGACAACAATGTTTCTGCTCACAACAGAAGCTCCTAAATCATTACTGTTAGAACAGATTTCTTCAGCATAAACTGAATTTAATGGTTTAATTTGTTTTGATCTAGCTAAAAGAAAGAAGTTAAATCCTTGAGAGGTAAAAATTAGTCTTATGGAATTATTTACTAAACATTGTCATTTTGTTTTTTCTCAGAATTCCTTACAGAGGAACACAATATTTTCATATTTCTCATATCTAAAAGAGTTTATCAGTTTTTACCCATGAAAAATGGATGAAATTACACACCCACATTTAAAAATTTTAAAGTGAAAGGATGCCCTTCACCAATATCAGCAGTTTTTTCCCCCTACTGCTATTATATGGTATTCTAGATGGGAAATTTTTCTTTTTTTCTGAGCCCAGTGTTCCATAACACAGCACACACTGCAGGATGTAGTATGCTATAGAAAAGTTATGTATTACAAATATCCTATACTTAGCTTTCTTTCTCAGAAAAAATCCTTTCAATACGGTTCAGTTGCATAATTAGCAATAACTAATGAATTCAAGTGGTATTCACAGTTGACCAAACCTGCTTTTTTGCAAGTTTATTTCAATACTTCAAGTTTTTATTTTACAAAGAAAACTTAGCCAGCTCTAATAACTTAAATATTCAAGCGTGACTGCAGATTGGACAATTTGTGAGTCATAGTGATGACAGTAACAGTGAAACAGAAGGCTAAACCAGTGGTTCAAGGACTGGGCAAGGTTGTAGGAAATGCACATTCTGTTCTTTTTCTGCCCCGAACTTCCTCTGTGGTCTTTGGCAAGTCATTCTAGCACTTTATACAACTGAGCCCACTTGTAAAATGTAATTTAGCCTTTGGAGCCCCCACATGCATTGTGATAGTGATGTGACTTTCACAAGTAACCAAAATAAAAAAGGACTACCTGGACTAAGAGTTGTTTTTCAGACCATCTCTAAGACAAAAGCCACATAATTTTTGGATCCCAGTCCTCTGTGAATAAAACTCCTAAGCTTTTATAGAGTTCTGTTGTCATCTTCTTTTGTTATTTATCTTCAAAGTAGCTACCTACAAGCTTGGGACTCCATTTGTGGTTTTCCAGACTGAGAATCAGGATCACCAATATACTTTTCTTTATCTTACAATACAATGTGAATAAACAGCTAAGACATGGACTAAATTACATTAACTGAGAAAATAACTTTTGGCAGTGTAATAAAACTATTGCAGAAGGCCTACTAAGGAAACTATTAACAGCAAGACAGAACAATGCTAGTGATAAAAAGATAGTGGGGAACAACTTTACCTCAGATAGGAGGATGAGGTCAAGTGTAGTGCTGTAAGATGAATGCAGAAATGCCAGTAAATTGGACAGAATAACACGGAGAAACCCAGACAGTTTTTGTCTATGCTCTGGCTCACTGGTAAAACCAAAACTCCACAGTGGCCATTCTCCCAAAAATAATATTTTTTCTGAAATGACAGTCATTTTTTTGTCTACATGAAATCTGGATGCAAAGATGGAAAAAAATCATGATGTAATAATAAGTTAATTTTACTGAATAAAAGGGCATGCACACACACACACACACACACACAGACACAGAGCCCTGTATTTTATACAGGCATAATTACTGTGTATCTTGTTGCAACATACAGACTATTTGCTGAAATGAAACACCTAGGGGAAAGACTGCAATTATTTTCATTGCTTAGTTTTTGTTATATCTTTCTGCATTCATATCTCAAGCTGGAGCCTACAGATCAGACTGAAGAGATACTTAAGCTCTTAAATAATGTCTCTTATTTTCTGTTATCTCATAATTCCTAAATTTCTTGGCAAAATTATCAGGATATTAGCAAGAGAAATTCTTGTTTGTGTATTGTACTTGTACTTATGGTGAAAATAGCAGCCTTTTGTGGGCTGCCTGGGTAAAAACCAGGAATCCTAACTGCTACACCCCTGTCACTAGGCTAGGGCCTAGCCATCAATATTCTTAGCATGTCAATGGGAAAAAACTTCCACAGAGAGGAAAGGAAAAAAACAATCCCCAACACCTTTAAATGCAGTTAAATAGAACAACAAATAAGATTCCCATCCGCCAAAGCATATCAGGTCTCATACAGTCAATTCTTTCAACCTATTGCACAATTTGTACATTTCACATTCAAGTCTCAGTGTTCCTCATTGAATTCTGAGTCTTGCAGGAATTACTGGTTTCAGAATGTCCTTACACTTGATATAAAATTCAACTTTCTAGTGTCTCAGTAACAGAAGTATTATAGCCAGTGGGATGTAATAATGCCAGAACAGGATTTCCTTCCACCCAAGTAATAGAAATCAAGTGTTAAGTTGTATTTACCTCCATCTTCAGTTTCTATTCTTTTTCTGCACCTGTACAGTTCTTCCTAGATATACACATGGATTTAGGTTATGTTGTAGAGTTTACACACAAGTACAAGAAATAGCTCAAGAAGTAGAAATACTTCCCTATTAAAAGTGTGATCCCTCAAAACTATTGCGAAAATTATAAAGCCACCTTAAAGAACTTCTATCAAATGCATTTTTGAGAGCAACTGACATTAAAAAAAAAAAACAACAAAAAACCCAAAAATTAAAAAAAAAAAAAAAAAAAAAAAAACACAAAAGCCCAACCCAAACCAAACCAAACAAAAAAAACAAACAAAAAGAAAAACAAAAAACAAAAACAAAAAACCCGAACAAACAAACAAAAAACTCCACAACAAATCTATAGGACAGAAACTGGAAAAATACAGACATCTTTCTGATGAGACCTGAGAATTTTCCAAAAAGCTGATTTTGCCAATATTTTCTTTTATACTTGCCTAGATTTTAATCAGTATCAGAATAGAGGACTCTGAAATAATATTAACGGTACTACTCACTTGAAATTGTGTTTACTTCTGGAAAGCTATAAATTTTTAAATAGAATGTTTGTATCTAGGAAAAAATAGTGAATTTTCTTGAAGCAACTATCAAAATTCACTGGTCATTCTACTTTTTCAGGATTTACCTGAGAGAGGTCACATAGTACCTCAAAATTAATAGTGAAACAAAACTCTTCTTTCATCTTCAGAAAGAGTAACTCATGGACTCCAAAATGTTTTGCTTTATTATTGAAAGATTTATTTATTTCACAGTGCACATAATAACTGTGAAGCCAAACAGCTGGAAGCCAGACCAAGTGTATAGGTTACACTCCCTACGCTATTACTACCACCTCTGTTAACAATGTGCACCCTTTAACTAAATCCTTCTTGTCAAAGTGATATTTCTTTAGTCTTTGACGCAATGTGATTAATGTTCTGCCGTCAAAAGAAAAACAAATTCTGAGGGTTTGGGAGAGAGTGGCTAGAGGGTAATTTTTTTAGAAGTATTGATCCAAGTTATCTGCTTTATAGTTGATCTTTGTTATCATTTTATCCAGTGCTAGAAAAGCCTCACAGTAATTTGCACTAATAATGCAATAACCCAATATATGTTTAAAAGAGCTGTGCAGTTTACCCTAGGAAATAAACGGTATACGTTTCCCTTTAATTTTCTAATTACATAATTGTAAGCAGGATGAAGATGACCATGCACATTTTTTCAACTAGTTATATAGTAAGCACTACTACTACTTTCAGCTAGAGAAAATACTACCAAATTCCTATAAAAAAACTCAGAGGTTTACATTGAACTTGGATACCTACCTAGAAAGCAAAAACTTGTAGAAAGTCAGCCGATAGAATGTACCTCTAGAGTCTTTAAGGTCTTCCCACTTCTGGATAGTCCGTTTTTTTGGGAATTTTAGATGAGCCAAGGGGGCAGGGCAATAAAAAGAGATGCCCAAGATGACCCCCTCACCTCTAATTTTGAATGCCATGTTCACTTACTGTCAACATTAAGACAATAACTTCTCAATGAGAAATTCTTCTTACTGGGTTATATGTTTTGAGAGGGTTTTTTTCTATTTTCAATTATCTAAATATGTATTCATATATTACATATTATATGTTACATATTAATTATATTTTTATATTTATGTGTTTTCTATCGACTTCTAATATAAGTATAAAATTATGAAATTATGATTGCTTACTCCTGTCATCCTACTGACTCATCTTCCTCAATGCTTTTAAAAATGAAGCAATAAAAAGGAAGAGGAGTGGAGATGTTTCCAGTGCCTTGATCCTTTTATTTCATTTCAGCTTGCATTATTTTCTGGTTTTATACATGTGTGCTTCAACACGTGCTACTAAATTTTACAGCCTTGTCAGTCAGTGTCAGGCTTTTTTCTCTAAAAGAGTAATTCCTGACCTACTGACCTAAGTCTCCAGCCACAGCATGTTTGCATGAAAGCTGCTAGTCTGGTATGAACACAGCTCATTACAAGACTACCATATTCATGCTTTCTTCTTCACTTCATCAGTAACAGAATAACACAGCACAGTTCATTAAATAAATGTGAAGAAAAAGATTAACTGCTTGGTTTATGATCTAAGGCTTACACTATTTTACATGGTTCACATCCAGGTAAATTACAAGCTAAATTTTGAATACAGTAAATACAAAAATTGCAGCTGTTTTCATGCTGTCTGGCTGCAGCTGTCTGGCAGAGGAACCCAAATAATGGCCATGGAGAGAAATTTGAGCTAGAGAGTTCACAGAATTTTAAATTATATATACCAAGATCAAAGTAGAAGTCCATTTTAGACAACTGTCCTTACAGGAGTAGATTATATTCTAATCGAGTACAGGTTTTCTTTTAAAAAATAGAAAAAAAAAGTTTACTATTTTCAGTACCTAAGGATGCTGCTAATATTATTTACAGATTCAGTAGCAACAGGTTTTACCTCTGTTTTGAATTTCAGTCTTGCTGTATTTGCAATTCCTTATCTTTGGACAGGGGGCTTTGTCTTATGGATTTCTGCATAAAAATAGGAGCTGAACAGTACTCATATGTTGAGTCATAATTTATTTAACAAGTTTAAATTTGTTTGTAAGCTCCCACATTCTCACTGCAGTTCAGTTACAGCATTTTCCTATATATTTTCACCTCACTACATGATCAAGGGTGTTGTAGGGAAGATCTGTGTATGGGATTGATATGGCTATATTAAAAAAATGCTTAATTCAACATTGACAACTTCACCACATGAGGTCAAGAAGTGCTGAAATAATATCCCCACAGGGGTTTTGGAAATAATTAAGGCGAAGACAAGAGAATGGAAACAGTATGTAAGACAGATAGGCTGAACAAAGAGAACAAGAGACTATTTTGTAGAAATTATTTCCAGGGTTCAAACACTTACTGCACATCTAACTAAAATCCAGTTGGTCTCATCCGTGGTCTTTAGACCATTTCTTCTTCTCACCAAAAGTTATACAGAATATTTTTGTTTTCTGTTTTATAATATTTTAAATCAAAAACATATGAATGAGGTTTATGCAATGACATATGGAAGTCATTAATGTTGCTTTCCTTCTCAACTAAGTACTCAGTTCTGTACTCCTTAAGTAAGAAAAACTCTTACTGAAGTCACTGTGAGTTTTTCTTGCATAAAAGGAAAAAAAATGAGTAATAAATGTAATGATCTGTAGGCTACTAAAATTGCTCAGTGACCCCTATGTCAGTCCCTTTTAATAATGTATACTTTTTTGCAGGGTATAAATTCTCACTATACAGTGAGTGATTGTTTTCTATTCAACTGGGGACCAATTTGGTTTCTACAAAATCAAATGCAAAACTCCAACCGACCTCTACAGGAAGAAGGATTAAGACTTTTACATAGTTTCTTTATAAGAAATCTTCTGTCTCAACAGGCTGCCACCTTCTCAGTTAACTACAGATATGTGTGGGCTGCTGTATCAGTGTCAGTCACACATTTCTTGACAAAGAGTGCAGAAAACCTTATCTGAATATTGCAAGCTGAAAATTGCAAAAATCAGACGCACTCAAACCTCTATATATTGTCTAAAGAAATTGTCTATTAGCCATTTAAAAAGATGAATAAACAAAAAAATCAGATACTTTTTAAAATTAACAAATGCTTTGAAATACTGTTCATCTTGATCTCAACTCAAGTTCATGGGAGTCAATAGCAAAAGAAACCTCTCACAGCAGTAAATAGAGTGGATTAAGAAATACTTTTGTCTTTGTGAAGTAAAATGTATAGATAAGAAATTTCATTAGTATTCCAAAATAAAGATAGAAATGTTATGTGAAGTCTCAGAATTCAATTCTGATCATATTCTCTGTTATTCTGACTTTTTATACTTGTGTATTATTCTTCCATAAATTACTAACATTGTTCAACTGTTCAAACCATAACATCTTTTTCACTGGAAAATAAAGATGAAAACTGAAGACTGGAAATAATTTTCTTTAAAAATACATTAAATGGAAATATAAAATGGCCTGACCATTATGTAATCCCTGATCTGTTGAATAAGTGTGTATATATCTGTGATATAACACTATATTTCTGAAAACATATGTTCAAAGAACAAATTCATATAGACTTACATAGTCTCCATAGTACACTAGAGTAAAATCTGTTCTTAGAAATTGGAAAGGACAATTCAGATAACACTGCAGTATAATGTTTACTTGTTCCAATGCTTTTCTTGGAACTGGCTGACTATTCAAATCTCTGTACATTCATTATCAGCTTTCTTGTTCCTCAGAAATTCATTGCAAGATTTGATATAAAGGAAAAGAAATAAAAGAAAGAGGGAGGAGAGGAGAGGAGAGGAGAGGAGAGGAGAGGAGAGGAGAGGAGAGGAGAGGAGAGGAGAGGAGAGGAGAGGAGAGGAGAGGAGAGGAGAGGAGAGGAGAGGAGAGGAGAGGAGAGGAGAGGAGAGGAGAGGAGAGGAGAGGAGAGGAGAGGAGAGGAGAGGAGAGGAGAGGAGAGGAGAGGAGAGGAGAGGAGAGGAGAGGAGAGGAGAGGAGAGGAGAGGAGAGGAGAGGAGAGGAGAGGAGAGGAGAGGAGAGGAGAGGAGAGGAGAGGAGAGGAGAGGAGAGGAGAGGAGAGGAGAGGAGAGGAGAGGCCATCTAGGTGTCTTTTATAACGTGTTATTTAATCTGGTGTCATACTGCATATCACTCACGCTGTAAGTGTTGCCAAAAGCAATCTTATAAAAATTATTTATCTAGAACTTAATATATAATCTGGCTAGCAGTAAAGGAAAACCATCAAGGTTGGTGCAAAGTTTTATTCTATGTGGAAGGTAATGAATCATCACCAAAGTTGAAATGTGTTTTGACTTAATGGAATGTGATTTTGTAGGTTACTTCATAATATGCTGATTTGATTCTTAGTAAAATAAGTGTGAAATGTCAGAATTTCATGGACAATACAATTTTCTGCATTCATTAGTACAGATGTACTCCACAAATTATAGGAATTCCAATGTGCATTTCCTTTGAAATTCTCTTTTACTGTACTGCTCATAGTTGTTTCTCTCACATATCATTCAGTGCAATGTTCTTCAATTTGTACTCATTTTATGAGAATCAGATTTTATCTAGACAATATTTTGTAGGGTTCTGAGAACCAGAATGGATTGCCTTCTCTTCTTTACCCCCTGAAATAATTCTCAACTGTAAAAAAGCAACGTCTCCAAATACTTTACTATTCTAGAGTCATATTTTAACATAATTCTGTGCTGTTGTGATTACATATTTACTTAGATGTGGATTACACAGAAATCACTGGACAGTAAAAGGCCAACTCAAACAATTTTCCAGCAACCTTTCCAAGTTAAATCAAAGGAAATGTTCAGGCAACAAAGAGTTCTTTACTTTAGCAACCAATGCTTAACTACCTTAGGGAGTACTGACTTAGATTCCTGTTTCCTGGTAGGTTTCTCATAGATGTTGGAAAGATGTTTCTGGAAGGTCAGGCGGATAATCATTAATTTGTATATGGCTTTTTCACATGAAATGTCTGTGACTCCTATCCTCTTTCTACATTAATGAAATGTTTGGTTGTGTTTGTTTTAGGAACATGACTACTTAGAAATTTAGTTACCAATTAACTTATTAATTGTCAGTAGCATCTAAGTATCTTAGCTGCAATTAAAAGTGACAGAAAAAAATCTGTCATTTCTGACACTGACATTGCAAAATTCATGGAGGTAACATTTCCGTTATTTTCTTTTTACTAGATGGTGAAAAGCAGAAGAGGGTATCTTGTCTCAGTGGATAGAACAGGCAAACCTCAACTGATTCAAGTGGTGCCAGAATTTTACCCATGAGGTTCAATCAGAGGGACAAGGATTGCTCCATGTATACACTACTCCTTGTGACATTTCTTAAGAAAATGCTATTTCCCAAAGTTTACTTTTGCTTTACTAAGATTTTCTAACACACTGGAATATTAAGCTATGTTGAAAGTAAACAGAAGGTATAAAAATTATCATTTCTATGCCACTATTTTGTTTACCTCACATTTAAAACCACTTCATGAAAAGCAGGCAAGAATAAACATTGAAAGAGAAGATTTGGAGATATCAGAGTAGATGTCCTATTGAAGCTTAGGAAAGGAAGTAGACTTTCTTATTAAAACAGGATGAGGTTTATAACATTTGTTCTCTTGTACCTCTAAAACAATTGCAAATGGGATCACTGTGGAAACAAAATTAAGTCCCATGGTTGTTATTCAGATGTAGTTGGAGAATCTCTATGTGATGCAACTAAAAGTCAAAACACCTCAGAAACAGGTGGTCCTCTGCTTCAGTCTGTAACTACCTCTGTATTTATTTACATATATATGTATAAAAATACACATATATATGTATAAAAGCATGCACACATACCTGTATATATGTACATATATGCACATGCTCCCTGAAGTCCTAAGAAACTAAATTGCTCTTTTTAATAATTTGGCACTTTTTCCTACACTCCAGGACAAAGAACTTAATTGTGTTTTGTTCTCCTAGACTAGAGTGCTGAGATCAGGTTTTCCATTGCCCACTCAAGAAGAGCATTAAAACAAC
This sequence comes from Sturnus vulgaris, assembly GCF_052056855.1. Taxonomy (NCBI): domain Eukaryota; kingdom Metazoa; phylum Chordata; class Aves; order Passeriformes; family Sturnidae; genus Sturnus; species Sturnus vulgaris. The sequence continues at coordinate 38,101,243 of NC_142283.1, read as the reverse complement.
TCAGATAGTACACAGAAAGTGTGTAACTATCATTGTATCCCATGCTTCATGCCTTTTCCTATAACTTTTTCAATTAGCTTACGTCCAATGTCATGAATGAGATTTCCTTTTCCTAGAAAAAGAAAGAATCAAAGTCAGAGTGATACTAGCTTGTACCACAAATATGGGAAAAACCCTACTTCTCACAGTTAAAGAAGAATTTTTAATGAGCTTTATAGATTAAAAATTATAACAGCTAAAGACAGCATGTCATATACAATATGACATATATGTCATACTAGCAAGGACACAAGGTGAATATTTGAAGATGCAATCATACAAATTCATCATGTTTTATGACACATTCTGTTGAATTACATATGTCATAGGATGTGTATATATATATACGTCATACGTGTGTATATATATATAGAGAGATATATAGATATATACATAATATACACATAACTACAGATAATTTCTCATTACTATTGGGATGCATGACACACTCATGAAAGGATGGATTCATCAATAAATAAATGTTGTTTCCCATAGGTTCTCATAGGGTGAGCTGAGTTTATTTGTCCAGCTCATCTAGAGATGTGCCATTACGGTAGTTTATCCCAAGACAAGCCAGTTCTATGTGATGCACAGAAGTAAAGAACTGACACAAACTTTCTATAATTTTCATTAAATACAAAAATATTCTTAAAACCATGCTTTAGCATTCTGAACATTAGCATCTGTGCTGTAGCAAAGAACCTACATAGATTATGGCAGACAATTTATGTGACATATGTTTTAAATTGCTTTCAATTCTTACTGTAAATGACTGGAATTATTCTGTATGAATTAAACATAATGTAATACAGATGTTGGACATGTTAAAACTACTGGTTTAGGGACAGCAATTTCTGAATGCTTTCTGTCAGTGAACCTAATTCACACTCAAGAGTTTCTCCTGCTTGTCAAAAGTAATGGCATCAAATGTAACATAGCTATTCAGCAAGAGATAATTTAATGTGTAACTGGTCAATGTTTTACACTGTTTACAGTTTTAATCAGTCCTTTTTTGAAAAGCTTAGGCTTAAAATCAGAATATAGTTTAGGCTTAACACTATTCTTTGTCTATATTGTCCATCAGAATCTTTTTGTTTGTTGAATTCATCAGTTCAACATCTTGTTAGCTACACCTTTCCCTATAAGTAATACAAGCAACTATACTTATTTCTGAGCCTTAGATCCATTGAAGATTTCCTCTTCTGCTTTGCAGTGCACCCTTCCTTTCTATCCAGCGTTATCATGGGCTTTATCTGGGAGGCATCATCTCCCAGGTACCTGCAGAACTGAGCAATAATCTTCCATTAAATCTCCGTAAAAGAAGAAAGGCAGTTAAACAGGCTGAATGAAAATATTTACACTCTTTTATTTAAATAGGAAGTCAATTAAGAAATGTATGCTCCTTTAATGAACTGAAAGCTGACACTGTTTCTGGGATTAGCAGTCTGAAAGTTTAATTTTTCAATTTTGCTTAGCATAAGAAAAAATTACCATGGTACAATGAAAAAAAATTCATGTTTTACACCAGTTCTAGGTTTGGGCAAGCCAGCAAGAATGCACATTTTACTAAGTCTTGCATAGTAGCCATATTTAATAAAAATTCTCTAAGCTTAAATAAATCCACTTCTTCATATTATGTCTAATATTTAAAAAGTCAAAGACAAAGTTTATTAAATTGCCTTCATTAAACTAAGCTCCAGAAAAGCAAATAGCCCAATTATGATCTTAATTTCCACTCGTCTTAGCCCTGTGTCATATCAACCTATTGTTAATTTGGAGTTTGTTTGCTTTGTCATAGCAGTTTGTCATTTACAGTTTTCTGCCCTACTGAGTGATCTTATTAAAGATAATCCCATTTATTTAATCTCCTTTCTGAACAACTATGTTATCCATATCTCTCTCTGCTATGGTCCTAAAAGTCTTGCTCTGATTAGCAGGGGTTGCAGTGTAGGTCAGAGCTTTCCAGGTGTGCTACTGCTAGGAAAAATGAGATTAGCTGTTCTTTCCTCTTTTCCTCTGTTCTTTCCTGAGGGAGCCCGTTGGTAGGAAATAACAATTTTCCTGGGCATAGAAGAAAAGAGTATTTTATTTTCATGAACCTGGTGACTTCTGCCCTTATTTTGACACCGTCATGAGAAACAACCAAACCATGAAGCATTTTAAATTAGGCCAATAATTGAAAAGTACAAAATCAATGCTGCTTTGGCCAATTCAAAAATTATATCGTCAGAGGAAAAGATCATCTGCTCTCAAGGTCGTATCTTGTTAAAGTCTCAGATCCACTTAAATTTGTGGATATATGCTCAACAGTCTAAAGGTACATCCCAATATTGATAAATACAGGCAAAAGAAACAATTAGAATTCCTGGAAATTATTCTGTAAAATCCTACACCCTTGTATTGTAGCAAAGTAAACTTCTGAAATAATTGATGTCTGCCGGCCAGTGCAGCCAGATGCCTGCCCACCACATATAGGAAGTCTGTGCTCCTGACGGTGGGAGCCTTGGTGGGTTATTGCAGTACCCCGGCCTGCTGGCTCTCTCCTTTTCTGGGAGCTGTGATCTATGAGCTGTGAAACTAATAGTTTTGTTATTCATTGTGTTTCCCCCAAAGCTGTGAAAAATTAATGAGCCATGCAACAAAATTCACACGTTCTCCATCTAAGACTCTGATCCTTGCAAATAAATCTTTGCTGCATAGTTGGCTTTGTGCCTCCCTGAGCTCTCATAGTATATCAATGAGATTCTGCATAGGTCCAACACAGTGAGTTCATGAACAAGACTGAGCCTGATGCAGCTTCCCTCTAATGTAAGTCTCTCTGTGACTCCACAAGAAGTCCACTTTCTCAGAAAGACGTCTTGCAAGTGTAACTCTTAGGCCAAAGCCTTTTTTTTTTAAAACTAACACTTATGTTCCTTAGGCTGAAACTAATACTTGTGAAAGAGTTCTTTGATTATCTTCCAAAATAAAGACTTTTAGGTAGTATTTTATTTTGCTTTTATATTTTTATGGCACAAAGTAATGAATGAAGATCATTCCTATATATTTTTATATTCAAGGAATTTTAGAAACTAGACTCTAGAACTCTGAAATTCTTCAAGCCTAGAAGACTATCTAGTGTCTTAATTCTTTTAAAATACCTACAGATAAAGAATCAAATACACGAAATAAAATGGAAATATAACTGTCAGAGAGACTACCGTTTCAGAAATATCACTATCCATTCATCTGAATTCTCCTATAATTATTAGGCAGTTGTTTTTGTATCTATTGTAAAGGCATTGCAAAACTCAGTTTCAGTACACAAATTCAGATATTCTGATAGGAGGCAGGAACATCACAGAGACTATGTACCAATGAAGAATGCAGTGCAATAATTTTTTCATATCTATCCAATGGATTGAGCTTTCTAATCTGTCAAAGCTATTCAATAAAGCATGTTAAATAGCTAAATACTTTAAAGTGTCATAATTCCACATACCAGGCCAAAGAGCTTTCAGCGAAAACAAGGAAAGAAGCAACAGAGGTGTTGCAGGGATTTAACACGCATTTCATAATGCGCAAAGTGTACTAGAAACTGGCCAAAGGTATAGAGAAATAATTCCTTTTAAATCACTGAAGGCTGTCCCTTTTGCACTGAGATTTACTTTAATCCTAAATTCACAGCTACTTTGACAATATAGGAAGTAGAGAGTTACTACGGTCACTGAAATGACACAACAGCTTGAGTGACTTTTGCTTTGGTATGGGATGCCATTATTAGAACAGAAAAGCTCTTATATATCCATATTTAACTACAGCAAAACAGATTAAATAATCCACTTGTGATTAATTAGAAAATTAAATACTCTGTTGTATTTATCATGAAAGTACCTTTAGCTGTCACATGGATGTAATAGGGTAGTGCAATACAAATTAAGCACTTCTGATATCTTAGTTAACAAATAATTTGTTAATAAAAAAACTGATATTACAATATTTTTACCTCTCAAATACCACTAATTCATTATTTTAAAGGAAATTAATTGGTTTGGCATTTCAGTTAATATTGTAGGCTAGTTATATGGTAATGATTTTGTTACTGAAAGCTGAATCTTTTAAATCTCTTCTGAAACTTACAGGTAAGGCAGAAAAAGAACCAAGTTACATAGATTGCAGGCTAATTTTTTTTTTCTCAACACAGGGCTTTTTCATAGAAATCCTGACCACTTTAGAGTTATGTTGACTATCTTCTATAAAGAAAATATCAGAAATTATGTCTTTGGACCCCTTCTTCCAGTTTTCCTAATATTTATTTAGCTTTCCCTACATAAACAACTTAATCTCTTACCAGATCCAGAAATTGTGGTAACATCTCCTGCATAGGCCAATTTTGAAGTTTTAAAATTAATCACATAAGTTGATCATTCCCTATAACATAATTGTGTTTTGCCAAGACTTTCTGGAGGGACCACTCTGATTAATCATCTACTTCTGGTTCTTCAGTTCTGCCAGGCCTTCTTCCTGGCTAAAGGCAAAATTTATAGCAATAGAAAAAAGTGAAAATAATTCTGAATGCTAGTTTCTGGGTTTTGTCAACACGTCAAATTTGACCAGCTGTGCTTTCTGCACATATCAGGGGGGAAGACAGAGAGTCACAGGAACTTCTGATGTGTTGATCTCATCTGAAAAGCAGAAGACTGAAGGATGCTGGGTCTCTGCAGGGAGTTTAAGATCAAAAGTGCCTCACCTCTGTACTGATATGAAGCTCTCATTTCTGTTCTGTGTCAGCATAGCAGTTTCAGGTCGCCAATCTGAATTTCCCAGCCAATGCACCAATTTATGTAGTGGGTTTAGTGATGGCCAAATGCCAGTGCACCCACTAGAAATTGACTCATTTCTTGCTGTGAGATATGGATGAGGAGGAGGAGGGCAAAACAGGCTCAAAAATTCCAAGGGTATAAAAGGTTAACTTTATTAACAGAATTAAGAGAAAAATGGTAAGAAAATCAGAATAAACTGTCACAACACTTCTCCGCCCTCCACACCCTATTTCCGTTCCTACTGACAACGTAGAGACAAAACCTGGGACTTCCAGTCAGTTTACCACCCCTAAAATAGTCTTTCTTCAGATCTCTTAGGGAGAGGAGTCTCTCTTGCCGTGCCATGGAGACTTCTTCACAATAAACAATTCTCTCATGGCTTCAATGTCACAGTGAATCAGCCACCCAGGAAAGGAAAATCTGTTTGCGGTGTAAAGTCCCTCCCATGCCTTTCAGCTTTCCCACTGCTCCTTTCATGGTCCATGTCAACTTATTGGGGTGCAATTTTAAGGATGAGCTGTTCTAGTACAGAAACAAAAGTTCTCTTCTTTTATCTCTGGGAACAGAGGTTTTTCTTCTTCCATCCCTGGGGCAAAATTTTTCATATCTCTCATCTCTCTCTGTTCAAGCTTCTCACTGGATTACAGCTACTGCAACATCTGCTTATTCCAACACTGGTGCCTCTGCTCACAGCTGTCAACGCTGCATCCCACCAATGTATTCCATGAATTACAGGGAAAAAAACAAAGTCTGAAACATCAAATATATCTTCACCATAGTCTCACTAAAGAATTTCAGCCCGAGACTAAAGCATCTCCTCAATCCACTCCCATCTAAAATTTAACTCCTTCTTCACTGATCTCAGTGTCGCATGTTGTTTTCTCTATGTGTCTTCACCCTTTTCTTTTCCTGATCCAGGAGAGAATTGGTGTTTGTAGGTTAGTTCGTTCTCAAGGTTTATCAACTGAAACAGTTTTTATAGTTCTGCAGTGCTGAGAGGTTGATCTCATCCAGGCTCTGCGCTGGGGAAATCGCTCACCATGCCTCTCTCTGCTACTCAGGTGATCTCCACCGGCACCGTGTGAGCCGTGCCGGCCGCTGGCTCCACTCGCTGCTTTTCTTCATGTGGAGCATCAGAAACAAGCAAAGCTGCTGCTGCTGTTTTTGTTCTTCTGTCCACAGCATTACTGGCTAAAAGCGGCTACACAAACAAAGTTCATTGCGAGCCAAGCCAAGGCAGCCACGGCCTGCGCCGCTGTCCTGCTTGTGCCGGTTCTGGCTGTGCAGTCACGGGCCGGGCTGGCGGCCACTCCTGGTCCCGGCCACTCTTGGCCTCAGGGCCGCCCCCAGCGCCAGCACGGGGCCACTCCCGGCGCTGGTCCCAGCGTAAACCAAGTTCATTCTGACAGCCGTGCCGAGATAGCCTGGGCTGCGCCGCGCTGCTCGGCCACGCCAACCTGGCCGCGCAGGCCCCAGCCGTGCGCCGCAGTAAAGCCCGGCCCGGCCCAGCCAGGCCCAGCCAGGCCCGGCCCAGCCATGCGGGGCTCCACCGGCCAATCGCCTTTTCAAAGACCAGAAACCAAGAGAATTTTCCCAGGGCTTGTTTGTTTTTAAATGTGCTTTTCCACAGAGGCGTGTTCAACTCTTTTAAGTGGTTTAACAGGGTGTCAGTCTTCAAAACTAGCCCGCTGATTTTGAAAAGTAGTTAAAAGCTGTGGCATGCGTTTTGAAATACAAGGAAGTGATTTACCTGGAATAACGCAACAAATAATTTCAAGAACCAGGGACAAATGTTAATAATACCAATTTTTAATCATGTACTCTACTCAGGCAAATATACCTTCAACAGAAAAAAAGATGCCAAGAGTTATGCTTTTATGATGAAATAAATCAGCTTACTGAAGTAACCAAAGGTCTTCAAGTTTATAGCCAAAATGGTCTTGTTTGTTGTCTACATAAAGTAGGTGAAGAGCTAATGGGTCATTTTTCACACCAGAAAAGCAAATACCATTCATACTTTTGAAAACTATCCAAGCTCCAAGTGGTTATAGAGTAGTTGGTATACTGTAATAGCTGGCCTGCTGCTGAACTGAACAGGATGCTTGGTCTAGACATTTAGGCACAGATGACAGAATCCTAAATTATGCTCTGCTTGTATGTATGTTGCATATTTCGTACACTTAAACTGCCTAAGTAGATTTCAATGAGCAAAAATATTAGGGCAATTCATATATTATTTTCAGGGCGATCAGTTTTTATAGTACTTTCTTTTTAAATTTAATTCTAAAATTACTTTTTTCATGTTATTTATAAAGGAATAACCTTTAAATCCCACAGCAATAAACTTCAGAAGGCAAGTTGTTTTTATTTTCTACTAACATCCTGCGATCTTTACTAAGTCCAGTTCTTCCTTCTCACAGCACAAAACATTTGATCTTCAGCTGAAGATTTTAACTGGAGTCAGGAGCCCTAACTACTAATCTGACCTCTCCAGCAGACACAGGAGAAAGAGAAACTTGGTATGCCTTTCCTCACAGGGAATTTCATTTTTGCATTACAGTGGATTATAACACTCTTGCAGCTAGTTTGATGATACCAAATATTTTATCAGATATTCAATATAAACAATAGCTGAGTAACAACTTCAGAGTAGTTATTCTTCAGGGTATTCATTCATGACTGGATATCCAACATGATCTAATGAAAATAGAATTAGAGACAAAACAGCCTATTTAGAAGCATTCTACGGCTTGATGGTCATAACACCATTCCTAAGGACATACGATAAACCTTATTTTCTACATATAAAGGAGAAAAAGGTGTTGCCCTCCATGTACTCCACTAACCACAGATGAAGTGCTTGGCAGCAGATAGATTAAACCATGGAGGTGCTGGCAGCAGCAGTAGCACCAATTTGGGAATTCTAAATATGATCCTAATGTTTTCTTCCAGCTAGAATTATGACCTAAAGTTAACACAGATTCCTTATTTTAACGCAACTTTTCACATCTGTCAAAACTCCAATTTCAAACTAAATCTGGAAAGGAAAAAAGAGGACTAAAAAGGAGACAGGTAGAGGTGGTATCTCCTACAGCTTTTGTTTGCCAGGTGAAGAATGAGATCATTCTCATTCACTTTATTTTTGCCAAGTAAATACTTTCCACAATAGGCTTAGAAATTGCAAAGGGAATAGGTTTCCTGGGGATGTTTTGGAGTCCTCCTCCTTAGAGATACTAGAAAACTGTCAGGATACCACAGCAGCTGACTGTGGCCTCACTGAATTAGGGAGTAGCCTTAATGAGTTGTTGAGGTGTCCTCTTGCTGTATTGGGTGAATTAGAGGCTGCAGAGATATGTACAAGCCCTGATTTAACATCCATGAGGCCAAAGGAAAGAGTGAGTAAACAAGAAGCAAGTAAAGGAATGCCAACCCCTCAAATAAAACAAGATGAGAACAAGCCTAATTGCAAACTCCATCAAAAACCAAATCATGCCAAAGCAATCTCTTTTATTCCTCAAACAGCCTAGTAGCGTCCTGAGCAAAGGAAAGCAGTAATTGCATGTATCAGGTTTGTCTAGAAAAGCTTTTGATAAAGTTGAACATGACATTACACACAACTACAGAAGCATGAGCCAGAAGAAAACAGTACTGAGTAATGCCAAAATGCCAGTTGTTATTACTAGCACACTGTCAAGCTCCCTTGACCACAGTTCCACATATGGTTTTCAAAACTTTACTCCACCATTACTCAGATTTTGAGAGGGGAAAAATTGGGGAAAATCCCATATATGTTTCTTATATATAAACCAAAATGAAAGAGAGAATAAGCACTCTATAGGATAGTATCTGAAAATAAAGTTATAAATTTCAAGTCAAGGTCTGAAGGGTACTACTTAGTTATATGAGTCTATCACTCTTGTAAACTCATAACTTCTTACAGGTAGAAGAATTTCGTATATATTTAGATAGAGATATATTCATTTGCATATATATTTGTGTCTATGCGGATACCCATATTTGTATATGTGCACATACATATGTGATAGGATATGTAATGTGTGTTTATTTGTGTATGTATACTTAAATATCAGCCAAGGCAGGTGGAAAATAATGTAATGGACAAGATCACCTAGGGAGGAACAGAAATTTTTCCGTTCCATGGGATCTGCTGAACAGGAGTAAAATCAAGACTTTAGGAGGTTTTGACAATCTGCAAGGTCCATTAATTGAGTTATTAGGAAGGTTTCATTGGAAGGGGGGGAAACTATGATAGATCTGGTAGGCATTTGACCTTTCTGCTGAATAGATCATTACTATCAAGTAAGATTAAGAGTGGTTTCCTGTTCTAGTCTGACTTGAAGCTTAACCACGCTGGGGAAGATCATATGCTGCAGTAATTGATTTATTGTTGGAAACAAAAATATACTGGAAACAGTAATGTAGAACTAAATTAAAGCCCCTACACAAAATAAAATAATAATTCACACTTGTGAACATGCCTGCAGCATTTTCATAGACAAACTAACTAAATAAAAAGCATTTAAAAAATAATATATACTGAAATAGTTTGTCATCTACATACACTGATATTTTAAAATAATCTATCCTAATTTTCATTCTTATGAAAATCTTGGCCCAGTAATCCTCCCATACCATTGTTTTGCAACAAGTACACAGACTAGATTTAAGTACTAGATAAGTACTAGACTTAAGCTCTGAGAGGAAAAAAAACCAAACAACATAAAAACCAAATAATAAAAATCAGGGAGTACCAAAGAATTGCTAGGCCAAAATATAGTATGTATTCCTCAATTCTTGTTTCTAGTGTGTAGAATTTTGTTTATCAATATTATCCATTGCTTTGGAATCATCAGTTACATTCTTCAATAGAGAAAAGTGTGTGCATGTCCAAATGTCAACAGTAAGCAGCAGCAGATGTATGGAAAAACAGGGCAAGCTTACTAACTGATTACTGCTGATTTGAACTTCATGTTACAGTCACTGCAACTAATCTAACCAAGAAAGTGGAGAAGTTATCCAGAATGACAGAGTTAAATTACTGAAAAAGGTTTGGCCAATTACACATGTAAATCATATTTAGATGGTGATACCAGCAAAAGGAAGTGAAGTAACAGGTCATGATAACACAGAGCTTGAGGGACAGCGTGGGTGGTTGCTGGAGAGGAGATTGATCCTTTTCCAGAATTCTCAGTTTTATACTCTGGAAAATAAATAAGCAACTTGTGAGATTCATTTTAAAAGTGTTTCAACTGCTTCAGTTTTACTCAGTAATTTGTATTGCCCTCATGTATCTATGAAATAATTTTTATGGCTGATTCATCTACAAATCAATCCTATAAAAACCAAATTACATGCACAGACTGACTGCACCACCTGCAGAATCTGATAAGCTTCCTTAGGCTGTCTGTAAACATGACATCCTTGCCTTAAACAAGTCCAGGTGCTACATCACAGAAACAAGGCACTTGATTATTCACAGCTTGTTTTTCTTGGGATAATCAGTGCCTGGTGAGAAGTCAGGTTAGTTGGACAAACACTGCAATTTTTTCAAGTAATTGTATGCCCTTGGATTCCTTTCCTATGGACCAATACAATAAACATGGTCATTTTATCTTCCTTGAATCTTAGCATCTCGATATCCCATTTACCCAGGAGGATAATAATCTCTTACATACATGAACATTTGTTAAAAAAGAAAGAAAGAGTATTTTTCAATATTCAAAATGACAAGTGAATCCTAACTTTTATATTAGTAAGATAGCTATGATATGGACTAAATGGTCTGGCAATACCTAGTATGTTTATTGCATAGAAATTCACTCAGCCTTTCAGGAAGAAGAAGCTATGCAGGAATGTAAAAAACCTAAAACATGATGGTCTTATGCTCAAGAGGGAATGTCATTATGGCCTTGCTAACTCTGCTTAGTCACTCTAGAACACACTGCTGAGAGGAATGCTCACAGTGGGGGCTGCTGATAGGTAAAAAAATGTAGGGAGGCATTAAGTGTTTTCACAGAAGTATAGAAATATAGTGCATTAGCCAAATATTTAAGACAGCTGTTGTAAATGTCTGTCCTCTGGGAAGAAGTTTTCTCAACGCTACCTGAAGTACAAAAGATGAAAACAAGCACTCAGAATTGCTTACCAGCTGGCGGTGCAACATATTTATGAGTATATACAAGGCACAACTGAAACAGATAAAAACCGTCATGTTCAAGTATTGAAGACTTCTAGTCACTTGTATGATTCTTTCTGCAAAGTGAATGTGAGAATTATTTATTGATTTTATAATACATTACTTGTTAAATAGGTAATATCAGATACTATTGGCAAGTTAGAGAATTTCATGAAGCAAGTATTGTTATGAAAGACATCTAAAAATTATGAAAGAATTCTAAGTGAAATAAATGGAACTTAAAGACTACATGTTAAAGTCTACTTCTCATTCCAGAAACTTATGACCTGAAAACCAGAAAGCATCAAATGACTAAGCATATCAAGTAATAAGCATGAAAAAGCCCACTTGAGGACTATATTAAGAAACTTAACAATACAGTCAATAAAAAAAATTGTGTTTCTTTTCGCACTTGTGTGGAAAAGCCAATGAAATACTCAGACATGGTGTGCTGGCATGATGCAACCCTGTAACTTCTAGGCAAGTGAATTGCACCCACTTACTGGGGAAAAATCAGCAAAGGTTTTCTTGTCTACTTGCCACTGAATTCTTCACAAGGTATCGCATGTAACACATGGTAATTTATGAATGACTTTGCTCAGCAACTGCCTACATTTGCAAGTTTAGGGACAGCGTATAAACTTGTTTGTGAAAGAAAATATTAAACTCAATTCTACCCTAATTATTAGGTTTTGTTTTTCTCTTATCAAACAACTGCATTTTTCTATTCTTTCTACAGTTAATGGATATAAGACAGTAAAAGAAGCTTTAGTAGCACCACTCATAACTAAATTCAAGCAACATACATTAGGCAATATCTTGAATCAAAAATCAATTTATTGCAAAGCATTTACCAAAGAGAAATAGAAAAGAACACAACCTGAAGAAATAAAACATTTTGCATAAATTACCAGCAGCAAATGGTAGAAAGGAAGTTGGATTTCCCAAAAATGTGATTAACACTGCCAAGAGGAACAGCTCTTAGCAGCTGTATCAGGTTTAAACATTGCAACTACCTCTGAAGTACCAAGGACACAAGATCTCTGTTTCTTTTCTTAGGAGGTATAGCATATCAAGGCACTGAGAGAAGCTACATATCCCTGGATGGGAATTGTAATATGCTGCTGTAAGAACAAAGCTTTCTGACAGGTATGATACTAACTGTACAGCCATGTGCTGGGGTTCATCAGGCACAGCATCACAGCCAGGCAAGGGAGAGGATTGGCCTGCTCTGCTCTGAGCTGGGGCAGCCTCACTTTGAGTGATGGGGACAGTTTTGGTGCTACAGTATTAAAAAAACATTATCAGGCAGCATCCAGAGGAGGGCCATGAAAAAGGTGAAGGCCTTGAGGGGAAGCCTTATGAGGAGTGGCTGAGGTCTCTTGGTCTGTTCAGCCTGGGGAAGAGGAGACTGAGGGGAGATCTCATTGCAGTTACAAGTTCCTTGCGAGGAAAAGAGGAGGGACAAGCACTGAGCTCTCCTCTCTGGCACCCAGTGACAGGACCTGAGGGAATGGACTGAAGTTGTGTCAGGGGAGGTTTAGGTTGCATATTAGAAAATGTTTTTTACCCAGAAGAAATTCTGGGCACTGGAACAGGCTCCCCAGGGAAGTGATCACAGCACAGTCTGAAAGAGTGTGAGGCACATGCTGTGATTCTTGGGGATAGTCCTGTGCAAGCCTGAGAGGTGGCATGTATGATTCTTGAGGGTCTTTCCAATGCAGAACTGTGATTCTCTGATTTTGTAATTGTTTCAAGGCCCTTTTGCCTGCTGACCTATTGCAGTAGTCTACCTTGGCTGTATGTAGATTACATGTTATGATTAAATCATTCTCTGTTTCAAAATTGTGACTCAGATACAGGTTTTCTTCTTTCTTACTGCTTAACTCTATTTTTTTCCTCCCCTCTAAAATCAGAGGGAGTACAGAGTACAAAATAGGTTACTGGAACTATTTTGCAGTATAAGCTGTTTTCCATTTCTGTCATAATTATATCCTATCAGTCAGGCTTTCCCTTCCTATTTTGTGGTATTTTGGGTTGCCTGTTACAGAAAAGGGCAATGAATATGTCTTAAATACAAAAGACAAGACCTGATATATCATTCATGCCTAGTATATTTTACCTCTTTTTTAGAGTTTATGTGAATGTGGGCAGTTGTTGAAAGGCCCTTAAGTATAATTTGTCCACATTAATTGTAACCTCTTAAAACAGACATATGCTTTTTCCCTGTACTTATCAGTTTACCAGATGCATCAGTAATTTCAACACAACCATGTGTTCCTAGTGATTGTCTACTGTGGATCAAAATCTCTTATTTACTTAGGGTCACTTACTCAAGAACAGGTACCTTGCTATAGTGTTGACGTCACAAAATTTTAAGTAACAGGCACTTAACCTCATGCATTTTTCAGAGAACTTTCAGGCTTTACTAGAGACTGCACATATCATGACCCAAAATTATTCTATTACAGAAAAGTTCACAATGTTATAAAAATTGTTTGTGTGTTAGAACAACCAGAGTTCTTATATTGCTTGAAATTATTTATGTTAAATAACAAGAGGAATTGCAAAGACATGTTGCATGGGGTGCATTTCTTCAACTCACTTTAATGACTGTAATAAAAGAAGCCAAACAAAATAAAAGGAGAAAGCTGAAATGTACTGGAATTGGAGTGAATAGGAAATAAAAAATACAATCTCTGATGTGAACACTGTCAAAACCTTTCTATGTTTTACATGCGAAGAGGAAACGGCAGTGAAATTAGTGAAGTTTGAAGTACTAGGCTGATACTTCATCTCCTGCCAGAAAACCCAAACCAAACCAGAAAAAAACCAAAACAACAAAATCCCGCAAAACCAAAAAACACAGGAACACCCTCCATGTCCTATTAGTCTCATCTATTACCCTGCATATTAATAGTCTTCAAAATGTCTTAAAGATGTCAACTAAATGTCCATATATCATCAATAAAGATGGAAGAACCTTGCCATGAACTTGCAGAGGCATTGACTGTGTGGTCTGTACTCTGAAATATTTTCTCTATGTAATAATAACTTGCAAGATTTATATACCAGTTCTAGAAATCTTAAACTCTACTACCACCTGCTGGTTAGTTTACATTTTAATCTACTAGCTCATCAGCAAAGTAAGAAAGGACAAAAGGAGGAAAAGCATTCTGAAATGCTTTTCAAAAATAATTTTGCTTTGCTATTCCATCAGCATTGTCTAAATCATCTCTTTCTGTTGTCATAGAGGAAAAATTTTAGCGTCGTAAATTTTATTATTTGCAGAAAGAGTAACTTATAGTTAAGAGTGGCCTGTGATATTACTTTCTTCCATTTTCGCTTTTATTTCCTATAATACGTCTTGTAAGTAGGTCACTGTTGTCTGCTGTGTAGTCTTCCATGTTAGAAGAGATAAATATGTCAGTACTCCATATTACTCTTTTACCAGCTGAGACAGTGTTGAATTTATTTTATGATGGCTGTAGTTCAGAAAAGAAAAATTTTAAAAGTGTCTTGAAAAAGTTGAAATAATCATCATCAGCATTTCCTTTGCATTAAAAAGACAGACATACAGTAGTTGTCATGACAACTGAAACTTGCAGGGTTATGCCAGGAAAATTCTTACCCCTTAATGTTAATTAAAGTTAATGAGAGCAATATAATTCCATGTTTAAAAACTTACTGCATCTGCCTTAACAATTAATAATTCATACAAAAAAGAAAACACTGCAATCACTGAAAAGTATATTTTTTCACTAGAAAAATGCAAAAAATCTCTCCTAAAATGTTTTCTAACAAAGTTGTGCATCCAAAAGTCCCATTAAATATCCAAATAAAGAGGAACAGAAGTCCCTATTTAACTATCTGCTTGGAAAAAACCCAGCCAGTAGCATCCAGCAGTGAAATCCGAACGCAAAAGAACAATGAGGAGTCTAAGACAAGATCCTTGGATCAGGATGTATGCTTCTTCACTTTTCCTTTATTTCCAAAGCCATGATTATGTTCCAGCCCAGATTACAGGTTCAACTCAGAATATCCCTAGAGTTCAGGTGCTCTTTGCTGACTCTAGCCATAGTCAAAAGCAGAAAAAATTATGATCAAGGATAGTGATGCGTGTTTATCTAGTTCATCACTGAAGAATTGTTTGGCTCAAAATACAAGAAAGTCTCTGTGCAAGATTCTAAATTGTCTAGTGCTTGTGTATGATACAAGTGAAAATTCACTAATTAATACCAGCCAAGTCTTGCTGTGGTATAACCAAGAACAGAATCCAAGCCTTCAGTTTTAGATCAAAGGGAAGAATTTTGCCATTATATTCTTTCTTGATTTATCATTCCATCAAAAAAGCTCAGATCTGGGCTTACAGATGAAGGTGCATTTAAACTTTACATTTCCAAAACATTTAAGTGCCTCTTTTATTTTAAGTATTAGTTTTAGCAAGAAGAGAAGCAATCAGACAAACACAAAGAAAAGACAAAAAAAAATACAATTTTTGCTGTCATCCTTCCAGCTAGGTTGAAAACAAGATATGTTAGCAACCTCATACAAATACCTCACTGCATTTGCAAGATTTCTTGACCATTTTGTATACTAGATAGCTCTGATCAATCATCCTTTTTTTAATGCTTATGCTAACAAAACTCATGCATTTTTGTTGTATTAGTCAGTATGATACTGTGATATTTGGATAGCTTCTGAAATTGAATACATTTGTCCTACGTTTCCTAAAATCATCAAATCTTTAGAGTGATGAAGCAACAAAAATGCCTTGAGCCATTGAATATTCCTGGCTAACCAGTTTGGAGAGAATTGAATTAAAATGGACTACCACGTACAGAGGAGAAAAGAGCAGTAACAAATATGGGCTCTAAGTTCTGCTACAAAACATATTAAGGATAGCATTACCTGAATTGGCTTATTTCTGCTCCTGTTGATGTCAGAAGGGCAAAGAAAGGGCACGGCTAGGCACTTTCAAAGATTCTACCCTAAGGGTTGATAAGCATTTAAACCATGGTGACCAGGCCTCTTCTTTCCTATTTCATCAATGCAAGTGCCAGAGCAACAGAAACGAGAAACTAGTTATTGTATGCGATTACCATGTTAAAAATATTTTTGTTATGATTTGAAGTTATGTGGCAATGGCTGAACCTAAAACTGGAAGTTTCCTGTTTTACATCCACACATATGTCCTACTGTGGGATCTAGCAACCTGTGGTTTACACGGGAACACCAATCACTCTGTTGTTTTGTGTACTGAACAGAACAAGCTCCAAGAAGAAAACCTGTAAATGTTTGGAAGAGGTTGTTCCACTGCATCAGTTGTTCCACATTTGGCTCTTTCCAAATATTTCCTGAGCTTGCTACTATGCATACTAACTAACCAACTTCTCAGCTGAGCCTGTTCAGGGTGGTTTTCTTATTCTTTAATCTGGAAAAGAACCCAAACCCCAGCGCTTTAACAAGAGTTGGATTGTTTAGACTTATATATCAAACCAACTTTAGAAATAAACTCAGCATATAAATGGTTCTATTTTATTTCTAACAACATCTAAACATCTGATTCATTTCTTTAAATAAATTACTCATTGGCACAATTTGCACATATCTGAAAACCACCGTGTAATTTGGCACAAGGCTACACATTTGGCAGCCTCTGCTCGAGAAAGATCCAGAACAAGAACCATGAGGGATATCACAAGCCAGCACCGAGGTGCATTAGGCGAGTTGCATGTGGAGGATTTCAGAGTGGTTGTTTGCACCATGTCCAATCAAAGCCAGTGCTATTATTTTCTTGCTTTCAAGAGCATTGAAGTCATGTAGAAAAAACGCATGTGTGTATCTAAGCCTTTCTCTACTCCGCTCAGAATGCCCCTCCCTACCTCAAGCTCACTCAAGCTCACTTATGATCTAGAATTTTCCATTTCCTACAAGACATTTTCAGAATTGTAATGTTCAGCATATAAAATTTCAGTATATAGAAGTTCTCTTATTTACAAGTAGTCAATACAATCATTTCAGAAATTCAGGCATTTGACATTTTGTTTGGGCATCCATCACAGCCTATATATACACTGAAAAAGGCCCTATCTCATAGTCATTTCTGTTTCATGATGCAAAATAAATTCCATTTCAACTGCAGAAAAAATAATATTTTCTGTGTATTTATTACCTTTGTGTGCAGAAGGGAAAAGTAAAAAACAAAACAAAAATCAAGAAACCCTCCCAAAATACAAAAATCTAACAAAAGAACAATTAAAACCTAAAAACAACAACCTCACAGGCATCTAAATTCTATAAATTATTAAAAGTTCTGGAATTAGAATTAACTTCACATTCCTGTTTGAGGAAGGTGTAATGCTGTGATCTAGCTGGTTGGCTCTAAGCTGCTTATTCCCGAGGAAAGCACAAAAAGAAGTTAGTAGAAGTGACACGACCCCAACACCAGTGCTGGACCACCACGTATGGCAAATGCCTGGTGACACTGAGGCATTACCCCAGCTTTGGCTCATGCAGAAAGCAGCACCACCATTGTAGCAAGAGCATTTTTACTCCATAAATTATACTCCAAATGATGAACAGACTTTCCTGAAGTTTGGTTTGCAGTAAGATGTTGCTCAACCTCTTTAGAGTAACTGGAGTGGGGGTGGGGAAGGAAGGATAATATTTCATGTGTTATTTAATATAAATTAATTTTATATTAGATTATTGGCATTTTAAAAATTCTTCTTAGGCTTGCTGCAGTTTGATTATACTTTTTAGACCCCTGAATCTTCACACTAATACTATGGCTGATGGCAACATTACAGAAATTCTTAACACCTTTTAAAAGAGGTGGGATTTTGAAAAGTCTAGGCAAAGGACATGGAAATAAAGCCTTCTATCTGTGGTTCATTGTAGATTCTGGAGGCTGCTGAGGAGGTAAGATAAGAAGGGGAGTGGTCCTCCAAGGGCCTGAAGATATGATGTGAACATCTCTTTCAAGTGGTGTGGTAAGTGGCTTGATTTCAACCATGTGACAGTTTCATTTTCACTGGGACACATCTTTGAAAAAGGAAAATTCCCCTGAATGCCAATTGGATGAGGTTGAAAATGAAGTGTTCACCTGGAAAAAACTTGCATTAAAATTACCACATTCTCTGTATTGTATATTCTCCACTAGTATTGTCTGCTATTATTTCAGTGGAGAGACCACAACTAGACCACACTAAGCCATGTGGAATTAGGGATCTGTATCTCTCCTGACCCTTCGTAAATTCTATTTCTCTTAGAAAATGTTATGCACAGAAGTACACATCTGTCAAGATATTTCTGCATTTCCTCCAGAAAATAAATATTGCCAATTATAAACTTCTAAGGAGAGAGTGATAAGCAGTGAGGAAGATAAAAGGCAACATGGAACCTTATTCCTGCTCTTTCTGCTTATTCTTGAGAATGTTATTGATATTTCATGGTCTTTCTGATAAGGTGGGATTTCTATTCCTTCTATGCATTTTCATTTTCATTTTATTTTGCACAGTCTTTATAGGAAAGAATTTCTTACCGTTCTCAAGAAATCAATGTAAAGTGAAAAGATGAGCTTCTTAAATGCTCCTAGAGAAGCTGGTTGTCTTTGATAATTAGTGAGTGGTTCCTTATCTGTGCAGGGAATGGGAAAGCAGCTTATATTAATCCAACTCAATAGCTTCAGGGGAGCATTTTTTTTTTAAGATAAAGTAGTCTCTAAAAGAAAAGCACAATAAATAAAAATTGCAATTTCTACAAACACATGCTACCCTTATAAAACAGTTTTGAAAGGTTTCTCATGTTTACCTGGTCAAAACAAAATTGTTTAATAAAGTATGTTAATTTGTTAGTGCTCTTATGCTCTTAAATAGCAAATTATATCTCATCCTGTTTTTTCTAACTGTAATCCTACCAGCTGCCTTTAAAAGAGGGGTTTTTTTTCTTAGACAGTTTAATTTTTCCTTTTAATCAGATCTAAAAGATTTCTGTCCCTACTTCTGGACTTCTCTCCAAGAGCTATGTTTAAAAATGTGTCCATTTTACTCCAGATAATATTTTCATCTTGGGAACCAACATATTTGGGGCGTGGTTTAGTTGGGGGTTTTTAAACACATATTAAACATACATTCATATTTCAGGAACTATGTCTTTCTCCAAGTTTTAAAAACCATTCAGCTGTGTGTTTTCAGTAGTAAGAAGAGCAAATGAACAAGGGTGTCCAACAAAATGTGTTTTTTTCACAGGATATTTCTATAGTAAAGAAGATGGCTTTTAAGGAAAAATTACATAATATTATAGTAAGTTCATGAGAAAAAGCAAGTAGCATGAAATATGTGAGTGAAATGATCTGAAAATGTGCATAAGGTAACAGCTTGCTGAATAAACTTGAAAAATCTCTAATTACAAGGGCCAAGGGAAGAATGGCATAAACACCAGACTTAATCCACCAAGTGGGCAACAAAACACAGGGTTGAATGAAAGACATGGTCAGTAGACACAAGGTGATGTATCCTGGCAAGAAGAATCCCAGCTCTACTTACAAAAAGGGAGATGAAGGCAAGTGTCTATTACCATTCCTGAAGCAGGACTTTGGGGCTACAAATTTAATTAAAGCATTGTCTTCTTCCTTTTTATAAGCTACTTTACCATACTAGAAGGCCACAATGAAGAAAAGACTCTCCCAAACACTTTCTTCTCCAGGCTGAAAAACCCCAGCTCTCTCAGCCTGTCTTCAGCAGAGGTGTTCCAGCTCTCTGATCATCTGGACCTGTTCCAACAGGTCTACATCTTTCTTGTGCTGAGGACCCCAGAACCAGATGCAGAACTCCAGATGAGGTCTCACAAGGCAAGTAGAAGGGGAGAATAACTTCCCTCAACCTGATGATCACTTCTCTTTTGATGTAGCCCAGGATGATGTAGCTCATTAGTATTCTGGGCTGGGAGCATACACTGCTCGTTCATGTCCAGAAGCCCCCACAGGCCTGCTTATGTGACTTCTTCTCCCCATCTGTAATTATATCTGGGATTTTGCCAACTCAGATGCAGCACTTGGAATTGCTGAAGTTCTCTTGGGCCCAATTCTCAAGTTCATCCAAGTCCCTCTGGATGGCATCCCATCCTTCTGTTGTGTCAGCTGCACTGTTCAGCTTTGTGTCATCTCCAAACCTGCTGGGGATGCACTCAGTGCCACTGTCTGTGTCATTGATGAGGGTATTGAAGAGCATCAGTCCCAGCTAAGAGCCCTGACAAACATCACTTGTCACCAGCTTGCACATGGACATAGAGCCACAACTCTGGTTACATTCATCCAGTCAATCCCTTATCCACTGAATCAAATACATGATCAAATCCATCTGTGAAGTCTGTGTTTCTCCAATTTGGAGATGCGGATATTATGTGGAACCATATCAAAGGCCTTACAGAATTCTAGATAGATGACATCTGTTGGTCTTTCCATGTCAACTGTTGCCATCACTCCATTTTAGAAGGTCACCAGATTGGTCAGGCACAATTTGCCCTCATTAAAGCCATGCTGGCTGCCTTAGAACACTTCCTTGTCCTTTGTGTGATATAGTGTATCTTCTAGGAGGATCTGCTCCATGATCTTCCCAGACACAGAGAAGAGGATCACTAGTAGGCAGTTCCACAGACCTTCCCTCCTCCTCTTTTCAAAAATTGGAGTGGTATTTCCTTTTTCCAGTCACCAAGGACTTCACTTGACCACTGTGAATTTTCAAATTGGAAAATTGGAGGGTGGCTTGGAAACAATAGCAAATAATTCCCTCAGGACCTTGGGATGTATCTCATTGAGTCTCATCCACAGATGGCCCTTCAGATTCAAGTGGTCCTGAACCAGCTCTTTGCTTATAGTGGGAAGGACTTCGTTTTCCATTTCCTCTCTGTAGAGAGAAAATTTGTGCAGCCAAAGCTCAGCTGCAGTTGGAGCTGGCCAGAACTTTGGAGGACAACACAGATTTTTTTTCAAATATATTAATGGAAAAAGGCAGTGTAGAAATTACATCAGTCTCTTACAGGATGAGCATGGTCATCTCACAAACAGGGGCAAGGCAGAGGTGTTCAATGCAGTCTTTGCTTCTGTCTTCAATATGGATGATAGACCAGGGGGATCTCAGTGCCCTGAGCTAGAGAAAGGGAAGGAGGTCCTACAGGTTTTTAAGTCCCACTTCAGTGCCCAGTAAAATAATGGAAAAGATTATTCTGGGAAGTATTGAAAATTACCTGAAGGACATTGCAGTCATTGCACTCTGCACAACTTCATGAGAGGAAAGTCCTGCTTGTCAAATACAATTTTCTTCTAGGACAGGGAAATCCATCCAGTTGATGTGATCTTTTTGGATTTCAGTAAAGCTTTCAGTACTGTCTCTCTCAGGACCCTTCTGGAGAAAATGTCCAGCCCACAGCTGGATAAACACATCATGTGATGGGTGAGCAGCTGGCTCATGTGTCAGGCACAAAGGGTTACAGTGAATGGGGTGATATCAGACTGGTGTCACTGTCACTGGTGGGGTTCCACAGGGCTCCATCCTTGGCCCACTTCTCTTGAATATTTTATAAATGACCTGGATGTAGGACTGGAAGGAAGACTAAGTCAGTTTGCTGATGACACTAAATTTGGAATAGCTGTCAATTCCCACGAGGGCAGAGAGGCCCTTCAGAAAGACCTGGACAAATTACAGGACTGGGAGATCACCAACCACATGAAGTTTAACAAGGATTCTGCACCTGGGATGGAGCAACCCTGGATGTGTGCATGGACTGGGCAACAAGGTTCTGTAGAGCAGCACTGTGGAAATGGACCTGGGGATCACTGTCAAGGATGAGTTGACCATGAGTCAGCAGTGCCCTGGCAGCCAGGAGGGCCAGCTCTGTCCTGGGATTCATCAGGCACAGCATCACAGCCAGACAAGGGAGGGGATTGTCCTGCTCTGCTCTGAGCTGGGGCAGCCTTGCCTCGAGTGCTGGGGGCAGTTTTGGGTTACACAATATAAAAAGACATGTTAGAGGTGTGAGGAGTGGCTGAGCTCACTCACTCTGTTCAGCCTGGAGGAGACTGAGGGGAGATTTCACTGCAGTTACAGCTTCCTCACTGGGAAGGGCAGGCACCAATCTCTTCACTCTTGTGACCAGTGACAGGACTCAAGGAAATGGTATGAAGCTGATCAGGGGAGGTTTAGGAGGGATGTCAGGAAAAGGTTGTTCACCCCGAGGATTTTTGTGCAATGGAACAGGCTCCTCAAATAAGTGGTCACAGCACCAAGCATGACAGAGTTCATTAAGCATTTGGACAATGCTCTCAGGCACATGGTGTGATTCTTGGGATGTCTTGTGCAGGGCCAGGAGTGGAACTTGATGATCCTGATGGACATTCTCAGGTTATATATCCTCAGGATAGTCTATACTTCTATACTTCTACAATTTTAAGCTGAAAAGTAGCAGAACTCAAGATGATCTTCTGAAATACCCCTAAGACCTCCCACTCCTTTAACTACATTCAAGGACGCTTGAAACCTTCCTGAAACATGCCAATCTTATTTCAGTGTAAATATACCCTATTACTGAATACTAAAAAATAACCACCTGCTTGATATGTCTCTTGAAACAAAAGAAGTATCTGACCTTTATTGGAATAGTATGGATCAAGTTTACTAGAAATTATTAAACTGACAAAGTCATGGGAATACACGTGCCAAGTAATCCTTAATAGTTACCACTAGAAAACTATTAATAATACAAAGCAACAACAATTAATGCTCAAATATTTCCTTGTTCAGTTACTTCACATTAGCAAAAACTCACTTCTAATTTACAGATTCCATTCTTTAGCCACTGAAGACCATGGGATCTGTACCAGTTCCTCACAACACCACCTATTTGTCACATGTGCCTTTGGTTTAAGCAGATCACCAGAACTCTCTTTCTGAAAACATTCAGGTGTTTGACTGAATAATTAAGGCTCTTTAAATATTTTTTTTCAGTGACGTTTGCAGCTAAAATTGTACTTCAAATCACCCTTTAACCACAGCTGTTAGATGAAGGCTTGGAACATTCACTTTTGAGTTACTTTCAGAGACAATATACCCAGGCTCCTTCTTCCTTTCTCTGATAGAAAATCCTTCTTGGGTTCCTATCTATCTCATCCACATCACCATATCCATGAATGTATGGATAAAGTTTTAGCTCATTTTTTCTAGACAAAATTAATGGAGGGATGTTATTGCAATGTGGATGGTCTGACCCTTGACAGTGATTACAAAGGGACCTGATGTCCAAAACTCAGATGTCTGTCTGCAGCAGACAAGTGGCTGGTAGTACAAGGTAGAGTCAGGTCTCTCATTCAGCAGAGACCACATACATAAATGCACACTGTACAACACACAATTAACATGTCATGCCTTAAAGGATCTGTCCTGATTTTTTCCCACATACCTTTATTTTTTCTCTCAATAAATCAAGCATAGTTGGCATCAGTGTATTAATTCAGTTACTATTCAAATGGAAAAGCCTTCCTCCAGAGACCTTTGATACGCATTCTTAAAATAGGGAGGAAATAAACACATGACAGTTTTATAAAAGTAGCTTGTTTTTATATGCAGCTTTTTCTTTAGAAAATGTCCTCATAGGGTTGCTAAGTCATGGTACACAGGTAGATATTTAAATCGTTTTGTGGCTCTGAAATGCATAAAGTAATTAAGGTGCTTCACATTTCTACAGCCTGTGTTTACTGATGGCATCTTGGCAATGAATATGTTGTTTTGCATTATATTTGCTAGGTCATAAGTTAAAAGCTTGTTGGCTACATCTTGTAACAAATTTTCCAGAGAAAGCCTCATCAATTTTCCAGTGAATGCCAAGCATGGGGGTAACAATAGGTATATTTTTCAATTTAAAAAAATTCTAATTTCTCTTTCAGTAGGAAAACCAGTATCTTTTTATTAAAAAACAAAACAAAACCAAAACAAAAACTAACAAAACCCAAAACCAAACAAAAACAAAAACAAAACAAAACAAAAAACCCAAATCAGTACATCAGCACAAGATAATAGACAGAGCTCATAAGGAATTGAAAAGTAAGATTTTCTCCAAAGGTTAATAAAATCCTATTTCTTTTAATTACTATGTACTGTCAGATCCTACATCTCTTTTCTCAGGAAAACAAAAAGTGAAAAATGAACTAACATTATAGGGGAGAATTTAAGTACTGGTCTTCTCTATGTGAAGTCACTATTTTACATCAAACACACTCACGTGTTTATCACTGTACCTCACATCAGAGCTTTGAATCTGACCTTTTTGGTAGGTTCAGCTATAAAGATGCCCAAACTGAAGTCCCAAGTGAAAACACCTACAAATTGCACTAGTTCATCTGTAAATACAAATATTTTGTAAGCCTGGGCTGGTTATACCTCCAAGGGTTAAATATACCCTGTAAAAAACATTGTTGTCTGAATACAAATTTACCTGTGAAACATTGCCCAATTGTACTTTGCTCCATCTCTTCACCTTTTCAGCATGTAATGCCTTCCCAAGTATTGCGTGTGCCTGTTTCCAGAGTATTCTGCTCAGATGGTTACTGATTAACCTACAAGAACACTTAAAAGATTATCCTGAGACCAGATACCTTCAAGGTCCTTGTGGCTTTAATTAACAGAGTGTGGTTTGCCTTTGAATATTACAATCTAGCTGTGGTTGATTATGCAGCTCTGAGCACATTGTTTTTAATTTCTGGAAATGGGTGAGAAATAGCTTATTGTCCACTGTATATATAGATTTCACGTATGACAACAGGTATTGGTTGAAGTGACTTCTGTAATCATTAAGCAAAAAATAACTGCTTTGTAGATGTGTGGGCAGCCTGCATCTTCATTACGAAAAGAACATCAAATGTTCATTAAATTTTAAGATCAAAATCTGTGCATAAAAGACAGAGCATGTACAATCCTTTAAGAAATGTTCTTTAAATTGTTGTTTATGTCTACTTAGTCTGAATTTGAAAGCATAATGTTGTTTTGCATCTTGCTGGGAATCTATTAATTAGTGGTTTTAAAATCCCCAAAAGCACCATCAAACACATTGATAAAAAGAAATATCACTCTTAAATTCAAGAAATTGTGGTGAGTTGCCTTAAGTGGATGGATAACATAGCTGTTTGATAAGTCGTTCAAGAGACTATTTACAAAGTAACAAGCAGAATAACAACATTGTTCTCATGAGTCCCCTCTCAATTATCATATTTATTCGTATTTTGTGAAGTGGCAACCTCATGGATACTGGTCTGCTAAACTTCAATTTGAACACATCTGTCTCTCCCATATTAACTCCTCACATGGTGCCTCTGGCTGGCTGCTGAGTTTCCATTACAGTATGCTGGGGAAACTGGCAATTGGGCAACTGTGCATTCCTTGGTTTGCTTCTACTATTTAATACCCTTCACAATCAAGTTTTCTTCAGAGCCAGCCTCAAAGCAGACCTCATGTAGCCTGATGTATATCTATCTGCGTCTTCCAGCTGCTAGGCATCTGACTCTTCAGTGTCTCCCCTCTATGGCTGCTTAGTGAACAGTCAGAACAAACGATTTTCTACAATCAGACTATGTGGACTCACATCTTCTGTGCTGCTACCTCTTCCAACCTGCTGTGCTTCTCTAAAGGCAGAATAAAGTACTATTCTCATCTGCAAGATGACAGAAGAGGTGTTAGCATGGGGGCTGCACACTAAAGTGTCTTACTGTGTAATGCCACACTACAGTAGAACCGATATGTCACAAAATTGAACAGCATGTGGAAAGCAGAATTTGTATTTAAACATAAAGATTTATAATAGACATTCAGTTTTTTAAAAGTACTAAAGGCCCTATCACTCAGTTAAGATGCTAAGAAATAATTATCACTGTCATTGAAAGCTAACCAATCCTAACGGGATCATCAATCAAGTTAAGAGTAAGCTACACCAGAGATTTGCAGCATCAAGGTTTTTGTGCAAAAAGCTATGAAGGCAAATGAATAATCATAGAATCAGAGGATGGTTTAGACTGGTAATTACTTTCAAAGGTCATCTAGTCCAACCCCTTGTCATGCATCTCTGATCCATATCTGCAGGGAGAGACACTGTCTTCTGAAGCCAAGGCGTCCTAGAACTACAAAAATGCTATGAAAGGTCACCAAACCCCCCCACTTAAGACATGTGAGTGTGTGTATGAGTGCTTGGGTGCATGCTGTGGCGATTTAAAAATAGAACACATAGTATCTTTATATTTAGCCTTGAAAATTCAGAGTTTTCAATTCAGGACTCCTATAGTAAACATGCTTTACCTATGCCAAGTATGCAAGCAAATTAGGAATGAATGTAAAGAATAAATTAAATTTACAGTTTCCTATGGGATAAACTACACTTTTAATGAGATGTCCCAAAGAAACACTAGGACCTACTTGAAATATTCAGGAGCACATGTAATTTTGAAATATGAAAACAAAGGCAGGCTATGAAGCAGTATACCTGAAGTTTAATTGGCTTACTTTAATACAACTGAAGCCCGTTCTCCTGAAAACTAATTTTTTTTAATCTAAGACCTCAGAATATCTGGGATCAAGGGGTGGTGGCTGGTCAGACTCAGGGTCTAAGAGGCTGCCTCATCCACAAAAGTGTGTATTTTGTCACTTATTGACACCCATCCTACTCCCCTGGAGAGGGGAGTGCAATGACACCTGCACTGTAGTCTGCATCTGCGTGAGGACTCCAGGTGTCTGGGTGCGTGTATTGGCAGTATGTGCTGTGTACATACACTCTTCTAGAAACCCATCTCCAGCCACACTGCTGGGTGGACACAGGGACAGCAGCCTTGCCTCTCCCAGGCTTCTGGATCTGGCAGGATATATTGTCCTGCAAAATAAATACAAATTTTTTAATAGTAATAATTAAGTCTTTTTAAACAGGTAATGACTGATCTGTCCATAGAGAAACAAAAATTTATTTATAACTTCAATACTTATTGAGCCTGTTAGGGGATTTAGATTCAGCTCCTGGACTGATGTTTTTCTCACAGAAATGTTCTAGCTTGTTGGGAGTTTTTCTGAAACAGTTGAGTGCCATGGTCTTGACCCACCGATGATCTCAATGCACGTGTGAAGAAGCCTATCAGCCTCAAGTGGTCTGTGCAGACACAAAGTGCTTGTCTCCATGAAGTGGCAAATATTGAGAGTTTGGCTCACCATCTAAATTTTAACTGACTTTTGGAAGCAAATATATATTATATTCCTATTTATTTGCAGGATTTGATATGCATGAAACACATGCATATTTTATTTGAAAATAGTCAGTTTGTGCTGCCATTTCCACTGGGGGAATATTTCAAAAACACATTCTTCTGATGGATTTGCAATTGTGTTTAATTTCTTGTTTGAAGCCACTCCTGGCTGATGTCTTTGTATTTTGTGATTATAATTTTTAAAGCCTTTTTTTCTAGGATTTATCCCCCTGTGCTCTTCTACAAAGCAAGTATTGTCTTTCATCCCACTAGTTTAAAAATGTCAACAATTTAAAAATTATGTTCGCACTGAATATTTTGCCTGTGCTTGGGACTCCTAAATTTTTACAACATCCAAAATAAGACAAGTCGGACACCACCCTTTCAGTTTGAAAATAACAGCTAACAACTGGAAAACAGCGAGGAACAGATATCCAAGCTGTCTCCCAACTGTGGCCAACGGAGGTCTCCATTTTAATACACTTAAATCTAGCCAAACTAGACCTTTTACTATATTGCTGAATATAGGAAGCAAATAATGCCTGCCTAGCAACTTTCTGGGCCCCTTTTCACTGATCCTAGAATACTATCGATTTTTTTTGAAGGATGCAATGTAGTAATGCAGACGTGACCTTTCTGTCTTACAGAGCAGCAAAAGGTAACACTCTGTATAGAAGAGTCTACTCCACCAAGTTTTAAAAAGACTAGAAGAATAATTGAGTCTTTGCAAGGTTGCATGTAACAATAAAAAGAACACAACTATCATTTTCAGAAAAAAAAATGCTTTGCTAATTGCTAAAAGCTAAAAATGCTTTAGCTACAATTGCTAAATAATCATAATTATTCTGGTGGTGAGAAAGTAATTGCTTCTATTTATTCCACACATTATTCAGGAAAGTAAAGATTATTTACTTTCCCTAGGAAAAAATGAACTTAACTCACTAAAGACTGTGGAAACAGTGAAAGATCTTGAGGATTTGTGATGAGCAGTAATAAAGAGTATTTTAGCTTGTTTAAAGGAACACATGGTGAAACTATTGCATTTTATGAAATGGCTAATCTCTTTGCAATCAAGGGGATTAGTCATGAGTTAATCAAATCATTAACCCAAATAAACTGGTATCATAATCTGGATTCCAGAATTAAATCCTCAGAGAAACTACATATCAGGTGAGTGATGTCCAGCAATTTCAATGTAAGATGAGTGGCCAGTGGGCAGACATCTCAGGTGCCTATTGGCTACAAAGATGACATGAAAGGAAGTCCACTTTAATAACAGAAAAATATACTTGTGAAAGGGCAAAGATTTTCATAAACATTTATGAATGTGTGCATACACAGGTAATAGACTTAAAATATTGATGACCTAAAGGATCAATCCAAAACTGAATAGTTTGAAATATCCCACATCTTTAAAACAATTGAAATTTTTAAAGAATATAAGTAAAGTGACTTCCCTTATCTGCAAAGTGAAGGTTTACAATACATTCTAGTATGTATTTGAACCCAAGTTACATTTGAAAATACTATTCTAATTTTTTTTGTAATGCATTTTTTTCTATTGGAATTCAGAAACGGGTTGTGGGTGTGAGACTAACAATAGAATACTGTCCCCTACTTTACCTGAATGCCTGCAAACACTCTGCTGTGAAGAATTAGTCTGTCTGCACATACATGTTTTGTTTCCACTTTTTATGCACTCTGAAATTTTTCTTTGTTGGCTTTTATTCCAGTAAGGAATGATCTCTTATTGTTCCCTACAGATGAAAGGAAAAGACATTCATTGAAAGCAGTTATGGGACCAGAGGGTTGTATCAGGCATCAACAATATTACAGTGGTGCTTTACTGAGAACCTTATTTTATGTGAATGTCACTATAAAGTCACATTTACTTCCTATTTTTTCCTCACTTCACATCAATTTCTTTCTGTAGACAAATTAGTTGTGTAGGTACTGCATTCCACCGCTAAAGACTGTAAGACACCACTGGTACTTGGATTTGAATTCCATTATTCTTCTCTGTTTGATGCATACTTGCATCCTGGATTTCTGTAAGATTTAAAATGTGAAACAAATAAGTCTATGATAGCAGAAACTATTACCATTCCTATGCCAATATTAAGGTTTGGCTACAGTGATTTCCTCTTCTGTAAATCACAGAAGTTTTGAAGGATCATCTTCAATCAGCATAATACTAAATGAGTCTGGTGCTGTGCCCGAATTTGTGCCCAAATTCCACTTTGACACCAGATCCTTTTTGGGAATTAATGTGTTTTCTTCCAATCTAAAATGTCAGGAGGTAAGCAATGTGTTGAGCACTCATCTCCTATGTATTAGCTTAGGAGAAGAGACAACAAGAACTTTCAGAACTACAAGAGGCAGGAATTCAGCCCTTAACAATCTTTTTCTGAAGGCATGCAATTTGGAAGGCCTGCTCTCTGCTCAGTGATCAGAGTAACAGGTGTATCAAAAGCTATTTCAAAAGCTGTTCAGAATGTCACATCTTGGTCCACTTTATGTGGCATCTGTCACAGACACACTTCTGCACCAGCAGCTGGATTAGAGCTGCCTCAGAGTTCCCTGGTGCAGCTCTACAGCACCAGTGCAGGATCACCAAGGGACGGGTGATCTATCTGAATCTATCTCAAATCAGGCTGGCCTCTGTGACTCTTGTTGGTATGTCAGTGTAATAATGAAGGCAGATGTTGAGAAAATTTGACATTTATATTCAGTAATAGTGATGTTAAAAAACATGATCTAAACTCTATTTGGAGCACAAGTTAAAAATGATACCGAAATTATTTCCTGAGTAATGAAAACTACTGATAATGAGCATTGTAAATATAGATTAGCTACATTAGCTAATCTATCTAGCAGGAAAAAAAGTCACATTCAAATAATTTTGACCACTTTCACATTATTGTCCTTCATTGCTATACTGCGTATATCCCCGCAAAGTGTGCTGTTTTGTTACACATCTAATCTTCTTCTACCACAATGCAATACAAGAAATATTTTCAGTTATTACTCTTTGCAAGCTCAGAACAGGGTTTCATAGAGGAAATTACTTCAGCATTTGTTAGTCAATTTTCCAACGAGAATGCATGGATTTTAGGTAATTAATAACAACGGAATGCAGACATTGCTGCTCTTCTTTCCATATGCAAAGTACAAAATACAGATTTTTTTAACATGGAAACATGTTTTTGTAAGGAGATCACATTAGCTATTCCCATCAGAAAGTACACTATGTAAACTAGCTATATGCCACCTAATTGTTTCAAACTAACGATAATATGAACATAATTTTTAATATTAGTAAAATAGTCTAAAATATGCCATCTGGAATGAACTTATGACACTTTTTAGTTGAAATCATGTTTCATATATACATTATTAGAGGGAAGCATTTAATATATAATACAGTGACATCCACACATCATGACTTTTCAGGAAAATTTTCTAATCTCATCTCATCTCATCTCATTTTACAGATTGGAGATTGATAGATCTTCAGTATTTGGGGGACTCTGAACTGTCATTCACTGCTGGGTTCAACTTCTGCAGATTGAGTATCCTCCTGAGTACTCATTAAAATAAACTAACTGCCTAAAACAATAAAATTTATGTTCTTTAGCTTTTCTGTTTCAGTCTTCTGCTTGACTTTCAGATAATTATACAATGTTTATTACTGAGGAGGGAAGAGAGGTTCCATAACAGACTTCAGCCTCTCCTCCCTTTAACGTGACCCCATAACTGAGATGAAAGCATTCAACTTCTTCTGCTTCCTAGGAGGAAACTTGCTATTTTGCTCTCATAGGCTTCTTGCAATGTTTCCCTGGAGTGACTGATACTATGCAGGACAAAGGTCTGTCTCCAGGAGCTGGCTAAGTCTGCTCTGAGCCTTTGGATGGTCTCCCGGCATTGATACTCCTTGTCAGCTCCAAGTCACTGTCACCCGTGGATCAAGTAGCTAGCACCAACAGACCTGACTGGTACTAGCAGACAACACAGTAATCAATACATTCCTTGGATAAAAGAATTTTTACTATGAACATCCAGCAGGGTTATTCAACATGACAAACCCCCAAGATTTTCAGTGCCTGAGTCGCAATACAAGAAAACTGAACAATGCCATCATGCAAATACCACAAAACAGAGGATTGATAATGGCTGAAATTACTCTAGGTTTGTGGGGTTTAAGCTATCCAGAGATCTAAAGTGGAAACACTGATGCCAGAAGTTGACTAAACACTTTGCTGAACAGTTAACTTATTCCATTAGCAAAGATTCCTACTTTATGAAGTCTTCCCTGCCTGCAATGCCTCAATTCAAGTCCCTTTGAATTTATTAACATACCCAATTAAATCCTTAAATTCTGGATCAAAATCTGAAGGTCAGAATGCCATAGCACAGGACATATCTGCCCTGGGAACATCCCTATGGAAAAAAAAAGCAAACCAGTAATAATTGGAAGACCTTTTCTTTCCCATTTTGCCTTTGCACTTCACCATCTATTCTCTATTAACAGCTCTCTTCATTTGTTTGCTCAATCTTCTCTCTTGAGCAGATAAAAGGGTTTCATTAAAGCAAAGCCTAATGCTGTCAGTGGCAGGAGAGCTGCCAACCCTGGTGGTTTTCGTAAGTCTATTAAGCTGACCTAAGCATGCTAATATTCAATAAATTCCCTCCATTCACAGCAGTCATTTGCAAATATCCTTTTATCTCATATGGAAAACTAAGTTATGCAATTCAAATGAGTAATAAAAAGGCCAGACCCCACACTTTGGGGTATATTTATGGAAATACATATCCTCTTGCATCACAAGAGGAGCAGCACATATCATCAATTGCAATCTCTGCTGTAATGGACGCACTACTTGAGATTACAGAAAGGGCTAACAACTTGATGAAAGTATCCCAATTACTTAGATAAAATTGGCACTGGACAGTCAAAACAGAACTCTTTTTCATGGATTTCCTGCAATAGTCCATTTGCAGAGAAAATTTTCTAAACCTATTTGAATGACATCTGCTATACCTATTCAGTACATTTTAATTTATCCAGCAAGCAAAAAAACCTCCAAACCCCAAAATCTAGAAATCACTGCCATCTTCTGCCATTGCCACTTAAAATGGTAAAAAGGTACTCAGAACAAATGAATTACAAAGCACTATTAGTTGGCACCACCCCTTACCCAAGGAAAGGCCTTTATCATCCTTAACATCATTTACCATTCTTCAGGGCTTCAGAGGCTCCAGATAATTACTTTAAATTGACACAAAACTTTTACTATAACAAAGTATCTAGCCTTCATCTCTTACATAAGAGAAAAGCAGACTGTAGCAGTAGAAAATGACTGATCTGAATTCTTCTCTCCCAAAGGTTAATGTAATTGTTTAGAAAAGGTAATAAATATGGAGGCAGGGCATGGGGTTGAGAGAGGGTTTCCTATGCCTAATAGGAAACATACCCAACAAGCAGCATGATTTATTTAAGTGAACATGTGCCTGAGAGCTACTGACTGGCAAGTCCAAAAATGATGGTGGAACAGTCCCACAACATAATTTCTTCAGCCATAATTGAAAACATTGGCTCACGATAGCTGATACTTTATTCATTCTCTGTTTTCAGGTCTTGCAAAGGTTACTGGAAACCCTACTCGCTTTAGTTCATACAAAATTATCATGCATGTGGAAAAATAATAAAAGGACCATGGTTCTGTGAATAAACAGGAGCACATTTTAAACTCAAAACCTGAACTGTCCTAATAAGAAAAAAATGCCAATCTTTGTAAGGATTTAGCAGATTAAAACTAATCACGCACATATCTTACTATACTTAGTGCAGCATTTATATATCAGCTACTGCAGTGAAGTAAACAATGTATTAGCAATCTTGCACAGAATCAGAACTCCTACAAGAGAAAATAAACCACACTTCTCCATCAAGAAGTATCTTTCTGCCTTCCCAAGAAAAGAGAAATTATGCTGAAGCCACCTACAGCAGGTAACAATTGTATTGCTTAGCCACAGCTGTGTCTTCACTTTTCTTTATTTGAAGACTTATTGAAGTCCTCAAATAGAGAAAAGCATGACAGAGAGCTTCTTCACAATCAGCTGAGTACACCCTTAAGCAATCCTCCTCCATGTTGTTTCATTAGTTTATGCCCTATCCTTGCAGGATAAAACAGTACTTACTCTAGCAATAGCCCACAGACCTCTTCTCAAACAACTCATTTCTGCTGTTCTACTGCACTGGAACACCCACTTGTCAGAAAACAGAAAATATAGATGAGTAAGAGTAATGAAGAAGCAAAGGAAATTATGTATTGTGAATAAACTTACTTTACATAAGAGAAACATGGCAACTTTTTTTTCTCTTCTTTTTAAATACACACTTAAAATCTCATCTGAATGACCCATATGATGCTGAATAATGTATCCGTCTAACAAAAGATTTTGCCCGTAAATTCACATCTAAGAGCTCAGTTTCATAAGACAACACTGTGTATTTCTGAATTTTTATAATTTAAACTTCTGGGAAAAAAACCCTACAAATTAAGGATCTTGACAAAAATCTAGTCTGCCACAGAAGACATAGCAAATTAGGAAAAGCAGAGGAAAAAAAAAAGCAGAATCATCACAGAATATCAGTGTATTTTATAGCTTCTTCCTTGGTGCCATCTTGCTACCGAATGATTCCCCTTGTGGAAAAAAGCAATCTAAAGGAAGATGTGACATCCGCCCTCCAAATTACTTTTCCATGAAAATGGTAAAATTTTAATAACCAATACCATTACTTCTTAAAAATCCATATATTTATTTTTGAGGGAATTGATACTGTTCCAAAAATAAAGGTGTGAAAAAATGCTATTTTTTTCCTTCAATTACTGTCTCTTGGTACCATCAATACATAAAGGTAAGAAGGCAATAAACCCATTATTTCATAAGACATTTATAGTACTTTTGTGCTCAGCTGTTGAATTATGTAAGTGAACTTTGTACTGCTAAGAAACACAATTAATATACCAGAAAATAAGGTTAAAAGTAGGTCAATGATATAAGACAAGAGTTTTTAACACAACTTGCACCCCAGCCTCCAGCTTGAAGCATAATGTTCATTCCTCATATTCTAGAGTGCAAAATAACACTGTAACTAGAGGTAGAAGACAAGAATCATTCGACATTATCCACCCTTGATCTTTACACAAAATTCCCATGACATCCATAGAACTTCCACAGCTGTACAAACTAGAATAAGGTCCATGGCAAACACAGCTTTCAGGATTTGCTCTACAATAAATATCACAAGCAAAAGAGAGACAGCAAATGTTAACTCTTTATTTGTTTTGAACATATAAAGGTTATATGAAACAATTGAAACTATTTTTATTTATGAAACAATTCTTTTAGAGCCATCTTGTGGGGAAAATAAGCAATTTAAAACAATACATGTACTTTAATAGCTTTTCTACCAAAAAGATATTAAAAGTATTCAGTATGACATCTAGTACTCTTAAAAAAATAAATGTCTCAGGCACACTGTAAACTTTATACAACATTGTTTAATCCCCTAGAACATGAATGAAGTGCCTTTATGAACAACCACATGTTAAAAGATTAGTTCTAGATAGAAAAAATATATATCATTATTTTAAAGATGCTATTTTTCTGAAGAATATTTTTAGACCAGATTTTATTCTAACTCCACCCAACTATAGTCCACCAAAAAAAGCACAAAAACCCAGAGAAGCTAAGCCTTCTTTCAGAGCCATCTTGAGTAAATTGGAGAGAATTATTCAATCTAACTAAACTGGGGATAAAACAAAGCAAAATAAATCTAAACATATTAACAGATTTAGCACTCAAACCTGAAAAGTTTTCATTATTAAACAACCTTAGCATTTCCAATTTAAAGCTTTGGTAATATTCCCAAGTTCTGAAGGAGTTTACACTAGTTGTTTATAAAGAACTCATTACACAACAGTCTTCTGTTTGTATTCACTTAAGTAAAGCCTTGGGCAGTCAACTTCAGTATAATCAAAAGTCATGATGCAGACTTCAGCTACCTAGGGCAATCAAATATCAGCTCTGCTTGATTTATGTGTCTTATCTATGAAGCAAAGTGCTTAAATTTTATCCTAGAGAACAGAAGCACACATATAGAGTCACATATCCTACTCAGTTTTAATGTATGCCCTAATAAAATATTTCATTTATATAGAACATTAAAGTGTATCACATCACATTTATCCAATAAGTGATTATCTTCTATTATTACAGAAGTAAAACAGGACATCACAGAATGCTTGCAAAGCACATAATCAAGAGGCGTCAGAGAAATATGCATTTTTTTGATCTGTTACAATCAGTGTATAGTATGGACTAGCAGGAACCTCTGTTAATTTTTTTTTTTAGATGAAGAAATTTGACAACAAAAGGGTCCTATGGTACCAGAAACCTCTGACAGCTGTAACTAAATAGAACACACTGGCACCCAGACATACAACCAGACAATTTTGCTAAGGCAAGCACAAGTATGTCAATTTTTTATTTTTACACTCCTATCAGACTTTGAGCAAAAGAAGATGTACATGTGCGCTTATAGCTTTCATTCCTGTAAAGAGGACATGAGATCTGCTTCCTCCATGCCTGCTTTAAACTTTGGAAAGGAGCCCTGACTCAGGGGCACTTGCCTTAATGAGATTTTGAATTTCCTTGAATTTTGGATGTTCTTTATCGGCTACCAGCTGCAGCAATATCGCTTCGCTAGTAGTAACTATAATTCCAGTACGTGCAAGACGCTGAAAAATAAAAGAGCAGAGAGAAAATCATGTAAGATTTTTGCAAATGTGAATGAGTGAATTTTGAAAGAAAATATAGATAGCATTTTTAAAAACATCTCCTATTAACAAAAGTACTGTGAATTCCATTCCAGCATGTCCAGCATTCCATTCCATTATACCACAGTGGTATAATTTATAGAGCTAGGATGAAAACTGACTGGGTTTAGACTTTCCTATGGCAAAAGGCTGCCCTGGAGTACAAATAAGGCTTTCTACTTGAACTGGATTCTTTCCCCAAGTCAGATTTAATAGGCAGCAGCCCCACACATCTTAATAACAACCCTTTCCCCTTGCGTAAACCAGAGGACAGCTTTCTTCACTCTCATGCAGATGAAAGGCCTGGGGGAAAATAAAATAGCGAGGTCCAACCTAACAGCATTAAGCAAGAAATTGTAACAATTTCTTTTTCAGCCCTTGTTATGTACCACTACTTCAGCTTTTGGACTACAGACCACACTAGTAGCAATAATCTCTGGAGAAAGAAGGAAAATCTCTTTTACAGACATTATAAATCATACTGGAACAACAACAGCTCTTTTTAAATGATGTTTCATTATAGACAGTAATTCCAGAATCAGTTCTCACAGGCTACAGGATAAAATGTACAGCTACAGGGAATGCAAAACCAAAAGAGATATGTTAGATCTTAAGTGTGCAACTCAACACATAGCCCAAGGCACAGGACTTATTGTAAAGTTACAGGACTTTTAAAACTGTGGCTGTTGCTTATATAGCCAAGTTACCGTCAGCAAAGGCTGACCAACCCTTCCCCCCCATCATCTTCCCAGCCATCATACAAATGCTTTGGCAGTAAAACTCTTCAAAGAGTCAGCTTTCCCTCCCTCATCCTTTACTCAGCTGCATGCTCCACCAAATCTAATGGGATTCTGAATGAGCTAAGGGAGGGAAAGTGGCAGAGGAATACAGACATGTACATGCAGGTTTCAATTGTAATCATTAAAGCAAAGAGAAGCTCCCAACTTTCTAGCTGTTCAATTACAAAGCAACTGATGGGTGAAAGTTACTAAGTAGTAAACTAACTAAAGTTACTAACTAGTAAAGTATACGTAACTACAGTCTACATAACAACAAACTAACAAGATCGGATTTACTGAAGTCAATGCTTCCTGCTTGCCATTATAACAACAAGCCTCACAATATTCTTAAGCTGAAATAAAGCAGCTACCTTCCTCAGCTCTCCTACTCTGTACAACTATATTTTTTAAACCTCACACACATACGGAAAAGAAGAAACATTGGAAAATTAATACGAAATATTATGGCAATGTCTTCAACATGAGCCTCTCCAAGAATACAAAGGTTTTGGTTTTAACTAGTATGGATAAGAAAAAGTCTAGACCCTTAAAAAATCATAGCCTTTAGTGAAATGTTGATTGAAAAGAGAGAACATCTTCTCTTTAAAAGCAAAACATACCATAATATGTCCAAAGAGCCTGGCATTGCCTTACACTTTTTCTAGGATGAGATATAATTTTTACAGATTTCAAATTAGCAGAATTTAAGAGATGCATTTCCTAAGTATACAGGATGATCCAAGGAAATCACAAGTTTTCTTAGAATGCTGTCTTTGAGAAGAAGGAAAGTATTGACAGTATGTTGCATCACTGCATCACAGTATGTTGCTGAAACAAGTAGAAAAGACAGAAAAGACAGAAAAGAACAGAAAAGAAATCCAGCAGGAACAGACTAAGGTGTCTTAATCTGAGACCAAGCACTGACATAAGACATCTTCATCAGACAGGGCAGAGATTGAGAATAGTCACAACCTTGAACTATTGGGCTGAGCTATTTCATCAATGAAAATTTCGATTTTTTTTTTTTTTTGTTTGTTTGTTTCTGAGGATTTTTTTAACTGCAAGTTGTTGCCTGCTGTCGTTTTTAAGCACACAACAAAAGTGGAGACAAACTGTTATCTAAGCAGACATGAAAGCTTTTGTTATCAATTAAGTCAAATTGCACTTCCTAGTACACCTGCTCAGATATTTGCATATTCATTACCAGCACAATCAAAACACATGCTATGTGATGGGAAATGTGGAGAACTGAAGGAGCAGGTGGGACCAGATAGGAGTTATTTGGGGTTGCTGAGGAAGCTAGTTGTTATCACTGCAAGGTTACTCTTCATTATTCTTGAAAGGTCACTGTGAATAGAGAAGGACTGTGTTATCGTGAAAATGCAAATGTTACACTCATCTTCCCAGAAAGGCAAGGAAAAGGGTCCAGGAGCCCTGGTCAATAAAACTCACCTCAGCTCACCAGCTTGCATAAATTTCTACAAGACACAATGTCAAGACTCACTCATTAAAAGAATGTGACTAGGAACTGTGAGCTCTATGGTGAAACTAAAGCAGGTATGTTTGGTATGTTGCCCACTTCCCTAAGAAATGTAACACCACAGTCAATCAGGATTAAGGACATGTCCAGGACACATCCTTTTCTCCTGGCCTCCTCCTCCCAAGCATGCCCATGTCTTGCTTGCTCTAGCCCACATCCCTCAGTAGCTTTTTAAGTGAGGCTCTGTAAAACAAGAAGAGGATAATATTGGTATGTGCTGCCATGTGCAGCAGAGAAGGTGCTACTGCTGGCTCAACACCACACAGCAAGTGTTGGTTTAATCATATTTAATCATGTCATCGGTAATTACTGATGACATAAGGGACCACAGCAAAATGCTTTCTTTTGCTTACAGAGAAAGCGTTGCAAAGGTACCAAAAAGCTACCTAAAACTTAAAAATTTACAGCTTTTGCAAGCAATCACACCTTTTCGACTAGAAAGTAAAGCAAAGCTAGCTAGACACTGTTTTAACATTCATTACACTGGCCCAGTTTCTATGCTTACACAGTGTAAGTGATAAATGTACTAAAACATGCATAATAAGGCAAACAGATTTCACGTTTTCTGTATTTGTTTTGTCTCTTACTGCTGCTGCACCACATTGATTTGGGAAGCCCATGACTTCAGTCACTCCTGCATTCTATGTGTGTCCCTATACTCTATGTGACAGCTGACATTAGGTTTCCACTTAATCAAAGTCACGGGTTTCATCAATCGCTGTATGCTGGGGATTTCTCTTTAGCCTTTAAGAAATTAAGTCTTCTCAAAATCTGTGAAAAAGTATAACATGCTGTGGTTATTATTAGTTTCTACTTCAAATAATTGTTAGGGCCTGAGGCAAAAATTGCAATACTTAATACATATATCAGGTTTTGACTTTCAACAGTAATGCCTGTAGGCAAGATAAGAGTACATCATCAAAAAATCATTTGCATGAATTTGCTACCACATAGTTGTACGTGCTTTTAAATCCTCTTGTTACATTTATCTCCATTTTCTCAACATTTAGTTTGACTAAGCTCCTAAAAGCAGGGGGGAAGGGAATCTTTACTATAACCAGTGTCTTGCAATTAAGCTTTATCTTACACTGATGAGGAAAAGCAGAAGGAGGGACAGATATACAAGGAGATTTGAACAGGATCACATACTGTATTTTATTGCACTTCAAGAATTTCAACACCTGAATAAATACTCTTTGTAACAACAAAGCCAAAAGCTTTATAGCACTTTTACTCTGCTGTAGAAATAACACTGCATAAAGGGATATACTAAAATGGCAATGTTTATACTGAGTAATCTATACTGTATGAAACAATCACTTTTAAATTCCAAACATCCCAAACTGGGTTAGGCATATTAAATCATAATTTAAGGAGGAAAAAATAGGCAGTACTTTTTCTCAATTTTCTGTGCTATTTTAAGAATCAGAGCACTCACCTCTTTTCAAATCTATCCTTATCCGCTGCTTTGTCCATAGAAATTCCTTGTTAGCTTACAGTAAGCAGAGAATTTAACATACCAACCCAAGGTGAAGAAAGCCTTGACTAAGAAACTTACCTCAAGAGCAAACATTCTGTCCATCATACTTCTTGACGAGGTGGCATCAGCTACAATATGAACTTCCAGACCTCTGCCAATTAATTCCAATGCTGTTTGCTGGATACAGACATGAGTCTACAGGGGAGAAATCAAAGGGAAAAAAGCCACCATTACAAAATGGAAGTAACACAATCACAAATTAGAGTTCATAATTAATAAGAGTTCAAATACTTATTTTTTTACCCCTGTTAGTACTAGGGAACTCAATATGCATTTTAAATGCCAGTTAAGATTGAGACAAGTAGCTGCAGTTTACAAGTATCTCATCTCAAATTTTATTGAGATAATATTAAAGACAACACCAAAAAAAATTAATTCTGTAGAGGATATCTAAGCTCTAAGTAATATAAATTGATTTTTTTTTTAAATTACAGAAAGTGATGCCCTCTTTGAGGGTCTATACACATTACCATAACCAGTATCAGAATGGCAAGGCACTTACTTCTACTCCAAAGAGGACAATACTCCGGACGCCAGGGATCTCTGCTAATGCTGCTTCAACTTCTGGCAACACCATTGAAAATTTTGTCTTGGG
Source organism: Sturnus vulgaris (assembly GCF_052056855.1). NCBI lineage: Eukaryota > Metazoa > Chordata > Aves > Passeriformes > Sturnidae > Sturnus > Sturnus vulgaris. Next base: position 38,060,597 of record NC_142283.1, on the reverse strand, counting down.
AAGCACAAGTTTAGCTCCTGTTAAATCAATTTCTTGTACAGTGCTGCCAAGACCTTTGGGATACTGTTCAGTTACAATGACAGGAATTCCCAAGAGCCGTGCACCTTGTAGCTGTAAGAGGACAGAGAGAAAAACATTTTAAAAAACCCAACTATAATAACAAAGACATTGATATTACCTAATAGTAAGTAATCATTAGACTGTAGGTAAAATAATAGTTTACAATGAGCGATCAAAACTCACTACAAGAAAAGAAAAGCAGACATACCAATCGTTGGCCCACGCTGATGATATCGCCAAAGTATTTGATGGCAGGCCGGAATCGTTCTTGCATATCACAACAGAAGAAAACAGTGCTTGAGGGTGTCAGGTTGCCCAAAGTAGTAATCTGAAAAAATAAATAAAGGTAACGTTTTCCATGGCATCCTTTCAGATGGTATAGTCATCAATATGTAATCAGGATTTTATTAGGTGGGAAGCACAAGTCAATATAAATGTACATAGAAATTTCTGATCTCTGAAGGGGGCAGAAGAACACATTGCCTAAATTATAGCAAAAAAAAAAAAAAAAAAAAGGAAAAGTACCAAAAGCAAAATAACATTCTTCAAATTAACTTTTAAATCCACAAGTCTTGGAACTGATACAGACTCAGGATAAATTACAGTTTAAAAAATTCAGACTTCCACTTGCTTTCAAATATTGTATGTACACATATTTCCAATACTTCCATTGTGTAGTCAATTTGATTTGTCTATGACATCTTTTAGCACAAGTCTGATGAAAGTCCAAAGGCTAGAATGAAAGCAGACTGTAAATATTAGAAATCAAACTGAATACATTTTAACAATAAAAGTAATCTCCTAGAGTTTTCCTCATACAAGCTACCAAATGAGGTAGAAGGGAGGGGATAAGAAAAATACCTAATTTTCTTACACTTCGAAAGAGTGCTTTGTATTTTTATAAATTACTTGCACCACCTGTAGAATCAAACTATAGGGTTTCAGATGGAAGCTACAGGGAAAGAAAAGAGCTACATTCTATCATTTAGTTGTAAGGCAACTCAAGAGAAATTGCATCCATTCAGGAGCTTTTCAGCAGACAGATAAATCGAATTGAATAAAAAACTTCTGGGGAAGTACCCATTAATTATATACACTTCATTTTCTGCAATCTTGTAATGTTTTAAACTGAAACAAAATTACAAAATCTGTAAAAGAATGTATTTCAGAAGAGTGCAGATGTATTGGGTTTACGTGACAAGGTTTGGGAGTGAAGGGAAGCTGCAGGGCTGGCTTCTGTGAAATGCCAGAAACAGCCTCATGTCAAGAGAGCGCCAATGCCAGCTGAATCCAAGACAGATCTGCTGTGATGCTGGTGATAACTCGTATTTAAGAAATGGTAAAAAAACCCACTGTCCAACAGCAGCTGTGAGAGGAGGGTGGGAATATGTGGAAGAAACAGCCCTGCAGACACCAAGGCAGTGCAGAAGGAGGGGCAGGAGGTGCTGGAGCAGAGATTCCTCTGCAGCTCCTGGTGCAGACCTTGGTGAAGCAGCTGTGCCTCTGCAGCCCATGGGGCTCCACAGCAGAACAGAAATCCACCTACAGTCCATGGAGAACCCCACAGCAGAGCCTTGAAGAAGCCCTGCAATATGTCTTAAAGAAGGCTGTGACTCTGAAAGGCCACGCTGAAGCAGGCTCCTAACAAGATCTGTGACTCTCCAGAGAAGAGCCCATTCTGGAGTGTGTTCAGGAAGGACTGCAGCATGTGGGAAGGAAGCACATTTGGGAGACAGTATGTCTCCCACAGGAGGCTCCCCACTCTGGAGCAAGGGAAGAGTGTGAGAAGAATGAGCAGCAGAGGTGAAGTTTCATGAACTGAGCACAAACCCCATTCCCCATCCCTCTGTGCTGCTTGTAGGGAGGATGTAAAGAACATGGAAGTAGAGTTAAACCTGTGAAGAATGGAGGGATGGGGAAGAGGTATTTTTACATTTGCTCTTATTTCTGATTATTCTACTCGGTTATTAATCAGCACTATATTAAACTAATTTCCCCAAGTCTGTTTTGTCTGTGATGGCAATTGGCAAGTTTTTTTGGCAGATCCCTCTCTGTCCTTACCTTGATGCGTGAACTTCTTTGTCATATTTTCTCCCCTCTGTCCTATTAAGTGATGGAGCAGTTTGGTGGGCACCTGGTGGCCAACCAAGGTCAACTCACCACAAAGAAATTGGGAATTGATAAAGATCAGTGCCAAAACTTTTACTGATTCACCACATATCTCCAGAGTAAAATGCTGTTGATCTCAATTCCCAAAGCCATGTTTAATAATGGCCATGCTTAAACATATGCCTGTTCAAATAGCTTGGAAATTACTTGTATGCTAACAATTGTAAATGCTAAATTCCCTCAGTTCTCAGATTCATTATATCACTACTGCCAAAGCAGCAGCCATTCATAAAAGTGGTTCCTTCAGTCCTTGTGAGCCAAACAGCAACACCATTAATACAAGCAGTTACAGAGGCAAATGGAATAACAATCACAGTGCAGATGATGTAACACTGGGTTCAATGACACCACAGGAAGACAGAAGAGCATCACAACAGCCATTAGGCAAATCTTTTTCACCAGGAAGATACAGTTGCACTGGAAAAGGTTACCACAGATGTGAGATCTCCATCCTTGGAGATTTTCAGGATTCAGCAATGCAGCAGCTGATTTGATCAAGGGGTTAGGGAAGGCAGCCTCTAGACATTTTTCCCAGATAACACTTCTGCAACTCTACACCAGGTAATGAATGATGACTGGAACCAAGAATGATTGGACAAAAAATTAAATAACTTCCTTGTTCTTGAGTACCATCCATCTACATGCCTGAATAATGCAAAAAGCAGTTGGCAGGCAGTATTAATGCACAATTCAACACGCAGGGAGCACCTACTGTGACCCATTCCAGCTCTGCCACGTCTACCATACAGAAGTCAATCACGACATTTAACTTTACTACCATTCAGCAACAAAAATGGAATTACTGGAATAAACAATATTTGTAAATGTGGTTCCCACTCATGAAATGCGTAATTTTGTCTTAACATTTATATGACAAACAAAGACTATTACTGTCTCCTTTAAATCTTTCCATCACTTTCAAAGCTCTGTCAGGGGAGGTTTAGGTTGGATATTAGGAAGGATTTTTATTACAGAAAGGGTGATTAGATATTAGAATGGGCTGCCCAGGGAGGCGGTGGAGTCGCTGTCGCTGAAGCAAAGACTGGAGTAGCACTTGGTGGCATGATTTAATTGACATGGCAGTAGTCAGTCATAGGCTGGACTTGATCTCAGAGGTCTTTTACAGTTTAATTGATTCTGTAATTCTGTAATTTTTTAACATCTTTCTGAACTACCACAAACCATCATGGACTGTAGAATGACCTGTGTGAAGTTAATCTACTGCCTTGGTATGCACCTTCCTCCGCCAGTGGAGTAGATGGCACTGCCATCCTTAGCAAAGGAACAAACATGAATACACTAGGAAAGTCTTCAGGAAGTTGCATAGTCTGTCCTACAGAAGGACCAAACAAACACGAATAGTCTTTGCAGATAACCATATGGTCTGACCCATCAGCAGCAGAACTCCTATAAAACCCATCCCACAGCTCTGTTACTGTTTCCTTTCAGTGTTTTCTCACCCAAGCTCCTTTGCTGACATTTAAGAGTGTTATTTCCAGTTAGGTCCAGGGTGAATTTGAAACAAAGAAGAGTTACCATCCTCCTTCACATGGATAACCATGTGCAAAACTAATTATCAAATCTCAAGACTCAGACCTTTAGGTCTCCCTTTAGGCCTTCCCCTCCCCCTCCTTATTCTAAAACATATCTAATGCTTTTAGTATTTCTTCCTACAACTCAAATTATTTTCACGGTACTCCCTGGGGTAGTTTTCAAATTGCAGTCTGGAATGAGGCACTCAATGCTACTATCACAGCAGTGTTTCTCTGCCCATACTACTTCACTGCTCTAGCAGGGCCTCAAATATCAGCCAATTCACAGCCCTTCCAGGCCCTGTTTACTTTGTACTTTCCAGTACAATATTTGCTCTTTTCATAATTCATGGATACTTGAGGTGCATTTTAAACTTACAAATCATCCCCTGAACTCTCCCTCATCATCTATTTGTGTGGCTGATTATTTCTACATTGCTACTTCCATTTTGAAGTGCATCTTATCGCACTGTGTTTCTCCAACTTCCAGGTATTTCTCCTGAAATACCTGAAGTCTGCTTTTTTAGATGCCTGCAGTTCCTTCCAGCCTGAGATCTTCTGCAAAAACAGTATTTGCCCCAGCTTTCATCAAGGACAAGGACAACAGAATCATTAAAAACAGTGGATTTGGAAGCCATCTTATAGACCACAATGCAATTTTATTCTGATTTGACAGTGAAGCGCAGAGCAAAACTGACTGCCTTTCCAGGCAGGGAGTATCCTTTTTATAGACTTCTACTGAATCTCATATATTTATGTCAAAAAGCACAGGGAGCTGGAGCAAAAGCACTATATGTGCTCTTCTTTATTGTCAAGTTGGTTTCAAATGATTTAATTTATGCCTTCAGATTCATACCAGCAGCCCTCTAAAATAAAGTTGTGTCAACTGCATATTTGCTATATAAAAGCTTTTACAAAACCTAACACAAATAATTCATATATTGATTTTCATATTTATTTCTGATTAACTTGCAGTTTGAATTGTGGCAGAGCAAGATGAAATTGAAAGAAATAGATGCTAAGATTAAAGAGTCAACACTTGCTTGTGTTACCTGGAAGAGCAGATGTGAGAAGGACAGAGAGCAAAAGAAAGCAGTTTGAAATTAAGTTTCATAAATAGTAGCTAACACAGCCCATAAATAAATTCATGTAAGTATTTGTTATGTATAAAGGAAAGGTTTAGTTTACTAGTTTTGTGTGCCATGTAAATCCTCCTACTCATTTGCTTTCAATGCCATCCTCCCCTTCTACAAGGAGGCTGTGTCACGGTCACGATACACCTCCACATCTCCAGACAGTGAAAATCACCCAGACCTCTCTAGAGCCACATCCCAAAGAGCTGGGGTGAGGGCAAAACTACACCTAAGCATCAAACCTGGGCTTACACATCAACATCTGTTTGATTTCACTGCAGAAAGAGGCAAGCTGGGCAAGGATTGTGAGCCATTGCAGCCACACAGTACCTGCCTGAATCCATCCTGCATGTAAAATCTACTCAGCCACAGTTAACATTGAACAACTTGAACTCAAAATAAGTCCATCAAGAAACAAAAACAACCCATCAAAACCCAAATGAAGTTCCCCTCAACAGTACATAAGCATTTCCATCTGTTGCACTTCATTTCTCTTAGTTAGGATTTTCTGTCCTTCAGCTGAAGGTTACCCACAGCACAACCAGAATAGGTACATCAAATGGCCACGTAACCTGATGCAGCCCTTTTACTCAGCTAAAGAAGTCATCCTAGGACCTTGTCCAGACCAGGATTTAAAGGTATGCTGTCACAAGTTAGATACAGTTTTAAATCCTACTCTAGAAAAGACCTAGGTGGGAGAGGTGATTTTTCATATCTATACCATCTCTGCTAATTATTATTAATCAGACAAAATGTGATTGTGATGAAGTAGTATAATTACAGGTTCAGCTATACAAAAATATTCACATATAATGGCTTTTAATCTGTACTTTTCCTGTTCCAAGTCCAAATCATGATATATACAAAATGAAATTTCCTCACAGTATTTGTAACTAACAAGAAACTGGAAACAAAGAAATAACCCCAAATAACATCACTAGTGACTTCTTAAATCTCATGTCAAGGTCACCTACTAAAAGGGCAGACTGGGGATGTTGCAACCGTGGTATTTCAAGAATGGAATAGAAGAGACGACAACAAAAAGAAGCTACCACCTTTTCTTCTGTGTTTCTAAAAGGAAACCCATGTACTTTGCTGTCTAGCTTTCAAATGAAAAAAATGGAATAAATTTAGTTTGATATATTTCAAGAGAAAAATAGGTTATAAGTGTTTCAATTTAGAAACATAAATATTTACCTTATGCTAAGCCAATGTACAGCCTTTTACATGTAATTCAGCATTTAAAAAGAACAGATTTAGTTTAAAAAGCCACATGACGTACATATAGTTAATGTAGTACAAAAGTCGTCAGCAAAATTTAAAATTACTAAAATGCTTGCTGAAGAGTAAAGAAAAATGAACAAACAAGGAGACTGGATTTGAGGAGAAAAAAATCCTCTTTCAGTATTTTCAGCCCTTTTTTCCCCTTCTTTAAGGTTCCACATACTGCTTTTTAAAAAGCTTATTTATTTAGGAATGTACTAACGTATCAAAATTTATTGCACCCTAAAACCCCCAAGTAACACCCCTGCAATTTGTGTTTTGGCCTTTCTTGGTCTTCAGAAAATGGACTTGGGTTCCTGAGTTACTGTTAGTTTTAGTTCCAGACTAGCAAAGCATCCAAGACTATCCAAGCCATATCAGATATGCACAATAAGACAAAAGTCTGTGTATTAATTATTTTATTTACCTTATCATTCAGAAACAGTTGAATATCATTCTGCAAGTAGTTTTTTTCAAGAAAGATATGCCTGAGACACCAACCTGTCTCAAAAACCATCCTGAAATAGATGTGCTTTACCCAATGATGTCAGCAATAATTTTATCCTTTCAGCTTCAGTATCTTAAGGTTTACCAGTTTGCAAATACAGAGCACAAGTCCTCCTGAGAAGAAGTCACCTTGAAGTTATGACAGCAACTGTGAAATAGTCTCTCTTGGTTATATATTTGAAAGCTGCCTAAACTCCTCTATTACACAAGTGTAATGTGCACGTCACCGCCTTTTCTTTGGAAATCGCCGAAGTCTTTTTCCTTACTTCTCTCTTCCAAAGGCAGCTACAACACTACAGGAAAACACAATAATTTTTGTAGCACTCTTTAACTTTATTTAGAGGTGATAAAAGTGGTCCTGCATGCCCTCATCCAAACTATAAATATTATAGTCTTCTGTTAAAAGACTTTTTTGAAAGACTTAAAATATATGAAAAGCAGATGCAATTCCTCAGTTGGGAGTAGCATGAGGAAATGTCCTTCTTCACTGCATGTTTGTGGTTGAGGAGATTCGAGTTGAGGAGAGGCAGCCAGGCAGAACATCACAGCGTAGTGCATCCCACCAGCCTGCCTGACACTGCATGGCCATCAAAAACTTAAGTGACTGCTTCCTGTCAGGACTTCCAAACCAATGTACATATATATGAGGATGGTGCAGAGGCAGAAAACAACCAGACAGCAAATATCTCTGTACAGGTCAAGCCTTGAACTGAGTTCATGGACTGGCTTTCCAAGGACAGCATATGGCAATTTCTCCATGAGATTAGTGTCCTTCTCAGCTGCAGGGACAATAAATTGAAACAGCCCAGTCAAACATCATTTGATGCTGACATTTCGTGAGCTATTGTATCAAAAGGCATCCTTCTAGACAGGCCTGTGCAGGAATCAAAATGGAAGGATAACATTGCAGAGATTATGGGCCCTAGGTGCCTTAAAGGTTAAAATGCTACCTCCAACTAAATGCATACATAGACTTCATAAAACATGCACATAAAAACACTGAAATTATTGTCTAGGGATACAGTTGCTAGCATCTCTGAATTTTAATTTCAAACCAGAAATATCTTTCTAAATATGCAAGTCTAATCACATCAGCAAGCAAAAGATGTCCCTGTTGAAACATACATCCAAAACAGTGATTCAACTGACTATGCCACACACAGAGTTGACAAATCAATGTTGTGTGTAACTGCAGATAAAACATCAGGGAGAGAGGGAGGAAGGGAAGAAAGGTGGGAGGGATAGAAAAAAGGGCATATAAGAGTGACAACGCCTGAATGAAAACACAGAAAGTATAATATTCCCATCACTAAGTCCTAAAGGTCTTAAAAAGCACAGCTGTGTCTGTATCATGCCAAATGTTTCTCAAATAAGTGATCTCTGAGCACCTGTGCCTGGCTTAAGGCAAACTGACTGACATCATTGTGATGTCTCAGTTGAAACATCTTCAGCTCTTTCACAGCTGCTGAAACATATCAAGGAATAACCCACAAATACCATCCTTTACGTATCAACAGCTGCAATTGTCACAGAACTGCAACAGTATTGGTGTAAGTAGGCAATGAAATAGACAACAATGCATAAAATACTGGTTCATCCTGAATCCCCGCAGTCAAAGCTGTCTACTGCATTTGCACCCTGGGAGTGATGCATCCTTCCCTGTCTCAATACTGATCTTTATTCCAAGACCTATGTCCTGCTACAAATGCTCGAGCTGCATTTACAGTTTCAGTGCAGAAGGCATCTGCAAGGGAGTCTTTTCAGAGTAGCGATCTGCTACAAATCAGAACCAAAATTCTGACCTGCAACACTGTCATATGCCCAGAACGCACAAATTCTGTTTTTAAAATCCTGGCTTTAATTAACACCCATATACTAACTCTTTTTGCAAGTTGGAAAGCCTATTCTTTTCCAGTTTTTCTGATTGGGCCCCCATAAATTCTGTTTACAACACAGAAACAGAAAAGTTTTAAACCGAATGAGTATATATGATGAGAGTTAATAATAGGTTATTAAACTAGTTTGCTCTTGTTAACCATTCTTTCCATACATGAAGTTAAGAATAAAAAAAAATATGCCAAAGGCATCTTTGATGTACAGTGTAAGCAAACTGGCCACCTTGAGAGTTAATGCATACAAGACGCTACGAGTAAGCAGAGTTTACAAACAAGATGAATTAGCCATGTCTGAAAACGTTAAGAGAAGACAAGCAATGTTGCAGCTTTTTTGATCACACTTTACCAACTTCTTAGAAATACGGGCTAGGCAAACTAAAACTTCCTAATTATGAATTTGAAAAAAAATGTTCTGAATGAAAACAGCGATGATGTGGGGTTTATTACTGGGGTGTGTTTTGGTTTGTCGGATTTTTTTAAATTGAATTCTTTGATACTGGAAAAAGGAAGAATCAGTGTATTTTGAGTGGAAGTATCACAGCACAGCTCTCAGGAATCTCTAGTGGGCATAAAAGTATCTTCATAGGAAAGCATCTGTAACTGCATCTATCTGGCAGTCTGGCTTCCTAGTTAGTGGCTACAGAACTACCAAGCTGTAAACCTGTATACCGGAAAGGGCTTTTTGAGCCAAAGAGGTCCTGACAACTACAAGGCTACTGAGCTCTGGCAGAGCCCACTTCATCGGCACCCTCTGAGTTTCCACCTCGCAGCATTACCTCCTGTTAAGGCCGGGTAGCACCAGCCGCCTGATTTAATGCAGAGCATTGATTACTTCAGCGACCTGACTTGTCTTCCCATTCACGACGCCAAGTAAGTTCTGGCCAGCTGAAGGCAAGGCCGGTTACCACACGCGTGTGGCGCAAAGCGCACCTGCCTTCCCGGCTTAGGAAACCAAAAGTTTCCACGGAGCGCCGAGCGAGCGCGGGCTGTGGGGGCTGCGCCCATGGTCCCAGCCCGCTCCTGGATCCCCCGCTTCTTCCCGACGGGGCCGGGGGCTGCAGCGGCGGGACGGGACGGGCCGGGCAGGGCCGGGCTGCCCGCCCGCCCTCACACGCACCTGTGGCGCCGCCGGCTCTCACCTGGATCTGCAGCGGGACCAGGCGCACCTTGCAGCGCTCGTTGACCAGGAAGCCCTTCGGCAGGTCGATGTACTGGCTCCACTCCTCGGCGAAGAGCTGCACCACGAACTTGCGGTGCATGTCTATCTGGTCCCCGTACAGGCTCAGGAACTTCTGGATCAGCAGCTCGTAGCCGGCGCCGTGGGGCACGCTGGAGGGCCGCGCGAAAACCGAGAAGCAGAAAAGGACGGGGACAGAGCCCCCGCCGCCCGGACCAGCGCCCGGCTCCGCCGCCGCCATCTTCAGGGACCGTCGCGCCGAGCCCCGCCAGCTCTCTGCGGTCCGCGCCGCCGCTCCTCCTCCCGCCGCCTCCTCCCCCCCGGCCGGCCGGGCGGTGCCGGCGGGCCCCAATCCCAGCTGCGGCTCCTCCTGCTCCTCCTCCCCGCCATGGGGCTCGGCCCTGCCCCGCAACCCCACGGGGTTCAGAGTGCGACTGGAGTGCCTCCGCCGGGCGGACGCGGGCTGTCTTGGGCGGGGGCATGGTGCCTTCCCTGCTCAGGCGGACGGTGAGAAGAGCAGCCCCACAAGGGCACGCCCGCCCTCGTCCGGGCGGAGAGAGCCCGTGTCTCCCGGAGAGGGGCAAAGGGACACGGCCGCTGTGGCGGCCCCGGCGGCGCCCGTCAGGGTCGCGCCCCGGGGCAGAGTAGGGCAGGGCAGGGCAGGGCGGGCTGGGGGCGGGCGAGCACCGGGCCCATCCATGGCGGGGACGGGCGCGGCCGCGTCCCGTGGAAGCTGGGAGGGAAACCTGTTGGTAGAGCCTGAAACATTCCCGGTTGCTTTGGAGGGTGATCCAGCCCTTGTCTGGATGGGCGACTGGTGGCTGAGTTCTGGCACGAGGCTTCCTTCGGAATTGCCTATTTCTGAAGAGCGGGAGGTGCCCGAGCCGCGGCTCCGAGCTTCCAGCTCCATTCACGGATGAGGGGAAGTGAGCAGGATAGAACGCAACCCCATATTTTGCTTCATGCTCTCTACCGTATTTATTTTTTTTCTCCAGGAATGACTGACAGCTGAAATTGTTGATTTTTGCCATAATTATCAGAATTTCTGTTATATTAAAGTGTACTTGGGGGGCAAGATCTGAGTAGTGTGAGATTCCCATAGAAAGAAAATATTCTCTGTTAAAAACAAGTGGATGTTTTCATGCACTATGCCAATGCAGTGGCAGCACCATCAAGGTTAATGCATGCCTGCCTGGATAAATGCCAACAAGCTGAAGCACAGAGTTGATTAGGAGGATGGAGCACCTCTCCTATGAGGAAAGGCTAAGACAATTGGGATTGTTCAGCCTGGAGAAGAGAAGACTTCAGGGTGACCTAATTGCTGCCTTCCAGTACCTGAAGGGAGCCTACAAGAAAGATGGAGAGAGACTTTTAACGAGGGCATGTTCAGACAGGGTGAAGGGGCGCAGCTTCAAACTGGAAGAGAGTAGGTTTAGATTAGGTATAAGGAAGCAATTCTTTACTGTGAGGGTGGTGAGGCACTGGAACAGGCTGCCCAGAGAAGCTGTGGATGCCCTACTCCTGGAAATGTTCAAGGCCAGGCTGAATGGATCTCTGAGCAGCCTACTCTAGTCAAAGGTGCTCGTGTTCAAAGCAGTGGGATTGGAGCTAGATGATCTTTAAGGTCCCTTCCAACTCAGGCCGTTCTATGATTCTAAGTTGTTCTCAGGTTTTACTGATACCAGAAAATTTGAGTTGTCATGTTAAATTACAGTATTATGTTTTGACTAGTTTGTTGGGTTTTTTCACCGGAAAATACACTGTTGATATGATTTGATTTTAAAATTGCAAGGATAATTAGTCTTCTGCAGTTATTTATTTACTCACTTGTGTACTCACTAGGCACTGAAGCAGCATAACTTGATTATTTTATGCACTACCCAAGAAACAAATGTGCAGTGGCACCTGCACACTGGAAAACACTGATGTTATACTGTGTCTAGGCAGAAATTACCAATATTGAGGTTTTAAAAGGATTCAATCACAAGTCTAAAATACTCTTTTTTTCTGCATTCTCTAACTGCCAGAGAATTCAGTGGTTTCATACAGAATTTCCACCTCTTTTCCAAAGGAGATACACTGAATACGTATGTTTGACACTAACTGAACACATCTCTGTGGTTAAGAAATACTTTCAAAAGAGTGAAAAGCCTGCCCAGGTGTGGTTTAAACACTTGATCCTATCCTGTGCAGGACAATATTTAGCTGGGGAAAAAAAAAATTTCACCTCTAAAAATGAGGTGTATACTTCAGAGTGTTTGGTGAATTATCTACAACTCTATTCCACCTACCAGCTGTAAAAAATGTCCAGTAGCCATGGTTGAGGGCTTATTTTAATTATTTGTCCATGCTTACTGTTCTGCTGATTTAATTTATTGATAGATAGTCATTAATGCTGTTACAGTAGAGGAATACAGGGTGAAAAATTTTATGGCCTAGTCATTAGCTGATGAATCAATTCCAGTTTTCCAAAAGAATAGGTGACAAATTAAACACACAGTGAATTATGTTTCTTTTCTGTGATTTAAACTGGTTCCTGTTTCTTAATTTATACTTTATTTTAATTGAGTGCAGTTCTAAAATTCAATATACTTTAAAACATAGCATGGGTAGTGGTTTTATGGATTGATGGTGCCTTTTAAATGGATTTCCTTTTCCCATTATGGCAAGATAGATATAGCTGTATTTAGAAAATAGGCCATAGCAGGTTCTTACCTTTCTGGAACTGCTGTCTATAATGAATACGTTTGAATAAAAATCAGATATAATGCAGAACACATATTTTAGTATGCCCACCAGATTCAAGCTTGCTTAAATAACAGAAAAAGGTTTTGCTAACAGGATTAAATGTGTGCAATGACAAGGAATTGTCAAGGCAGTACCCACATTCATCCAAAGCCTGGATGATGAGGGACTTTTCTGCTGCAGCTGACCATTGCTTCCCCTGTTGCCCCTCAGGTCAAGGACCCAGAGCAGGGGCTGGCCCTCCCTGCACAGGGGGTCTTGCAGGCAGAGGAGCACAGCTGCTCCTGCAGACACATAAAGGCAATAGCCATAGCTGCTTTCTTTACCACATGGCCCATCTATCCTTATCAAGTGACAGCTAAACTTGGCCTTGGTCTGTGTCTTATTTCTGCTTGTATCATATTGTATGGCCTTGGATCTTTTCACATTTCAGGTTCTCTCTCTTACACTGCAACTTCACAGTCAGTCTTTTCACAGATAGTTTAATCTTTAGTTTTTCTTTCTTTCCTTCTTTTTGAGTAGCCTGTGGTTGGAGAGTATTGTCCCATAGAGGAAATCACTCCTAGTGGAAGCAGATCTCAGACTATGTATTTTTCCATTCTGGCTTTGGTAATCTTAGTTATCAAGGGATTACTCTTAGATACAAACTTGAGGAGGGACACTTTCCAAGCATCACCAACTGGATGTAAATGGAATTCAATGACCTTTCGTGTGCCTCTTAATCATACAGCTCCTGTGGCAGTTGCAGAGCTATCACACCATTACATATATGAGGCTTAGCCCACCTACAAAATCCAGCATAGCATGTTTGGCTTCACAGAAAGAGTATGATGCACTATGGAGGAAAAATGCCCAGTGGTCGCCATTACATTGGCTTAAAACAAAGATGTTACTTTTAACTCACTTTGACTCACACAACTGTGTAACAGCATTTGTAACACATCTCTTTGGCATTTCACGTTGCAAGTAATGTGTCATCAGTCCTAGTACACAATTAAGAAAAATACTGCTTTTGCTAGAAATTCAGTGCTAGCCACATCATGTCATTTAGGCTGAATTTTGATATCTTAAATTCATTTCCTATGTAACAGCACTTGGAACAGGATAGCAGAATGTGACAATGGTAACCACGGAATCAGAGTGCCATAGAATTGTTTAGGTCTGAAGAGACCTGTATGATCATTGAATCCAACTATAATACAGTGCCATGAGGCACAGCCAAAACATAGACAAGACTCTACTTGTATGTTACTAGTACTAAAAATGTGAAAATTCAAGTTCTCGGGGAAAAAATAGCACTGTCAAAGCACTGTGCTGAATTTAAACTGGTTTTTTCCTTTCTTTTGCTAAAGCAAATTTTATTAAAATGATGATGCCACAGCAGAAGCCGAATTACCAAAGTCAGCTGTTTTTTCTGTAGGAATTTAAAGGATTGAAATTGGGAACAATCACACTATTATGAGGCAGCCATGTTCAAGTTTTCTTGTATAAACCAGTCCAGTTTTCTATTGATAAAATATATAAAGATAAAATGTAGAAAAAATATATAAAGAGCTTACTTGCTGAATAATCATATGACTGGTTTCACAGTCATATGACAATATTACAATAAAATTTATTAGACCTATTTTCAGATATTGTAACCCCACATTTCTACAAATGTAAATAATTGTAAATGTCTTTATTACTAGCATTAAATGTGGCATGGTAATTCTATTAAAGCACAGTCTTAATGAGTATGTTTTTGCCTTTAAATCACAAAGCACAGAAGACAAAGTTGTCAGAATTTGGCAATTATTGTTCAAGATTAACTATTGCAACTGTATATTGTCAGGGCACAGAATAACTTGGAATTACACCAGATGTTGGTCAAAAAATTCAGTTAAGTTTCCTTTTGAGATTTATTACCAAAGGATTTTCAACATTGTTGACATAAATGTACAAACATGCTTTGCCAAACAGACAGAGACCAAATAGAAGAGGGCTTTTTTCATTTCCTTCTGTCAAGCTGGCAGAATGGCAGAGATCTTAGAATATATTTTGTTCTCTGAAGGTTAATAAGCTTGAAAACTTACAGCATTTCCTTTATGATATAATTGATCTGCATCTCTTGCAGCCACTCTTCCACTCTTTATATACATTAGATTTTGGGGGTTATTTAGTTTCTGCTTAATTTTTTCCTTTGAATCAATAACGTTTGGTCACATGAGACACCAGTTTCCATAGTGAAGAATGTTTTGAGTGTTGTCTGTACTGTGCCTGTTGCTTGATCCACAGCTTAGGTCTTTAATGACTAGCACATGTTTAGATCAAATCATATTTAGTCACAAGACACTCTTACTGGAATTTTCTATGCAAGTCCTTATTTGGGTTGTGTTTTTTGTCTCCCATTCAGCATAACTCTTCCAGACCTGTAATCCTGTTAAATAGTCAGATGTCACTTTATTTTGTTGTTGTTATTGTTGGATTTTTTTTTAGCATTGTTTTGTTTATAATCTGGAAATGTTCCATTTGGGGCATTGGTCGAGTTTCTACAGTCTCAGCAAATCTTTTGCATTCATACTTGGAAGAATTTGTGTACTACCCACAAGGCAGTATCTTTTCATCTATGGACCTTTCCAGTTTTTCTAGTTTATTGGACAAAGATCTAGGAAGCTTTGAGACAAATCTAGGTTCTCCAAGGAACCAGTTTGTCAAACTTTGAAGACTTTCTCCTGCAAATTAGGTGTTTCTTCATGAATGAGTAGCTGCCAGGTCAGCTTCCTTTCCAGTTTTGTTGCCACCTCTGCTGTTGTCTTCATGCTTCGGCATCTGGTTTCTGTACCCAGCTGTCATGGCTTTTGCTTTTTTGAACAACAGCTGTAAGAAGTGTATACGTATGTGCTCATATAACTAATATTTAATAGTAAAATTTTATGTAGTTTTATATATATTGATACCTTTAAGTTTTCTGTTCTGTTCTGCTTGGATGTGCTTTTCCATTGTGCTTGGGTGATGAAGACAAAACAGTCCGATTCCAGCTAGGGACTCAAGGACAGTGTCTTTAAACTTCAAGCCCTAAGCATAAACAACGTGAAAAGAGGAGGGCGGACACACAAGCAAGCAAGGAGGATGAAACTTCCCTATTTGAGACTATTAACTGGATAGCTGATTCCTGCAGGCAAATGGACTGAAACCTATACAGGTGTGAGAACTTGTGACCAACTCCTCCTTTGCTTCCATCTTGGAGCCATCCAGGCAGGGGCCATGACTGTGGCACTCATACTGCTAGGGTGTGGCTTTTGTAGGCCTTTCATAGGCCTCTCAGTAAATACCCATTTTATTCCTCTCAACTCTGTGTGTAGCCTCTGTTCCAGCTCCTCAAGGCATCAATATGAAGCCTTTCCCATGCTGGAAGGTATACACTGTTCTCAAGGACATTTGGTATAATTGGACATATCTTCCACAAATGGGAGTAGTTCAATTTATTGAATTATACTGTCTTTGTAAATGTGGTACATGGAATCACAAATGCTATTAATTTTCTCAAACTATCCTTGTTTTATTAATTTAACACCTACTTTGATTCTAATTGTAAACTGTATGACCTTTTTTAATAATTAAAGCGCTAGTTTACTGATTAGAGAAAGGAAGTAATTTGATCCATTTTAATAATCAGAACATTTGAGCTCTTCTTCAGCTACCAAAGATGAGTTGAAATCATTCCTGTTGTCACACTCTGAGGTCAGAACCAAGTTTGAAATAACTGTCCTTTTCTTGTCTAGTTTTATTTAGTTCTTAGCCAGCTCCTTGAAGACATTGAATTCATCCAATGCAGTATTTAAATTAAAAGAAGTCTCCAGGAATAGTTACTAATGGCATTTTTCATAATAAACCTCATTTTTTGGGCTGCAGAATCTTCTGAACTATCCGTTTTGGGATTCTAGATACAGCTGACTCTGTGTGAAGGGCTTGCTCTGTACATGTGGGCTGTTCCACCAGGAAAATATTGTTCAGGCACTGGAGATGGGAGCCAGCCAGTTTGAGGCAATGCTTTGACCATCAAGGACACAGTCTGGCAGCAGTCAAAATGGAAAAGCAGAACAGTTTAAGACCAGCCCAGTCTCTAGCAATGAGGTACATCCTAGCTCAAGGCAAGAAAGTCAAGACAGCAGGTCGGGGTTAGAATCATAGAATCACAGAATCATAGAATGGCTTGGATTGGAATGGACCTTAAAGGTCATCTAGCCCTATACCTTCTGCTTTGGATGGGGACACCATTCACTAGACGAGGTTGCTCAAATCCCCATCCAGCCTGGCCTTGAACGCTGCCAGGGGTGGAACACCCACAACTTCCTGGGCAACCTGTTCCAGTGCCTCACAACCCTCTCAGCAAAGAAATTCTTCCTAATATCTAATCTAAACCTACTCTATTTCAGTTTAAAGCCTTTCCCTTTTGTTCTGTCACTACATGTCCTTGTAAAAATTTCTTCTCCATACTTCTTGTAGCCCCCTTTTATGTCCTGGAAGGTCACAATTTTGTCACCTTTAAGCCGTCTCTTTTCCAGGCTGAACAATCACCTTTTCTCTCAGCCTTGCCACATAAGAGAAATGCTCCACTCCTCTGATCATCTTGGTGTCCCTCCTCTGGCCTTCCTGTGCTGGGACCCCAGAGCTGGGTGCAGGGTTCCAGCTGGGGTCTCACCAGAGCAGAGCAGAGCAGAGGGGCAGAATCCCCTCCCTCCCCTGCTGCCCACACGGCTTTGGATGCAGCCCAGGACACGTTTGGCTTTCTGGGCTGGGAGTGCCCATGGCTGGGTCATGTCAAGCTTCTCATCCACCAGCACCCCCAAGTCCATCTCCCCAGATGTCAGGATTGCTGTGGGTTTAAATCTTCGAAGAGCAGAGCACTTGTTAGTTACTGTAAAGTTGTTTATTGTAAAGGCACATAAGTCTCAAAAGGCAAAGATTCCCAAGTGTTAAAGTCCGAGCTAAAAGCTTGTGGCATAGAGTTCTGAATAGAAGTAAAGTCCCGATTAGAAGAAGCCAGTCCTGGTGCAAGGCCCCGGGAGGGCCAAAGTTGCATTCGCGACTCCTGTCCTCTTCCAGGCGATGATGATGGTGGTGAGAAGGGAGAAAAGAGAGAGAGAGAGAGAGAGATTCTCCAATACACAGATTCATATTTACAAATTACCCAATGAGCTTAAAACACGAATCTGAAGCATTTCTTCCAAACATATTAGAATTCTGGTTCTATAATACAAATGTTTACATATAATTTGCTCATAGGGCCTATCTGAAGAATGTAAGCAATAGTCTTACTATATTTTTATTATGGCTAGAACTATATTTTTGAGATCTCGCTGCAGCTTGTTTTTGAAGCTTCTTTTTGTGTTTGAGCTCTCACTGCAGCTTCTTTTTCACACTAAATTCTAAGGCTTTTACCTTTTAAGGCACTTAAACATATTCTTAGTTACTTAAAACTTAAGCTTACACTTCTATTTTATGTCTGTGTACTTTAATTTCTCTTAATGTTCTTAATGTACTTTAATTTCTCTAAAAGTTTTTAATTTAATTCTTGCATTCTGTTCTCTGAGGGACTCAGAGAGGCCTCTGTTTTCACACTCCAACACACTGGGCTTCTTTTGATGTGTTCATTCCCCCAGCCTGTGTTGGTACCAGGTGCTGCCATATGCTAGGTGCAACACTTTGCACTTGGTCTTGCTAAAACTCATGAGATTCCCATGGGTAATAGGAATTCCGTCTTGTCCAGGCCCCTCTGGATGACATTCCATCCTTCAGGTGTCTCAGCTGCATCCCTGCTTGGTGTCATCTGCCAGTTTGCTTAGGGTGCACTTGATCCCCTTGTCTGTGTCATTAATGAAGATATTAAATAATACTGGTCCCTGTAACAGACCCCTGAGGGACTTGTTACCAGTCTGTCAGGACTCTTTGCTGTTGACCTCCATCCTCTGGTTGTGATCATCCAACCAATTTACTTATTCACTGAACAGTCCACCAGTCAAATCCATCTCTGCAATTTAGAGATAGGGAAGTGGTGGGAGACCATGTCAAAGGTTTTACAAAAGTTCAGATAAATGACATCTCAACCCTTCCCTTGTCCACTAACATGGTCTCTCCATCATTCAAGGCCACTGGGTTGGTCAGGCAGGACTTGCCCTTGGTGAAGCTGTGCTGGCTGTCTTGAGTCACCTCCCTGTCCCCATGTGCCTTAGCTTCTAGGAGGATCTGTACCATGATATTCCCAGGCACATGGTGAGGCTGGGAGGTCCCTGCTTGCCAGGGTTCTCCTTCCCACCCTTTTAAAAGATGGGTACAATATTTCCTCTCTACCAGTCAGCTGGGACTTCCCCTGACTGCCAGGACTTTGGAGCCCAAATACTATGGAGAGTGGCTTGGCAAGTGCATCAGCCAATTCCCTCAGGACTCTGGGATGCACCTCATAGAGTCCCACAGACTTATGTATGTTCAGTTTCCTCAGGGTGTCATGAACCAGCTCTTTACACACTGTGGGAG
Organism: Sturnus vulgaris; assembly: GCF_052056855.1. Classification (NCBI taxonomy): domain Eukaryota; kingdom Metazoa; phylum Chordata; class Aves; order Passeriformes; family Sturnidae; genus Sturnus; species Sturnus vulgaris. The sequence continues at coordinate 38,041,600 of NC_142283.1, read as the reverse complement.
GAACTTTGCTCCCCAGTCCCCATCCTGCTGTCCATCCACTTGAGAGATGTGAAAACAGAGGTTGCCATTGAAAACGGAGACAAATTACTGAGTACCTCATCCTTCCCCTCAATCCATTGTTATCAGTTTTGTTTATCAGGGGATGTGAAGGTTCTTTGAGCTTCCTTTTCTGATTAATGTACCTGTAGAAGCCTCTCCTGTTATTCTTTGCATTCCTTGCTAGGTTCAGTTCCAGCTTTGCCTTGGTCTTCCTCACCTTCCTTACCCAATCCTACACAACCAAACTTCATGCCTATACTTTTCCCAGGTTGTCCTTGTTTCTACTGCCTATGCATTTGCTTCTTTCCCTTTATTTTGACCAGAAGTTCCCTACTAAACCTTGCTGATCTCTTGCCTTCCTTGCCTAGTTTCATGCATAGAATCAGCAAGGTACCTGCCAGGGCTCAATGATACCCATAAAATCCATTAAAGATCACTCAAATGTCTGAGGGTAGAAACAGCTCCATATCAAAGGCAGGAAGGACCTTAGGTAGCTTCTCTTGTCCCTCAGCTGGATGCCAGACACCTGGTGAAGCAACTTGAAGACCCTGTTGGTGCACACAAGGTTCTGACATGAGGTTTGTAATTGTGTAGCATGAAGCTAGATTTGGCAGATGCATCATTGGGTGAACACATTAGCCTTTTAAAATACAAATAGATTACTATTGTGGTTTCACCCCAGCCAGCAACCTGGCCCCACGCAGTTGCTTGCTCACTCCTACAACAGCAGCACTGGGAAAGAATTGTTAAGTACTAAAACTAGAAAACTTACGAGTTGAGAAAATAAAGCCAGTGGGTTGAGGTAAAGGCAGTTGAATTGGGAAAGCAAAAGGAATACAGACAAGTAAAGAAAAGCAAGAAATTCATTCAGTGTTTCCTATGGATAGACAAGTGTTCAGCTGTTTCCAAGAGAGCATGGCGCCATTATACGTGAGTTACTTGGGAAGGCAAATGCCATCAATCCAAACCTTCGCTTCCTCCTTCTACCTCCCTCTTTATATACTGAGCATGATGTGGTATGGTGTATATACATGCAATATGGTATGAAATACCCTTTTGGTCAGTTGGGATCACCTGTCCTGGTTGTGTCTCCTCCCAACCTCCCATGCACCCCCAAATTCCTCACCACTGTGGCAGTACGAAAAGCAAAAAAAGCCTTGGCTCTGTGTAAGCTCTGCTCAACAACTACAAAAACATCTCTGTATTATCAACCCTGTGCTCAGTTCAAGTCAAAAATACAGCCCCATACTTAACACTGTGAGGACAATAAATTATATCCCAGCCGAAACTAGTGCAAACACTTACAGCTAAATTCTGTAATGTGATTTTGTATACAAAAGGATTCTTGCCCTCTGCTCCTTTCTTGGTGTGAATAGCTATGCATATCAACAAAGTGCTTCTATCACATTGTGCCTTTGCATTTTCTTTTGACATGCTTTTCTCTTTGGCAGGCTTTGACCTACATTGGAAAAGTGTAGTTCCACTGATATGACGTATATCAGCCAATTGTAAGACAGAGGAAACTGTCAGAGATTTCTAAGGAGAAAATAACTATTTTCTGTCTGTTCTTTTACTGTCGGCATTTATCTCCATTTTATCCATTTTTGAATCAGTCACTCCAGTCCTCGGTTTCCCAGTTCTAAATATTTTATTTTGAGGATGTAATTTACTAACTCAAGAGCTCTTTGAAAAGCTTTCTAACTTCATTACTGTCATTGGGAACATCTGCCTAACAAACTTCTGCATTAGCAGAATGTGGTTTTCGTTTCTCAGGAGATTCACAGGTTTAATTCCAGGACTTCTTAATCCATGAGTGATTCTGCATTAACAAAATATTATCCTTTGCCTCTTCTTTCCTTAAAAGCAACTTCATAAAAAAATGGAATAACATAACATAGGAGAAAGAAGAGGTCCAGAGCACCGATATTTTTAGCTAGGATCTATTGTAAGTATCTATGAGAGATCAGGATGAATAGCCTCATCATCACTCCAGGTCTACCACCACATGCACAATTAATAGATCATATTCATATGAGCGAGGCTGCCTGACAGTTGACCCATTTTGGAAACACATACATAAATGTGTATGAGTCCTTTAGTAGTTGCAACGCTGTTTCTGGAGTCAGGCTTTATTGCTGTAGCACCCAAATAAAAGCTGAAGCAAGAATTTTTTTTTAAACTGCTTTTTGTTTTTCTTAGAGCTCTTTGTCTTTGCAGAGATTTCTACCAGTGGGAATAGGGTTTCTGTGACTATTTGTTCAAGATGGGCTGTAAAATGAATATTTGTTGAAAGCTAAGGCTAAAAAATCACTAATTTGGACAGAATCTTATTAACAAAGAATGATGCAATAGAATATGCAGGGATAATATTATTTCCTGTGTGTTTCAGTGTGTTCCATTGAACAGCATCCTCAGTATTACTAAAGGGTTTCAATAGCTGAAAGCCTTTCCACTTTTCTTAATCTTTGGGGGTTTATGTCAAAATGGAACAACTAGGTGTGTGGTTTGGGGTTCAGAAAAGGAAAAGCAGAACTCTAGTGCTGAAGGCAAGGTTATGGCTTCGAGCTGTCTGCGTTGCTTGGTGTAATGTGAGAATTTGCAGTGATAACCTCTGCAATGACCACCACCTGCCATATATGTGAATTAGCAGTTATAGCACAAATCCTATTTGTTAAAAAAAACATTTAATAAGGTTTCTAAAATCTGCAGTTTCTGAAATGACGTGGTGTTTTCAAATAACTGCTTCTTAGTGACTCCATTCTTAATGTCACAGCTAATACCTAATTCTCTTGCAGATTAAGAAACATATATGTAAAACTATTTCTACAACAGAAATGAGTCACACATTTTTATTTTAATATGTTATTGAATGCAACAGATCTTTTATTAAATGCAACAATGCTATCTAGTGTATTGCTTCAGTTGATTACACTGTGCAGTTTTAATGTACTGCTGACTCCTACACTTAGAATATTTATTTTTTTAACAGAGACAGGATGGTGGTGACAGAAAGCAAGATACTGTGATTTATGGGTTGCAGAAGGAATGATTCCCACTTAAATTCTGAATATGCCTGAATATACAGATTCCACAGGAACATAACTGTGGAAGTTGCCAGCAAAACAAGTACAGTCAGCTAACATGAGGTTAGTTGTCATCTACTGGCTGTGTAAATAAAAAGGTGTTGGTAATTCCCTGACTCTCCTTAATCAGGCCTGGAAACTGTTTTTTAGAAACTCCTTTTTTAACACTATTTTTTATGTACCAAAGCAAGGCAGAGATTACCTTAACTAGGTCATGAGTTTTCTAGGAGAAACTTGTACTGAACATCACATAGAGAAAAATACAGACTATAAGATCAACATTTTAGTTAGGTATTGTTTAATATTATGAGATAGCTGAACAAAGTGAGTGATCTCAAAAATATTTCACAAAAATTTTCTTTCTGTATGCCACATTTCTCTAACGAAATTTATTTTAAATAAAGCAAAAGAGAAGGGTCTTTAAAAATAGTCTGAACCTCTGGAGAAGGTTTATTACCTCAAGCTAGTTCAAAATATACCTGAAAAATGGCATAGGGATTACTCATTGTAGCAGAAATCTACCGAAACCAGACTGAGACAATGGTGAATCATACTTCATATTGTTTTGATCTGTGAATTTCCCAACAAAACCTCTTTTTTAATGGCAGATTACAGGCATTTGGTTAGATGTAAGCTTCTCTTCACGAAAATTGGATTTTTGTGACTAGCAAAATGGAAATTGAGTTATATTTTTTAATACTCCGAAAGAGGTTCTCCTTATCTTGTGACAGATTATGGCTTTGTTACTGCAGAGATACATTTCAAGGTTTTCACATGTTATCAGTAAATAATTTTCTCTCTTTAATGTATGATTCTCATTAAATGCTTGGATAGAAATTGAGCTGAATGTATATGGCTACATTTTTATGGCAATCTGTAGATTTTTTTTTTGCATTTGCAAAAAAAAATTGGTTTTGTGTAATCCTAGGTGAGAGCTGAATTATCTCTGTGCTCCCAGCAAATGAGAATTAGATGCCTACATGCTGACAGGAGATGGATTTAAGACATAATCTTCTTCTCACTGGTCTCTACTAGTCAATTTAGGCATTTCTTGCTCTTTGAGCTTACTTCCGTAGATCTCATTTGCAGGCATATAACTCTTCCCTCACATTTTTAAGGCTCTGTAATGATGTCCTGTGAATTTCACTCAGCATTTGAGCTCTTGAGCGAGGCACTGAAACAATTCCTGTAACAACTCCATTTCCTTCAGCTACTCGGCTGTGAAATGAGCAACTCTGCTCTTGAAGCATGATAGCTGCAAATGAAGCAGGAACTTAGATATCTCTTGTTTAGTATCACAGAATCACAGAATGGTTTGAATTGGAAGGGACCTTAAAGATCATCTAGTTCAAGCTTCTGCCATGGGCAGGGACAGCTCCCACAAGACCAGGTTGCTCAGAGCTTCAACCTGACTGTCAGCACTTCCAGGCATGGGGCAGCCACAGTTTCTCTGGGCAACCTGTTCCAGTGCCTCACCACTCTCACAGTAAAAAAATTCTTCCTAATATCCAATTTTAATCTATGCTCCTCCAGTTTAAAGCCATTCTCCCCTCTCCTATCACTCCATGCCCTTGTAAAAAGTCAATCTCCACGCTTCCTTGTAGCCTCCAGGTACTGGAAGGCTTCTATTTTCCCATAGGCTGTTCTTCTCCAGACAAAGATGATAGATAGATAGATAGATAGATAGATAGATAGATAGATACATACATACATACATACATACATACATACATACATACATACATACATATGCTTAAAAGAATTAAAGATATGGTAAAGGTAGAAGGTTACAAGGTTACAAGTGGAAGAGCTCTGGGTATGAGGAAAAATGTGCCATAATTTTGGAATTTTAATCCAGACTTTTCCAAAATGATAGTCCCTTAATCTCTGTATGAAAGCTTTTCATGTAGATTATTAGAAATAAGGATCTACTCACAAATCTGGAGTACAGTCCACATTTTCATAGGTAGTGTTTTGTTTCTTGCTTTAAAAAAAAAAAATTCTCAGGACTTAATCCCACTTTGTTATGAAAATCTACATAGCCAGGGAAAATTACAAGTCTCTACCAGAAGATTGTAAGGTGTTTGAAACCTACTATTTTCTCTTTGTATCTCACTCTATCTGATTGGTTTAATCTACTCCAACTCCCTAAATTGCAGTGTTTCATTTGGGATATAGAGTGTTTACTGCCAATTTGGGATTTCTTTAAAACCTTTATTTTTAAAAACTCAGGAAAAATTATCCAAAGTTTGCACCATGAAATGCAGCTGATGGAGATATTTAAGAGATGTTTTTTCAGCCATACTCATGGTGTTCATTTAATATCACAATAGCATTGTGCTCTAGAAGTACTGAATTTCATTGTAATGTTAGTGAAGTGAAAGGCAAACTACATGCTGGTTTTGGAAGCTGACAAATAAATAAATACCCTTTGACATTTGAAGGAATGACATCATTAGCTCTTTATGCACCCATTAAATCTGGTAGGTGGTAGTTTTCCTTGATAAAGAAAAAAAATAAATAGAAGACAATTTTGATGTTCATGTCTATTTTTCTGTCTGTGAATTTTCTTAAATTATTGGGAAGTCTTATCATTGAAATGTAATGAGAGCAAGATCTGAGATAGCATTCTATTCCCACATACCTTCAGGACAAGAAGCTGTCAGAGTGACCTAATGCTCAGGCATGCCTCTCCAGAGATCCATCTTCGTGTTTTTCCATACCAGAAAATTGAATCCTTATACATGGGGAGTACAGTCTGTCACAAATTAATCTGTCGTCACAGTTTCTCATGACCTAGGACTGATATAATACAGGTGTTTCTGCCTAAACTGCAAAAGCTGTGAAAAAAGTATGGCTGGTTAAAATAAAATTTAAAAAAAAAAAAAAAAAAAAAAAAAAAGCAATAAATAAAAGGTGCACTGTTGATCAAGTGTATTATTATTAATGTGCAGCCCACCCAGTGGAGAAAATTAGTAGCATTTAGTAGAAGATGCATGTATTTAGAAAAGTACTGTAAGTAGTGGAAATTACTTTGGAAAAAAAGTTCAGAAATTATTGAATATCTAGGCAAGTATTTAATGATCTCATCGTTAGCTAGATTTTAAAATAACTGTGATTATATCCTATGTTTGAAGAAAAATTTAAGTAATTTCCCATATTTTCAAAGGTTGCTGCCTGTTAAAGCTTGCACGTTTAATTTCTATGCTTTCAAAGGCACCAAGAACATAACAAGTTCAATGTTTCAAATCCCCCTGAGTAACATTTCACATACAGAGTATTAAACTGTGCTGAGATTACTAAAGTCAGTACATGTTGTTGAGTCAAGAGAATTCTAATATGACATGACTGGTTTCAGCATCAGTGACTTACTCTTACCAATTTTAAAAAATTAGGAATGCAAGTATGCTTTGCTATTAGCAAAGAGAAAAGAATAAACAAGAAAGGCAGAATAAACAGAGAAATGAATTGAAATTGTGGTAATGACTATAATCACTATAACATGTTTGGTTTTTTTTTCTTGAATCACAGATAACACTCTTGTCATTACTCCCAAAGCCATCAATTAGTTTTTCTGTCATCTACCATCCCATAGGGGCACCTGTTGCTACATATTTTGGCCACATATAGTTAACAATGATGCATGAAAGCCTGGCAAAATGAGATTAGTAATGAATTCTGTCAGGTAAATTATATATACTGAAATAAGTTCTGTAGTTTTGGATCAAATCCACATGTTTAAGAACTATTTTAACACCAAATATATGCCCTTCCATAGCATAAGCACTGTAAGAGACTGACAATTCTGTTTATCTGTACTTAGCAGTTTGCACAGGCATTGACTCCCTTCTTGCAAGATACATTTCAAATAATTGAATACTATTTACTGTATTTGCTATAATGTGGATATTGGGGTTTGGGGTTTTATATGGCTGGTTGGTTGATTTGTTGGTTTTTAGATGAACAGAGATACTTAGTTGAGTTCTAAACCCAGAACCACCACAAAAAGCATCTTACCACACTTGGGCCCTTCTATACGGGTAATGCTGTTACTTGTTAATGTCACTTCTAAGAAACATTATTTTTGTCAGCATAGCAGTATCAGTTACATGAAGGAGACACAATAACCAATGGTTTTCTGCCAGTCTAAGTGCCCGTTTTATTTATAAATATGTGTGTGTGGTCCAGCTGACATGTAGCAAAACCACCCACTTGTCATGCAGGACTATGGAATAACAGGAAGTATGCAAACCTCATGGTGCCAGCACGGCTCCAAATAGCAATAGGCCAGTGTACCTCCTACTGCAAGGCAGCCACAAGGACTGCTTTGTTGTGTTGCTAAAGCAATTCTTCCCTGTTTGATTTGGGTTGTGCTTATTGCAGCCTTTGGAAAAACTCAGGGAAGTCTACTTTGCTAAAAGATTCTCAGACTTGTGGACTTCTTAGTGGCATAGGAATTGCATTTCACTCTGCTAACGACCAAGTTTATTTAAAATTATCATGGCATAAATCATATAACCTATTGGTCTAATTAGGGTGAAATGTGTAAGGTATTAATTCCTGAGTACCAGAACACAATCAGATGATCTTCTGATGTTACCTTTATGGCCAAATTATTTGCCACATTATGCTGTCAATTATTAACAGCACTGATAATAATACACATCACACTAAAATTATTTCTAAAATTGCTGCTGTTCACATGCAGCTTTTCTTTGGCTGTCTGCTGAATTTTTGCATCTAAATTTTGCAATAGCAGATATTAAACAGAGACATTATTTGCTTGAAATTTGTCTTGACTAAATAAGTTTCATATATACTGGTATGTGTCATTATTTCTGCTGTGATAATGCACATCAAATAACTAGTTGCATTGTTAGCTAGGGACAGGCTACTGAAAATGAACGTTTTTGCCTTTTCTATTCTTTTAGCCATCCAATATTTTTAGATTTAAAAAATGCAGGAAAGAGTGCTTCCTCCTGTCTTTACCTCTTTTTTTCTTCAAAAAAAAAAAAAAGTGCAAAATCAACAGTAGAAGGTGTTTTCTGTATGTCATCTGCAGGAAATTTGTATGTCAATTGAAATACATTCTTTATGGTTGCTCTTATAGGTATGAGAATTTTCTTTAAAAACTCTATTTAACTGCCTTGGGTGAGGAGAATAAAATTCAGGCCATGATCTGCTTGTGTTTTTTTTACTGTTTTCTGAGGATCCTGAGAAAGATTTATGAAAATTAATACAGACTACAACTGTATTAACTGTACCACATTCACCAAGACAAAAGAGGGGATACGTGTTTACCCTTCCAGAATTTTATCTTTACTGAATGGTAACTCCAACTTCTTTTTTTTTCTTTTTTAATTAATAAACATTTCTTTCATCATTGACCCTTCCTTAAAAAAATAGATGAAAAAATATATATATTAAATCTCAAAAATCATTACCCTAATTTATTTTGATCTTTCTCTCCCTTCCAGGTTTAGTATGAGGTTAGTAGTGCAACTCCCTCTCCACACCCCAGCCACCCTTCATCTGCTTCTTTACCACTTACTGTATGAAATTAAGTTTCCCAGACAAATACGGGGACATCATTTTGCAGCAACATTCAAACCCTCATACCTCAGCCAGTTCAAATGCTGATCTATGTGAAGGTAGGAAATGAACACGTTAGTCCCAATATTTTCTCATTCTGAAAGGAAGACCCTTTGTGGTGTATGACATTATTCTGTCTAACTGCAGTGCTGGTTTGAGAACTTAGGTATCCATGAGGAATGTGATATTTTGCTGGAACATGCTTCAGTGTATCTGCTGGCACCCAACCTACTAGCTAAAAGAAGGAAAAGTACTAGATAGAGAGTAATAGCCTGTTTTTCCCTTAGGAAATACAGAGCTTATTATTTTCTTGATCTCCTGGACATCCTATTTCTTGGGGTACTGTATGGAACAGAACTGGTTTAGTTGCCTTTGAGAGCAGGCAGATTGCCCAGGTTATCTTGGTTACATGGGAGAAGCTGGAACTCTGTACTTCACTAGTGCTCACAGCTGGGAAACAAACATTTGTAGGCTCCCAAGGCAGGTGTTAGAAGAATCCCACTGCTGCTGAAAATGCCCCCAAGAGTTTGAAAACACTGGTTGGCTAATCCTGTAGTGGACAGTGCATGAAAAGTGGTACACAGACATTGTTCTTCCTCTGGTGCTTTCTCTGACCCAACTACTGTTTACAGAAACAATCTTCTTCATCTTAGATACTTTACAAAATAAGTGACCAAATGCTGAACTCATGAACAAGCTTTTGGGTTTCATTTCTGTCTTTTTTTTTTAATGGAAAAGTGTTTTTTTTTCTTTTTTCATGTATTTTCTTTCCCTCTTTTTTCTTGCATTTGTTGCATTGAAGTGGTAGAACCTTTTCACTAGTCATATAGGATCAAGTATTATAAAGGTAAATAAATTTTAGAAGTGTTAAGTATGTTACCAAAGCTAAGCAATTGATCTCACTGAATTCTTTGTATTCTACTACAAGATTAAACATGATATTGTGGATTTTTTTTTAAATGCAAAAAAAATTATTTTCCATAGAAAGGACTTAATCTTTACTATTGTAATAAAAGGGGTCCTGTATACTCAGTATACACCTGTGTAAGAGTTAAAGTAGTTTTGATTTCAACAATCAATCCTTCGCTCAAAATTTCAGCCTAACATGCAAAGGGGTTTAACTTTATAATAAATACCTCATTCTTAAATTTGTAGTTCTTGACTAGGTAATGGCAGTTCCATCTGTCTCAGGAAGTTGTAAACATTCCCTGCCTAAACAAACAGAAAAAGTGGGACTGCTCAGGAAATGCTAGATCATAGTGACTTCTCACCATCCTTATCCAACAGTTCTCCTCATTGCCCATTACATGCTTTACATTAAGGCATGATGTTGGTGTATTTGTTAGCTCTCACTGGTTTCTAAATTGCTACATTGTAAACTTCCTTCTTGAAACTGGCAGCCCCATAAAGAACATTGTGTTCAAAAATATAATTAAGTTATGATCCTGACATATTTTTCACTGCATCCTTGGTTTGGGTTTTTAAAGAAAATCAATTAAAGCAATAATCAAAGATTCAAAAATTGACACAGGTCTTAATGTCTTGTTAGATTAAAAAGGTAGAAAGACGCAAGAAAATTATTTTTAAACTGTGTTACATCCTACTCTTTCATGAGAACCAAATTTCATACCACTGTTATGATGGAAGAGAGACTTATGATGCCCAGTGTTCAAGAGAGTAACTCTTTCAGTATTCTCTGATACTGCTTCTGGCTGATCAAAGTGGGCATCATGCTGCATTAGAAGAGGGCACTGTGAAAATAAAGCATCAAAAGAGGCTGAAAAACAGAGTTTGTGCAATCAGACTTAAATTAAACTGAGATCGGATGGTATTTGGTTTAAATAATCTTATACTTTATTTTAAAACTTAGAAAAAGCAATTATTAAAACATAAAATCTAGTGGTTTAAAAATTCAGCTATATTCAATACTCATAAAATAATGATCTCTAGCAGTCATTACTAAGATTATGGAAGCTATTTGTTACTCAATATGCATGACATAAAGTGCTGCAATAATTCTTTTTTATGCTGTATAAATTATTTTCCCCATTAAGTATGCAGATTTTCTCTGCTTATTGTTGATCTGCTGCTACACATTTCATGAAAGTTCACTTTGTCTTCAGAATTTGGCACTCCAAACAGCCAGTTTAACAAATGAAAGAGCACAAATTATGACAGAAAATCTCAGCAGTGAGGTTAGTATTTGGGTTTGTTTGGAGGACTTTCTTTTGCTTCAGTTTCTTTTATCTTATATTACATCAGAAAAGCTCTCTGCAGAAAAGTTTTTTTCTTCCAACCAGTGTCAAGCCTTTATTTCTTACAATACATATTCAGAAGTATGAAAACCATGGAAAAAAATGTTACTCCCTTTAGACTCAACATGTGACACGGTATTTTTATATGCTGATTCTTTTTTTACCATGTGTCATACCATGTATCATTTATTTCCTTTAGTACTATGAAAAAGTATCAGATTCAGCATTTGTATTCCAAAGTTAATATAAAATAGATTTCAGTTATGTTATATAGGTTATTTGCTTAGAAATTTGTCTCAAGAGTTAAAAAGTGATTAGTGAAAAAAAATGATCAAGTGAGTAAATATGCAAGAATGTAAATATCAAATATAAAAAGGATTATTCTGAATAACTATGTATAAATACTGGTAATTAATTGCATTGTTCTCTCATAAAATAGCTTGTATAGACTGTCCCTTAATAGCCTATGATATGGTCAATTAATTAAAGCTTCATTTTCCCAGATAAGATCTTCTCATGTAATTCTTTGGTTAACAAGACATATGCTTTCTTAGAATTATCTAAAAAATAAAGAGGATCAGTAATTGTAGATGGATTAAAACCTTCATCCACAAGTCGAAATTTTTGTTGTTTGAATGTTCCCGTCATTTCCATTTTTTCCTGCAGTAGAGAAGAAGATACATTATTCAAAGAGAAGCTACTTTTCTTTTACTCACATTCACATTTGTTTTTCAAAGTCTTACTTGATGTAAGTCAGTTTATTCTCATTGTGCTGAAAAACTGTAGCTTGCATGCTGCTAAAGACCCATCAGACACGTGGCTGACAAAAGCTAGAGCCCATTTCTTTCTGCATCCCTGAGCAGTGTGTCACATGTGGTATATGTAGCCCCAGCATGCCCAAGACAATCGATCTTCTTCACTGTGCACATTATAAAAGGAAACTACACACCATGAAGCTTCTGCGAGTAAAACCTGTTATTACCAAGAACTCCTCAATGATAAAACTCAGGAAATTTACTATGACTATTGTCACCTCACAAAAGGGGTTGAAAGAATCACGTACTAGATCAGCCATACTCATATTCAGCCAGGTCCAAAGGAAGATGGATCTTGACCATTCATTTTGTTTTCAGACAGCTCCACTGCTATGGTATCCCTTGGAAAAGTGCTGCAAGGCATCTGTAATAAGACTATCTTCTCTGTCCTAAATACCTCTACTTAGCCCAGCTTTATGACCTCTCTCCATCATCTTCTCTTCTGTTTTTATATTTTTTTATATCTGCAAACAATCTCTGAATACAAAAAATTAAGTATTAAATTCAATAAAAATGTAAAAGAGCCCTTTTATCTACTCCACGCATACCTACAAATTTTATCTACCTGTTCTGGTTGGTCCAAGAAATCTAAATCTGACATATAAAGTACGATTATTTGTCAGATCAAGCTTAATATGTTTTAATTTTTATCCCTTCAAGTTCCACCCACTACCTTCTTTCTTGGTTAATGACAGCTGTACCAACAGCAAAGCATCTGTCATGGAGGCATTTAAATTTTAATTTAAATTCAAATTGCAGATACTTCATATCAAGATTCAGATTCTCTCTATCCAGTGTAAAAGGTTTTTTTGTACAGCTGTACAGGAGTGAATCTAGACTAGGTATTTATAATTTCATAAACTAACTTGCAACATTCTCAAGTCTAATCTTGCTTGCTCACATCAGAATGCTTTTGCAAGAAATCTTCCTGCACTTATGGGATAGATTGATAGATACATACACACATATATCACTTTCAAGGTCTTTCACAGATATTTTGTTTCCCTTCTTTATTCAATCTCTGGGTAGTCTAAGATCCCAATTCCCGTAACTTAACTTCTCTCTTTAAACAATAATGGGTTTTTTCATCTGCTCCTCGAACTTAGGGGACTCCCTCATAAACATCTCAAGAAATATTTTTCTGTTTGTCTTTATCATGATGTTTGCAAAACACCAGAAATAAAAGTGCTCATCAGACTTCGTTTATCATGATTTATTAATTTATCATGATTATCAATATTGTTATGTTTTTTATACTCTCACATTTTTTCCTAGTTCTGTGTAGTCTACTGCATTATATTCACATTTTTGCACTCTGTGGGAGGAACTATTTTTCCCCTAAACTGGACAGATACTAGAGCAAAGTAGTGCACTAGTAAGGATGACTTTGGTGATTACTGTGGTGACAATAACACACATTTTTTATTCACCTTTTCAATTTACCTAGTATTTTTTCAAATGCTTTAATATTTGTCATTGTTACACAGAAAATAACGTGTTTTATTCTGCACAGCCACTATCTCCTGCTTTATCTCTATCATTTTCACTAAATAAAATGGATTTTAGATTTTCTCCAAATGCAATTGTTCATGTTTTTAAATCTGAAATTTTTTCTTTAACCATGCTTATGCTTCTAATCTCCCCAAATCCTTTTGTATGATCTCTATCCTTGCTCATTTGTATAGTTTCCCTCATTTAAACATAATCTGCAAATTCATTGACTTTTTGTGTAATCCCTTTTCCAGGACTCCATTAATGAAGACAGCAAACAGGACCAGGTCTAAAACTAATATAGTGATACATGAACAAGCACGTTCTGTTATTCACTTCACTATGTCTGTTTAAATGATGCAGATGTTTGTGTATACAGTGCAATAATGCAGCTTACCTGGATTCTTAAGAAAAGGGGACAAGCATAACTTGGTAGATAGGTCACTACTTGCTTATACATTTGCTCCAAGTCTAATGATGCATTGTGCTTTAAAATAAGAGAAGCCATTCCTGCTTTTCCTTCATGATCTGCATGAAAGGAAATGAGATTAAGATTTTGTAACATGAATAAAGTTGACATTGTAGTGATAAACCTTACAAAAAATACCATAGTGCATTAACAAACAGTCATATATCGTATTCTGAGTTTCAGTAAATTTGCAAGATCTCATTCATATTTTATTTGGTATTACATGTACTTGGAGATCACTCAAGTGATCAATTTAGCAATAATGCTGTAAATGACTATGGCGGGTAAGACTAAATGAAGTCCTATGCTCGATATAGTCGATAAATGTGGATAAATATCAACAACATTCCTTTCTTGAAAACAAGAGTGAAGAGCCTCTTTCCTGGAGTAGCCAATTATGTCTTCATTTCTGTTTTAGTCTCTTTCTCTTGCCAGTATCTTCTCTCAAAATTGTGGATCTGAATTAACAGAGACAGCAATTAAATGTTCTTACTGTTTTGTCTGGAAAAGAAAGCACTGTGGGTCTTTGGGAAAGAACAAAATGGGTACAAGGTAAAAGCACTGAACTTCAGCTATCAAAAGTAACTACACTTTAACCATCAGCTAGTAGTAACAGCAGAGATGTTTTGCCAACCTTATCTTTGTTTCAGTTTATCTTTTTGCTAATACTACAAAATCTGTAGGGAATTTGATCTGTTTATCCTTAAGTGCAATTATCAAGACAGTCAGATAAACTGAATAGGTAAAGAGGTAAGTGTTGTATAGGAAATTAGCATCTCATACTTCTTAATCTGATTATTAGACAATCTTCTATGATGTTTCCTGTTTAAAATACAGGTAAGTGACACTTTTCCTCGTTGTAAACTCCTTTTTCATTTTGTGGTGGGGTTATCCTTGTCAGCAACCAAACATCCAGCTAGCTTTGTGCTCAATCCCTTCTGCCATGGGATGGGAAGTGAAGGAAAACAAGGCTCAAGTGTTCAGGTAATGGCAGTTTCATAGGGAAAGCAAAAGACATACAAGTACAATCAAAGCAAAACCAGGACATCATTCAGTATTTCCCATCATCAGGTAGATGTCCAGCTGCTTCCTGCAGGGCACGGCCTCACTTGGAACATGCAGCGTTTTTTGGGGAGACAAGTAGCACAACCACAAACCTCTCATCCGCTGTTTTTCCTACAGCTTTAAAAACTAAGCATGGGCTATCATACGGTACAGAATATCGCCTTGGTCAGTTTCAGACCACTGTACCATCTATATCTGCTCCCACGTTCTTGCTGTCCCCAGCACCCTCATGCATGGAGAAGGCCTTGGTTCTGTGCAAGCTCTGGTCAGTGATAGCTAAGCACTGTTAAGCTATCAACACTGTTTTAGCCACCAATGGAAAGCAAGGCACCGAGCAGTCTCCTATATGTAAACTTATTTTTATCCCAGTGAGAGCAAGCACGAATTTTTTAAAAAAGATTTAGGAAGAATGAGAATCAAGCCCATACAATCTCATTAGAAATTACAAAAAAAACCCCTATTAAAAATAAACTAATGTATTTTCTTCCTTCCAAATTTATTTTTCCCTTTGCATTCTTTTTCACTTATTTCTTGGTTTTGTAACTTAACTGTTTATAGTTATTTTATGGGGCTTAGTGAAATAAGACAGAAAAATGTCTTCACGTATTTTCCTTTAGAGTTACTTCAGAATTGCCTTGTTGACATTTTATTTTGATATGCGTGTCTAGATTTTACACAGATGTGAATTTAATCTTTATATTTTAATATTTTAATATTTTAATTTAGGTTAAGTAGCTATCACAAATGCATGCATGGTAGATTTTCAAAAATACTCATTGCATACAGATAAAAAAATGCATGATTCACTGGCTCATTCACAATTGGGTTGTATTTTCATTATCTGTATCTACATTTTAGCTGGGTATTAAACAGATGACTCAATCAAACATGATTCATATATTTAAAACATTAAATAGAAAGGGTTAAAAATGAACGTGGGAGAAGCAAAATGTATAACTCAAGCTTTTACCTGGCACAGACACACCATACACATTTGCTTCTTGAATGAAGTCCAGCATTACAATGACATCAGAAACTTCTGTAGTGGCAACGTTCTCCCCTTTCCATCTAAAATGTGTGAAAAAATAATTTAACCCCGTGACACCTGCCCTTTTAAAAAAACTTTAGTGGAAACTCCATTCATTTCAGACTAAGACTATCTCACATTTTTTCACACTTTTCACATGGGAATTTGATCGCTAGAAGACAATATTGCAATTTAAACCTTACTGGGTATTGTAACACTGTAAGGGCAAATGAAGATCAATACAATTGTTTCCAAGCTTTTTACATCTATATAAATATATCAACTGTGACCAATCTCTGCTATTTGATACATTTTCCTCCACATCAGTATCCGACTTCCTTGCTCATAGCAAATCCATCACTAGTTAGATGTTTATTGAAAAGCATGTTCACAGAGCTTGAACTTCTACAAGCTATTCTGAAAATTAACCATTCATCTCCACAGGATTATTACTCACGGAGTACTTGTGACAAAATTAAGCCTGCATCATCCACTTCAGAATCATTATAAACTACATCACAATAGCAATAAATTGAACAGTTCCAGTTGAAAACAAGTATAACCACATTATTCTATTCTATATATCTTTAATGAAGAAATACAAAAAGAAACAATAACTGTACCTGAAGGTATCTCCAATCCTGTCCCAAAAATATAGAAAATTGTCATGGTCTTGAACCATTATATCTCCAGTATTAAAATAAAGATCTCCCTTCTTAAATACCTCACAGAGTAATTTCTTTTCTGTGTGTCTTTTACTGCCAGCATAACCAAAGAAGGGGTTCTTCGCATTGACTTTGGAAATCAGAAGACCAGCCTCACCTAT
The DNA here is from genome assembly GCF_052056855.1 of Sturnus vulgaris. Classification (NCBI taxonomy): domain Eukaryota; kingdom Metazoa; phylum Chordata; class Aves; order Passeriformes; family Sturnidae; genus Sturnus; species Sturnus vulgaris. Next base: position 38,024,938 of record NC_142283.1, on the reverse strand, counting down.
ACAGAGAAGATAAAAGAATATAAACCTAAAATATCATTGGACATTTCTGCACCTGACATTAATATTATTGCAATATCGTCCACGCAAATTCACAGTCACTTGTATTTCTTCTTGGTGACTCACCAGTTTTCTCCCAGAATGGTCATCTATCAATTGTAAGCTCACTAGTAATTTATTATGCTCTGAAAGGGCACAATTCAAGTTAATATTGAATTGACTCCCCACATTACTAAATTTCCATTATGAGTGTCAGCTTTATCAGCTTCCTAATGTAAAACTAGTGTTAAACTAGTCAAAAGTAGGTGCTCAGCCCAGGCACTTTGTCCCTATTTAGTCTCCTTTCAGAAGTTCTAAGAACACTGAAATTACCTTAGCTGGTTGGAGTCTGGTGTTAATAACACTGAGCTTGTCTTCATCCCTGTGGGGACCATTCACTTAAAGAGTTTGACTTGATCCCTGTGGGTCCCTTCCAACTCAGAATATTCTGTGACTTCTTAAGAATATTCATTAATGTGATGTAGCATCATCAATATACTTTTTGATGTAAAATATAAAAGTTTAATACAATTTTTCTTCCTCAAAATGTAGGGAGAGTAGGGGAAAGGATCATCCTCTTATGCATGTAGAGTACCAGGGTGTTAGTTCGCAGAATATGGGAAAATTGCATGAAATAAACTTTTTGACCAAGTTCTGAACAATACAGCTTAAGACTTCCAATGCTCTGCAACAGAGACAAGCACTATAAATATGAAAATGTATCAAAATTATTCCAAAGGTGTGCATAATTTTTAATTTAAGACTCCTTGAAAAAGAGCTGTGTTTTTTTCCCCATAAACTGGTAGTGTTTAAAGTATTTAGTTCACTGGTAATATCATTGCAGCCATAATGCTCTGAAGAAATCAGACATGGGTAAGACAAAGATTATAGACAGAGATAATACTTTTCATTAGACTGAGTGGTGTAGTTGGAAAAAAATTAGACCAAGTGTCTAATTAGAGCATGTGCTCCCTTCACAGGTCAGTCTGGCATCCCTAGAGATAAACTCCGATAAAATTCCAGCTTTTGGGGACATATCACCTTCAAAGTGCCCACATTTGATTTCCAACTGCTAGAGAATCTCATAACTCCTTTGAAAAATCCGTTTCAGCCCCCTATTAAAGCTGTCTGCCTGACCTTTAATACGAGGTTTTTCTTGCTTCAATTTCAGCTGTTACCTTCCCACAGTTCAGTATATACTCCAGTATCTGATAACACTTAAAAAAATGCATAACCGTGATTTTTGATAAATATCTTTAGGACAGCTATAATCATCAATTTAGGGATTTTGTTTGGGTTTTTTTGTTTGTTTGTTTGTTTTGGTTTTTTAATTATTAAGCTGAATCACATCACTTAGTTAGAAACACTTAATCTCTCATCAAAAAGCATTTGCTCTAATCCACCAGCCCTTCCTGTAGATCTCTTAGGCAACCATTTCCTTATGTTAACCTCCTTTAAAAAACACAGATGTATAAATTCAAAGATAATATCATAGCATTACTTTTGAACACTAATCTCCTGTGAATATATCCAAGGATCTCCTGAGTGCTTTTGATACCCGAACTGGTATGTTTCATGCTGTTTTATCTGAGATCAAAAATCTGCTTTTTTTCAGAGCAAAGAGTAATAGTTAATTTAGTAAACTGCAGTAACACAATAGCAATGTTCCTTAAAACAACTCTCTGAAGTATTTTTATTAAAATCAATAGGCTGCAATATCCTATTAAAATAAATACTTACCTTTCTTAACTTTTTCACACCAACCATGCTTATTTCTAATTGGTTCATCTTTTTGGAAATCATACTTGATTAAATCAAATGGGAAAAAAAGCTAAAAAAGAGAAGAAATCATCTGTTACTCATCTACACAGTGACATCTGGTGGCAGCAAATATGCATAAGGAAACCTGTATTCCACTCTTGCTCATCTAAAAGGAGAATGCTGTTTCATTTAAAACTGAAAATACTCTGTATGTAAATCTATGCTATTTCCTGGAGGTAAGCAACGTCAAAACAGTTTTGTAAATGAAGACATAGAAATGTCTTTTTGTTAATTTTCTTACAAGTAAGTTATGGGATACACACCATCAGTGAAAGAGCAATGTGAGTCAGCATAATAGAAGCATTATTTCTAGTATTTAAGTGACATTTACTGGTGGTGGCTGATATGACATGTTCTTGGGGTCTTCTGGCACTAAAAACAGCTAGCAAAGGAAAGGCCTCACAAAGGAAAATCTGCTTCCTGTTGGGCTTTACTGTTGCTTAACTAGCGTCAGTTCTTCCCTCTTGTTTTCTCAGGCTGCTGTATGGTGGTGGGAAGTGAGCACCAGCAGAAGGGTAAATCCTTCCAGGGCTCCAAGCAAACTGAAGGAGAAGAAAAGATACTCCTATCTAAACTAGCAACTGCAAAACTTTCTTTTCCCTTCATCTTCTTTTTTTTTTGTTTGTTTTTTTTCTTGAATATACGGCATTTGACTATTATTTTGCTTCATTTTTCTGCTGTGATATGAATCCAAACTGGACCCTTAAGAGACACGGCCTGACACTATTTGGACAACTGTGTTTGCAGTGGTCCAAACTGTCTCTTTATTATTCTAAAGAGACAATTTGCCTGGCTTGGGATTCCGTGTTGCCTTCTCAAAAAGAAATGTATCAGCAATGTTTAACAACTAGTGAAATCAAGGAAATTATCTTCCCCTGAGAATTATTGGCAATAAGGGAACAATTTTATAAAACATGAATATACACCTGCACTCTTCACAATAAAGAAATGCAATATAACTTAATGAGGGTTACATGGAAGTGACTGAAGTAAAGGGTAGGATGTTAAAACAAACTTTTCTGCCACTGACTTGGATGAAGAGTTGCATCTTTATCCTAATTTGAAATATTTGTTGTAAATATATCAAATATTTTTTTCTCAAAGAAATCTGAATAAAGAGCAACATGAATACCACAATTTCAGTCTCATACAGACAAAACCGGTTCATTGAGTCCTTTCAATGTTCAGCACTGTGTTTTTCTTCTACCCTAAGTTTGAAATAAAAAGATGTTTTTGATAGTCGATTAAAGGAAAAAGGTCATATCTTGCAAAATAAAATAATGATTCAGGAATGGAACATTATTTTAATTAAGTGAAGGGTAATTACTTTTATTAAACTCAGATTAAACCATTTACTAAAGTCAAGAATTTGAGAGACAGAAAGTTTGCTTCAATTAGAAAATAATTGATTATTCTTGAGGAACAGAATGGGAGTGGGTCCTTTTTTTGCTGTATACATTTAAATGCTACTCTTTTTCACTTTCTTTCTTTTTACACTGATATTACCTTATTACTTTAATAAGTTTCGTATGACCAAATGCAGTGAGTAATATAAATAACAAAAATGAAATGGTAGGAAATTAAATGTTATTCTCTTTTTGTGTCTGTTTAGAATAGTTTAAAATAATGCATCATATAGAGTAGTATTTTTAAAAGATACAGTTTTTGAGCTGAAAGAATGATTATTTTAAGCTGTTATAAGCACTCAGAAACTGTACTTCACCAAGATCATCTAAAAACTGTTGAGACTATTATTATATATAACTGTGCTATGTTGTATACATTTTTTTTGCCTGCCAATCCAGAGTATTAACAAGGTGTATTCCAATTAGGCTTTTGAAATAATAATAATGCAAATATATAATTAAAAGGAAATACCACATCTTGTATTAAATATGCTATACAAAGTCTGTGCAAACAGCTGTACCTGCACAAAAGACTTTTCCATGCTAAATAATTTTCTAAGCAGCTTGCTTTTCATATTAAATACTAGAAAATGAAAGCTCCACAGCAAAGTATTTAGTATGGACACAGACAAACATTTGGTTCACCTCATTATTTAAACTCTAATGGGACGAGGACATGAGCCGTTGAAGCATTATCGTATTATTTTCACAGAGTACTGCACGCAACATTCATCATTTTAACATTATACTCTCTGAAGCATGACATAAATGTAGCAAACAAAAAGCATAATTTAGGGAGCTGAAACAAAGTTCTTTAATGTGCAACATTGTTAACTACCATGCTGCCTAGATGTTATCTAGTAACAGTTTCCCTCACCTTTTTTTTAATTGATTGTAAATACGTGAATTTCAATATTGTTTTGAAAGCAGTTTTGACATTCCTAAAGTTTCAACTTACAAGGAATGCTCAAAGAACCTTTATCAGAAAATAGAGAGCAGAAGCTTTTTATTAGTGGTTTTAGAGATGAAGTATTTTTGAATTTTCTTGTAAAATATTGGTTTCTAAAACAAAGCATTACATGTACTAGATTTAGTTTCAAACATCTTTAAAAACTGAAATATAAGAAAAAAATTTGGCGCATAGTGCCATCACATCTTTATATAAGAGACAGATTTAAAAATATACTTGAAATGCATTATTTATGCTGTAAACAGCAGATGCATAGGTCCTCCATACAACTTTGTTAGCCAAAGTAAACAAAACCAAGAAACAAATCGTTTATGCTATGTTTGATATCGACTAATCATGACATGTAAGAATACAATACCTTAGAAAACACTTGTATTATAGCTCAAAATTAATCGAAAGAGAAAAAACAACATGAATTTTCATTGGCCAGTGAACTTAGGAGCTTCCATTGCTTGGATTTACACATCAGTATTCTTTCTTCGAACCTAGTCTTCTTCTAGGATCTTAAAATTTACTTTAAACTAACTTTGTTTATTTTTAAACTAAAAAATTTGTTTTCTGCCACAAGTTCTACAACTGCATGAAGAAGTGCATAATACTAATTCTGAATGGCTGTGTGAAAGCCATATTATATATTTAAATTATTTAAGATTTGTTATAAGATATAAACGTTTCTCAGCTCAAAGCTGATTTTTATCTATATAGTTTTGCATAAGAGATTTGAATTCCTGTGATAGTTCCAGTATCTTTGCTTAAAATAATGAAAAATTACATTTACAAATAAAGTTTGGGTTTGTCTTTTTTTTTGTTGTTTTTTTTTTTACATAATGCTTTTCAGGTGAATGTGCCACGAGTTATTTTTAGCCCTTCTTGTAAGCCTCCTTAGATATCAATAATCCCAAGCTCCCTCATTGTCTGCCATCACTCAGAATTTATTTCAGTATTCAGAAAGCAATTTATATCTATTTGGTAGACACAATTGAGGGTCTTCAAAAATTTTCTCCATATCACATTTATGTAAATACACACATAATGTATGTCATATATAACATAACTGATTATTAACGTTAGCTAGATACATATATATGCCAGATGTAAACATTAAACTGTAATTTATTATATTACTGTGTTAATCAAGACACTGTATTTTTTATAAAACATTTTAAGTCTTACCAGCTTAAAAGGTATTCAGAGGCTTCTACTTTTCTGTTCATTGACTCTATGTAAACACCTTTATTTAAAGATTTATTCATATTCTATAGGGAGGCTTTCAAGCACATGAACCAATCCCTCTTATATAAAGAACACAGTGTGAAAAGAAACAAGAGCCCTGCTTTTAGTTAACATATTAAATACAATGACTTCTGCCAACTGCTGTAACATTCATCTGTTTCTTTCTATCACCTTATGTCTTCCAATATTTTTATGAAAACAAATGTGTTCTGTAGAAGCTTAGTATTTACCACAAGCATTTATCCCCAGCCCTTAGCAGTTACTGGCAGAAAAGTTACTTTGCTCATTCTGAGAGCTCAGTTTGCCTATTAAAGCTATAATTTTTATCTGCATTTCACCTTCACAAACTGTGCCACTGTCACTATCTACAACAGAAGGCATTCCTACTTTTCTCCTTCCCCCCCACAAAAAATGTTATACTTTGAAAGTTTCTGCTATTATTCCCTCTATACTCTCAATACCTGTATCTATAGGGCTTTGTACTGCATTTACTGTCTTGCCAGCTTTGCAATTATGTAGGAAAAGAGCAAGTTTCTTCCTTCTCCTTTAGTGTATCACACATATGAACACACAAACCTCTTTTTTCTGCTTTCTCGGTTCTCTTCCTATTCCCAGTTAAAGAAATAGGTGTTTAGAAAATCTCTATGAAGAGTGTTAGAGGGTATCTTATGTTGTCTTGCATGTCAAGAGGATGTTTCAAAAGCTATTGTAGGAGGTCTTTGAAGAAACAACAAATGTTAGGAATTGGGTGGCTGGGCCTTGTCTGTGCCATTGTCTGCTTTGCAGCAGGATTTTATTTCCAACCTCAGGTCTTCCACAAGTCAACAAATCAGAAATAATGCTGCTCTCCTTTAAATAACACTAGTTGTCTAGTAGATGTCATTTAGACTGAAGTTAAACAAACAACAGCTACACTTCAGAAGGCATTGTTTAGTAATCTGCAAGCTGCAAAATTTATTTAAAAAACCCCAGAACAAATGCCTAAAATAAATAAAAATGCACTTATCTATGGCATTAAAATATGTACTTAGTGTCACAAGCAAAATCCCGACACTATTTGATTAAAAATACAGGTGATTAAATAAATTTGCAGGTAGTTTCAACTTTAATCTTTATCTGCTGTAGACTTTACATGGATTTCCAAAAGGTTAATGATTCTGCCAAAAGTTCTGCAATACTGAAAACGAAGTTTATTCAAGTTTGGAACACATGCAAAATCTTGTAAGACTAGAAGGCATCTGGCTTAGAAAAGTCAGAAACAAAAATTAACATCAGCTGTAAGGTTCCTGGTTCAGCTACTACTCTCTAAATTCCAGATCTCTGATCTCCTGTAGCAGTTCTGGACCCTTCTGGAGATACTCAACAGTATCAGATGGTCCCTGCCTGCTACAGAGCATCAGACGTGTAGGGCAGAGAATCAGTGAAGTCATCTGCTTAAATTCCTGAGTGCTCAGTGGTTTCTGAGCAACACACTAGCTCTTGTGGTTTTCCGAGTGGTTCCAGAATCCTCACTGCAGTCCGAGTTCCTGTATGAGAAGTGAAGAATTCCTCTGGCCTCAGACTGTAAAGCAGTCTATGTAGCGATTGTACTGTGGTGAAGGAGTATGGAGGTTGAGGACCCTGGAACATATGCTGCCTGGAACCCTATTTACATGGCATCAGAAGATACCTCAGTTGTATTTCTAAACAATGGTTTTACATCACTCACTAAAAAGTTTTATCAGGATAATTTGCTATCAATTCTCCTAAGGAGCACAAATGTTATTTAAATTAACAGGACTTATATATAGATATAAGTATCGCTCAATTTAAAATACCAGGCAATGCATGAGGTACTATTTATTTCAAGAAGAGTAAAAACTGGCAGAAACAACAGCATAATGATAAATGTGTAGTCTCCTTGCAAAAAGGCTAGACATCTTTCATTATTAGCTAAAGCTTGGGACACATGTTACTTTGGGACTTAAAAATCATTTAAAAGATTGTCCTTACAGGATCAAAACCAAAAGGTCTATCTGTGAATTTCAAGGAGAAATAAATTCTTCATTTACTCAGAAGGATGGAAGAAAGTTATAATGTATAATACAAATAACATATAATCCTCCTCCCCAAGATATACGACTGCCATTTGCAAAGCTGATGAAATACAGAATGGGATTTTTTCTAGTTTCAGTAACCTAGAACACAGCAAACACCTACAATAGACTAGAGATAAAGGGGAGGGGTATAGCATTTTAAAATTAATAATCTTGCTAGGTATTCTCTGTCACAATAACTCAACAGTGATTATATATATATTGTGTTATTTTTAACATTTCTGAATACTGATATAGGCTAGATGTAGTTTGAGTTAATTATGTTTATTTGCACCTATTCAATTTGTATCTGTCAATATGCTATTGTATGTATATGTATGTATATCTATATGCTACTGTATGTATTATAATACCTTAATTATTATTAATTCCCATTGATGTTAAATATTTACATAGCAATATGCAATATAAACATACTATACAAACACATTTCTAACTATAATTTGTAGAACAGTAGAACAGTACATCAGAATAGAAAATTCGTAGCCTTATTTCAGAGATGAGGAGTTCTTAGGTATTAAAATTAATCCAACTTTTTCTTTTGTCCTCTAATGTAGTAGAGACCTGAAACTGTACTTGGCAACTGTCAGATTACTCAAACCTGTCAGAAGAGAGCCAAAACCTTATTGACTCTTGTGAACTCTATGAAAAGTCTCAGCAGTGCTGCTGAGAGTCGAACTAGGCTGGGTGCCAAGATTTTACTGAGGGTCAATTAACTTGCAATAACCGAGTTAGAAAATTTGTCTTGGACTTACGACTGCACTCAAACTAAGAAACACAATTTTTCAGTACTATTACCAAGTAGAATGCAAAAAAATAGTCACCTTATAAAAGAAATTGGTGCGTCCAACAGATCCAACTTTTCCTGTGTGGTTCATGAAACAAATGTTTCCTTCAGTAGCACCATAGAACTCACAGATCTTAACAGCACCAAATCTGTCTAAAAATTCCCTCCATACATCATTTCTTACTCCATTTCCAACTGCTAGTCGGACTTTGTGATTTTTTTCTCCTTCCTTCTGTTAAAAAAAGAAAAAAAAATTAACTTATAGTATACTGACAACTGCATGTAATTGTTGCATATATTGCAGGGAAAACATACCTTCTTTGGGATACATCCAGTAAAAGACAAAAAGAAGAAAAAATAACACTCAAGAAAGCTGGCATAGCTGGTGGACAGCTGTAAAGTAGTAAGCTGCAATCTAAAACCTATTATCTTGTTGAACAAAGTAATTATTTCCTGAAAAATTACTACAATGATTTATATAAACACTTCCATATTTTAAAAGTTGTATTGTCTCAGTCTATTTCTCCCCAGAGGAATTAAAAAGTTGGGAAGAACAGAGAAAGATGGGAATTATTTCTGTCCCGGGATTAAAGTCAGAAGAGATGAATAGCTACTTTCTTCTTTCTTCAGAGTGATTATGAGGAAACAATCCGATTTCACATAGTTGTAAAATATGTTCCTTCCCACATACTGCATATGAGTCATCTTCTGTACTTTTTTCAGTACTAAGACATGGAAGGTTTTGTTCAATGTTACTGGAATACATTATTTCTTAGTGATCTTGAGTCTTCACTGTTGTCAGGTCCCATGTTTACCATAACGAACACAATAGTATGTATCCAGTTCAGTAAGATATTCTAGTTTTATTTATACATTCCCAAACCTTGAGATTGCATGGACCACCATTAAAATACAATAATATTTTAAGCTGAAGTACCAGAAGGCAAAACATCTCTACTGTTTGGATTTGTTTTGGCTTATTTTAATTTCACCTAGTTTAAAATACGGCTCCCTTTTCAATCACTTTAAGTTGCAATACAGAATGCTCTAGAAGTGAGAGCTCAAAATAAACATACTTGTTTATCACATACCTTCAGAACTGCATAGCACTCTGCCACTGCAACTGTCTCTATACGCCTCCATTTACCTACATGCCAATGTATGCAAATACCTCTCTATATACAAATGCACACATCCGTACATATTCACATTCTTTCTACACATATATATATGTACACATTCACATACATATACTATAGACACAGAGTCCCTACATCCTACTTTTCTATTATGATCCTTCTCCCCCACCACCACAATCCAGTATGGATTAGTTATGTCTTTACAGTAAAAATCCATTTGAACACCTTCAGTCTAACATAAAATCACAGCAAATTATTTTTGTGAAGAGATCTGATCAGCTGAGTGAAACAGGAATCTTTTAAATAATTTGGATATTAAAAACAGTAAGGCATCAACTGGATACATAGACAGCAGTGTTCCTCGGAGGCTTGTCTCTCGGACAAATTAAATTTTTCATGAGGATGTGAATTCTTCCTCCTGTTAACAAAAATTGCAAATACAGTGGAATTTTAAGCGCCTTTAAATCACAACGACCACTATGTTTTTTTCTCTTCCCTCTTCAAAACCAGTAACTCTCAGAAATATAAAAATGTATTCATTCATCATTAGTCTTCCTACTGCAAAATTCTCCTGCTGAAATGATTCATCAAGGAAAGCATCTATTTCACTTGATGCAGGTAAGTGTCAGCAGAATACAATCTGAGGCATTATCCCTCAAAGGCAATTTTACTGCAAAACGACATCACTCACCAGCTTCCCCTGGTCACTAACAACTCTGTTTTTACAAGAACAAAATTCTTGCTTTTTCCCTTCTATCTTTAGATGAAAGTAATTTCTAAACACATAAGCATATACTTCACTGAATTAATGCTAAATCATTATTAGCAAGTGCTGCATTACACAGCACTATGAATCTGACATGGACATAGCCTGCAACGAAGTATCTAAAAATTGCCCGCAGATGTAATTTTTATAGTGGTTTGTTTTTTCAGCTTCAGACACAATAACACAATGCAACAGTATAGGTTTCTACATGCTTGAAATAATAACCTCTGTTATATCGCATATTCAAATTAATTATATTGTCAATAAACAACAATAATATTCTTATTTTTTAAGTTAAATTATTTCAGTGTTTCTTTGAACTAAATCAGGAAAGCTTTTAATGCTTTTTTCCCTCAGAAAATTATTCATAATTTTTAGAATATTCCTGTCAGCTGATCACAAAACTTTTCAAAGTGAGTTATTTTCTTTGCAATTTCAGTGCTAAACTGATATTGACGTTGTCCATAGCCAAACTGCAGTTATCTCTTGCTGATGCCACTGAATTCTTCAAATATTCTGCCTCAGCTAAGATACAAAAAACGGCTCAAGAGATACTTTCAAGGAAACTCTTTGTTCCACAATGAACAGAAGAGACAAACATATGCATATATACACACACAGTAATTAAGTGAGTCTTTCATCAGGCTAGGAACATTCAAAACCTCTAGAGATCAAGCTAATTAAAAGGCTTTGCTTCTACTACTTTTACTTTAAGGAAAAAAAAAAAGCATTTGTAGCTGTTTGCTGAAAAGACAGACTTTTTTCTAGTCTAGTTCATCATCTAGGATGAACTAGAAGACAGTGGTCTACATGGATTATGGTGGTTGGGTTTTTTTCCCAAAAGAGCAAATACTGTATCATTTAAAAGTGCAGTAATTTCAGCTCCTCACGTTACTTTGACTGGTTTATGTTAATACAGCACAAAGTTGTTTCTCCGGTGGAAAATATGCAGAGTACTTCTGACAGATCATCATCCCATTTTGCTTGCAATGTTAACACCTATCATCAACATCAACAATACAATGTAAAGCCATCTCACTTTAGGAAGGAATGCTCTCACAGCACTCAGCCTTTTTGCAAAAATACAAAGAAGGTGTACGATGTTATCAAGAACTGATTACAGAAAGCAGATTTCTTAAAAGAGCAGTAATCGACTTCTTCACAACTAAGGTAGATCGAATGTTAGATTGCATTGCTGCAACTACTGCATTTGTGATTTAGTTAGTTCCAACATAGGACTGCATAGAATACTGTAGGGAAGAACTCTTCACGGGATCTTGTATCAACAGACAGGTATAACTCTCCACTTTCTGATGAAGCCATTATAACTGTTATGCATTTAGCAGTCTTTCAACTGTAAGAATGAAAATTACATGTAATTTCATCTCCCAGCAGGTTTAATAATTATGAAGAAAATTATTAAAATTAGGGAAACTTCAAGCAGTGAGTTTTACTCACATTAGTTTCACATGTGTGTAAATTAATATAGCAATACTTTATCTATTTTTATATTTTTAATAATTAATATACGACATTAGTTCATGTTAGCTTTATGTGTAACTGACTTTCAATGTAAAATGACCCATAGTAAATAAAACAGAGGTAGCCATTCTAATATCTCTTTTTAACATCAAACATCATTACATAGATTATTGTCCAGATCACTGCTGAAGTCCAACTCTTAGGAGAGGCGTGTTGGTATCCACGGGCATTGTGGCTGAATAGTTATGCAGTAAATAAAATGCTGCAAGGAAGAGAAGGGAAGGAAAAGAGATAATTCAACCAAATTACAAAAACATGGTTGAGCAATGAATACTTAGGATGTCCTAATGGAAAAAGAAATAAAATAAATATGCAGAAACTTTTACTTTAAACTGACTAGACCAAATATGCTTTGAATTTCCACCATCTTCAGATGGCATTTCACCAACAAGCTTATCTCTGGAACAACAAATAAAATTGAAGGAGTAGGATGAATTCCAAGGAGTCTCCTAGTACATCTCCCTTCCAGCAGAAAAGCTGTTATCCCTGTGCAATTTCTTGACACCTGATCAAGCTGTGGCATGTCAGCCAGTTGCCCTGCAACAGTTGGTATGCAGCAATTGTGTGCATGCGTATTCTTTGCCCATTGTAAAAACACTGTACCAAATTAACACCTCCTATACTAAAAGCTGTACTTCCTCACAGTATCTTATTTACAAAGGACACAGTGCCTTCCTCTGGTCACTTACCTACAAATAAGTTCAAATCAGTTCAAATTCCATGTCCTCTGATAATTAAATTATTATTTGTGGCTTTGAATTTACTAATAGCTCTCCACAGATAACTAGGACAAGAGATTTTAGAATAACAGAACGTTGTAACATCTTTTCAAGGTTTCTAAAACTGTCTGTTTATTTTCCTGCACTGTGATTTTATTTTCTTAATTCAGAGTGATTCTGAAATAAAATGGGGGTTCCGTTTACATCCACTTATTTCTAACAGTAAAGGTGAAGCACTTTTTCAATGCCTTTTCATTGATATCAATGCATTAATATGCAAGAACAGTTCTTACCGTACACCTGGATTTTTTTCCATTGATTCTGCCAAGATCTTTGAACTGTGTACCAAACATCTGCACCCATCATAAATCAGTTTGACACACTATGTTCTCCATCTTGCGTGCTTGTTTCTTTTGTAAATTAATTAATTGACAAGTCAAGACCTGCCTTACTACATCACATACCACCTGCCTGGGATTTTTCATCCGGCAGTCTTTTCTCCTTAAGTGTTCTCAATAAACTACTTGGACTATCTACGTGATTAAGCTGTTGGAAAATGCCTCTTAAGGAGCTATCAACAGTCTACCAACTGGTGCAGGAAGGATTCATGATTGCAGTTACATAAAAATGTCCGGAGCAGCCACTTTAAACAAACACAAGAAAACAAGTTCTTTTATTATTTCTGCATAAGGAAAATACAAATGGAGAGAAACAAAGATAATTCAAAAAAGGAGGCATGAATTGTTCACTGTATCATGGCCTTGATGAAACTGAAAGCAATCTGAAGTCCTGAGAATGCAAATATCTGTTAAATATAAAATATGGTAAGACAGATGACACAGGATTTGTATTCAAGTATTTCATTCAAGGTATATATGTAACAACACATTCACCAGTTCCTCTATTGATACATTAGCCCGAAAAAGGGGGATCAGGTAGTTTATTAGACTATAAGATGAGAGATTTCCTACTATTATAGATATAATACATTTTTCAAGATGCACATCCACATTCATTATTTAGTAATGCCTAATTATAAACTGCAACTAGATTTTTTGAGGAAAACACATAACGAAATTTAAAAATACAAATAAAAGAAAACAGGAAGGGTGTGAAGAACACATAAGAAAGACATAAGAAAGGACAGGAAAAGTAGGAAAAGGGCACATCTTTCTAGTTCAGAAACTCGTTGCTTGCTATTTAATATAGCTCACTCTCCATTTTTAATAATCAATCTCCTGACAATCTATTAGAATTACATTCTGAAAGAAGTTGTCTTCGTTTAGCTTTTCTATTAGGAAACATTTTATTTAGTAGTACTGCCATCTCCTCATAAAATATCTACCAACGGAAAAAAAGTCACTTTTGTCCGTATTCCACCCAGTAATACGAAGTAGATAATTGTATTTTTGGTGACCATCCCAGGAGCACACTAGTCAAAACATATCACACAAAACTTTTTAAAGGTCAGTTCAGAGAATTAAAGTGCATACAGATTATTTCTTGTGATGCATATTATACACAGTGTTCTGTGAGCAATATGAAGCTTCCCTTTGTGAAAGCATGATTGTGATTTTTAATATAAGCACATTTTCTGCATGACTCCACTGGTTTAACCTGAAAGATGAGTCTAGGAAAAACTGAAAGCTGGAAGGAGAGAAATTGGTCAAGTTGTATGACCTCTTAAGTCATGATCCACCGTGCTAGAACCAGTAGTTGACATTGTAACTAGCCTTCAGTGCTGTTTTGGATATGAAAACTAATGCTTCCTCAGGCATTACTGAAGACATTTTCCACTAAGAACAACTGAAAACCTTTACCATAATTAGTGGGGAGAATGAGAAAACAGACAGGATCATCACCAAGAGAGGTATGCCAGTATATATAAGTATCAGAAGGCAGTAAGAAAAACAGGTGTTATAATTTGTTTTAAAGTCACTTTTCAAAAAAACCACTCTTGTTGTAGTTATGGCAGTTGAAAGCAAAATGTTTGCTGTGACAGTGTTTTTTATAAGGTTAAATGATAGCGTTTAGAGAGAAAAAAAAATCTTCCAAATCTCATGGCCTTTTCTTTTCAGATGTGCTGGATATGTTCTTAGTCTAAAAGTTCTATTTTCTCTAACAGTATATACGAAAAGTATTCAATTTTATTGGAGGCACTGTTGATATTGCAGTAAATCAGAAACACCTTGGATTAAGAATGTCTGCTTATGACACATGCAAATAGTTTCAGATTTTTTGTTTAAGGATAAGTCACCGGAAGAATAAATTGTAAAATTTCCCCTGTAAATTAAATTTTAATGACATGTAGAGATTCTTAGGAGCCTTCCCATGGAAGGTACAGAGGTTGATTGTTTGTAACTGTGTCACATTACTGGTTAAGGGTATTCAGTAAAATATTTATGCCAAAAACCTGCAAGGGGCTTGACAATATCCACTCCACATTTTAAGGATATTAAAGAACAATTTCCAGTACTGAACATAAACTGAGCTAAACTTGAGGGAAATAAAATGTGATTACAAGTAAAACCTACATTGTAGAAAAGTACCTGCTGAGTAATTTCTCCTTGCTTATGTGACCATTAAATTCCCTTCACTGCTTCTCTGTGAGACACGCTATGCAACTACATAAACCCCATCCTTACACCCCTTTCCCTAACACTTGAGTTAACTGCAGGGAAATAAATATTCATGCTGTTTCCTTATGCCAATAGCAATGAATTCCTTGTTTTCTCCTTCTAAACTACTATTGTTCTAACACAGAAGAGTTTTAACACAATAAATCCCTAATCATCTTCTCTGAAGTAATTTCTGAGAGCTTAATCCCATCCAAAGAAGCCTTGGCCAAAGTGTATCTAGTAGAAAGACTGTCTTGTCTCAGCTTAACAAAACAAAGTCTGAAAGCTGATAAGCATGGTCTTATACACTTAGGTAACCCCAAGGAAACAAGAAATGTTACCCGTGCCAGAGGATAACACTGTCTCAATACCAAGTGGACATAAAACAGGACACATATCAAATAAGACATTATAAGCAATGATACAATTATTTGTGACACAGACATTGAATAGAAGCAGAAGTGAACTCTGGTTTTAACAGAGAGCCTACCTATTTCATGCAAGGTATCATAAATCATACAAATACTGTCATACTGCATCACAGCTTATGAAAGCAGAAAACAGGACATAATGTCAACCAGCAAGACCAATTTATCAAATTTCTGAATATTCTTCTTCACTGGAGTAGTCATGCTAATATCTTAGAGACGGATCTATTTTGTAGCTAGTGATGGCTATTAGCCATCAATGCTGGTCACTGTATTTTCACTAATCAAAATGCTGCAGAAAAAGGTGCTCGGAATAGAGCAGGCATGAGGATTACTCATTTGGAAACCTAGAAAAATCTATGAATGTCACATAATGCCAGATCTTTTTGTACTTGTACCTAAGGAAAAAAGACAACTTCCTTTTCTAACAAATGTTCTTTCCAGACAACAGATTACTAAACCAAACTGGATGCAGAATAACCTCAGAAAAAAAATCTGCTGCAAGAGTCTTCAAGAGCTGTTGCAGATGTGAGTGGGAGGAAGAACAATCAAACAAGATAAAACCAATAAGGAAAGCTCAGCCAAGAGCCTATATGCTACCAGACAGACTTGCTCAAAGTTCAGTTAAGAATTTATGAAATACAAGGCCCCAGTGTGGACTCCAGCTGTAGGCAATATACCATATATTTTGAGTTTAGTGCTAAAGAAACAAATTAAGAAAATAAGGTAATTGCTATGGATTCAGTCTGGGTTGATTAAAAGGGCCTTGTAGCACTCTAATCTCACTAATGCTGCCCACATAACATCCTGACAGAACTTTAAAACTTGCCATATCTTTCTCATGCTACTAGCATATATAGTACTTCTACATTAACAAAACTTAAATAGAGAATCCGATTTAGGAAATTATTTTACTTACTTGAAAACTAAGAGCAAATTGCATAAGACATTTTAAAACCTTCCACTTATTTGTGTGAACATGTTTCTCTTCCAGTTTAAACATGACAGATACTTAATATTTTTCTTCAGGTACCTAGCTGTCAAACTGATTTGTTTTATGATTATAGTTTTCTTCAGAAGGCTTAGCAAGCAAGCAAAAAAAGAACCAAAAAAAACCGTTTAGCTCATAGAAAAAAGAATTTAGATATGCCAGCTCCTAGAAAGTATGCACACAAATTAACAAATAGAATAATTATACAGTTAATGACTAGTTAATGATTGTATAACCACTGCATGCAGTACATAAATAGTTACAAATAGTATAAATTATTTTATTTACACAATTTAAAATTGCTTTCACTTCATGGTGGCTTGGTAAGGACTTAAAAATGGAAGAGTTGGTTTCAGAAATTAAGTATATTACTGTATAATTTGTGCTCTAAGATAAAAAGGGGTGGGAAAAGAAGCCATGCTCTCCCCATTCAGTAAGAGAACAGAAAAGGGGAACAACTAATATCTCAGACTGCAAACATGGCAAAAGTTGTTAAGTTTTGGAGAAAAGGGAAATGACTTTGTTATTTTTTTCGTCATTGTAGGCTAACTTGATTTCCACAATTTAGAAAAACTATGCTTCCCCAATATCTTGGTTTTTCATATGATCTATAACTTGATTTTTTGTTATCCAGTACATCAGTGCTCTTCACTGGGCCATCATCCATGCTCCCCTTAATTCAAGAATTTCTACCTTACTGAGGCACACATGGATAGTGCAGTAGGATCCATGACCCACAACTACATTACTTAAATGTACTTTAGAAAATTTTCCTAAGTGAAGTGCAATCCAATGACCTTGTCCATTCTTTGGTCAGTAACTCGAGATATCAATGTGAATTCTGCTGGAAAATGAGACTGATTTGCATTCTCTTATTTTAGAATACTGCTTAAAGATGATGCTAAGAATTTTCAGATAAAATATTTTGAGTTACTGGTACCATTTCCTAAGAGACAAGTCATTTTAATAAAATTCACTGGAAAGGAAATAAACCACTGATTATTTTTTGAAATAACAAAATGAAATTATGATAGTGGCAAAGGGAGGCTTTTCAAAGAGATAACAGTTGCATTGCATCCAACTTCTGTACATTTTCACAAAATTCTTTCTGTTCTCATAAATATTTGTTGTCTAGAATAGCTTTATCATTGGAAAAAAAGGCAAATGTTTCACCTTGAACAAAAAGCTGCTAATCTAGATGAAGCCCCTTCCAAGTTTAAAAATACAATTTAGATGGCCTCAGAATATGCACATTCCACAAAACAAAACAGTGCTAAAACATGGCATACAAAATGTGAGACCTCTGACACACTCAGATGCCAAGAAACAAAGTTCTAAAAGTTCAGAAAAGGCATTGAACAGTAATCCTGGTTTTCTGAACTAACCGTGCAAAATTCCATTAAATAGTACTTTTTCACCAAATGATACTGAATCAGATTTTAGTCTCAAAATCATTCCTTATAATACTTTCAGTATATCTTCATGATTCAAGCCATTATTTTTATTACACATCTGCATACCACCAAATAGTTGCAGAACCTCACATAAAAGGAAGGGCAGAAGGACATGCCCAATACAGTTTCATTTCCCTTTCAGCATCCCCACATGAAGAACAATAAATGCACTGACAGACAAGCAGGCATCACTTCGATTCCACCTACCACTGGCTGATTGCAAAGGTAACGGCAGAGTTCTCCAATGTACTGGATGACAGTCACGTTGTACCTTCTGCAGTCACTCCAGAACTGACTAGCTGAGAACTTCTTTTTTAACACACAGGTTGCACCTTCATGGACACAGTAAGGAAAATTAAATTAAGCAATTGCTTTGTGGGGCAGCTTAGCTGTAAAACAAAACATCTGAGGAGCTAAGATAGCCTCACTCAGAGAACTATTTGGTATTTAAGCTGTTTGAAGAGATGTTAGTAGACAAAAAAGAGAGAGGAAATCAGCCTCCTGGCTGAGACAGTAATGCAATAGATCAGAGCTTAAAAACAAGTCTGCTTCTCACAACACTGTTGGTGGTGTAACATATTTTAAGAGTTTAGCCTGAACTCTTGTGTTCAAGCTTTTAATTGAAAATATCCAGAAGATTCAGGCTGATAGTAAATCATTTGAGTGTCTCTGAAGCCTTATTTCTCAATAAAGCATTCATCAATGCAGATTTAGACAGAATTAACACATAATACAATGATCTTTCCCTTGCTCTGACTTGTCCTTGATGCATAAGGAAACTGAAAATACTTGCCAAGGAATTCCAAATAAATATTTTATAAAAGAGTCTTTAAGAACACCTACATTGTCTCAGTAATACATGTGATTTATTGTCAGTGTAAAAACAGTACACAAATTGAATTGATAAAAATTCATATGGAATTTTAAAATACGTGTAAAAGCTGAGTGTTAGTACAATCTGTTGTAGTCAATGTATATGTCAGTATTTTAAGCTTACCAAATAGATTTTATTTCTATTCTACTGTACAATGCTTAGTCTGTACATATACTAATGCACCATACACACTACCAAAATTCTACTTATGTCTTTAATTTCCTTTTTTGCCTAAATATAAAGAAGTTAATATATTTGTGACACAAATTGCAATAACTAATTCTTCTCCCCAAAGAGAGCTTGTAGAAATCCTTTGTTAGTACAAAACATCCCCCCTCCCCAAAATACACAGCTATTCCAAAAAAGACTACTCATTGAATTTGAGCAAAGCATTAGCTTCCCTAGGGGTAATGAACCTAAGTATGTTTCATACATTTTTATAATAATTAATTCTCTATTAACAACAAAAGCAAGCAAGTCTTACCCAGTTCAATGCATCCACCAATGCCAAGAAGAGAAGCTGCACTGTGATAAAGAGGCAGAGTAATATAAATGATATCTTCTGAAGTAGCACCAAAAGCCCACAGTCCAGCAGCTCCTTTAAGAATCTGTAAATGACTAATGACTGCTGCCTTTGGAAGACCTGTAATCAAAATCAAAATAATGCATTAAAGCATTTCTTAAAGAGAATCTATGTATAAAGCCTCTAAAATCATAAAAGAGTCAATTCTTTCTTCTGTAAAGAAAAAATTCCATCTTTTTAGATGGCCATAAATAGTCAATTGGGTGTTTAACACAATATTGCATGTTTCTGAACACATAAAGATTAGCTAGTTTGAAACCTCACCTCTTTGCTACTTAGTTTGATGTCACTTCCATTCCAGTAAGAAGAAACATGAAGAAACTCACTGGTTTGCCTACTAGCAAATAACATACAGCAGAAATGGACAAAAAATTTACTCTATATATGGACTTCTTTTAACATAAAGATCTTGTTAAGGCAAGAGTTATAGTGACCGTAAGATAAGTAAGAAAGGTATGGTATCTACATGGAGTAGATCACACAACGGGTGCTTATCTAAAAATCATACATCTATTAGTTTTAGAACTCTAAAAGTTTATGAAGTATTAAAAAAAAAGAAAAAAAGGAAAAAAAAATCATTGAAAAGACCACACCAGTTAGGTTCTTCTGCATGAGTTTCTTCAAGTTCAGCAAAGCATTTCTCTTCGGCAACATGCAGACTCAGAGGCAAGGGCTTCTTAGGCCACTACCCTGCTACTAATTAATCTGAGTAGGAGATGCGATCTCGCATAATGTATGTGCTCTCAAACACACACACAGATTTCAGTCCGAGTCAGGCTGATGATGAACAGTGAGAACTGCTCAATTCTTAAAAAATTGCAATGTTCACAAAGTTTTTTTACCTATTCTAGCACAACTATTGCTCATTTGAAGACTTAGCTAGAGCTGGAAGTATAATCTGTGGAGAGTCTAGCTACACCTTAAGACTACTCCACTTTTCCACACTAAAGAGAAAAGCGAATATGCCTAGGCTGCCAATAAATTGCTTCTAGCACAAGTTTCCTACAATCTTGAGTTTTTACTTCTTCCTTTACAGATTGTGCAAAATACACACTTCTTTTAACTAAGATTATTAGTCATTGGTGTATCAAAACATGTGAAAATGTTCAGTTATTCAGAATTAGTTATTCCATACTCTTCAGAAAAAACAAACCTTATGGTTCTAGTTACATAGTACATAATAGAAATTCAATTTAAATTAATGTATTACATACAAAGTTTCCAAAAGATTTTAAATTCTACATAACTGAAACTTGAGACTTCACAGATATTCTGATTCTAATTGTAAGAACAAAATCAACCCACTTGGACAATTCTGTAATATTTTATAGCTAATTTTAACTCCCAACTCATAACAAGTAAGCTTAGACATATTTCTATTAGTAGCATTGCAAATGAAACCTCATGTCTTGACAATATTTATAACTTCCTAACTTTTTTATTGGAGACTGATGTTCTTATTTCCTAATTTTTCCCGAGAACCTGAAGCAAATAAATTGAATTATTATTTGTAGGAAGGAACAAAGCCTCAAACCATATATGCATTTTTAATCTTCATGTGGCTAAAACTGTTGTGTTCAACTGAATGAGAATGCCAATCCACTCATCTTAAAAACATAATGCTGCCTTTCATGTCAGTGATCAGGTTTTTTTAAGTCTTAGCTTCTTAGCTGGTGGAGCACAATTCAGACATCTGTTTCTAAGCTAAAAGGCTAGTAACTTAATCCTATTTTCTGTCTCTACAGTGACGTCCATAAAACATGACTTGATGAAAGAACAACAAATGACTATTTGCATGATTCAAGATTATTTTTTAAAGTTCTAGGTAAAATCTTAGTTTTAGCTAGGCAGTGTTATGTGGTCACAAAATACTATCTATTATGATTGTAAACCGACCAAAAAGCAATGTTTTGTAAACAACTTAGCTGTGAATTAATAAGAGGTAAAGCCTCTCATAGTATTTGCACAATGCGGCAGGAAAAAATAAAGAAGAGAAACTGAATAGAAACACTTACTTAAAAGAAATATGGGTGTTTTTCTATAATAATGCTTATAGATAAGAAACATGACATTTTGCTATTGAGATACTAGAGTTTCAGAAAAATCAAATTCCTAGATGAAAGCTGAAGAAAAATATAGACTTTTTAGCAGATCTGTACCTGTAGTTCCCGAAGTAAATATGTATAAAACAGCTGACTTGAGGTTCTTGGCAGTGCATCGATTAACTGGAACAGGGTCTTCAGATGCAACTTCTATTTTGTCTAAAAGGGTATGCACACCTGGAAACCTGGAATCCTTGGCCATTATCCAAACACTAACATCTTTTTGAAGTTTAGGAAGTATTTCTTCCAACGTCCCAAGCAAATCTTAAAAATCAACATGAAATAATGTTACTTCCATTATTTGTCTTCACAAAACAAGAGAATAAAGCATTTTGTCTCTTAAAATTTTTCTTATAATAGAAAGTCACCTATGCCATGCATATAGATTCAATAAAATAACAATGAACTAGAACGAAAATCTACTGAAAACACTGCTAAAAATTCTACTGATCCCTCACAGTCAAATGGTCAAACAGCTTTCAAGGCAAACTTGTGAGCCTTGATTACTTGTTCCTATTGCCCACGTGATTTTAGGTAACCCTTAGTCATTGTTAAGACCAGAAGAAAGTGTGGTTGAGTTTCAACTTCAAATAAATCTTGAAGAAATCCATGCAAGGCAGATATAGACGTACAGTATATATACATATATATACAGTATATATATACAGATATATACAGTACAGGTTTCTTCAGATGCCCTCAAAAGTAATCTCCCATTGAGAACTCTTTTTTTCAAAAGCACAGACGTGACTAATTTAAAAAGAAACAGCAATTTAACTAGGGTTTATTCTGTTGGCTTATCAGAAAAGAAAAAATTAGAGAAGTTCCTAGAGTAAATAAAAAAGAAAATATATAGAGACGTCAATCCTTAAATAATCCATTTGGTATTTATATTTTGAAGCATTTTTACAACATCACTTTCTCAGAAGACTGCCCAGTCATTAAAGTACTAATCCAGGAAAAATATCAAGAACAGAAACAATACTGCTTTCAATAAAACCCACTTACACCTAAGTGCTTTGATACATCTTACTCTAAGTAATTAATCTTACAAATATTCCTATGGGTATCAATTTATTTTATTATCTCGGTTTTCATAAATGAATAAACAAAGTTGACGTGACTCATCTAGAATCTCACAAAGAGCCAGCATTTGAAATCCTGATGTCAATTCCAAACTCACTTCACAAATATTAAATATGCACACCATATGCATAAATTTTATGCCAAAACAACTGAAGATTTTTAATCTTTCAGAAAGCTGCATTCCTAATGACAGACTGATGTAGTTATTTTAATTAATAACAAACAAATCTATATTGCTATTATGGATATACAGCCTACTATTATCAACTACGAATGTTTTACTAACCTAAAGCCTACAGAGCACAAATTTTATATATTTTATGAGCATTTAGCAAATAGATCTGACGTAGTGTAACATTAAATATTTTGTGTCCTAACTTCCTAGTATGGCAGAATGATTTCAGGAAGGAATTACCCAAATAATTTTAGAAATCTGAAAGATGGACAGCATCCTGTTTAAATCACTGGAACACAGTCCCCTTATAGACAGCAACAGAGTGAAAAAATTTAAATAAGAAATAATTTTAAGAAGAGTAGAATTAACTGCAGGAAACCTGATGCCACAAATGTCAAGGTTCCTAGGCATATTAATTATATCTTGCTGTTGTATTATAGAATTAGGGTATATTTTTGAGCAATAAACAGAAAAATATAACTGTACTATTTCTAATACGGATTAATAAACCAAGTGTGATGGAATAACTATGTACATATTATCTTTTTATACTGATTTTTGTCTTCCTATTACACATATATGTCTCTCAAATATACTAAGGATAGTTTGTGTAGTTAGACTGAGAACCTAGCAAAAGAAACAGAGGTGTTGGACATAGCTGGAGTTCTATTTCTGTTTTCAAAAGTAGTAAGAGAACACAGCAGTCTCTGCCACTCTTTATTCATTCAGAGGCTCCATCCACAATGCAAGTCCCTTAAAAAGAAGAGGACTTGCCTCTTCTTTTTTTTTTCTTTTTCCCCCTTTTCATGCATCAAAGGAAGAAAGATGGCAACTATGAACTTTAACCCTGCAGATGCATTCGTTTAAGATTCAAGAATAACATAAGGACACGTTTCCCTTTTAGTAGATTGAAATATATTTACCCAAAATAGTTAAGATTAATCATCATATTGAACATACATATTCATTATTTTTTTCCCAATGGCTCTGGAGTTTTTACTACTATTGAACTATTACTATTGAAATGATTACACAGCATAGTTTTTCTTTGTGCTCAGGAATCTAGTACTTGCAACAATGCATGAACACTTGCAATTAAAAGTTTCCATGAAAGAAACTTCTCAGTAGATAGTAGAGAGCAGCAGAAACAATAAATGATTTCCTGAATAAAAAAAGGTTAAACAAGTTAAAACAGCTGTATTCAAAGTGCCAGAAACTGAAAGTCACTTCTGGAACACATGAGATGGGGTGTTTGGAGATGACTCTCAGTTGTAGTAACATATTTCCAAATAATAATTTGAATGATGGTCAACTAACATTTGTTCCCCAAACAGAAAACTTCCATGCTAGACATTGTGTAGGGCTGTCTAGTCTTTACATATCATCTTTTCCACCTGACAGGAAGACACAGCCCTCTTGGAAGAGCTATAATTTGTATATTTCTAGAGGTACCTTGTACATGCAGTTCATATAGAAAAACAATTGCAGTAAAGCAACTCAGCTATTTAAACTTGGGAGTTTCACTCAAGTACTTATTGACTTTTTACACTATAAAAGTATACTCAGATTTTGGGTTACTTGTTTTGGGAGAAATGTCTCCTCATGCTAAATTTGGCAAGTTCCATCTGTGTTGTTTACATTGCTTGTATACAAATATTCGCCATTTGCTAATTATTTGGCTCCTACTGGGAAAAAATATCTGGAATTGATCAGGATGGATATGTTTTTCCACTTTTGTTTGCTTTTCTTCTCCTTTACTTTTAAAGCATTATTCAACAAAAGTTTGTGAAACTGTTACTTTATATTCACATTAATACATACATTAATGTCAGTTACATCTTTTGAGAAAGCAAGGAAAATATGTTTTGAACTACTGTCCTAGGCTTCTAGCTGCACAAAGGTTTTTTTATGTTATTTTCTAGCAGAGAGATCATGCAGGCTGTTGGCAAGGACACAGTTCCATGCTGATGAAAGGAATACATTAGATTATGAGATCAGTTTGTACTGAACAGAAAGTTACTCAGAATGAAAACTCCAAGAAAAGGTTCTTACATAACTTTGATGTGTACCCTGGCTGATATGCTTAGGAAGTTGTAACAAGTCCAAACTCTTCCCAACACTGTCTGCCCCCAGAAAATAATTGTTACTTATACTTGATCCCCCAAGTGACTCAGCACGGCTTCTCACAAAGTAGTAATAGAAAAGTCAGCTGTGGCTCAGGACAAGTGCTGGTATCCTGAGGCGCCACTGAAGGCAGTAAGGTAATAAAATATAAATCACCTTGCAAATCAGAGTCAGCTCTTTTCTTCACTCAAAGACCATCTGGGACAGGACACAAACTAGAATAAAAGCAAGTGATCAAAGCGACATGGTGTCCAACAGAGCAGGTGTCTTCCACAGGTTTTCAATGGTCCCTTGTAATAAACGTTTAGGCCTAAATAGTTTTTTATTCCAAATAGATAGAATCCATTTTGATAGAATCCATTCTTTTTTCATTCAGTGACTAAGATGACAGATGAGACTTCTACTTCTATGTAATTTACAAATACCAAAAAATACTTCTCTTACTCTTTTTCTCTGGGATGTAGGCATGCTTCTGTCTAGCTCAGAATACACTCAGCAGCAGCAAGCACTGCCAGTGCCTCAAGAGTAAAGAATGCTGCCCAAAAAAATGCAGTACAGTTGGGAGACGTACCTCTGTACAGAACTGCAAAATCACAAATTGGCTGTGAATAGCAGGGGCCTCTGGAGGTCACCTTAGTCCGATCTCCCTGCTCAAGCAGAGCCACGTAGAGCAGGCTGCCCACACGTGTCCAGGCAGCATGTACATTCCCTTAATAGCCTTTGTTATCAGGACTGATGTAAATCAATCTCATGGAGTTTAGAGAGCAATCCTTTAACAGGTGAATCCTTCCTTGCCTCAGAAGTCATGATGGCAGCCTGCGATGTCCTGCTCTGGGCTGAACTCCTCCCAGCAGGAACAGACTAGAGATGCCCTGGCACATAAATTCCATTTGTGCATTTCTGGTGGGCCACTAAACTGTATGTATTGTTTAGTAGTATTGCTGTTACACTGCTATAGATACAAAAATACAACAGATGCTATGTAATCCCTTCTTCAATCAAGACTTCAATCAATAGAAATATTCCCCAAAATGGACATAGTGCCTTAAAGATGTCTCCATTTTAAGCTCTGCCTTATCTCCTCTGTTTAACCAGCAGCTTTTAAACAACTAAGGGTGGCCTAGTCTGATAACAAATGCAGTAAGAATGAACACTTCTTGAAAGGGAAGAGCAGACAGTTTCTTTCTTTCTCTTTTACAAGTTCCTCATTGACTCACAAGTTAGTTAACTGCGTTTTATTACAGTTTGAAACTCTAGCTTTTGAATCTCTTTCAAGAAACATTCCCCAAAATGGGAGTGGTGGGAGAAAATGTGTGTGAGAAGGTTAAGTAACAAATTAAAGCAAGAACTAAATGCTCTGGGAACATAGCTGACAAATGAGAGTAGTTAAAGTAAAAAAACTCTCTCTCTGACACAAAGGCAAATGGAATTACTGGAAAGGAACAGAAAGACTAAATATTGGCAAATAACAGAATCTGTACTTGCCTTTTAACCCGGGCCTGGATGAAAAGACAAAACATGTACTTGATTGCACTAAATGAATTAAAAGAGCATCAGTGTCATAGGAAAAAAAAAATCAGACTTCTAGAGATGGCCATTTCATATAAGAAACCAACAAGAGGAAGAAACCTTGAAGTTTTTATAATATATCTAGGGTTTAACAATAAAATATTTAGCTGTTGAATTCATAGAATACATCAAACCCACAAGCTTAAATACTCCTGAAACACTCTGAACTAAAGTTACAAAAAGCAATCCAAGTAAGAGAGAATTGTCAGATCAGAAGAAAGACTGATTCCAAGTGCTGAAGCAGAGACAAGATAATACTAATTGGAAGGGGTTACCAAACCACAATGCCTGAAAAATATGCAGGCACACAACAAAACTGAAGAGCAAAAAACGACACGAGAGTGATTTTAAGACAGGCACTATGAAAAATGGAACAAGGTATGGCAGAAAATGCAACCATAAATAGTATCAAGCCTAATTGTATGGAGACATCGCATTTTGAAAATGAGGCACAAAAAAGCTTCAAGATGCAATCATCTCACACAAAGGGAAGCTACATCATTCTGAGCAAGGAAGATTTAGCCATAAACAATCATCAGTGGGAATTGTTTCAGACAGCAGCTGAAGGTGGAAGATATGCTTCAGCATAACTGAAACCTTAATATTAACTACATATACATTAAGATACAACAATAGAGCCTGTATATAGGTTCCTGTTCTAATTTGCTATTACAGACAAGTATTTCAAGAGCAAATTTGGTTTTGCTGAGCACAGAAAGTCCAATTGTTAAGAGCAATCCTGTTCTGCTGTGCTGCAGTCTATGAATAAGACCAAAAGCCATCCAAAACACTAGATATAATCTAACTTTTTCAAGAAATATAATTGCTATGCTAACCTGCTTTTGTGGAGGATGAAAAACCTACATATTTTTTAAAAGAATTTCACTATGCAGAAATAATGCCATCACGTACTCTTGTCTGATTTTAAAAAACAGTCTTAATTGCCAGACATTATGCCTGTCTATGGCAATGACAGGTATCAGACCACAGGTTGATTGGTTTCAGTGTAAATACTTTGAAAAACAAAATATATCATATTCAAACTATCCACACTTCTGTGAAAATAGTGCCACAAGGAAAATGAACAACTCATGCCCACTGATGAGGAAGAATCCCTTGATACTAACACTGGATGAAAAGATGTTTAATAGACCTCTAAGAATTATGTAACTGACTGTGTAACCCCAGCGTTAAACATTGCTCTGCAATTGTTATAAACATTAGGGGGAAATTATTATCTATAATAATTAGGTATAATATGTTTCTTTCAGGAGTGGTATGAGTTGGGCCTCACAGTCACTGATCTGTGTATAAACTTTCAGTTGCTAAATCTGGACTCTTTTGGAGAGGCTCCTGTATGATGTGGTCAATAGCTGAAGACCTAGCAACTTTAACTTCTTCCACAGCTTTAAAAAAAAAAAAAAAAAAAAAAAAAGTGCCTCACTGAGAAGGCTCATGGGCCTTAAAGACTTACAGCAGAGACTAAAAGCCAGTAATAAAGTAAGAAGTCCAAAATGTAAAATACCAGCTCAAAAACTAATTTTTTGGTATTTCTGTTGTACCAGCTGTCTGCACACAGCTCTTCCCTTGTAAGCAGAGGCAGAATCCTATTTCAACACAGTTGCTCTTACTATCAGCTGTTGGTAGCAAATGAAGAGTGGAGAAACACAGCTCCTGGCTCTGCTCTGCAACTGCTTTTTTCATCCATTAGTTACCTCTAATTTAAATAAAACTTCTCTCAGATACAAGCTTTGATCAAAAGTTTCTCCATGGCCACAGTCAATGAGCAGGAAGTTCCTGAACACTAATTCACTTCCTAAAATGATTCACTCAAAAGTACATATTCATAAAAATGAGCTAAACAAGATATTTTTTTTAATTAAGTAAGAAGGCAAAATGAAAAGCTGCCAGTTCAGAAGCCTTGTTATCATATATTTGGATTATATTTAAATTGGCTTTTGTTTCATTGGCTTGTTTTAATTACCAAACACCTTAAACCAGCAAACCATATAAAATTAGAATTACAAGATTTATAGTTTAAAAATGTGCAAGGGAAAAATCTTAAATGCATTTTTGAAAACACAACGTTGTAGCAGTAGAGAACAGATTGAAGAAAATTGTATAATTTGGGTGTCCTGGGTGTAAACCCCCACAACTTGTGTAACAGGAGCAAAGCAAGAAGGTGTGCAATAAAAAAAAAAGGCAAAGGAGAGTTGAAACAATAATTTTAGAGAGGTGGGACAACATTACTATGCAATATTTTGATATATTTTCTTCCAATTAAGTAGCTTCTGTGCAGTCTTTGAGCCTTGCAAGTTCACTTTCAATTGATCATAAATGTTATGGCAAGTTTATGTCGTGGATCCGTCTTCAGTTTTTACATCTATCTAATTAAGTCAAATTTGAACATGTAATACCCAGGATGCCTACAAGATTTTAAATTCTTTTGAAGCATTTAATAAAAATGTAATATTCCAGAAAGTCGTACCACACACTGTACCATCGCTATTCAAACACAGCAATTTCTTCTACAGTCAAACAGCAACAACTAGTTTGTTATTATGAATCAACCTCCTATACTCCCAAAACTTTATTCTTGGAAAACTGTCGTACCTCTGCAAACAGTTGAACAACAGAGGTTGTACAGTCCAAGCTTAGACCTTCCAGTTTTGCAGTGTGTTTGATCAGTAGAAAGATGGGAAGATAGTACAAGAGAATAAAGTACATTATTTAAATTATATATATAAATTAAATATAAATATAAATTAATAAATAAATATATATTTATATTATAAATTAAATATAAATAAATATAAATAAATAAGATTAATTTTGACCATTTGAGAAGTAATGGAAAAGTATTCTTAATAGGTCATTTTAATGCTTTTAGAAACACTTTAAGCTTCTACTGATGCAATTAAGCACTTGGAACAGATTGTACTTAGATGTTGAAAACTCTCCTACAATATACAATTTTTAGGAAAAGATTAAATAGTTGCTAACAAAGCATGGATATAATTGACTCTGCCTGAGAGGGTCCAGCCCTGCGTTTCCTTCACATCTGTAAATCAGGTTCCAATAAACAATCTGGAGGGCCGGATATGTGTGAGGATGTGAATTAAAAGCTTTGGATGTAAGAACGAGGAGCATATCCTACCTGCTCCCACAACCAGTATCTTGGGCTCACAGCTACTGACACAGTGCAGGAGAGATCTGAAGCGGACATTGAAGTTGAGGAACGCCACCACACAGCCCAACTTGGCCAGTCCGAACCACACGTGTATGAAGTCTGGCTCGTTCCCCATCAGCAAGGCCACCGTGTCTCCCTTCTTCAGAGCCTCGTGCTGCAGGAAGACCTGTGCTATCCTGTTACTCCTCCGGTCCACATCCCTGTAGGTGTGAACGGTCCCTTCGTAGATGAGGAACGGTTTGTGGGGCTGCTTCTCCGCCAGCGTCACGAACTTGTCCAGGACGGTGACAACCCTTCCTTGCAGCCGGTACATCTCCATCCTCAGCCCATAGGTCAACACTTTGAGCAGGTATCCCAGGTCTGCCCAGAAGTAGGGGAAGAGGAGTTTCTGGATGAAGTGCAAGGAAAGAATCCCGACAGCAGCTCCCGGTACCCAGGCGGGCGGCACTGGGAGCGGGTAAAGGTCCTCCCAGCCACGCATCTCCCCGCAGCCGCGCCGCCGGGCACACGGCCGGGCAGGGCGCGGAGGCGAAGGCCGGCACGGGCTGAGGCTCTGCCCGCCCTCTCCTCCTCCACAGCGGGACGTCCGGGCCAACACCGCTCAGGAGCTAGGGAGACAGGGAGCTCCGACGGCGCCCGCCCCAGCCAGCCCCGGCACGGCACGGCACGGCACGGCCGGAGTCCCCGCCCGCCTCAGCCTCGCCGCACCTGCGGGACGGCCCGGCGGGAGCGGGGCGGGAGTGCCGGCTGAGGCCGGACACCTTCTCCCCCCTCGGCCCCGGCACTCACGGACAGCGCCCGGCTCCTGCTGCTCCTGCTGCTGCTTCCTGAGCCGGTTGCATAAGGCGCGAACTCCCTCCCGCCCACCCCCGCCCGGCGGCCGCAGCCCGGGGTTGGCTGCCGGCGAAGGCGGCGGCGGCGGCCGAGCGCAGGAAGCCTCGCCCCGGGCCGAGGCGGCGGCTCGGAGCTCCAGGCGCGGTCCCGCGGAGGGCGGGGGCGGGAGCGGGGGGCAGGTGGCTCCCGCCGCCGGGCCAGCCCCGCCCCCGGCCCCGAAGGAGCGGAGGAGTGCAGACACCCGAAGAGCCGAGTTGTATGCCCGACTCTCTCTACTACTGTTTTCTTCTGTTTTACCACTAAGGTCGAGGCTCGATTAGACTAAGAATGTACAGACACAGGTGTGTGTCCTGGGGTGACTAGAGGGAACCCATTCAGAAGTTTCCTCCCAAATTTTGCCCTAAACCAGGACAGTCTGGCATACGGACTCTGACTGGACATGCATTGAAAACCAATTCAAGCAAATCAAATAGTGCAAAACTAGATTATGAGTAGATTTCACGCCGCTTTAAAGGCGAACCTGTCAGTAGGCTGGCAGGTTTTTATTGATATTGTAGTGTTCCTTACTTGAAAAGGGCAGTGGATGTGTATGTTCTGTGCTAACTAGGTGTACATTTACAGGAAGAAAGAAGTATTGAGGTCTTCATCACTTCTTCCAGAAAGACATTCTTCGACAACACAGAGTTCTAGCTTACTTCTCTTAGATGGAGATAACTTAAAAAGCCAGTATTTAAAATTTTTTAAAAGGTAGATTAAATGCTGCATTAGCCTGTGCTTAACATACAAAAATTCACTGTAGTTTATGACTGACTGAAGTTTGGCTGTTGCTACAGAAATGTGCATAAGCAATGAATAAGGGGAAATGCCGTGACTTGTAAGGAAGATACATACTTATGTATTGATTTGAAGGAAGATAGAGGTTGGCAGATACTCTTGTTTGCAAAGACTGCTTTGAAGAAGGCAGAGAGAAAGCAGAAGGCACGGCAGGTCAGGTCAATGAAAAGCTCTGGGCACATCAGCTTAGATGAGAGTGAGAGGAAAAGCAATAGGTAATTGATAGAGCACAGAATGGGCTGTGGATAAGAGAAATCTATTGTAAATATAATGTGCTCTGAGCTAAAACTCAGCCAGGCAACATTGCATTTACTAAAGTGACTAATGATTAGTTATGTCACCACATGTCATGAGAATAGACAGGAAAAATTTTGTAGCTTAGATGTTCTTATCAGTGCTGCTAATCCCCAAGAACTGGAATGATGAGCAAGACCTTAGCATAAAGACTCTGGTATTCTGAAATATGAAGCCTCAAAGCTAAATTGTACATTTGTGGTCTCTGAATTGTCCCTTTTCGTGTTAATTCTGCATAGAAATTATATTGATCCTCTCTACTCAGTATCCAAGGTTCTTGTAAATATGCACAATAACTTACTTCTTAATATCCTCCTGAAGAGAGACAGGACAATTCTCTAATGCATGAGTTATTTTCCAGTTTTTTTCTGGTCTGCTATAAAAATGGATATGATGAGCCAAGAAATATCAATTGGCAATGGAAAAGTCGCATAACTCAGGTAAAGCCATGCTGGAATTGGATTCAAACCCTGCTTATGCCAGAATTCCTTTGGGATATTGGACTAATCCCTTACAACATCTCCAAACAGGGTTAGTTAGTCAAGCCACATGCCTAACTTTACACCTTAAGGCCCTCTTAGTCCCTTGGTATGATGGTTACACAAGCAACTGTAGATTAAGACTCAAGGATCTGCAGTTTCTATTCTATACTAAGTGAAATGATAGCTGGTCTAGCTCCTAAAGTTAGGAGGTAGGTAAGGAATTAGTTAAATTCACCTTCAATATTTTTGCTCTCTATAGCTTTGGTTCTTGAGCCCATGGAAATACATGCACATTTGTTAATTTTTTAAAAAGTAAACAGCATAGAATTTGAATTACTCAAATTAATTTTTTTTCTTGTTAACAAGTTAATATCGGCAGTTAAGATACAATTATCTGCATGCATGGGTTGAGTGTAATATACAAACAGTTAAGAAAACATGAATGTCATATGCATTGAATAACTTGTTGGAAAAAATAGTTGTCTGGGAAAAAACATATTTTATTATGAGGATAAAATTACTAACATAGCACGTACTTGCAAGTGGTACATCCATATTGTGAAGAAACCTTAATTAAGACTATTCCAAAGGTTAACTCAAAAAAACCTCTAGAAAGTTCTCATATTTTAAAGGCAGTGATATTCATTTTAAAGTAAATAAAACCCCAAAAGTATAGTGAAAAATTATCTGCTCATCAGCTTCTTGTTAAATGTGATAAGCTGGAATCTAATTTACTTTTGACACTATGTAGGTCGTGTAAACTCGTACCACAGACAAACCACTGAGCCCTGAATTATTTAGTACATTGTAATTATTCTGCTAAGTTTCATTTCAACAGAAAACATTTTGATGCCTGAGAGTATGCTATGACCCAATAGTGAAATATAAAGGAGTTTAATTTTCTACTGGTGGAACTCATATGTGAGAAGTTTCTGGTTTGTTTTTTTAAATGTGGTTAGATAAAGTATTTCCCTGTACCAAAATCTCAGTATTGCAGGAAAATATGCACTGACTACAGAAATGCTTCTGTTGTGTAAAAATCCTGTAGTTTTGATGTTACCATTTTGACACACTGTGCATTTTAAGATCCAGATAACACATTATGGTGCTGTACATACATTTTATTAACTCTGAACCTGGCTAATATGCCTATGGGAATTTGCTTGGACTATTTTATTGACATAAGTATCAATTTGGGGGACAGGAAGCTATTTAAAATAAGATTTTTTTTGATGTATGGAGTTTTGGGGTCCCCTTGGAGTTAAATAATAGCATAAATTCTGAAGTGTCAGCTATTTTCTAATTACTTATTAAAGTAATTTTAAAGTAGTGACTTTTTTTCATCTGAAATAAAAGTTTTTAAATTTACAACAGAAAGAGATTAAACAGAAATTCCTCCAAGAAAAAAAGTCAATGACTTAAAAATAGATTCTTGGCTTTTCAGAGTGTCAGAGTACTGTAATATGGAAGAGGAAAAAAACAGCACCATATTCTGAATATTGTCTTGCAGATTGTCCACTGACATTGAATTCTTCCTTTTTTGTATTTATATTAAATAAATATATTTTAAAATATATATTCTATTTTAAAATATATATTCTATTTTAAAATATAGTCCAGAAGATTAAATTAAAAATAAAAATACCTTGAAAATGCAGTTTCCAGATCTTCACATCTCACTCTTCAATTCCATTCCCATTAAAGTAAAACAATAATGTCCAAGTAATTGTGTCTATTAATTTCCACAGGTTAGCTGTGAAGCATACATCTAGCAAAGTCTAAAATCTTAAATCTAAAATTGAACAACTAATAAGCAAACCAGAATTTGATGTCTAAGTGCCCAGTAAGCAAGTCATAATGCTGAAACAGTCACACAAAATTCATGACTAATCATGTCCCATGGAAATTTGGGAATGAATGGTATAGTCATACTACAGTTATTACAGAGACCTGAGGAGGTAAAGTCTAAAGTTTTTGTCGTGGCACAGACCAGACATTATGGAAGTTTTTCATCACAGAAGAGGATCCAAACCCATAGGAAATGAAAATTAATTTTCAAAATATTTTGGAATGTTTGTTTATTCTGTAATTGTGTGAGGATATTCATTTGAAATACTTACATTACATAAAGTACCTTGTCTCAAGTCATTCACTACAGCATGTTGACACTACAGACTTGTGGCAACCTTTCAAAGATGTAAAGAAAAATAATCTCTGGTAGATGAAATTTTATTAACAGAAAGCTTTATTATTAATATAATTAATCCTTTTTAACCCCCCATATTTTATTTTTAAATTTGATTTAGCTTTGAATAGGTTCTACAGGTAAATTTGTAGTTTTTCCTGAATTCATGAAAATGTGTTTGTACTAGGAGCCACATGCACTAGAACCCAGTAAAATTTAGCCACAAGCTTCCAAAGAAGCATACTGAAATATCCAAATTTTCTCACTCCTAGAACAACTTGGTGGACTGCTGATGGAATGAGTACACAACAGTGAGTCTTTTGGTCCTGAAAAGATAGAGTTGGGGTTCAGTCCCACCGTCACCCAGAAGTGATGTGAACTGAGCAAGCTACCAGTTTATACATTTGATATGAAATATATAGAACTATACAGAAGGATTTCACATTGTAGTCTGATAAGTCTCAAACCAGTGGTTTTGATTTTAGTAGTTCCTCAGCTCCTGCCTTGCTTATCAGGTATAAAACATGACACTGACCTGTCAAAGATGCGTGCTTTACATGGCTCTAAAGAATAGGTCATAATTCATACAGGAAGATCAAATAAGAGCGAGATGAAAAGTAGAATCTGAGTATAAATCCTTTATAAAGGATATTCTAGTGCCATCTCAGGTATAAGGTAAACAATAGGATTTGAAAGCAGGGAGAAACCCCAGACAGGACATGAACTGAAACAGAGAAGGAAACAGACTTCTCCTCAGTATGAAGTGCCATCATTTTAACATTCTTTAAGTAGATACTTTGTTGACCGCTAGTTTAACTTGACTCATGTTACAGGTGATTTGAAAATACCTTAACATTTTTTGAAAGTACATACACCTTACTCTTTTTTGTTATTCTTAAAATTGTTCTAGACTAGTACTGCAGAGCATAGTATCCCAATTTGTTCTTCTTTTTATGTCAAATAACAAAAGCATTCTTTTATACAATATTAGCTGGCTTGGAATAGGATGACATAAGAGTCTAGAAGAAATCTTCCAGCGATTGTCAGGGAAATTTTCTGGCATGTTGGCCTGTGTCAAAACAGCATAGAGCAGATGAGACATGAAAATCATGTGCAAAACTTCAACAATATGTAACTGTCTCTAAGAAATCATATTTGAGCTAGATGTCTACCACATCCATTGTTTACTTCTGCTTTGTGGGTATGTACTAGGCTTTTAAACTTTAATTTAAAATAAATTTTTTAAAATAAGCATCTCTCAGATCAAGGTGTTTTCAGTAAGTACCAGTTGGAAGTATTCAGTGTTTTCATTATCATGCTGAATTTCTAGGTGAAAGGGCTGCTGTACTCATCTTTCAAAGGATTAGAACAGGGTGTTTGCTTTCTGCGCCTTCAGGCACGCATAAGATAGTTTTCAACTTGCCTCTGCTTTCTGAGCTTTCATGTTTGCAACACAGTTTAACAGTATGCCAAGAAACATCTGCCCCTTATTTGTACTTTAATTGTTTTGTGCTTTGATTGCATTTGAAATTTTATCTGATGACCATGACAATAGTATTATCAATGTTAGCTGGTATAACAGTACATTCCTCTGACCTCTTCTTGCTACAAGTACTTCCCTGTACTTGGTCTTCTATATGGAGCAACATTTTCAGAAATACTTTGCCATCTGGTATAATTGGGCTATATACTAAAATACTGACTTCTTTAAATTTGCTTCTTTAAAAGCAAAAGCTTTCACTCATTTTCTTAGCTTTCTTCTCACATGTTCCTTTTCCGTGGTATGGAAATGAAGAGGGAAAATTAGTCTCTAGAAAGCCCAAGAAGAAATTTACAACAGGAGAGGCAGAAAAGAATTCAAAGTACTTAAGAGTTACAGGTACTTGTACTTCTCTGCACATGTTTAAGCATTACTGAATCCTGAAACCACAGTCATTTTGTGGTGCAAGAGACTCATTCCTCAAGCATCTTCTAAGTAGATCCTGTTCAATGTGATAGTCAATCACAGTGATCTAGTATTAAGTTTGCTGGATTGAGGTGGTGTGTTGTTGTGCTAATAACACAGCTAATAACCGTTTGTGGCACATACAGACTTTGTTTGCTTGAAACAATGTTTGACATGTTCTTTATGCTTCCCTTTTTTCCCTTTCCCCCTTCACAAGGAAGCTTCCTTTGAAAGATGATGGAGAGAAAACTTATTCCTTTTTCTATTCCTGTGGCTCCATTATACATAGTCAGAGTTACCAAGGAGCAATAGCAGAGGTACTCAGCAGCCTGAGGAACAAAACAGGTGCTGAGGATGCCCCTAACACAGGTAAAAGCACCCTCCCTGACCAGAGGGCACTCTGGCTGCTCCTGAGCACACCGGGGTCTGGGGTACTTCAACAGAGGAGCTGCCAGCAGTCCCAGACAAGGCATGGTAATGGATCAGGTCCAGGGTAGGAGATGAGCCAGAGGCTGGACTAGAGACAACGATACGACAGTGTCCATCCACAGGGCAGGATAGGAAAGTGTGGCAGCCCAGCCCTGAACTTAGACCCTTTGGAACCTTTGGGTGGAGGGGAGAACAACCCAAGTGATTGCTGGTCAGGGCCATTAGGGCAAATTTATGTCACTAGCAGTTACTTGAGTCTTGTAGGTTCTAGGAAGCTGGCAGAGCCTCATATCTTTAGCAGTTTTCGAAGAAGTATTTCTGAAAAAAAAACCCTTTTATGTTAATTCAGATAACTTGTCATATGAACTGCAGATGAAATCTGTCATATTCAATAACCTTAACTGATAAACATCATGAGGCTAATGGGGAACAAATGCAGGAAAAAAGTTAATGAGGAACAAATAAGGTGACTAAATCACATACTTTAATATCATTAGCTTTACATTTATGTGATATAGTCTCTACTATGTGCAAAGGAAATATCTTTTGTGTGTCTCATTTTATGGTGTTTGTAAGATTTAAGCCATGAACATTTCAGACAAATTGGCCATTTTCTTAGTTTCTAACTGCCTGGGGTGTGTCTGTTTTATTAAGTGGTTATCTTAAAAGTGAGGAGGTAAGTATGTAGGTATCTTCAAATACTAGTCTGGTAATAAAAGAAAAGAGAACATGGTAACCACAAGGCAAGTATAGGCACTTTTAAAGTCAGCATTATGCGAGTAAATAACTATGTTTTTATTTCTGGAAGGGACTTTCTTGCCAAAAACTTCATCTGGATGAAGTTGAATAACTTCTTATATCTATATGAATTATCTTGTTGCAAAATTATTTCATGCCAAGAATACGAAATTGTGTTGAAAAAGAAATTTTTAAGGATATGTTGTGTGCAGGGGCCATTTTTTAAGTAAATGACTTGCTGAAATCTAGATTAGTAGACTGCACTGTACACTAGTCCCTTAACCACCTAATAATTGACCTATTGGCTATTTGCAGCTTCATAGTCTTGTTTCAATGGTGTTAACAGACCACCTGCAGCATGAGTGTTAGTGGTCAGTGAGATGTTAATAAATGTCAAGATAATCCCATTTTGTCTTCTCTGCACTAGAAATCTGTTTGCTCAGGTATCACCTTGTCAACAGCATTGAAAATGGCTTCAACATAAGGTAGTGAGCTCTACTTTCCACTGAAAGCAAAAGGAATTCTGGAAGAATTCTCAAAGTCAGCTGATCATGCAACGATGTACAAAAGTGACCAGCCAAAATGGTCTTGCTGGAATAATTTGTTGTTAATGTCTTCCTACATTTCCATCTGTTTGCAAACCATGATAACTGAAAACTAACAGCCCAGGCAAATCACCTTACAAGTTGCTTTTGCAATTGCAACATTATGCCGAGACAGGAAAGTCTTTGCCTGACTAGCTTGTGTAATAATCAAAGCAGACAATTGCCCATCTGGAGCAAGAAAAAACACAAACTTCAGAAGACTTCCACTTTAGTGATGGCAGTGACTACAGCATTCTGCCTAGACAGCACAGGCTCAGGCATGGCAATAAGTCTCTTCTATCATGCGTTCTTTTCTGTCTCTGTGAAGACCTCTCACCTGTTAAAACAGGTTAAAACAAGAGCTGGAGGGGGTTAACTTTTTTTTTCTTTTTCTTTTTTTTTCTTTTTCAGACATCTTCTGACAATCGGGGCAAGAAAGAATGAAGATAAACAAGGGAAAAGGTGCAGTAGGAAGGACAGAAGGGCCAGTGATACACTGCACATCCTGTCCCTTTTCCTCTGCCCTGTCGTTCAGCATTACATTGCTTTTCAAACGTTGGTTATAGGCTCTTTGCATTGTGAGAAATCAAGAAAGGGCAATGGTGGTTAGGAAACAAACAATGTGCCATACTTAAACCATAAGGCCTGAGAGTTATTCCAGCTTTCATACTGACTATTTGTTTGCTTAAAATTAAGGTCTTTACTATGCCCTTAAACTTCAGAAATAAGGTATTTGTTTGCATCACTTTTTTTGAAAGTCTTTAGTGCCTTATTTTGGGCTCTTGCCTTGCAATGTGAAAAAGGCTGTGTCTGGAAGTTCCTAAAAATCTTTTTCTAAAGTAGTTTTGAGTGTACTCACAATTCGGTTACTCCATCTTTGTTTGTCTTTCTTTAATAACAAAATTATTTCATTTGTGTGCTTTGCAAATACCATATTCATAAACTAGTGGTTAGTGAAGTATTTTGAAGAAGGTTTCCATAGTAATTTTTAGTAAAAAATTCCAGAATCATCTCCTTGAAGTTTCAAAACCTGAAAAATTACGTGTGAGGTATCTCTAAATATAATCGAGGTAAAGGATCAGCCATTTAACATGCTTGTCTATTAAGGGTTCCACAATGAATAGTTTAGTTATTTTTAAACAGTTTTTCTACACTGAGGATATTTTTAAGGTTTTGTCAGTTGAAATTGCTAAATACTGCTGCAGATGTAGAAGAGCTATTTGAGGTCTGGCAGAAGACAATATAGACTTATTGTTAAATAAAATTATTTTCCAGTTTCTCCTCCCAACAGACAGATTCCAAATGTTAATTTACTGTCTCTAGTACTCAGAAGCAGAATAATCCACATATCATCATCCCTACCATGTTTCTCACAAACCCCACTGTGCAAGTATCTCTGTCTCTGAAAGTCCTTAACCTCTTTTTTTTCTAAAAAATATCTCAGGCTTCAAGGCAAACTATTAAATGATTTGGGGGTTTTGCAAGGGAAGCGGTACATGTGTTAAGATTATCTAACTCTGTTCATTTTTATTGTGTCTTTGTCAATTCCATATATTCAAAAATTTTGACTCAATGCAGCGACACTCCTAGTTCATTGATACTCATGCTGATATTGGCTGTTTCCCTCATTATTATTTTCTTGGTTTCCTGGTTTTCTAATTCAGGTAAGTAGATCCATGCTACGGTTTTCGCTTTCTTTTTCTTTATGTCCAGAGGTAAAAGCACTAAAGTTTTTTGATAAGGATTCCCTTTACTGTAATCTACATAAAATGCATATGTATTGTTCATATCTATGTGGCAAGGCAATATAGCTGTCCAACTAACAGGAAGTAAAAAATATATAGAAAATAAGATTCTACACAGAGCAAGAGTTCTATATAATCTGTTCTGTACAAGTAAATAATAATAGTTTTTGTCAATGTCAGAAGTTTTATACAGCTAATCCTTGCAATTCTGTTTACAATTTAAAGTCAGGACTGTAGGATATGTGCCTCAAAAAGGAAGAAGCAGCCTATGCTGGAGATTGTTTTAGAACATAATCTACATGTCTTCAGCACTTTTATTTCAAGAGCTACAACTGTCACCATATGCGGAAATGTGTGAACTCTAAGAAGCAGACAATATCTAAGTCAAAATCAGTATCTGTTATGAAATGGGCCCAAGACTTCATATGGCAATTGCTACTTTTATAATAGTCAAGAAAAAAATGAAAAAAACACAATTAGTTATTTTGGAAAACTTTCTAAACTTGATGACAGTGTTGTTTTCAGAAAATATTTTGTGGGAATTTTTTAATTCCTATGTGGAGGATAAATGATTATGGCAATACCTGTGTGGTAAAAAAGTAATAGGAGCCATGTTGCTATCAGATTTCTGGTATTTAGAAGGCTATGAATAACTTTGTAAACACTTTTCTTTGCTCATTGCTCCACATTCCAGGGTGATCTAGTTTAAATATAACTGTGTAAGTAGTTATTTGCAATACTGAGTGCCAACATGATTTAATTAAAATACATTCTTTCAAGGCTTTTGAAAGAAGTCTTTGGTGAATTACATTGAATTTCATAAAATTCAAGTAAATACTCCAAGCAAAAATGAAATTCAAGGAAAAACAACAAAAAGTTGTTAAAACAAACACTAAAGCAAGCATTATCCAGCATTGAACACACTTCAGTATTTAAAATGTCCCCATATTTTTAAATTTTTGAAGTGTTAAGTCCGCATACCAAGAAACATGAATCAGTTTAAAATTCACATTAACCTTTATCTTTGAAGTGTTTCAAAATATGTATGTAGATGTATCTGTAGGACCTCTAAGGACAATATAAATATGATTCTTGAATAAAGGGTTTAGTAAAGTAAAGGAATATCAAACACTTTACTTTGAAAGTTCTTTCTTTATGTCGCTTTGGGAGTAGCCTATCTTCAGCTAAGGGAAGATCCCTCATCTTAAAACTTTAAAATCTTTTATTTGTACTATTTCAGTATATTTAAGTACCAACAGGTCAGAATACTTGGACTGAAATCTGCTCACCCTTGTTCCTCTCTGTTGTACGTGAAAGACATTAATATATTCAGAGCAGCTTCCTTTGACTGTCAAAGTTTAATCATGATGCATGTGGCAAAATGTGCCTTTTTGGTACTCTTCAAAACAGCATATAATTTTTTTTTAACAAGATGAAAAGGAACCTTTTAGGTTTTTTCCTTCTCAATAAAAATGCATTTTGCTGCTTCTAAGATACAATTTTTATTTAAAGCTTTTGAAACAACCTGTATTTGTGTTGCTTTAGACATAAAAGAACACATTCTGTGTAATATGCCAACAGTAACAGAATTCTCATTTGATTTCTGTAACTCTTTTAAAACTCTACTTGTAGAAAGCTTTGGAAGAAGTCAAACTTTTTTTGCATGTTTAAAAATTTTATAGTTAATCTAGTCCAAGCAAAGAAAACAGAATAACAATTGTTTTTAGACCTGAGGGAACACTGGCAATGCCATATAAAATTAGTGCCATATAAAATCATTAGAATGTTTTGAAATCTGCACACAGAATGAAGATTGGTACGCCATGCAACCTTCCAGTTGCCCCTGAACTTTTTTTAACATTAGCCTGTTTTCTGGCAGTTTGTTTATCTGCTTGAGGTTTGGAGCTCCTGCACTGCCTAATACCTCCACAGGTTAAAAATTTCTCAGGTGTCTGGGTGTGCAATGTTTTTAGGTGCCTGTGCTGTTCAGCTGTCAAGACTCCAGATATTCGTGGCTGGATATTAAGAAACTTCTACTTCAGTATCTTCTGGAGGAATAAGTGGGAGGGCAGGTTTTTATTTTAACGCCTTCCTTCCCTTATGTAATATTCTCTGAGTTTTTCTCCCAGAGAACATTTTGAATATTTAACTTGCTTTTCAACTCAAAAAAGAACAGGTTTATTCATAGGCAGTGATGGTTCATGTGCAAGTTAAATCATGTACAAGGGAAAGCAGAGAAATGAATTTGTGGTGCTGCACGTCAGCCCAAATACAAAGATTCTCTGGAGGCTGCAGGACTGTTTGTGCAGGACACCCACTTGGGCAGGAACACTGATGGTGGGAAATTGATTCAGCTGCTGAGCAGGACAGACTGCAGAACCTGACCAGCACTGAGGTGTTACATAGGTAAAAGTGACCAGTGGCAACAACAAGCTCTAAATCTTAGAAGTACAAATTTTAGAAGTTTCTGGAGAAAAATGGCATGTCTTTTCCAAATAGTTTGCTTACATTCAAATTGTGGCTATGTCTTTCTGTCCTTCTGATGCATAAGCTTAACACAAGGCAGCATTAAGCTGATAGACTGAATCACATGTGGTATGTATAGACATTTATGTAAATACTGCTGTAGTTCATATATTCAGATATTTTAAAAATTACTTCAAAATTTCTTTCCAGTCGTGATTTTTTGTGCTCCTGGCATGGTGAAAGCATGTAAGTATCACTCTCCTTCTTCACAGCTTAAAAAAAGACTCAGCATTATCAGCAGATTAAAGTCCTGGTATCCTTGCACCTAAAAGGCTTTCAGGCTTTGAATAGAGAAATTTGTGCCGTCCCTTACTTATTCTTGGGATTATTA
This sequence comes from Sturnus vulgaris, assembly GCF_052056855.1. Classification (NCBI taxonomy): domain Eukaryota; kingdom Metazoa; phylum Chordata; class Aves; order Passeriformes; family Sturnidae; genus Sturnus; species Sturnus vulgaris. The sequence continues at coordinate 37,982,302 of NC_142283.1, read as the reverse complement.
ATGTGTGGGATTTTTTTGTCTTCTATAGGACTTTTTTTCCTATTGCTAGAAATATTGTGGTCTGCATATGAAATATCCAGTCCCTCAATTTCTTTAAAGGTCTTCTTATTTGATAGGGTACTGCTGTTTCACACCCATCTGTGACATGGGTAACTAAATTATGTATTTACAAGCTTTTCAGTGCTAAAAATTCTTGTAATAGTATTTGTGAATAATTTCTGTAATGGTGATTTGACTCTGGTTTAAACACTAAGTTTCAACTATTTTTATTTCTTTAAGTACAATCCATGACAAAATTCCTTTATGAAAGTAAGTTTCTTAAGTAATATTATTTTCAAAATTGAATGCATGTCTTGCTCCAAAATTAAAGCAAAATCATCAAATTCGAAATAACAAATGAAGAGATGTTACTGATACTGTTTTCAGCTGGGTGTTTGCTGATACAAGAAAGAAACAATACAAGAATACAAGAAAACCAGACAAGATGCCGAAGTCTGATACCATTATGGAAAGTACCAAAGGAGAAAGAAAAAACATGAAAGAAAGATTAACACTGGGAGGTGACTGAAGGCTTTGAACTGTGAAGCAGATGAAAGTGTGTGGAAAAATACCCGACTTTGCAATCTGTTTCTATTCTTACCACAATAACCTTACATATCTTGAGTTTTGGCAGGTCACCTAGACCTTATTGATGCATACAGAGGAGATTGCTTTTAGTCATGAGATAAAATTCCTCCTGTTTTTGGAGAAAAATACAAAACACAGGGTGTGGAGATGCCAAAAGAAGTCATCTGGTATGACTTCAGTTTAAAAGAAATTAAAAAGTAAATAAAGTATATACCTGATATTTATTTCACCAATACATACAGCCTGTGAGAACAACATACACAACTCATCCCTGTGCCATGTGAAATGTGGTTTCCTGTGAATGCTGATCATGGCTGGATGACTGCTTTCTTTGAAGTACAGTAAAATGTTCTCAAGTAACTCCTTAACAAGCTATACAGTGGCTAGAAGCTTAGGTCACGTCTGAGAAAAAATTTTTTAAACAACTTTGAGCAACACTTATTTCACAGCTTCCTCAACAGTTTAAGAATTCCTACTGAAGTATGAAAGTGTTTCACAATGCCCAGCTCTCCTGACCTTGAAAGTGTAGTTTGGTTCACTGTTTGGGCACTGAGAGCTCTTCACCCAGAAATACTTCTATGCTGAAGTGGGCTCTGCTGCTCACAAAAAGTGTGTGATCATTCTCTGCCTTTGCAGGCCCAGAGGAGAGTGAAGGGAGACCCATGTGCAGATGAAGTCCTTTTTGAGGGCTTCTACTTCACTGTTTTCTGTACATATGATAAAGATGAACACAAACCACTCAGGTTTATCATTATATCATTATTTATCATATACCATTAGTAGGAAGGGATTGGCACTTCCAGAGCCAGCTGCTATGCTTAATTAGGTGGGCAGTATGTGCTGTTGCTGCTAGAGGTAATTAAAATTACCTGCCTGCATTTTTGGTTGTTTCTTCATGGAGGAATGCAAACAGCATGCAAATAGCTGAATTCCTCTCTGTGCTCTACACTACTCTTTAAGATCTTAGACTTGCAGAAAGAACCAGGTTTTGTGCAGGTCAAATCATCTTGGCCATTGTACGTCATACCCAGTGCAAGCTTGCTTTCTGCAGCCTGCTGGAGAATAAACAGCCTTGGTTTGTATGTGCTGACTTTCGAAGTCACGTCCTTGGATTTGATCACTCTACCCAGTGCAGCTTTCTATTCACAAAGTTGCTGATTAATTATTTTCCTCTTGTGTAGGTACAATTCCTTCCTTATTGCATTAGTTCCTCTCACGTTTTGCATCTTACTGTTTCCCTAGTTTATCAAGACATTTCTAGTGGTAGCTAAAAAGTACTGGTGCCTTAAAAAACATACTGGGTAGGTCCATCATTGATGCAGAGGAATATATTAGCATATCTTTAGTTCCTTAAACCAGATATCAAAATAAAATTTTGAACTGAACTATAAACAAGAGAGATGTAATTTCTTTTGTAAGACATTTTGAAAACATTAAGGATAAACACTTCTAAGTGGAGTGAGTGGGACATATGCAGATGAATAAATTACTGGCTTTTAATTGTGAAACCAGGAGCAGAATTCTTGTCTTGTAATTCTTGTCTTGTGTTCTTCTTTATTCTAACTTTTTCTGAAGACTAAATGTTGGAAAATCATTGAATATGGAGGAAAAGAGTGAAGAAGAATGGCGACAGTGATGGGCAGACAGCATACTGTAATATATCTTCATAGTGAGAATAAAGTCAGATCAGTGACCAGACTTTTCTCTGGGCTTTTTGGAGCTCTCTAATATCATCCTTATAATTAAAAAATAATTATGTCCTGGGCTGCATTATGGGGAATCTTGCCAGCAGGTCAAGGGAGGTTCTCCTTCCCCTTTCTTCAGCACTGTTAGTGCCACATCTGTAACGATGCATCAAGTTGTGAGCACATGGAGAGTATTTTGGGTACTGGGGGAAATTTAGGCCAGCATGAAGATCTTTATTTCCTACGAGGAAAAGCTGAACAAGCTGGGGCTGTTTAGTCTGGAGAAGAAAAAGCTCAAAGGGAATCGCCTCACTGTGTACAAATACCTGAACACAGTGTGTACAGAAGGTGGAGCTGTGATATTTTCAGTAGTGCCCAGTGACAGAACAAGAGGCTATGGGCACATACTGAAACACAGGAGATTCCTCTGAACATCAGTATGTTAATATTGACAATAACAACATCAGGAAAATGTTTTTGTTTTTTTTTAATCTGAGGATGACCAAACACTCATGCAGGTTGCTCAACAGGTGTTGAGTCTCCTTCTTTAGAGATAATCAAAACCCATCTGGGTAGATAGCTCATTCTGTGATTAAAAATCAGGCTACTGCTGTTTTATTGAAATCTGTGCACAGAAGTACTAGAGGGGGCAGCCAGTATGAGTAACGTTCAGAAATGCTACCACCCTGTGGTGGCTGAAATAACTGAACATACTGACAGTGCTCTGCAACTCAGCTCTTCACCCACAGGGTCTGTGATTACATGTAGCGTCCACACACCTTCTGAAACAAGATTTCAAAGTGCTTTTGTCGCTCCTCAGTAATAACGAAGTAATTTCTTTCAGTAGATTAGGTTGTTTTAGTTTAATTATTTTGCAACAAGTAATTAGAAAAGCATCTGCATTTAGCTCTTATTCATATGGTTAGGTAGGCCTGCAAGGAGCAGAGAGTTCGACTCAATTATTCTGGAGATTAGTAAATTTATATGGATTACGTAACAAATATTGCTCTATTAAAACTTTACTCTGAATTCAGAAACCTTTTATCCCATGGGAGATGTCAATGTACCGTCGGTGAAGGTAGTATTAGTCATTATTATTATTAATGATGTGTCAATGCATTATGACAGTAGTGGCAGTATTAGCACAACTGAAAACCAAGAGAAAATAAGTCTCATCCTTGGGAAATATCTAATCAAACACCTCTGCAAAATGGGCTCCAAATGGGGCAAGAACTAGGTTAATACAATACCTATTTTATCCATCTGGACAAAAGATCAGGGATCCCTGCAAATTCGGGAAAACAAACAGTAGAATATACAGCAGACTGGTTTTCCCTCACATAAATGTGGAATTGTTTAATTTTTAAATGCAATCAGATGTGCAGTGAAGGAAGTACAGCCAGCAGGTGTGCTAATGTTATATTCTCTGATCTGCTTCTTCCTGCAAGACTTTATAGCACCTTTAAATAGGGCCTAGGTGTCCAATCCCAGAAACAGCTGGAACTTACAATCATTTCAGTCCAGTCTTCATGAGAACTCCATTTCAGCAATATAGCCACTGGTAAGTAAAGGAAGAAATTTTGTGCCAGAATTGACGAATTTTTGGAAACAGTTTATCTGTGTTAATTTTGATGTAAGTTGTGGAAAATAATGACCACTAAGTGCTACAACTGTATTTTGACATTGAATGTTTATTTTCCACAAAAAATCCAATACAGAGAGTTACATAAAATACTGTAATTAAATATTACATCATATAATTAACAAACATTGAACTGTAGTCTACACACAGTGCTTGTGCAGTATTTTGGTTGTGTTTCCAACTGCATCTTTTGTATTTTATTTATGCTTAGGACATTATTAATCCAATAATTTATGCAGTTTAAAAGCAGAATCAGTATTATGATCTAAAGAGGTAAAATATTCAGCTGCCTTAAGATACTAGTGGCCTAGACAGAAATAATTCGTGTCAGTGATAAATGTAAAACAATGCTGTGCAAGCACAGCAGTTTCTCAAGTGCCAGTTCATGAGCAAGTTGGTCTGCACACAATAGTCAGTGTCTGGAAGCAGAAGGGGATATAAAATAACGTAATTTAAAATGTGGCTTACCTTAAGGGAAAAGTTCAAAACAGAATGTTCTCCGATATTGTTACCACTTTTACAATTTTCAACACAGCAGACACTTTATTTTATTCTCATGCTGAAACAGGCCATGGTTTAGCTGTTTTCTCTCTTGATCTTTAACATGCCTTATTTCCTTTTCACACTGCTACTCCCATTTCCCGTTCACAGATCATTTGGGTTTTGGCTCCTGAGCTCAGTCTGCTACTAAGTTTGCCAGTTCATACTCTCATTTGGCAACACTTGTGATGGAAAGCACGCTTAGACGACCCAGTCATTTCACACGCACTGAGTAGCTGCCAGGTGGCAATAGCGTTCCACCATTGCCACGAAAGAAAGATCGTTTCAAATTGAATAGCCAGCATGAATTTTTCTTGGTAACTACCTAAAGACTTGCAAAAATAATATTAAAAGTTTAATAAAAAGCTATTAATTATTTAAAATTCATTATGAACACAAATTCCTGAGATTTTCCATTTAAATGATTCTTTGATTTTACTTTCATAAAGTCAGGCTTTTCTATGCAGAAATACAAGTTTGGGCTGGGGGGAGAGGGGGCTTTTGAGGGGACAGGGGGGTTTGAAACCAAACCAAGAACCACCAAAAGGCCCAAAACAAATACAAGAATTCCTCAATACAACAGAGTAGAAGTAATGCAAAAATTAAGTAACTCCAGGCATACTCTTAGAAACCTCTTCCTAATGTCTTTCTGCAAACAAGAAATTGAGTCAGCCAAAATCAAGTGAAAAACACCTTCTTGGAGCCACATGAAATGCTTGTTCTTTGTGTCACTGACACTGGGCCCCTGCATTTCTTCTAGAGTCAAGTCAGAGGTTAAGAAGAATGACTTTCAGTGTGTCTATTTTGCACAAACCAAATTAACCACGGTTGCAAGTCCTATTACAGAGGTCCACTGGAAACCTTCAAGACCGATTTTATCTTATACCCACTTTTGCATGGGAATTTCTTATTTTTGTTTGCCTCTATTGATAAGGATGAATTTTTTCTCAAGATGTCTTTCCATCAACCATGCCCCCACACCAAGAAGGGACTAAATTTTTTTTTTAATTTTGGTTTTGGTGGGGTGTTTTTACTTTTTGAAATTTTGATTTTTTAAATTGATTTTACCTGCTTTAAAAGGGATTATTCATTAATTAGTACAGATAGAATGTATGGTAGTAAGCTCCCTTCAATTAGCCTCTGGCGCTGTCTTTTGGAAGCACAGATGAACCCCCAGCGGACAGGGACAGGCTCTGCTTTCATACCAACACACACAGAGCAAAAAGGGGATTAGTTAAGCATCACAATGTAACCAGCTGTTTACTATAGTAAACAACAATAGTAAACAAACACTTGTAATGGAACCAAAGCCTGTGTAATTCCTGTCCATGTTGGCAGGGCTACATTTCTGAAAATATATTAGAAATAAATCACAAGTTCCTTTCAAATTAAGCAAAACAGTGTAAACATGAATTAATCAAGTATGAAGGGCCAACAAAGGCTGCCCCGAACTCTCCACTTGTCCTCATAGGAAGAAGAGCTACTTTCTCCCACCATTCCTCTTAAAACTACGTGAATTGCTCTTGCTTAGAGATATATGAGGGATTTTTTTACTGAAAGCAGCTGAAACGAGTGGGGAGAAGGGGAAGAAAACACCCCTGCGGTCTGCACAGACAAGTGTGGGCACAACCGGCCTCAGCTTGCTGGTTTGTCCTGAAAGAATTTCGATGCTAAGGGTGGTGAGAGCTACCCGGGCACGGGGGTGGGTCAGTCAGCACGGCTGGTCACAGCTTCCTCGTGCACCATTTTGGGGAGCCTGGGGTGCTGTGGCCCCCAGGGATGGAGCCGTGTGATGCCGGTCAGCCCTCCTGAGGAGCGGCAGCTGTGCGAGCAGCGCTCTGATGTTGGCATCCGTGTCTCACAGATATCCCGCTGGGAGCCAGCCCTGCCCGCGCCGCTCAACCCATGGCGAGCCTGGGGCGGGCGGGGATGGGATGGGATGGGATGGGATGGGATGGGATGGGATGGGATGGGATGGGATGGGATGGGATGGGATGGGATGGGATGGGATGGGATGGGATGGGATGGCCCCAATGCCCGGCACTGGGATCTGTTCTCATCGGACACGGGAAAAGAAAGGCAGTGCAGAATTCAGCAGTCCTGTCCTTTGTTTAGGGACTGCGGTCTGTTGGTAGGGTGGACAGTTATTTTATTTGTTTTATCGTTTAACTGATCCTTGCGTTTTCAAGGTTTAGCCTTGTCTTCCCTGGCAGCGTATGCAGGACAGAGTTTATGGATTATATGACAGGGATTCAACTTCTTATGAGTTATACAGCTCTATTATGTGCATATGAGTATGTTTCTTGGGTTTTTATTGCAAGGATTGACACTGTTTGCTGTGTCTGCTTACACACTTTATCTACTATATATAGTTATATATAAACATAAACTACATTTATTTATGTAGTTCTTTATTACATGAGCACTGGATGGTGTTTGTGATGAGCCAGTCATAAAATGACATGTCATTTTACTCTTTCCACAGGATAGACTTTTTTATGGTTTTTGTTTTGTTTTTTTTAATGTCGGTGTTGAAGAGATTCAGATTTCAGTCAAAAAGTGAGTTGTGCAAGATATTCCCAAAAGAAAGGTTTAGGATCATGACCACAATCTAGGCTAAGGCTAAGAAATAACCGTGTGAGGCTGCAGGACCAGGTTATATGTTAACCAGAACCTACACTTACAGATCCATTGCAACTGCTACAGTCCTTGTGCCATCACTGCCTGTCTTACTTGCCTGTACAATGCAATGGGAAGTGGAATGTAGAACTCTAAAACAAAACATGATTTAAAAAAAATTTAAAAGGAACAAATCTCGGTGAATGCCTTTGTATGAAAAAGGTATGCATATATTTATATACATCCATTAAAAATACTTAACCTATAGAAGTCTTTATCTTTTGCATTAATTGAACATGCAGAGCTGTTGATTGATACCATTAAGTTCTCCATCTCCAAAATGCACAGTTATACCCTGACTGAGGCTTTTGTTATGTTACTCCACTAGGAGGGATGTCTGGCCAGCTGCACTGCTCAGGAGAGATGTCACTGGACTGCTGGGAAACAGGTAATTGGAAGTGAGACAGAAAGAGCAGCAATGCCATCAACTCTTGGAACGTGTTCTGCACATGATCTTTGGGTCTTTGGAAGGAGATAGGCTTGTTTAGATTTTTTTTAAAGGCAGTGAAAAGTCTTGTCATTGATAATTTCCACTGCCAAGCACATCACCTCTGAAGATGTACTCTAAGAGGAAGCCCTACTTTGCAACTACATTGAATGAGACACACTTCTTCTTTTGATAATTTCTTTCCCACCAAAATTCCATACTGTAGAGGAGTGGCCCCTGGTCCCTCAGATAACCTCTCAGAGAACCAGGGGTCTGAATCCACACTCAATAGAAGCCACATTGGCTAGCCAGGCTATCACTGCATTTACCAGGTATCTCTCCTTGCTGAATTTCACACAGTTGGTAGCTCCCTAGGCCTTTCATTCATCAAAGTCTCCCTGCAGGACATCTCATCCTTTGAGGGACTCAATGGCTCTTCTCAGTTTAATATCACTAACAAACTAACTGAGTATCTCCTCAAATGTCCAGGTCATTAATGATGATGTTGAAGAGGACAGGGCTGTGGATAAAGCTCTGTGGAACCCCACCAGTGACACCAGTCTGACATCACCCCATTCACTGTAACCCTTTGTGCCTGACACATGAGCCAGCTGCTCACCCATCACATGATGTGTTTATCCAGCTGTGGGCTGGACATTTTCTCCAGAAGGATGCTGTGATAGACAATATCAAAAGCTTTGCTGAAATTAAAAAAGATCACATTAACTGGCTTCCCTTGATCAACTAGGTAGCTAATGACAACATCTGCATTACCCTGGGAATCCCAGGATCCATTTCTGTGTAGGATGGGTTATCCTGTCACTTGTTCTTGCCTCTGCATTTTAGAATAATTTAGAGCCGTTATTTCAAACATTTGTCTTTTATTTTAAAACTGCATTATTTATTAGTTTAAAGTCTGATTCCAAGAGAGTGACAGGTGCCCTGTAAGTCAGCCACAGTGGTCTGCCCTTTAAAATTTTGTGAGGTGACAGTCCATACTTGCCATTCACAATGCCTCTTGTCTACCACACTAGGAGAGCCAAATGCATTCAGACATTTCAGGCCAGTCTCTGCACCTACTTTTTGTGTGTTTGGTTTTAAAGCCAGAGATTTTCCTTTCTACAGTCACACTGGACTGGGGAGATGGGCACAAGGACATTTTGCATTTGCAGGGTCCAGTAAAGGGTCCCCTTGGTCCTGTCTAGCAGTAGGGGAATATTAAACCCAGAGAGAATTCTCTTTGCAGTTTTGCTTTGCCAACAGCAGTTTCATCTGCATGTTTACAAGGATGGGCCTCCATACCGAGAACACAAAATAACAAGGCATCATGTTTAACCACAGCCAGCAGCTGAGCACCACACAGCTGCTCACTCACTCCACCCACCACTCTGGTGGGAGGGCAAAGAGAATCAAGGGAAAAAAACACAGTAAAACTCATGGGTTAAAATATAATATTGATCATTCCCCAGAGTCCCAAGAACACTGTACCCAGTGCCAGGGCCAGCAAAATATCTCCTTTCTAAGCAGAAGGCTATGGTATGATATTGGGATCAGGGGCTTTTAGAGGAGATCATTATACGCACCCCAGATTTTTTTCTTTGGGGGGAAACTTTCAGTAGTAAATATGGAGGAAAAAATCTTTGCACTGGTTAGGACATCCAATGTGGGTTGTCCTCTCACCACTTGTCCCCTATGAGTGAGTTTTCCATAATTTGCCTATAGAGCTGAGAACCAGACCAATCTTGTGGCTGGCATTGATAAGTTCCTGGTTTAAGTCATGGTTGCAAGAGAGTGGAATCCACGAATCTGAATTGAGCCCTTGTAAAGCATCCTTCTTAGGTGCGTGCTGTACTGGAGGGAGGTGTGAGAGGGACAGGCAGGATGGCAGCCAAAATTCACAAGGTCGCAGTTTAACACAGTGACCTACTCAAAGCAGAAGCAAAACAAACCAGTTGTTATGAATACATTTCTCTATCATCCTTCCATTTTAACAGTAAAAAAAGAAAATGCCAGGAGCTCTCAATAACCGTGCTTTTCTCAGCAAGGTAGGGAAACACAACAACCCCGATCTGGAGCAGATGGGAAGGTGTGAGTTTGTGGTTTTTCCTATGCTTGCTTTTAAAATCTGAGAATGCACTCCCCCTTCTCACTCCCCAGCCGCGGGAGCACTCTCCACAAAATCGCATTCCTGTCCACAAGCCAATAATTGCACACTCAAGAGGGATATTGGCTGTTTATTCCAGAGCTGCGCAAGCCTGGTGATATTCCAGAGATGGAGCGCGCCCTGCCGCACTTTTCGCTTCGTTATTTACACGAACAGGTTTGGAATCAGTGACTTCCCAAGCACAGCCCGGCTATCACGATTAGTAAGGAAAATTCCATACATTACATACCCCGGATATCTTTTACGCATGCTCAAGGGGAGGATCTTTCCCCCGGTCAGGGCTTTTTTGCTCTACAGGAGTGATTTTAAATGTTATGATGGACATAGTTCAGCTACAGGATACACAGACCTTGAATGTATTGCCAAGTTATCAATGTATGCAACAGACATACATCAACATCCCGATTTACTACATCCTCAAATCTCATTAGTTCCCGTATGTCCTGAATTAGGCGATGCCAGCCCCTCCCAGTTCCACTGATTAGGTCTCTTCTCTTGCTGATTAGCCTTGAAAGTATACAAAGCTCTTACGCCAAAGCACATCGTGACTCAAGGCAACCTTGATACCTTCCACATCCTGCGACAGGCGGGCAGGTCCGCCCTCGCCCCGGGAATGCAGGTTCCCACCGGCATAAGCCGTCCCTGCTCCGGGATGCCCCCTGGCAATGCCGGCAGCCGGAGCGAGGTCGGGCTGCCAGGGAGCTGCTCTGGGGCCGCTGGTTCGAGTTCGGGGCGTTCCGCAGCGGGGAGCCTGTGCCCACACCCGGGGTGTCATGCGGCATCACAACAATCACAAGAGAGAGGCTGTGCTGTCCTGCCGTGGGCTCTTTCAGGTCCCTTCCAACCCCGGCGTTCTGTGTCTAAGTATTGTGTATACGTTTTCACTTTGCTTAATCACAGAGCTCGCTAATCCAAGTTCTAAAAATAAAGTGCAAACATTAAAAAATATATATATATCCAACACCGCAGTGTTGATAGGAAACTGTAATTTCGCAGTGATGGCGTTGGACACAGCAGCAGCCACAAGACAGCCACTGGGCTGGAGAGCAGCTTCTGGTGTCACAGCAGCTTTGAGCACAGTGCTGGTATTAAAATGCGTCACCAGGTTTGTGCTGTCTTTGGGATGCTGTCCCGCCGTGAATTTTATTCCCCTGATACTGACTGTTTCTGTTCAGTGAGGTAGGTTTCCAAAGATCTAGTTGATTAGAATTTGGCCTTTAATTTCACTTAACCACTGTGAATTTAATTCTCTGCCACACTCATGCACCTCCTGCTCCTTCCCTACCTCTGACAGAATTCTTCAGAACAGAGGATATATCAATATAGGTAGGATAAACCCCTATATACCACCGAAATAAAACAGAATCAAGGGGGTTCATGAGAGCTGCTGGAAAGAAATAGAAGATCCATTATGTGGGAAAAAATATATTGCTCAGGAGCCGTCCTTCTATGAAGATGAAGGCTGAGTTCTTCAAACCACGTCATTTTTGTCATTTCCTGAAGTTGCTCCTCTCATGCCAAAGTGTCTATTGAAATAACCTTTGACCATATCAAAAAGCAGTGAATAAGTACATTTTCTCAGCCACTGCCTAGGAAGGCTTGGCCCAGAGCCACACAGTCCAAAAGTCACTTCGTATTTTAAAACCAGATTTTGAGAAGCCCTGCAGCCAGCCAGGACCAGAAAGAAGACAAGGCAGGGTGAGGAGGTAAACTGGGGAGGATCAGAGGCAGCAGCAAGAGAAAGCAGAAGAAGACAGGTTTCTCACATAAAAGCAAGTACACCTGCAAAAAGGCTCTGCTGCTGCCTGTTTTTGGTTTGGTTTTTTTTTGTTTTGTTTTGTTCTGTTTTGTTTTTAGTGGGGAGGAGGAAATATGAACTCTCACCTCCAGGGAGAGATGTGCTGGCATACTCCAGTGGAAAGACCAGTTACAGTGTGGAAAAGAAGGAGCATAATTAATGAGGTTTCCAGGGCTGTATGCACTTTGCTGGGTGGTACAGTCAGTTCCAGTCCCCCAGCTGTTAAAGCTTAAGGAATACTGTTCATCCAGCTTGCCACCTGCACCTCCCCTTTCATTATAAAAGGTTCCCAAATAAAGTTGCAGGCAAAGACTTTTGTCCCCATGGCACACTGCTGCTTGTGCCAGGGGCACTGCTGCTGCCATGCCTGCCTTCAGGTAGCAAGAAAGTGCTGGTGGATAGCAAGGCCCAGAGTGGAGGACAAAAGGCTCCCTAAAGCTGCTTCTTAGCAAGAATTAGCTGCTGCCCGCTTAATGGACTCAACACCTCCTAATCCTGCTTTTGCACTGCAGACTGGCTTGCCCTCCTCGCCTATGACAGGCATACACTCTGCAGGCACTGATGTCTGCGACAAAAAGCTGGTAGTCATCAAAAGGCGTGGTTTTATGAAACCCCTGCCTTTTGGCAGGAAAGTGGCCCGGACGCTGAGCAGGTGGCTGCAAACGCCCAGCTGATGGCACTGTGTGTTCGTCAGTCTGCCTGTCGGGGGGAGAGCGGTGGGTTACCTGTTACCTGCCTGTGAGCAGTGCCTAGAAGGATTGTTGCAGCGCCAAACACAGTCCACGACCTGTCGCTTTTACCCTCTAGTTAACACTGAACAGGGGTGCTGGCATCTGAAAACTTGGCAGAGGAGGAGGCTGCTGTGCATTCAGAGACCGTAGCCTGGGCACAAGCTGGAGCTGGAGGCGATGGCAAGGACAGTGTGAGGAAAAATCAATGTCAACAGAGACATTATTCCAGAAAGGAGACAGAGGAGTCCTGCAACTTTATTCATGAACAAAGGGAGAGGTCATGGGGCATTTGCCCATGGGGTTTCTCAAAATGTTGGAGGATACAGCCCCTTTTTTTTCCTAATTTCCTGGCTGCATCACCCTCTTCCTTTCCCCATTGGCTGAGGTACTTGCAAGGCACAGACTTCCAGATTTGCCTACTGTATGTTCTCCTTAATATGCAACCCCTTTTTGTATATTAAATTATATTCATATTCTATTAAATCTTCTTCTTCTCTCAGTTCAGGAATTTAACATGACATTGGCTGAGCAGCAGTCCATGTCAATTAGTAACATTTTCTGAAACTGATAGTTTCTCCCCTTACTTCCTTATCTAAAAGTCCCTGGCTCTGTCTATAAGTAGATTCACACAGTCAGTTTGTAAAGACACATTAATCTTACTCCTTTCAGCAGCAATCTTGGTTCTACTCTCGGGAGATGTGGGTGGTATGAAAGTCTGAGGAGCAGCTGGTGACAGCCCCACCCCTTCCTCTCTAGGACAGCCAGCTATGACTACAGCGGAACATCATCAGCACTTTCTAGGAAAGAAGGAGATGCAGCTGTCCTGTTCCACTTCCCCATGGCATCTGCCTGCTTTCTGGGGGAGAATGAACCATGCTGCAACTAGCCGGAGACTTCCCACGCCCATGGGAGCCACTGATCAGTGACGAAGCTCCACAGCTTGCACCTCTAGAAGATGTAGCTGTTGCTAGAGACCTAAAATGCAAATCAGACTGTCATAGTGCTCAAGAAAGCATATGTGCACTGTGTACACTTTCCTTCACAGAAACGGGTGACTACTGCTATGGCGATTTGGACATGCCTGGCTTGAAAACCTGCCATTTGCTGTCCAGCTGGTCAAATGGGAGGCTTTCTGGTCACTGACCAACATTTATAATTAATAGCATTTTTTACTGAACCCTCCTGGGGGCATGTCTTCTTTTGAAGTAGCTGAAGTTTTGCTCAGGCAAGTAGAGTTTTACTAAAGTTGTTGGAGACACTTAAAGTACTTTGTAAAAGCTTTAAAGAGCAGAGAGAAGGCAGAGTGATGGAAGTGGCAAATTTGCAAACATTTTTGCTGTTTTTGTGGTGACTTGTGTTGTCTCAGGGCTTCTGCCACATCCCCACAAGTACCCTAGACCTGGGTACCAGCAGCACTCATTGCTGAATTTCCTGTCCCCACCATGCCCCAGTGTCCCTCAGTACCTGCTCCTGCAGGCACCTCTCAGGCCCTGAGCTCCACAGCCCTCACCCACCTGGGGATGCTGAGGGTGCCTGCAGAAGATGGCCTGAGATGGCCGCAGGGGCACACCTGCCATTAGAAGAGCCTGCATCCATGTTGGTTTGTGTGCCCAGGGTCGTGGGGGCAGCTGTGGCCTCTTGGAGGACAAGCGGGGAACAACACGTGGCACTTTGCTCTGCTACTGTCACTAACTGAAGGAAATTCTAATTTTAAAATGTAATGTACTGAAAGCACTAGTCACTTTAGGGTGCTCTTGGTTTTAATTTAAGTGCAGTGAAATCCTGAAGGAACCAGTATCAGTCTTCCCGAGTTACTGGAGCCAGTGAGAAATGCCTAATTTCCTCATGTGTTCTCAAAGTAAGCACATCAAATAAATCGAAGTGTTTCAATTACAAGTGGACCCAAGACAAAACACATTCTAAGGAAAAGATTTAGGTTTCTTAGATCTGAATCTATCTACCCTATCTCTGAGTGAAATGTAGACAGATTGCACTTATGGGTTTGTTGCTTGTGCCAACGAGGGACCCAGCAATTAGAAATTTCTCTTAAATACTTCTTGAAGAACAAACTAAAACACACCATGCTTAAGCCCTTTGGGTCCCTGTTCAAATCATTTTAGGATGACATGGTTAAAAATGCTTGATCCTGCCTATCTGCTCTCCATTCTGCTTGTAGTGCAAGTAAGTGGGGAGGCACAGCCAAGTGCAGTTGAAATTCCACCATAACATTTTATATCGGAGTCAAGACCTTGGTTTACCAAGCACTAACTTACACAGACAGAGGAACTGTAGGATGCACATGCAAGCAGGTAGCAACACATCTGTGTCTTGTTGCTAGCATTAGGGACAAAGCAAGGGGATCAAAGTTTAAAATAGCAGCATAACTACATGGCCATAAACTACATGACTGATCCTGTAAAAGGGAGGACAGAGGTTGGAATTGTCCATTTACCTAGCTTCACTGAAGTTACTGGGGCAAGCCAGAGCTGCAGAATGCACACAGCTTCTATTTTCTGTCCCTGAGGACATTTGAACTGTGAGACACTCAAATTTGACATCTAGCTTGAAAAAAAACAGAGGGAGAGAGAGGGAAAGATGGAGAACTTTCTCCTGGATGGCAGAAGCAAGAGTCAGAGCACAACCATGACTGTGGGATGCCTCAGGTTCCAGGAGAGCTAGAAGAGGAGAGGATCATGGAGGCAAGGTTTGGGTGGGGGAGAGGTGTAGATTATACATGAACTCGAGGCTGGGGCCAAGGGCTTGGCTTTGGAAAATCACAGAGAGCAGCAGAGAACTGAATCAGAGAACTGAAGCACAGCTGGGTGATGTTTGGGTGAGTGAAGAGGAGTGTAAGGTAAACAGGTAGAAGGGAAGTAGCTGAACATGTGGACAGCAGAAGCACAGGTTGAGTTTTGTGTGTGGCATGAAGATCAACTGTCTTTTCAAAGAATAGAAAAAAATAGGACTGCAGTGATTGAGGTGAGGTGAAAAAGGTGACTCGTGTGGTCCTCAAGGAAAAAAAGAGTTATAAAAGAAAGCCACATTTCTGCACTTCTGTGAAGGCAATGTTGCATATATTTGTGTGACCACTTCAGGGAGCAGTAATGGATGAAGGATCTGACCCTTTAACTTCTCAGATCTTGCAGTGAATTCTGGCTGCACAGCAAAAGAAGATTCACAGCAGGAAAAAATACCCACAGCACTTGGGCTTGATGAGCCATGGCTCTCCTTAAGCACAAGAAGCTGGGGAACATGAAAGGGTGTTCTAATCCTGTCCTACACTTAACTGAAACTCAGAGGCAGCAGATCACCTTTGCCCCCAAACGCAAATTTTCTGCTACCTCCTGGAGAGCAATAACCTCTAGGTGCATCACCTTGGGTTGCAGTCTGATAAGCCAGCAGAAGGACGCAAAGACAGGAGCTGGGGGAGGTCAGGTACTGCCAATGCCAGTGCTTTGTGCACCATCTCCTGACTCTGGGCTGGGCCAGTTGGGAGGTGAGCTCCTCATCTGTTCACACTTCCAGCAGCACTCATAGGCTGGCTGTGTCCCATACAGAAATCATGCGAGGCGTGTGCACTACAGGCTGTAGAGGCACAAATGCTGACACAAGTCAGCCCTGCCTTGGAGGAGGAGGGGCACAAAGGGTTGACATTTGTCAGAAAGTCATCAAGCTGGCAATCGTCCTTTAGGCAAGAGGCTAGCAGAGCTCACAGCAGTCCGGGCTCATTGTGAGCCCACCCTTGGGACTGGCTTAGACGACAGAGGGGGTACAGAGAGAACAGGTCTCAGGAAGGGTCACTGGAAACCACACCACCCAGCTGCAGCACCACATCTCATCTCAGCACAAGGCTTTCCAGAGCTGGAGCTGGTCCAAGAGGTGCCTTTGTAGACTGGAGACTTGCACTGGGATTATTTTTGTGGGGAAAGATCTCATGTCATGGGCTCTAAGAAGATGAACTGCCCTTTGCTGGTTGTTTTTTTTTTTTTTTTAATTAGATTAGATAAAGAAAAGAGCAGTTTGTTCTTACAGGAGAAATTAGAGGATAAGAAATGCTGCCTTTTCCTTTCAGAGAGCTGCACTCAGTCTCCAGTTGGGACCGTGAGAGAGAGCACCATTGCTGGGGAGCTTCCAAACCCAGAAAGTGCTGTGCATCCATGCATGCTATGGGAAGCAGTTGTACATTGTCAGGGCATTAAAGGGCGTTAAATTACATTCCCTAATGAGCTCTGACCTGCTGGTGAGATCCAGCAGCCCAAGCTACTTCCATTTTCTAGGAGCTCACTCAGTCAAGCAAGGCCCATTTGGTCTCCTGATCTTCATGCACAGGGGTAAGAACAGGTCCAGTGCCCCACAGGAATAAATATGGCTCAATACACACTGAGTTGAGCTGAGCTATTTATGGAGGATATGGCAGAGCCAGTGTGCTGCTGAATAGCTGTGGTGCTTCTCCCATCTGAGGTCTGTGAGGGAAGCTGTGGGCAGCCTAAAACCTGCACAGCTGGCATGTGTAACAATGCCCTTCTGGCTCTGCTTGGGGAAAGGGGACATGGAAAATTTTCTCATCAGCATGGGTCTGAGCACAGAAATTGCTCCTGCTAACACCCAGTGAAAATCAGTTGCTGGCTTCTTTATAGTGTTGCTTAATAAAAGGCACAATGTGTTTCAGTGAATATGCATTTCCTGTGATGCTATTTTAGTGTCAAAATTACTCTATCAGCAGCCTGTTTAAAATGGGGTTATGATGGAGCACCAATCTTATTAGCTAATTGTGCTTGCTAGTCTGTGGCTCTGTATTTCACAGCCACATTACAATGGTTGGCTGATGGGCTCTGCAGCCAGGATACTTTTAATTCCCCCTGGATTTCATTATTGTGACTGCAAAGGAAGGAACAGAATAGCAGATGAAGCTATTGCTCTTTAGGCTTATGATGCTGCCTATGCCTTGTACTGAGCTCTGCCCTTAGGGTGAACGAGTTGGCAGGACTCATCTGGAAGAGTGAAAACAAAAATTTTGTATGCATGTGGGTTTTGTGATACAAAAAAATTTAACCCTTTGACTCAGGAGCAGCTGCTGGGGTTTTTTTCCAAAGAGTAGACTACTTCAGTGTGAAGTGCTAATAATTTTTAATAGTTTTCACCTGCACAAGCACATCATAGGTATATCTGGACATATGTAACATACTCAGTACCCCGTGATGTGTTACTACTGTCACACCAAAGTGCTCTGTGTCCTGGCCTGCAGCACTGCATAATTTCTTACCAGACCTTCCTAACATTTTTAATACCAGAACAGGCAGCAAGGACAACTTTTCCCCCTTGCAAAAGTAAGACACTCAAGGAAGGCTCTCTCCAAAAGCTCCTTCTATTGCAAATCCAATGATGCTCAGACAGCAAGGGCTCAATTTCTTCATATGACTTTTCAAAACAACTCCACGTAAATTTTTAATTATACACTATAAAGAAACACTCCACTGCCATCCCTCCTCTAAGCATGGCACGGATAATACTCTTGGATCCCTTCTGAGCTTTCCAGCAGCCCAGTTCAGAGGAAGGTCTCTGAGCTCTGGCACCTCATTTACTATTTACTGCCCTTTCTATTTTCCATTACCTTTTCCCTGCTTACTGGTTTTCTAGCTTGATCCCTCTAGAAACGTTCACTGGAAAACATCTGCAGGACCTCAGTGGGAGTGGGCAGAGCTACAAGGTGCAAATACACGGCTGCTCCAGAGCAGCCTGGACAACAAACAAGGTTTTGTCATTGCTGGGACTTACCCCAGTTGATGCCACGCCCCTAGCTCAGCAGGTCATCAATCCATTCCCTCCTTCCACCTACTTCGTTCACCGTGTCATGGCTGTAGCCCTTCTGGAGCCTAGCCCCGGTTTGTAGCCACACATCAAATATTTAGCTTATTTCAAACAAGAGTTCATTTGCCCCCATGGCTCAAAACCTCAATGCTTTTTACTTGCCTTGTTATGTGCTATTCTTAAAGTAAATTCAGATGGTAATTATGGAAAGGTGGGGGGCCCCGGCCCACGAATAGAAAGAAGTGAACAGAAATTCAGAGACTTGTGTATAGTTCTCCTACACTCTTCATTCAAGCTTTGATTCCTTATTATTTCTTTAAGAAGCTTAATAGCTTTTCAAGCTGTTCATTTTCTGGGAAATTCAGACCTGCAAGCACTTATGCTGTTTTTTTGGGGGAGCAAATTACATTTTTATAAAGCTGTCAAACTTCATCTTCATCATAACCAGCATGAACCTCACATGCTCTTCTGGCAGGCTGGTCTCCTGCTGCAATGCAATACAGACATTTCTGAGGTTTTCTTGTCCTTTTGTTGTCCCATAATGCACAAATACAACACCATAGCTTTCAAAAGCAAGCTGTGATGCTCCTTGCCTGGAGACAGTAGGGTTTCTGTGCCCATAAGGAGGAAGAACTCCTCTGCAGACCTCCTACCCAACCTTTCAAAACAGGCAGCAAACTCATGCTTTGAAATCCCTTTACTTCATTCAGCAATGTTCAACATTAGGTACTAAGGTTTGTTGCTGTCACTAGGGGCAGTGCAACTTTAAGACATTTGAAAGATACCCAGCACGCCTCCCAACAAGTGGATTTTTCTTCTTGCAGAAAGCAGGCAGTGAACTACCAAGACCCACTAAAGGACTGGGATCCTAAGGAGGAGATTTTCTAGAGGATTGAGTTTTCAGATATTTTAACTATCAGAAGAGGAATGAGTCTGAGGTGTTCATGTCTGTATCATTTCTCTTGCATAGGAGGCAAATTCTACTCAATTGCCTCTTGCAGATGTAGAGGTATTTTTAGATCCCAATTTCACACATAACCTTACCTGCCCCTATTTCATTCATCCGTTCTCCTGCAGTATCTAAGAACTGACTGATCTTTAATGTACTCGGCCTTCATGGAATCCTCATCTTTGAGGAAAGGGAGGCACAGAGACAGAAAGTGGTAAGTCCCAGGAAACAGAGAACTTTGGTGGAGCAGAAGTGTGTTAGCCCCAGGCAGGTGTCCAAATCTGAGCCATCCCTCTCCTACCTGGAAGCAAAGATGGGAGGACATGGCAGGTCCTGCAATCAGAAGTGTCAGACTACCCTGCTCCACCTGGCATTGCTAATGCCTAGCAAGTCTTTTTTATCCAAGGTTTGTATTCAGGACTTAATATTTAAAACTAGAATACAAGTAAGACCTATCAGAAAAGTAATTAAAAATGGGAGAGATTACTATTTCTGGGACTGTGGTAGACTTTTTTTCCCCCAAGGGCACAGGGTTTAGGTCTGTGATTTCTTCTCCAGAGGACTGCAGTGTGAAATATCTGCTCACCCATTTGTCTCCCACTTTATTACTGTCAGCTGAGGTAGTGAGATACAACAATTTCATAGCTTCTGTCATAGGCTTTATTTCTAGCTTTGACTGCCCTGGTAAGGGTCTCAGAAAATCTGCTCTGGTGCTGTATTTTCTTCCACATTACTTTTAGTGTATCTAAGGTAAACAAGAATGAACACTAGATTAAGATTATGGCAGTAGGTGTCAGAAAAACAGTCTTTTTAGGTTTTCTGTGTGCAGGAATGCAAGCTCCATCCATTTCACACATTCATAATTTAATAGTAATGATTCATAATTTAATAATTCATAGTTTAAACAGCAATTAGAAATTCTAAATAATCACTCCCTGGGCACTAGCTAACCTTCATTAAGCATCTAAATACCGGTGACTAAAACTGGGTCAGTGGCCCACAGTGGTGGAGGGAAGGAGCCATGCAAAGTCCAGCTGGGCTCCTTGGCTCAGAAAAGGCCTGTTTGCTGCACACTAGATGATGCATAAAGAGGGTCCCAACCGCTACACATGGCAGGAGAGCTCCTTCAGCAGCCAAGGACATGTGCTGTGTTGCTAGCAAGGAGACTGGTCCTTCATCTCCAGTGGAACAGCAGGGTCTTTCAGGGAGTGGGGAACTGAGAAGGCATCTACCTGTGCTGTTCTGCAATTGCAAATACCAGGAAGTGAGTCCCAAGGCTAAGTGGTCAGAGGTACGTGCCCACAGCATGAAGAGTATCTTGGCAGTGGGAACTGCTGTGGGGTTGAAGGAAAAATCCTGCTTCTGCAGCTCCAGTCTTCTCTTTCCAGCTCCCTGCTAACACCAGGAGAACAGGGTTTTCTTCCACACTCCACCACAGCAACCTGAAATTTTCCTTCGAAGTCCCATGTGCTATTCTGTTCTCCCTGCATATGCTTCTCTCACTAGCCTTGTGCAGCCCACACTTAGGTGCTTGTTTTTTTTCCCTCCTTGAAGTCATGAAACTCTTGTTTCAGAGCATTGATCTCTGCAGACAGTGCTTCAGTTCCTCATTCCTACAGAGGGTAAAGAAAGCTAAAAAGCTCCTATTCTGCAATTCCGACACAAGTCAAATACAGTGGAAACCAGACAGGGTTTATACAGCCTGTATGTTTCATACCTCCTGCCCCTAACACCTCTACTGATGAAGGGTATCTCTGGAGTATCTTTTGCTCTTTTAGTTTTGTGCAACTAAACCCATTTAGCCATACAGCTTCATTGTTAATAAACCATGAAATAGACACTCTGAGCCAAGGGGACATACCTTCAGTGGACCTGCAGACCACTGACATGCAGCAGAACACTGGATCCACAGCATGGACCCTGCCTGTGAGCAGAGGTCGATGTGATGGACTGTCCAGTCCTTTTCCTCCAGATGGTATTGACTGATTAGCCACAACAGCATCAGTCTCCGTTTCAGATGTAGCTGTAGTTTCCAGATAAAGTAGACCATCTCATGCAAATACATACTTTACATAATACGTGCTGAAGTGGTTTGTAGTAAAGAATAGAAGCAGAAGACATGGTTCAGCTTATTAGTGCATTAGTATATTAGTGTAAAAAAAATGGCATCAAAAATCAGATATATGCTATGCCTATGGGATAGAATGGAGAAGGAAAGAAATCTTTGTGACTATATGTGCCTCTGTTATTGCTTCTACTCACCATCCATCTTCAGACATCCAAGGTGTTAGAACAACTGTGCAGAATGAGGAGTGTGCACAGGACTTTGAAGAACAAGGGAATGGTGCCACAAGAGATGCTGTGCTGGGATATGTAGCATGGCTCATTATGCATAACAAGATCTCCCTCATGCCTCTCTACTGTTCATTGCCCCACAGCAATGGGGCTGCCCTGGTAAGGCAAAGCATCTTATGATCCAGTATGCTCCAAATAGCCTTATGAGCGCTGAGAGTCCTGCTTCCTAGGTATGAGCAAGGACTCTTCTGCATGTGCAACCACAACCTCACCTTTCACAGTGAAGAACTTTCCAACTGCTTCTGTGTATTACTGACCATCAGCAGACCCTATACAGCCTATTAGAGAGGCTGAGGAGTGTGGTGATGGGTGAAACTGTTAGCCTAAAGGGGCAGATTCCAACACCCTGGAGAGAAGCTGAGGAGTAGATGTGAGAGAGAAAGACAGCAGAAATATCCTGCCTTTGCTCTACTAAACCCTATTCACGCATCCATCTCAGAAAACATTAGCATCAGAATGCTCTTCTTGGTACCAGGACAATATGCTGAAGAGCAGGCACAGAACAAAGTAAAACTTCAGAAAAAGTTTGGCTTGCTTCTCAGGAACATGATATTGTATTCCTAGTAAGAGCATGGCTTACACACACCACATGGAAGATACAGAAATTTCTTTCTTACTTAAAAGGAAAACTTTATTTTGATACATTAAAAAATCTATACATTTCTTAGACTAAAATACAGTTTTGCATCAGTATCCTGGCACAATGTCAGTTTACACAGAAAATCTAAGATTAGATCAGCACTGTTAATTTCTTTTCTCTTCCTGCATTCACAGCTTGCAGTATAAAATAGTTTAAGTTCTCAAGACAACAATGAACAGTGTCACATTTACTTTTCCCATTTTCAAAGGAGGTGGCATTCCACTGGAAAAAGGAGCACTTGTTAGTTGATCTTGATTCAATATAAATCACTAAGCCAGTCCAGGGGTTTGATTGCCCTGTTAGAAGTATGAGTAAAGGAGCATGAAAAATTTGTTTCCAGATGAAGCTTTGATGGACTATGAGAATGCAAGTACTGTCAAGCCTTTAAAATCTGTTCAGAAGATTTTCCTTTTTCCTTAGGGTAGTTTCTGTAATCAGCAACACAATTCATTATACAGAAATAATTATTTTCTATAGGTACAGTATTCCACCTTCATTTTGCTCTGAAGAGCTCCAGAGTAAAATTAAAGTGGGACATGGGAGATGTTGCTGTGAGATGTCTGAATTGGAATGTAAATTTTCTTAACTACTGTGAAGATCCTGCAGAATATTTTCTATCTGCTCTCCATGGCTCCACCTAACTTCTGGCAGCTGCTTTCTGGCCTACATTAGAAACAAAACCACTTTTTGGTTTTCTCTTCCCTCACTCCCCTAGGAGACACTATGAAATTGTCTGTGGTGCTGTTTTTCAAATGAGAGATATTTTCCCATTTCAGTCTGAGCAGCAGGGAGGGACCAACTAACATGGAGGACACATCGTATTTGAGAGTTAAAAAACATGATTAAAGCAGGAACTCCAGTTAGTGCACAACTTCTGCTGGGTCAGCTTCCTAACTTCACTAAACCTCTTGGAAATAAGCTGCCCCTATTCCCACTAAACCCAGAAAGGAGAGGTGGTACACTTGAGGAATGGTAGCCACCTATGCTGCCAGCATAAAAAAGGAATGCTCTTAGATATCTATTTATAAATCACATACTTAGAGAGGCCATAGCTGTCTTTAGCATTACCGAAATTAGGGTAGTTCTGTTAAAGTCAGTTGGTACTTTTACTCTGAATTCTTGGAACTTTGGTTCTAAGGGGAGTCTCATGTTTCTGTAGAAAAGTACCAAATGCTTATAATACCAAAATCTGCTAATCACATTAAAATATGATGATTTGACCTCAGTGAGACAGGGGAGTAGAATCTGATGGGCATTTGCTGGTTATCTGCTAGTTCCGTTTTAACAGATGTCTGTCAAAAGAATGCCAGATAGTTTAGCCTCCAAATAGATATTTTCAGATCAATTCATGCTACCAATTCTCCTCAGAAATATTTTCATAATCCTGGTCTCTGAGGAGCTTTGGCTTGATTGTATCAGATTGCAAGACTCATCACAGCTCCATCCCAGACCAGAAATTTTGCCTTTTATATATGACCCACATCACAAGAGACGAGTTTCATCTCTTCTCTCATCTCTTCATATATAGAAGAAAAAAAAATACCTTGAGAACAGTATTTGCTATAGAACACAAGAAATACAGATTTACTAGTCTCGATAATCTTGTTACATGATGGAAATAACAGTAGAGATGAAATAGTTGGAAGAGCACTTTAAAATGAATTATTTAGAGTAAACTTCCATCATCCCAACAAAGAAGCTGAGTGCAAAAAATGCATCAAATAAGCCTGTTGGGAAACATGAGGGTTGTTTTGTTGTTTTTTTCACAAAGATGAAATAGAATTTCTGATAATGTGACACAAGCTGTTCAAGAAACAATGGGCTAGTGATATTTAGATTTAGTAAATAGTATCTGCACAGGCCAAGCCATGATTTAATAAACAGGAATGCTGTCAGGTATCTACTTATAAATCTTAAGACTGTTTCTTAAGATGACTGTGCCATATTCAATATAGCATGTAATACGCACTCTTAACTAAATGCTCACTAGATGGTGATGAGTATATGTCTGCTACATGCATTTTATTCTGACTCTATAACATACATTCATAGAATACATCAAAACCACTCAGAGCAAACCACTAAAGTGCATGCCCTGAGGGCACATTAAGTATATTGTCTCCAACACTGGCTGCTCAATTGCCAGAACACTGATACAGAAAGGGCTCAATTTTGCTTTATATCCCCATTATGTGCTGAAAGAGTAAGAGCTAACATCCCCTGCTCCCTCCATGAAAGGGAGCACTGTGGAACAGGCTAATTGCCTGCTGCAAAAAAAGCCCTTTCAGAAAGAAGTAACCACCCTGAGAAGATGCTGTACAGAAATGCAGGGAGCAAGTCTTGGATCAGTTATTGGGTAAGTGGGCCTGTGTACTGGGTTAGGCTGGATGGAGTTAATTTTCTTTTCAGCAACCTGCAAGGTGCTGTGTTTTACATCTGCAACCAAAACAGTTGGTCGTTGGTTGTATGCTTACACGAAGCTTTACCTGCTGCTGAGCAGTGCCTTCACAGGGTCAAGGCCTTCTCTATTTTTCACTCCACGACCCCACCAGTCGTTTGGGGTTGGGCAAAAGAATGGGAGGGCACATATCCAGGATAGCTGACCTGAACAGATTGAAGAAATACTCCACACTATATAAGGTAACACTCAGCATCTAAGTGGGGTGGGTGTGGTTCCAAAGCTGCTGCTGTTGGAGATTGGCTGGGCATTGGTCTGCTGGTAAATGATTGCCTTTGCTTCCCCCTCCCCCCTCCTCCCATTTGCTTACTGAACTCCACTTACATGAGTGTTTTTGTCTTTTCACTGCTCTCTTCTACCCTGCTGCAGGGACTGAGCAAGGAATGTGACAGTCATGGGTCTGCATTGAACTGCATTTTCCACTGTTAGTTCTCCCTTCTAGGACACACTTTCCCAATGCAGAAAGACCTTCATTTACTATGCCAATCTAAGGCCACATTAAGAAGCCCATCCTGGTTCTGGCAGCTGGGAGCTACTAGAAAGCAGAAGATGCAAATCTAAGCTGGCCATCCCATGTGTTAAATCTAGTTGTGGAACAGCAGTGAAACTCTAGAAGTGATTGGTTGCACTTCTAACCACAGTGATGGAGTAATATCAGACAAAAAAAATCCTACCTCAGAACTTTAGCTTAGCACCTGCTCTCCCTCTCATTCAGTCCAGATGATATCCTGAATCATTACCTTGGGAAGGTAAAAGGGAATGTGGTAAGATCAAGGGATAAAGGGGAGCTGACACTGTCATTTGCCACTCTTTTACTCAGCAATATGAAAATGAGACCCAAAAGAACAACAAAAAAATTTCTTCGTTTTGAAGAAGCAGTAAAGATGACATGGTGCTGTTCAACTTCCAAACAGAAAACATAATGTGGAAAAAAATTTAACAATTTAAAGAATGGTATGCCTTTTTTCTGTTTGAAACCTAACTGGTCAGAGGTTATGATGCAGAAACCAAATGCTGAGAATCAGCAATCTCAATGATTTTGTTTCTAAATCCAAATTGTCCAGCCTAAATCTCCAGTCTTTGAACACTACTCAATTCAATGGACTTTCTGAGATGATTTCTCTGTTTTAGCTGTCTCATCTGCTCCTCCTGCATTGTTATTCTCAGTGCAGCATCACTCTCTGCTTAGTCTAGACTGCTTCCCACAAAGCAGACCATACACTGGCTTTAATAACCAACAGTCAAAAACAGTATTTAATACATCACAGCTGGCAGACCCCAGCACCCCTACTGCCAAAAGTTATGCATGGGATTTATTTGCCAAAATTTATGCATGGCATTTATTTGCCAAAATGTCCTCCTACTCCACTATCCCCACTAAGAAAGGAAAGCAGTCTAAATTTGTCCTGAAAAGTTGTCTTTTCAGAATTCTGTCTTCTGCTTATCTCTGTGCAGAAGACAAAGCTGGAAGAGGGCAGATTGTAGTTTGTTTGCAAATGGACTTCAGAGGACATTTGAAGCTTTAAAGGGCGACTGGAAAGCCTGTGTCTGGATGGAATGCCTTTTTGGCAGGACTGAAAAGCTCTGCATGCTGGATATACACTCAAGAATGGTGCACATGTTTTTATTAAGAACTTTGTAATGATATAGAGTTCTCACTTAAACATTACAACTATCCATAGAAAACTGTTGCCTGTATCTTTTAAACATCATGTAAATAAACAAATTTATTTTTAAGACAGGATAAACTGCTATAAAAATGGTGCACAATCAAGTCATACAAAAATACAAAATTTGTTACCAACTGCAGTCCTAGTTGCAATTACAGAGAACAGTTCCCACTCAGGGCTTCCCAGTGAGTGGAGAACACAAATCTGTGGTACCAGTCATGGCAGAATTTTTTTATCAAAATGAGCAGAATACAAGGCTTTCTTCATTAAGCACTTCCAATAACCTCCAAACAAGATGAAAACTAGATTTTCTGGAAGCAACTGGGTACCTAGTAAGTCTTTTAGCCGTGAAAACCAGCTTCTAGGATTCATCTAAGCCAGTTTTTTAATTTGTGGTGCTAAACCCCTCTGATCTACACAAATACTGGTGTTGAGTACCACTGCTGTCTTAGACACTGGTACTGCAGGAATGTCTCGTCTCCACAAAACTAAGGCTGCTCCAGTGCTTCTTCTGGGCAAGTCTGACCTCTAACTTGCTCTGAGATGCCTCACCTGTGCTGCAGTTTGAATCCTAGGCTGAAGCTCTAGTCCAGTCAGCACTTACACAGATGTGTACGTTACAATTTCCATACTTAGAGAGCCCTCCTGATGCTAGTAGAGTTACAGATACAGTACACTTAAATGAGTAAGTGCTTCCAGGACTGGATAATTCTCTTTGCCTCCCCAATAGCTATCCTTTCTATATGTATCTCTATTTTTATACCTTTAAAATAGTTTGAGATCTGTGACATGAAAAGTGTAAATTGTTTTAACTGGCTTACAGAAGGAAAAAAAAAAAAAAAGGTAACAAATATAAGTTACCAAACGACTTCTGGAAGCAAAAGTGAAATGTTTTACTATTGCCAAAAACATAAGAGCACTAGTTAGCTAAATGATACTACATACTTTTTTAAACCTTCAGCAGCAAGTTAAAAGTCTGATAGTCTGAAAGGAAGCACAGTTAACTGCTTACTTACCAAACCTTGATTACACGTGTTGTGCCTGTCTTTACTAGACATACCTCTATACTCCATCATAAAGCTTCTGTAGAAAGGCTCTTACTCTTTCAAAAGATTTTCTGGAATGGAGTGATTGAACCATTGAGGCATCATTATTTGTAGACAGCTTGTATTTAGTGCAATAAGTTTAAAAATTCTGCTCTGAAATATTAACTTTACAATAACAAAAATAGTTTTCTTAAAAAAATGTTAACAAAAGGAATATATAGCATAGACAGATCATTAATTCTTAGCAAATACAGTTAAGCATTTACCATTTCACTATGCTGAATAATTGAATATTAGCATTCATATCTGGTGAGCTTCCAGACTGAAAAGATATTTATGTATCTAATAATAATAAAAAAGCATGTTCTCTTGTCATTATTTAATAACTTCAGATAACTATCCTGGCAGCTACACTTCCAAAGGAATGTTTCTCTGCCCTTTCTGGCTTTAGCCACCCACTACACTATGTACAAATATGGATCAAACAACAGGCAAGGAATGATCCCTTCTACCTCCCAGAGCTCTCTCATTAGATGAAATGAAGCATACAGTACTTTTTAATGTACAGCAGTACAATTAATTTCTCTTCCCATCCTCAGCATCTTTGTATCTAGTCATGAATTAATCATGAGTATGGCTAAGACTGAACTTTAACAATCTGTTATTTCACTTGCCCGTATCGAGAATCCGTACCCTTCAAAGGAACACTGCTGAAGTGTGAAGGAGGCTACTGAACTCAAGGGGAGCATAGAGGGCAATGGGTATGAGGGGTAAAAGTAGGGTAAGCAGGAAGTTAATTGCATATAAAAATTATCTGTCCCCATTTTGTAGGTTCTGTTTAATAGGAGATGCAAGGGCTCCCACACACCTAAATACCTGAGGAGTTGGTTATTGTGATATCTGGTACTGGTAAACAAAACTGCCCTGCCAGGGCTGTAAAGGAAAATAACTCCTTACAAACACATTTGAACTCAACAAATTTTTGCTGAAACCACCTCTTGAAAAAATAAATTTGAGATCTTTTCTTGATTTTAAGGATTTCTGTACATGTCCCAAATTTAATGCAAATTTAAAAGAAATTAAACAAGTAAAACTCTCAGCAGATTAGCAGTGTCATGGGAAATCTATCTCTAAACCCAGTCATGATTTCAGATTATCTTTACAATGATACTTCCTCCAGATTTTAAAATATCAAGCAGATAAGAATCAACATTTCCATGACCACAACAAATAATTTAAGAAATGGAACAATGATAAAGCTGCTTGTAAAAGCCACCCGTATGAAAAGAGTACATGTTTCACAAAAATAATTGTTAAAAAAAGTTTTAAATCCCTGTTCCTTTTCTCTGATTTTGGCTGTTTATTTTTATATATATATATATATATAGTATGTATGTATATATGTATATATATACTGTTTTGGAATGTCAATGGGTTCCAATATGGCTGGCTAGTTTCAAGATGAACTTGCTCCAGAGGCCTAGAAAACAAAGTCATACAGTACAGTCTTAGACAGATGCCAAAGGACAAGGAGAAACTGAGTCAAAGGGGGTCACTGGAAGCCATAAAGAAGGAAGCATAAAAAGGTGGGGTTTTTTATTGTTGTGCCCTGATACAAGAACAGAACTACCTAAAATGTTTCCTCATCTCTGCTACTAATATCTACTTTAAATACAACTGCACTTAGGGCATTTCACTTAAAGAAATAATTGCAATATCTAAGAAATATATATATTTCAAGGAAACTGAAGCAAACCAGTAAAGACTCTGTTTTTAAAAGAAGATAAAAAGGTAGTATAGATGTAATTTTCAGACATGTAATTTTGGGACTATGGGTACTATTGTTACATAACAGACTTATGAATGATCCTATTATAGATATGAGGTCCTCTATCACTGCTTTGGGGAAAGGTATCAGAAATTTAACTGTTGTGTCCCATCGTCATCAGGACGTGAGATCCTGGTATTTCAAAATCAAATCAACTGGAGTGAATGCCCAAAAATGGAAAACCACAAGGCCCAAACAGTTCCAAACAAGACAACCACATGAGAAGCAGAACTGGGAGTAATTCAGCAGGGGACTTCCACTCTGAGCCTCAAGTGCTCAACATCTTCTCTCAGCATCCTATGAAGACTTTCAACCAGTACCAGGCTAAGAGCTTAGAAAAAATTTCCTCTAAGAATAAGACCACCTTTAGTGGTGGTAATTTGCAAGTACTTGGCTTGCACTTTTACAAGGGTTGGGAGTGAATTAATTTTTTTAACATCCAAGCTTTAGGCAGTCAAGTACTAAAGTGTAAGTAGCAGTCTGTGCCAGCTCTGACAACAGCATAAATAAAAAACCACTTAAGGTAAACCAATTATTTGAAATAGAGTTTAACATAAAATTTTGAACTGAATTTTTTGTGCATATGACTAGAGAGTTTGCACACCGAATTCTCCATCATTTTCATGGCACATTTGCATTCATAGCAATTAACTTGCTCCGAAAATCCCAATGTTAATGTCTGCTTGACCAGCTAGAATTACTCCCAGAAGAAAACAGTAAATGAGCATAGAATTAGTTTTTTATATGTACAAACATAGCAGCATTTAGGCATAAGCAAATCTAGAAATTGGTATGCCATCATGAAATAGCAAAACACACAAAGCTACACATCTATCCAATCTACAGCAGGAACTCATTCCAGCTTAGTCAAAAAAAGCTCATGCAACATGGCTTCACATACATTGTTGAAAAAGTAATTTTTTCTGTTAGCATACACTTATTTAGATTCCATTTAGTTAAAAAATTATCCCCATGGTATGGAAATTAAGAAGATCCCAAACACTCTGAGAAAGTGATGATGGAAAAATGTTCTATTTGACAAAATCATAATGTATGATGACAAATCATACCTTGCCCAGCCTGGCTCTCCGTTATATGCCCTCTGTTCTCCACCTCCAAACTTATCCTCCTATCTGTTATCTGTACCATGTATAGTGTTCTTATTCCGGCTACTCAGACATGCAATGCCTTCCTAACAGGCACACCATAAGTAAAACAGGCTGCAGAAGCATAAATGATGCATTGTTCACTGTCTGTGCATCTGACAGTGTGAGATGGAAAGAGCACACAAGAGACAAGCAACATAAGTAGTTGGCAATAAAACAAACAACTGGGAGAAATGTCATTTGAGCAGGTTGAAAGGAATCACTGTATCCAATTCCTTGGCATTGTGTAAGATAATTTGGTGAGGGCTTTAAATACCTGGTCCTACTTTGCAATAATGGATGCACGCAGTAGTTTTCTTCTTTTGAGGCTTTTGCAGTGAATGTAAGATGAGCAAAAATTGTTCATCTCAGGGCTAAGAAGAGCTCTGAGAATCTCAGAGACATCTTATTTTTAGACTATTCAGCAATTGGGGCTGTCTGCATATACCACATGGCATGCACCACCACTAATCCTAATGAAATGATACTGCATTTGTTTCATATGAGACAGTTCCTTTCATCTTACTTTTACAGGAGATGGTCTCAGCTGTGACAAAAACTCTGCCATCCAGGTGATAGGCAAGCTCACAAACAGAAAAAGCAGAACATCTTGAGTGATACAGAGAACAAAAACTTCTCCTGAAGAAGTGCAGTCAGTAAAGACAAAGAGGGAGAAGAAGTAAAAGTGAAACTCTTGGAGGATCGCCACCTCCTCATCTGCACCTACCATTGGTTTTAGCTCTCTGCCCTCTGCTCCACCTCCCCGGCCAGCTTCTTTCATAGATTTCCTACTATTCTCCACAAACTCCTGGAAAAAAGTAATGAAATGACAAGTGCTTTCATAGAGAAAACATCAAATTTCAAGACAGAACTTCAAGATGTTGTAACTGCTCATCTAGGCAATTTGCATCTCCCACTTCTGCTTAAACTTGACCACAAGGTATCAAAACAGCCTGCCAAATAACCACAAAAAGTCTCCCCCACTTAATTTTGGAAACCAGACAGATGTTCGCTTTGTATGCTCTTACACACAAGTCAATTTTCACATTTACCATGCAATGCTCTCTTTATGGAGAAAGAAGGTAAAAGGCCGACTTTCAAAAAAAATTTAAAAAGCCAAAACCAAACAAAAAAAACCCCACAACAATAAAAACCCCAAACAAACCAGAATCCCATTTATTGCCTTGTATCCTGTGCATAATGTTAGAACTCCATTAAACAAACAGACTTCACGATAATTACTTGCAAGGTTTGGCTGATTTCCCTGTCCTCAATTCAACCTCCTACATTTTCACCATATCATGATTTTCTTTCCATGAAGACTAGAAAACGTGCTATAAGATTTTAAGCAATTTTTCTCTCTTAAAGGCAAGAATTCTGCAGAAAATGTCAGTAAACTTCAGCTGCTGGAGTTTTGTGATATTGACTGCTGACTAAAGAAACCCACAATGCTTTTACAGTTTATACAGTTTTTACAGTTTTCTTCTGAGAGAACTTGCTGCATTTAAATCTTAATTCTGTTAAAAAGCAGCTAATCGGTGGCTGATTTATTTATTATGTACTACAGATTCCGTAGGGGTTTACAAAAAATTTAGCACTAAATTCTTGGCATGGTTTTCCCACAATAATAAAAAAAAATGCTAAGAAATCATGAGAATCTTCCCCTAGCATACACATGAGGGTACATTTTACAGAGACATATTCTACACCTTCCACTTAAAAAACAGTCAAGAAATTTCCTACACAACAACAAAGTGAGGAACTTGAGAAGCAGAATTTTTACATCTTGGTGTCTAGTTATATAGTGAACAGAGAATAACATGAAATGAAAATGGACAAAATGAATTTGCCTTGCAAAAGGCCTTGACAAAACATGTAAGCTCCAGGATAGAACATAAAGCCTGGTATTTCTATGGGTGACAAAGTCCAATTTTGGTTGATGTCTATATGAAAACTCCACTGTGGTCACTATCTATGCATGAGGTACAATAATCTGGTATTTTTTTTTGTCTCTCATATCCAAAGGGAGGTCCTTCTTGGGAAAGTTCAAAAACCAAGTTTTCACTCCTTGTTTTGCTTCTTTCTTTTCTGCATTGTGTCATTTACAAGAAGTGATATCCAAGAGTATGATTCTGCAAGATCACTGCTCATCTAACAGCTAGCAAATAGAAGCCAATACCATGGGAAGGAAGGATCATTACTTATTTGATGCTTATCAGATGACATTGTTTCCTGATCAAGCCACAAACAAGAATGTCAAGGTAAAAAAAACCCAAAAAACCAACCAATTAAAAAAACCCCATACTGAACTAAGCTAGTCCATTCATTCTGTTGTCAAAATACCTATTTTATGGACCCAGATCCTTAGACTTTGAGAGTAAGGGAAACTTACCATGAGAACTTTATCCATGTAGAATTCCCTGCCAGGGCTCCCATCATTGTATTTTGTATCGATGGCAAAACATAAGAAAAGGACATCAACAACCATTTCATAAATGGAAAGGAAGCAGTGAGCAACCAGGAATGCAAAGAGGCAGACAATGATGAGTGGCAGCACCCAGATGGTGTAATCTCGTTGGTAATTCAGCAACATAATGCCGGCCAAACCTGTGCTGCAGACAATCAGGACCTGAAGAAGAAAATGGTAGACAACTCTAATGGCAGAAGCCTTTTGATATTTTTAGTTTTGACTGTTGTTCATATTTTTTGTTTGGTCTGCCAGGGTTAGAACTAGAAGTTATAGACGGTAGGTAACCAAGACCTCTACCTCCAGGATTCCCCACGTCCCTGAGAATAAATGACATTTAATTCATTTTTCAGCAGGTTCAAGTCAATTGTTACACATCCTTCAGCACAAAGTGTATTTTTCAGAGAAAATTACATTTATATTCTACTTTCATCATTCTAGTGTTATACAACATTCCTGTAAAAAAGAACTTTATCCTGTCAATTCTATAAACCCCACAACCAGATGCAATGCATCAACTAACGAATGTGTAGTTGTTTCTTTTCTATTTGGGGTGGAGGGAGAAGTTAGGTATTAAACAATAGTATGTTTGACATTTTGCTAGTGGAAACAACTTCCAAGCTTGTTTAATATCTACTTCCTCTGCATACAGGAGAAAGTAGATTAGAATTCACATGAGGCACTTAATGTAATAGTCTTTACAGAACTACACTATATGTGAGGCCCTAACAGATATTCCACTGGGTACCAGTCTGGTTTTGACAAAACCAAAAAGACTAAATTGGTGTTGCCACTTGATTTTTTTGAACATTTCCGAATGTGTTATTATGAACTGCAACTAAACACAGTTATTAAATAGGTCAGCTTTTACGAAAACACCACACTGAACTTGTAGTGGAGATGCTGATAGTGTAGCATTATTTTAGATGACACTAATTTTTATATGCACTGTTCATTTGAACATTTCTGTCACCTGAACATTTTTCTAATAATCTCAGACATCTTTTCACGGGGTATTTCCTAACACTTTTCAGATTCCTCAGTAAAACTTTGTTATGTAATTTCAGGCTCTCCCAAGCACCTGTATCTCCCTTATGTATTTATTCCTTCTCACATCTTACTCACTTATTACTGGGTTCAAAGTTCAGCCTGCTGTACTCTGATGTAACAGAAGCAGAGGAATGCAATAAGGAATACAGATCAGTCCAACCATTGTCCAGATACTTAGGCACAGATGATTTACGTAGACTGGCATTTATTGTTTCAGTAAATTATGGCACTTCAAAGGATAGAAGTAATTCACTGGATTACATTTCCATACAGTATACCTCCATTAGCTGGAAACCCAAAAGACTGACTGATCGCAGAAATTATTCTAGTTTCCTTTTAATTCTCAGAGTAGAACTAGCCTAGTTGTTTAAGCTGGCAGTTCCTCATAGCAGGCTCTATAGGCTGATTTTGTCATAAAAGGTAATCAATAATGTGTCGAATTTTCAACATAAACCTAAAGAGCCATACTAAACAGAATTTAAAATAAAAGTTTCCTTTCCTTAAAATTCTATGTCTTAACCACAAAATCAAAACCTTAAGACTTTCTTATAACTTTTCTCGACTCTCTAAAAAAATAATGCATAAACTTCAACTATTCCTCTCTAGTCACTTTTACTAAATGTAAGTGGATCATGTGTTTATGCTCCCTATCCTGGGCGGTCCCTTACTAATGTGATGAAGCTAGATGCAATGAAGTGCACACTAAGAAACAGGATTTTTAAGGCATTTTGAATCAGGGTTCAAGCTATTGCTAATGAAAGATTGCTTCTGCATAGGTCTGTAACAGCTGTATGTGGCAGACATACCTTTCCTAGAAACAGCATAAAATCCCCAACTGTGTTTATGGCAGCCACTCGCAAAGCGTTTTCCACTAGGATAACAAAGGCATCCTTTGCTGAGGTGCAGAAATTGGTGCTGTTGATAGCTGTGGCTGTATACGCATTCTGAGAAAAGGAGATTGAAGATTTATTCATAGAATGATCAGGTATTTCAGATGGAGGGTGGGGAAGGTGAAGGGGAAGATACAGCTTCTGAGTAAGACACATCCATCATGTAATTTTAATGAATAAAACCTCCCTTGAGACTTGTTGAATCAAGCAATATGAACCAGCTGATAGAAGATTATATGAGGTAAAGAATTACTGTTCTTCTCTCTTGCTCATAATTTATGCAGTAACAAGTTTGTTCAAAAAACCTCATTAAACAGAATTTGCAATTTCTCTGCAGGAGAAGGTAAACGGTAACATAGCTACAGAAATTAAATAGTTCCAAAAAATCTGGAAATATAAAAGAATCTGAGTATCATACAAGTCAATCAAGATAATTTGGTTGACTTAACTTAAATACTTAACTAGACTGCCTTCAAGGTTAGTGAGGACAGTTTTTAAAGATTACATTGCGTGTTTAAAATGCTTTCTTATGATTTCATTTTCTACATTTCCCCAGGCAAAAAAATTAACAGCAGTGAAGGAGATATTATGTATGAGATATTTATGTATCTGATACTTATTTATGTGATATTTGTGGCACATATACCCACTTTTCCAAGGAGTCTTTTACAAGGATCAGCTAGTGTGTTGCACTTTGCAATCTTTTTTCCCTTTGTAGATGATGATGACAATTTGATGTTTTGTATAGTTTTTACACAGTGAGAATCTTAAAGATTACATGTAGAAAAGCTTAATTCTCTTTTCACAGCAAAGATATTTTGAAACACTAATGTAGTTGGACTGAATAGACATAACAGAGAATGTCTCCAGCCACTAAACACATTGTTATAAAGTTCAGAAACCATGTTCACAAAGATGAATATGGGCTATTTGTTAGTTCTTTTTTATATTCCAAAGGTCAATGTAGTGATTTGCAGTGTAATTTCAGTAATGGAGACAAGACTGAAGTATTGTCATTCAAG
Source organism: Sturnus vulgaris (assembly GCF_052056855.1). Taxonomy (NCBI): domain Eukaryota; kingdom Metazoa; phylum Chordata; class Aves; order Passeriformes; family Sturnidae; genus Sturnus; species Sturnus vulgaris. The sequence continues at coordinate 37,946,681 of NC_142283.1, read as the reverse complement.
TTCAGTTCCAAAGTACAATATATGTTGGCATCTGATTGCACTCTGCGATATATATGCTAGTATCAGCCTTTATGTAAAACTTAAATATGGAAAATCTTACCTGATTTAAATATGTCAGGCACTTTTCTAGACACCAAAGGCAGCAAATGCAGGCTTTAAGCATACAGCGAGCACAAGCGTTTTCCTAGGAAAGCACAGAACACAGATATGTGGGAAAAGATAGATAAAGAGTTTCTTTGGAAGCAGTATTTCCTTGTGTTTCTGTAATTGACATTGAGCCTGCTAATTTAAGCAATCTGTATCAGTCCCCTGATCCTGTAAAGTCTAAATATTCACAGAACAATAGGATGGTTAGGGTTGGAAGAACTCCCAACACCACAGGCAGGGATATCTTTCACTAGACCAGGTTGGTCAAAACCTCACTCAACATGACCCAGAACACTTCGAAGGATGGGGTATTCACAACGTCTCTGGGTAACCTGTTCTAGTGCCTCACCACCCTCAGAGTGAAGAATTTCTTCTTACCCCTATCTATTCCCAAACAAGACTTCCAACCTCACACATTGACTAAATAAACAGATAAATATATCAGGCCTTGAGTTTCGGCAAGAAAATGATCTCTATTTCTCTTACCTTTCCTTTGAGTTGTGTGTGAATATACATAAGAATCATTCGTGGTATCTTCACTAGTGTGATAATGAAAGACCCCTTTGCTACCGTTCCTAGGTGGTAACAAACAAGGCGATTAACAGATGCCAGAATAGGAGTAAATGGCAGATTTCTTTTCTCCCTGTTGAAAAGAGAAAAAAAGTGAAGTAGAATGATCAGTATTTATGTGGTATCATCTAGAAATGCTACAAATTCTCAATAAAATAATGTGCAAAAGGAATATATTATCCTCATACTAGCTTTTAGGATATATTGCTCACTCCACCTTGACAATCTGTGTAACTCACAGATGTGTCTCTAATGCAGAACTAGGATAAGGAATCAGTACGTCATAATGTCAGAGACTGAAATACTGTAGTTATGGCTTAAGCATTTTTATGAAGGACTTCTGCCTATTATAGCAAAACTTTATAACAAAAGATGCATGGAAGACCACAACAGCCTCAATGAACCTCCTGACTGAGGCCCTGGACTGCAAGTTGATGGAGATAAGATAAAGTGACTCAATTCTGGGCTGGCAGTAAAGAATACATTCACAGGAGGGTTAAACCTCACACCTTCAGGGTGGAGACCATAGGCCCAGGGCTATCAGCTCAAACAGACCTTCACACCAAAGACCGGGAGAAGGAAGGAAGTAAGTTTTGGATGTGTGGTGAAAAAGCCTCTGGTGAGAGGCACACTGAACACCAATACTCTGCTGTGCAGACCTGCCCAGCAGCAGTCACCTCTTCTCCTGCGAAAGCCACATCTACAGGACATTCACCTGAATGACAGCAGGAGGGGTGTCATGGCCCATCAAAAGTTCCCCTCACAAGGGGCCCCAGATCCTGCACCGTGGCACTGCAACATGATGCAACAGATCCACAGTGTTGCAAGGGACAGTGTCAAACTTGCCCTCTCTGAGACATTCCCTCCTGGCCCAAAAGTATATGAATCCATTGGATTCTATACCTTTTGGGGTGCAGGACCCTCACCACCAAGAAGACCAGATGGAGAGAAGCCACAAGATGTTGCTGGGACCCTTGGAAGCATGGTATGTTTCTACCTAACCCCTGTCCCTCTCCCTGTTCCCCTGCCTGATCTTTTTCTACATCTTTCTTTTTCTTTCCCTTTGCCTTTTCTACTATTAAAAAAATGTATCAATGGGCTTTTTTGTCACCGATATCTAACCTCCTTTGGTTTTAATCAAGTTTTGGAGTATATTTTGAACCTTTCTGCATTCCATCTGCTTTATTTACAGACACTTAGTTTTCTTAGCTCTTCTGTGTTAAATTGATTCATAACACATCTGAGTAGTGTGGTGGTGCATCCCCTTTGTACCTTCCCACCTTGGGCTGCATTATGATCTCAGAAATGCTTGTTAGGCCCCTATCTTGACAAAGAGCATCTGGGTTCACCTCCTCAAACTTATCAGAAACATAGTCTGCTCCCAGGACCTTGTCCTGTCTAACAAGCTCCTGTTCTTAAATAAACTGCCTTGTAAACTTATTTTTGTGCCCAAATACCAACATACGTAGAACAACATTTTTGTTATTGAACTTTCAAAGAAGGTATAGACCTGAATTGTGGACAAGATGGAAAATTACTATGACTAAAGCCAATTCTCTTGCAACCCTGTAAACTCCTGGACCACAGTGGACTATGACCAGCACCTCCTTTTGAGTGGGACCTCTTTAAGCCACTGAACACTCAAGTTTGTGATACTCAGAGGACCAACGTCAAATGCTGCTGACAGAGCCTGGGCTGACACCCCACTCCTCAAGCCTCAATCCTTCGCCAGTTGAGAAGGTGCAGTGGCATCTGACCTGAGTACTTCACTGAACTTGTTGTGCTCATAGTAAATTTTGTAGACTCTTTTGATAAATTACGCTACTGATTAAGTGATATTATGTTTAAGTGCTATTTAGCTCTTTAGGCCTAAACTGTTGGCCAAGTCTGGGGCAAAGAGTGGCAAGAGGGCTCATTCTTAACCTTGTGATTCAATGAGAGGGTCTCTCATTTTCATCCTTATCCTTTCTCACCCTTAATCTTTTTCCATCCCCAGTATCCACATAAATAATTTTAGGTTAAGTTTTAGATTAATTGATTTTAGTCCTAATTTTCCTTTTTAAAGTGTGCTTTAATCATCTATTAAGTAGTAGAGTGAATCTTGTCAATAAACTCTGTCATGCTTCTATACTAACCTGCTTTTGACAATACCTTGGCCAGTGATTCTCTGAGCAGCTGGAAACACTCATTGGTGACAGGTAGTCTTACTAGCAGTTGGCTGCATTACCATTAACTATTAACAACTCACAATTCCCATAAAGTTGCATCAGATGGTGTGCAATGCAAAACCTTCCGAAACAGTAAGAAACTGTGCTAATACTTTTTTAGTCAAACTACTGATAAACTTGCCTTCTCCTTGCTTGTTCTTTTGGAGAGCTTTGTGTAGACTTTAAAGAGGATATTACTAATTGATCAGGTAAACTCTGCTCAGATGTTTTTGCATTTCTGATTTAGTTATTACGTCCTCAAGGTATCAAGGGTTGAGCCTTAAAACAAGTTATTTAATGCAATGTAGCTATATTATTTCTAATTTATCAGATAAATACTCATGTTCACGGTTTCAAGCAAATTTTATTTTCTACCAAGAAATTAACTTATACATCTCTCTCAAAGAACAGCACAAATTAAACGTATAAAGAGCAGCTCCTCTTTATTAGAAATAAAGAGCATGATAATAAGCATATTAAGAAACATGTGGTAACATTAAAAAAATAAAGGATCTCCCCAGCTTGTGAGAGGTGAGAAGTTCATTCAGAAACGATACCAAAAGTAGATTTTTCACTCCAGAACACTAATACCTGCATAATGTAATCCTGAGATACTAATGATTAAAATAGGTTTACCCTGTATTTTCTTCCAATTAGCTTTTAGGGGAAGACAAATTCTACTCCCTGTTAGGCATAATCACATAAATTTCTTGAGTCTTATGCCCAGGAACCCCAAACACTTCCTCCTTTTCAGGGCAAAGTCTGTAATGCAAAACACTTTGAGGCTTATTACTGCCTGAGTTGAAAGGAATCCATCTGGCTAAGGTGAATGAGCAGTGAACACATATAAAATATTTCTCCATGGATAACCTCATCTCATTTGATTTGGAAAGCTCTTCATATGCAAAATAATGGGTAAGTGCAAATTAATGGCTTTTCCAATTTTACAAGTCACTTTTCAAATTATGATTGTATCTTAAAATGCAAAAAGAAGATAACAGTAGAGAGGAATGAGGATTTACTAGCTTAAAATAAAATTGCTGTTATGGAATTATAGGGTATGGATAAAATAAAAATCATTCACCCTCAGGTGACAGAAAATACATAAACTTACAGATGAAGCATACACATTCCTAAGCAATCTATTTCAATGCAGAGTTATTATCTTTCCTCTGTATTTTCCTCATTCCTGTACTCAATATAGTTTAATTATTCACAAGATTACATCCCTGTAACATCTTGTAATAACTTTGTAGATGTACTTCATTGGTATACTGGAGAACTTCATCATTAATAAAATAACAACATTTCTGACAGCACTATAAATTGATTCCTTGCTTTTGATATTGTTTTAAAGAGTAGAGAAAAAAGGAGTCAAATGTAGTTCAGGTAACAGCCTCAATTAAAAAGACAAAACAATTAAACATCTGTGATCTAAATCATGCACTTGAAAAATATCTGCATACATTATTCTAAAAACTGATACACAATTTAGTTGACAAATACAGCAAAGAAATACGGAGCTTTAAAATTTTACATGAATTTTTATTTGTATATGATCTTGTCAGAATCTACATGCAAATAATGAATCTAATAATATCTTAAGTTACCTGTGAAAGAAAGCTTAATAAGGACTAGGGAAGCACTGTAAATAATTTAAAAGGCACTGTTGCACAATTAAAGTAATAATCAATTGCTTTCATTATTTTTTTAACCTCTACAGGTCTTACCAGTACTAATTATTAGCAAAACAGATGACCTTCCAGATGCATCCTACTTTGTCAACAACCACCCATGTCTGTAGAATGTGCACAGGTTACAAGGCAAATAAGACTTCAAATCTTATATGTCAAGAACACCATCTCTAAATGGCAAAACAGATAGTTCAGGACTTTACATGATTTTAAAAGGCTCAAGTCAATTTAACTGTTGCCCAGCTTTCACAATGGACACAAATATTCTCCCCAGAAACCCTGTTGCACATTGTTTCTGCTAAGTCAATGTGTAGGCTACTCTTAGAGAACTACGTTATCCTTACCTTGTAAAATAGTATGTCACAACAGCCCCTGCTACTGTCATCTGCTGACAGGCTAGGATAAACTCGCTGATCCAGATGAGTCCTACTACATGGTACCACCACATGTATTTCAAAGGACCTGCCATTCGAAATTCAACAAGTCCTTCTTCATTTGGGACAGGACTACCTACAAATAAATGAGGGTAAAAAAGAAAATGATGCTTACATCAACTCATAATGAAGGACGCATATAGTATTAGCAGTTCATAACCAGTTACAGCAGAAATCCCTCTACTCAGGTTTAAATGCCATGTTTAGGAAGATTGTTCTTAAGAAAGAGAGCTTTTGAGACAATAAGTATAATGGCATTTGGAAAAAAAAAATTCCACAACTAACAACCATTTCATAGCAAAAATTAATATAGTTAGTTAAACACAATGGAAGTCTACTTCAGTCATTCCTAATTTGAGTTTCCTCCTTATCAGTATTTTTCATACAGCAGGAATCAATATCAGCTCCTTACATCTAGACATCAACATTAACAATCACTTTTGTTTTCCCTATGGTAAGCTTTACAGCTCTTAACAGACATACAGGAACAGCCTTAGAAATTCTAAATATATTATTTCATATATTCAAAAATTCATTGACTCTTTCTCTAATATGAATTAGACAATGAATTAGCAATATCACGTATGGAGACTGACAGCATGTCAGAACACTCCTAGGACAAGCTCTGTTTCAGTGTGTTAATGTACAGTGAGATGTTTCATCTTAAACAACAGTTACATGAACAGCTGATGAGATTCAGAAAAACACTGCAAGGAACCTTGTGTATATAAAGTGCTTACCTTGAAAATCATTGTTTTGACTTAGCACTGACAGCACATTACCCGCATTCTTAGTTATGCTTTTATACTTACATGTAAAATTAATGTTTTCTTGTGAATAAGTTAACTATTGAAATAATTATGGTTTCAGTGAACAAGGACTTGGCCTTATTTGCACAGTTTATTTAATTGATAATAGTGATGATACTAAGAACATATAAGCTAGAAAGATAAATTGGTTTTTGCAGAATCAAGGCAGGCTGAAGAGTTCTGTCAGTTAACTATAATATCACACTACATTCTGCTACAGATTTAGTGCCTGTGCAGTGGTCTGACTCAGAAAGTGAAGCACAGGGCTGAGACTTTCAGTGGTGACCATTTTCTGCACATAGCACAGCATGCAATAAAAACTAAAAATTCCATCAATAATGGGAACAAAGGCATGTGAATTCTGTTGCCTCCAACCCTTGCTAAGAACTCAGGATGTGAAAAATATTTATTCTTGTATTACTGTGAAATAGCTTTGTGACTTGAAACACTGCTACTTTTGGGTCACTAGCAAACAACATATTTCAAAATTTTACAACATTTAATAATGAATGACAGTCTCTGTTGCTACAATGTACTGTAAAATAACAGACTTTTAAAAAATTATCTGCTGTGGGTTCTTTTTTTGCTGAAGTAGCCAAAGACCTATAGAATTGATTAATTCTAGAACCTTTTGCCAGACCCTGAATACCAACACCAACAAAGTACATCTTCTGTGTACTGAAGAGCAGGCAGGAATTAGGAGTACACTGGCTACTCTCAGAATACAGTGTACAAACAGCAGAAAAATCTCCCTAATGATTCTGGAATAATACTGGACACTTAAGTTACAAACAACTGAAAACTAAAATCACAATATTTACATTGTGGGAGACAGTAGTTCAGTGCAATGGCCCTTCCCTTACTGTGTACTCATCTGTGTGAGCACCATCTACAATATTTGTGACTCTAAGATCATGCTGTCTTTAACTTGTGTAAAATTAGAGGGAATTATCTGAAAAATTGCTATAGGAGTTTTATTAATAGAGTCATGGTTTGCAACAAGCCAACTTGCATCAAATCAAAAAGCCAGACTAACACACAAAAAGTGCCATGCTGGGAACGAAGACTCAAATGCATGATAACCTTCTTGAAATAAGTGTTCCAAAGTTAGTGAAACAGACAGGAATAGTAGCACAATAAGTGGGCTTTTTTCTTTGAGATTCCCACAAGCTTTTTAGTCAACTCTGGTAGAAATCATACAAAAATGAAGTGAAATTTATTTAAAGTAAGTGACTGCTTACCTGTAGTACCAAGAAAAAGCAGGACTGTGATCCAGTATGTCCAGAAGAGGATAAGCACGAAGAATGTCCAAAATGGCTGGAAGACTAACAGTGGCAGGTGAATGAAGACCTTGCCAGCCACGTGGAACAAGGCAATGGTGAGAGCTACTCTTTTGCGCATAATTAACACGATCAAGAACATGATAACCTAGAGGGGGAAGTTTCCAAATTACATTTTAGAGTACTGAAACAGAATCAAGCTACTCTTCTGCACAGCTAGGATATTCAAACACATTAAATTAACACATTATCTATAATATCACAAGATCAAAATGTAAAACCTCTACCAGCTTCTTCTGGCAATAAATTATTTTCCAAATTATACTTTTGGGGAATTCCATTCTCATAATTGGAATCATCAGCCTTAAGCTGATGAGATAAAACCAGGTTCTGTCCTCAATTATGTTTTACAAAACCATGAAATCAGCAAGTTTTAACCTTTAATTACCTTTAAGGTAATTTAAAATTTATATGACCATGGTGTTGTGGTCTCATAGGATGTATGTATATGTGTGTCTAATAACATAGGGAGTAAGAATTAGGGAGTAAGAATCTACAAGAGAGAATGGAGAGGAACTTTTGGATTAGGATGTGAAGCAACAAGAAGAACAGAAGAGGAAGTCTACAATTCCTGTGAATTTAGTCAAACATTGTCAGTTTTTGTTAGTAAATTCAGTGACTCTGAAATGAGCAGCAAGGCCCAAAGAAGATAAATTTGTTCAATTGGTGTTAGTATTTCAGTTCACAGATTGTTGAGAACAACTTCTTTCAGTAGGCTAAGGATTTTTAAATACACTGAAATGACTAAGTACCTCTGAATTGAGAACCTAAGAAAAATCTCTTTGGATTGGCAGTAAATATCGTATCTATTCTTGGAAGTCCCTGTGGACATTTTACAGCAGATGAAAGCAACTGCAGGGCTAGAAAGTCTCTCATAACTCAAAATCGTACATTAGAGAACAGTTCCTAGAAAGTCTCCCCTGACTCATAGTAATCAGATGTAAGAGAACAATTCCTGAAAGTTAAAAAAAATAACATAATGAAAGAAAATTGCTTCAACAGAAATTGTGGCAGAAATAACTGTTCCAAAATGTTCCAAATACAATGTTTTCACCTGAATAAAAAAATAAAGACCAAGAGGAAGACAAGAACAAGAAAATAATACAATCATTAGCAAAGCATACCGTGAAGACTGTAGCTGCAATGGCATAGATCAAGAGAGCCTGAAGATTGTCTTTGGCTATTTGGGTCTCAAGAGCACCAGCAGATATTCTTTGTTTAGCATAGAGCCACCACAGGACACCTGTACCACCTATGTTTTAGTGAGAAAACAAAAAGGATAAATTAATGATCCATCTTCTGTGTGATACATGCTACTTAGTCCCAGAAAAATAAAACAGTTCTTACCATACTATGACCACTTAAAAGATTTGCAGAACCTTAACTCTATGTTTTAGGGTAAACTGCATTGAAAGACTACTTTACAGGGAGCCCTGACAATGAATAACACAACTTCCACTAGACAGGTAATAAAGAACAAAAGGAAGAATAAATAATTCCGTGGCAGGTTATATGTATGAATGTATATGTGTGTATAATAATGCAGGGAGTAAAAATTTAGGAGAGGGAACATAGATGGACCTTTGGAATAGGATGTGAAATAACAACAAGGCAAAGAATCTTCCATTCCTAGGAACACAAAACAACAAGCATCAGCCTGATGCTGGAAACTGCACCTTAATCATATGTAGCTAAATTTGCTTCAGACAATGTCTTGAACACTGGAAAAAACATTAGTAAAATGCAAATACAATGTGAAGTACTATCTTCTCACCCCTGTTATATTAATCCTAGCCTTATGGCCAGAAAAACATTCTCCTATTCTAGTTGCCTTTCCAGGGTACAACTTTTCTTGAACACAGGTATTCAACCACTAAGGGAAGTAAACTCTCCTCTCTGGTAGAGTTCTTTTCTCTTTTAAATGTCCTTCTCTGTTCTACTGGTATTTCTGTATCAAATGCATAACCTTAGTAGGGGAGGTTGGACTAGATGAGCCTCTGTGGTCCCTTCCAACCTTACCCACTCTGTGATTCCGTGATTACATGTTTTTGCTGAATATACTGTGTTCAGGTCTAAAATGAAGAAAGCTCTTTTGATGTCTCCTAAACAAACACTCAAGACAGAATAAGCAGTATGTGTCATAAAAGACAAATTTTTATTCAAGCCCTGTAATGGATGAAACTTTTTAGAACATAGTAACAGATGCCAGTAAGAGAAGTTATTCAACTCTTTTACTCAACATGGTTGCTCAGCTTCTAAAGAGAATATAAATGAAAAAAAAATCTGTATTTTTCCTTTTCCCTGGTCATAGATTGTGAGGCCACTAATCAGAAAACCAAAGTGATCCTGAAAAATACAGATAGTCTACTGATTTTTTCTATCCACTGCAGTTATGAATTGCAAGAATTAAATCACTAGTGCTTTCTAATACAATTATTCTATTTTTTTCCTTCTCTACAGTCATGTGCCCAGATATTTTGGCTTAGCTACCTAGTAATAAGCATAGAAAATTTTAGGTTTATGAATTTAAAAGCTAATGTGATAAAATAAGGCTATTTTCACACAAGCTACATCATTTTGGAAGAGACAACCTTTGGTCATTTCCAAGATAGCATAGCTGGTTGCATTTCACACATCATCTAGGTCACACAGGTCTTCCTGAGTCATATGGAAATACAAGGATTTTATTAGAATTGCTAGACAAGCACCTTTACTTCCTCTCTTCAAGAACAGGTTTAAAAGAGCTTCTCAGAGAACTGAAGGGCTGATAAACACGTCAGAGTTGTAAATATATTCAGCCACATTAAGCAATAGTTGCTCTTCGATTTCTTCATGCACCAGCCATTGTGTGGGAGTGCCATCAGACATATCCAGGATTAGCTGCCTTGATGACCTGTTTGGAAGGTAGGTTAAGAAGTAGGCAACATTTAGGGCTGTGCTACAAGTGCTGTGAGGAATCTCCTGCACTGACACACCTGCCCACACCTGTGGGCTCTAGTGAGCTAGGCTTACATGAAGACTGCCTGCCAAGTAGGGAGTGCAAATACTCAAGGAGCAATCTACTCTCTGAGAGAGATCTGCAATTACTAAGGTGGCATTTTTGATGTGCATCTTGAAAGGAACTATAAAAAAAGGCTGAAAGGAAATGCATGATGCAAGATCTGTGTGGGATGTAGCTGGGGAGAGGACATGGAGCACAAGGATGGGAACTGGGCACTCAAACTGAGAGACAAACAAGACTTACCAAGTGATCCCAGAATGACAAGAATTGTTAAAATCCAGACAAGTACTCTTGAAATGTATCTTATTATAACCATCAAAATCATGGACAACACTGTAAAAGAAAACAAATAAAATAAGCAGACTAATTACTTCAAGTAAATATCCTTCCTTAATTTTCCCACTGCAGTAAGATAACTGCATTCCAGCAGAATTTTTACAGACAGATTTATTTTTTGAGACTTACAAACTCACTGAATAGATAGTTAAGAAAATGAGGCACCTCTACAACTTCTGCTTTGATAAAACAAAGAGAGCATAAATACATTTACACAAAAAATTAAACACAAGACATAATCCATGCATACAGAGATGTACTTAGACAATGACCAAACAGACAGCAAGACATGACAGTACTTTGAGTCTGGTAACATAGGCACACTTCCTCAGGACCAGAACAGAGTCTGCACTCAAATACACAGGTCAAACAAGTGCAGTTAATATGGTATCTGCGTACTGCAAAATGTCATGCCAGTCATAAGTAAAAACCTATACACCAGCTAAGGCTAAGTGAGTGGTGTGTACAAGTACATACTCATATTTTAACACATACACGTTTGTGTTCAGCAGTCACATGCAAGCCACTGGAACCTGGCTTTTTGAATCACAGTCTAACCCACTGTTTTAAAATAAATAATTTATGTTTAACTATGAAATTACAAAAACTATTTTTTAATGTATGTAAATTCTGTACTAACTTCTAACTCTAACTGAACAGTAGCACTGTGAATCAGCCACTAGATTTCATATTCTGAGCAGTTTTCTACCATTATTACCAAACACTGAAGCTGTCAAGATGTAAAAATAAACAGCTTTCCAGTTACAGTTGAAAATATACACAGTGGTCTTTTGTGTGTGTGTGTAGGGGGGTTAATGGTGTCTAGCATCCTCCTCTTTTTTCCCTTCCTTTTCCCTTTCTTCCCCCTGCCCTTTTTTTAAACCACAAAAGCAAACTGAAAACAAAGGACCTCTCTATCTGATACAGCTTTGCAGTTTCTTTCTAAACAATACATTGTTCATATGCATAGCAAATATCTTGATCCTCCTATTTTAGGATTTCAGATTTTATACTTTGTATGAGTAAAATAGACTAACTAGGAAAGCAATTTATGTCATTATTGTGGGTAACATTCCAGGTCAAACAAGATTACTTTGTTAAAACAGCTCTTCAGTCTAGGGCAAGGTGTCACTCTATAGGCTTAGAGGCATCCCACACCTATAGAAACAATTCAGCACCTCTGTACTGTTAGGAATTTCCAGCTCTTCAGAAAAGGCTGAGATTTTCAAAGACCAGAAGTTTTAATTTTGAAGGAAGCGGAAGAAGGAGGTGACATATAAGGCAACAAATGGGCACCTAATTTTCTTGATTTCACTCTTACAAGTTCTCATATCTTTGCATATGTTAAATGAAACAAATTAAATCCCCTGCATCCAACAGGAGTGTGCTATTGTGCATTTCTCAACCTGTCCTTTTTATCTGGAAGGGGTTTATTTGGACTTGAGTTGGTAGAAGATGACTACTACAGATGGGAAAGGGGAATACTATAATAAAAATTAAGAAAAAGCGGATGGTCTCTTAACTATATCAAAACTAATGTTGGCTAATTAACAGCCATGCATCCTCTATCTTGTAATCAGTGTAAGAAAGACAAAACCAGGAATGCATATATATATTACTTATGAAAACGTTACCCAGCTCTCCAACAAAATTTTAAAAAGCATTCTGAATAATTTTCTAAGAGATTGTTGCTATTATACATGTTTTTTCTCATATTGTGGTTAGAGTGTATTAACAATCTCCTAATGGAGTACACTAAGAAATAGCTAGTAATGAGAAAAACAATTACCTAGTGATAACAAGCAAAGTCCCATTATAATCTCTTTGCTGGTCATAACTCCACTAATCAGCCTGTGTAAGACACTACTGTCACTGACAAAGGTGATCAGGGCCTCTGCAAACTTGGCATAGCAGGAAATGTTCACAGGAGCACAGCGATGGAAGAATGGAATAGGTGCACTGGTGACACAAGAAAAAAAAATCAGAAAAAAAAATTACTCCTACTTAATATAAATGCCACATCAACACACAAATGAAAGGTGAATAGATGCAATCATTCCACCCTTATAACATCATAACCAGAAACCATGTGTTGAATGCACAAGTACTGCTGAAATGAGGATGATCATAATGGAAAGTGATGCAGTTCTTAGAGATATCCCTGTGAGGCTGAAGTGTACATTCCAATATGATATTATTACCCTCCCACCCTTAAATGACAAGGTGCAGAAAGTATATGTTCCTACTTCCACTTAAATGTCTTTCTTTCAAGTGTCAGGTGGTGAACTAGCAGCTGAAACAATGCCTTTCACTCATGTTAGAATGGAATACTGGTCCATATTTGCAGCTAAAGAAATTACAGAATAATAATACTCTTCTTGAGTGTATATATTTTGTGCTAAAGGACATCAGCATTCACAACTGCTGCCAACCAAAATGAATGTATTTGTTCCTAGTCTTTCCCCATACTAAGCTTGTTCTTGTATTGAATATTACAGTCACAGTATTCATATTCATTAACTTTGTTAAAATTATGCAAAACATGCCAAGATGCCTGAACCATCTTGGAAACACCCTCACAAAAAACTATTTAGACTATGCACAAAACTTTGCAGAATGCTACAAAAAAACCTGCTATCAAGTCCGTCAGAGAAAGATATAAAAGAGCAAAAACTTCCCTTTTAAAAGTGTTTTCTAAATGTCTCCCGTTTAGTGGCAGTCTGTCTTGCTCATAAACTATGTCAGATCTCAAAGTGGCCTATTCCTATTTGATCAATTCCCAATTACACTTCAGACATGAATTACATGTTCCTTTCTGTAATTGGATCCAATGAAAAAAATGTCCTTTCTATTGTTTCACCTGCCCAATCTTCCTTACTTGAAAGATTTCAGTGGCTGCACCAGCAATGAACATTATCTTCTGCAGTTCCCCATTTCAGCAATGACCTATAAATCAACGACTTTCTGTCCTCAGTAACTATTTTTTAAGGCCATGTCTTTCTAAGACTCTAACCACCATTTTAGACACATAGTGCCAGCAGCCTTAGGCACATATTTCCCATCTGTTGTTTTTCTGAGTAAAAAGGACGAAATGGTGAAAAACATTAATGTGTAATTATTCTATAAAGAAACTGGGAGAAATTACCATCACCTGCCATTTCTAGGTAATTAGTAGATTCTAGGTTGTTGTTTAAAGTCACTGATGATTGCAAATTTTATGGTTCTAGGATTACTGTGCTGAGTAGGTAAATGTATTTGGAGATGCTCATATTGATGGTCTGCTTTTGGGTAGTAATGAATACAGCAGTTAAGCACAGCATAGTAATTGTGCATTAGTCACAGCTGTTAAAAAACAAATTAAATCCATAATGACGGCTACCCTCCTTAAGAGGTGGCCCATGTATCCTTTTAGCCTCTTAAAAAATAACCTATTTTGGAATACTGCTGCTCATTATATGCTGTATTACTGAAAAACACTGAAATTTGAGAGGTTTATTCAATTGTTAACTGCTACAACTTTACAGAAAGCCTAGAGCATTTATAAGTTGCCACTACCGGTAACAAAGCCCAAATTTAAGCCAAAGGTAAAGAATGTTATTCCTGCATCCAAATACAAAAATATTCACTTTGAAAAGGGAAGCAATGAGATCAAAGTATTCTTCCAAAATACATCCCAATTGAGGAAAACATGCTTTTTGCATCAGAGTTTATATTAGTCATCTAATATCCCTTAACCTAAAGCAACTTCACTACCTATTTTAAGTTACCTATTTTCATGTGCAGTAATTAATAGCTAAGTTTGTTGTAATTAATCAAAAGAAAATAGGTTATTGGTTCCTACAAGCTTTCTTGAATAAATGAGACTCCTGAGAATCCATTTTGGAGATCTGCTTCTGCTCCAGTGGTTCTGACTGAATGACTAGGTGAGGTAAAGTGTCCTAATAAAAAACACAATAATAGACAAATTCTCCATGACCTGTGTATTTTATATGAACTCTTGATTATATCTTGATATATTATGTACTGAAAAGGAATTACAAATATCTAAGAACAGCAACATGATGCTTAATCATAAACAAGTACAAACAAAATTCAAGCCAGTAGATGATGGTTTCAGAAAGCATTATTTCAAAGCATTATTCAAATGAAGTTAGGAGATCCATCTGATTGATACTCAACTATTAGATTTCAGAGTTTTTCCTCTCACTACTATCCCTATGTATGTACAGGGGTAGTACAGCAACCTGTGTGCAGGGACGGGAAGTCCAATTGGAATGCCACTGCTAGCTGGTCTTTATAACCTCTATAGGGCAGTCCCTTGGCACAGCTCAGCACAGCTAGTTTATAGATAAATACTACAGGGGACTGGACAGGTTTTCCTCCAGGGTCCTCTAAACATGCAGTAATGTCTAGAGAGGCTGATATAGGCTGGGTGTAGAAGAAACACATATTGCTAATTGCACTGCTAGAGTGTAGTGCTCTGTCAAAGTTGGACATAATACCTTGAAGATGGATGGTAGGAGTTCATTGATAGCCTTAACTGAAAGCTGTGAAGAGCCTGGTCATCAAACAGAAAACATCAAGGGACAATCTTCATACCATATGCTACATCCATCCCATGGAACTAATGGGAATCAGAGGGTTCATAACCCTTGACAGATTGCACTGGTTTCAGCTGGGGTAGGGTTAATTTTCTTCACAGTGGCTGATATGGAGCTTGTTTTGGATTTGTGTTGAACATGGCTGATAACAGAGAGATGTTTTTGTTATTGCTGAGCAGGGCGTGCACAGAAGCCAGTCTTTTCTGCTTTTCATATGGTCATGCATGCTGGCAAGGACATTGAGGGTGCATGGGAGGCTAAGAGGAGATACAGCCAGGACAGGTGACCCCAACTGACCAAAGGAATATTCCAGACTATGTGGCATCATGCACAGGACATACAAAAGGGGAAAGAAGAAGAAGGAGGGCATATTTGAAGTGATGGTCTTTGTCTTCCCAAATAACTACTGCATGTGATGGAGCCCTGTGCTCTTAGAGATGGCTAAACACTTGCCTGCCCATGGGAAGAGGTGAATTAATTTCTTGTTTTGCTTTGCTTGTGTATGCAGCTTTCCTTCTCCTATTAAACCACCTTATATCAACCCACAAGTCTTCTATCTTTTACCCTGCCAGTTCTCTCCCCAGTCCTGCTAGTGGGGAGGTGAGCAAGTGGCTGTGGGGGTCTGGGCTGCTGAATGGAGTTGAACCATAACACAGATCAAATGTGACTGTTAGGCAAGCTCTTCCTGAATGCCTCCGTCTACAAGATACTGGGTTTTCATTTGGTTGTCTCAACAGGATTCCATTTATCCTTCAAATGACACTTACTGAATTAATTTAACTGTAAAAACCTGGAAACTAGTGGTTTACAGATACAATGTTGGCCTTTTTTCCCTTAGAGCATTAAGTTCAGACTTTTCAATCTCAAAAATGCTCAAATATGTCGTACATTTTAGTAACACCATGTCAAAATTGGGAAATACTCCATCTACACAATAGCTTATTTAAAATAACACAAGGTAGTTTTCATGAGGAATTTACATAGCATCATTCGATCTCTGACACATTGTTCTATCCTGTTTTCTTACTAAGCTATATTCATCGAGACTGAATGACATGGGAACACACAATGAGAAGTCAGTATAATTCTGGCAAAAACTAGGACTAACAAGCCTTTTCAGTATGCAAGCTGACACTGAAGCTTTCATTTGTTTTTGTATTACTGCTGTAACAGCTGGCTAGATGTATGGAATATTAATCTATATGGAGAAAAGTAAAAAAAAAGTTAATATTCCAGCTGCCATTAATTGTTACTATAATTTAAAAAAAAAAGATTCAGTAGAGAGGCTACTATATATACAAGAAAGTCTTAAAATCAGAATTTGTAGAACTGACACAAATATAACATTTACAAAAAACGTAACAGAAAACTATGCAAAAGAAAAGACTCTGCAGTTACCACCCACTACTGAGTATATTTGAGAAGCTAAATTTTGAGAAAACACAAAATGGTTGTTCTCGAGTTAGTGCCATTACTGATAGAAGGCTGTACACAACAGCTAACAGATCACTTTTTTTTTAGCCATGCTCATTTCCACAGGTCCAAGCAGCAGAGCTAGAAGAGTTTATGAAGCTATGAACTTTTCAATCCTATTTCACAAACAGCACTCTAATGTAACACTTGAAACAATAAATCTCAAAATGATCTGTTAATAAAATATAACTATCGACTATCCTTATATTAGTCATTTGTGCACTGAAAGAGTGAAAAATGAAGAAATTGGCATCTATCTGACTGGCTGAGGTAAGGTGTAGGAAGTGAATGCTGCAGAGACTGTGCATCCCCACATAATTTTTCCTCCCAAAGATTAAAAATGTTCCACGATTGTCTCAGATCTGCATTGCTGATAGGCAGCTGGCTATAGATAGGGTGAAAGGCAGTAAAACAGCTGATACTTAGAACAGTGTCAGTCATATGTGACAAGAGAATTTGAATATATCAGCTCAATAGTTTCAGTAACACATACATGGATAATTTGGGTTTTTCTTTGACTTTTTCATTACATTAAAAAAAAAAAGAATTTTAGAATTATATATACACTAAAACATCTACCTGGTAAGAGTGAACATCTGTTGGTATTTTCTAAAGAACTGTCATGATCAAAACAAATCTCTTTTCCCTCCACCCCAAATCAGACAATTTGATCATATTACCTCTCTGGAACAGGATATTTAGGACATAACTTGGCAGCCCTTGGGTCTGTAGTGTATTCTGATGGCTGTAGTTCATAGCTACATAGAGTGGATCCTGTTGAAAAGTAGAAAAAAAATAAAAATAAATAAAAAATTGGTAAGGAAAACAAATAAAAATCAAACATTCAACATTTTTTGCAAACAGCATTAAAACTAGTACAGGTGCTGATTCTGCACCTTCTCATGTCATTACCACAAAGCTTTGCTAAAGTTCCTCCTGTAACGTGATGAATCGAGTCCAACACAGTTGTCAGTAGAATACGATGACACTCTCCATCTAGCTTTTCCAACCCATCTAGGATTTTCCAAAGTCTGGGTATTTGAGTGGAAAAGACTAATTCACAATGTGGTGTAAAAGGCAAGGACACAAAATACTGTGAAGTCCCCCTCCCCTGCTATTTCAACATGATTTTCTGGATAATTTTTAATGCATGAACATTGCATAACACAACATTCATGATAGAAAGGAAACATTCCTGGGTTTGCAGGGGTTTTTTGTGTGTGTATTCAAAATGCAACTAGTCTATAGATTTCAGGGAGAGGAACAAAAAACTAAAATTGTTAAAGTTAGAATGTTGGCTGAGAAATAACGGAAGCTCTGCATTACATATCCAAAGTGTCTAAAAAGCTGAACTCTCTTCATAAACAAATTGGTACAGCACAGTAAAGATCAAGTTGCCTATAACAAAATTTAAATGTGAATTAAGTTTTTCTTTGTACCTGGCACTTGCCTAATGGAAGTGCCTTACTTAGGAGAGATTTACTTCAATTTATCTAAAATGAAGACACTGAACATCTGACCCAATGCTTCTAGGAAATCAGCAACTTTCAAATCAGATTGGAGCCCTGGTATGTCAGAAATTGCAGAGGCAAGGAAGCCTCCAATGATATAAGCTGCCTATCCAAAGATTAATTTCCTTTCAAGCTTGTTTCCTAATAGATTGCTTACTTCCAAGTGCAAGGGCTTTTAATACATAGCTTTTAGTGTCCTTTTTCCCTATGCAACACATTAAGGACTTATCTTAAAAAGGACTTATCTAAGTCTTGATCATCAAACTAAATATTCAATTCTTTCCATTATTAAAGTGTCCTCTTTCAGAATAGTTTGCAAACTGGATCTATATAATATATATATACAATTACCCAAAATAAATCAAGAATTTTGACAAACAGCTTTATCTTGGCCTGCATTACACCAAGCAGAACTATTATTTGTCGAATTTGTAGAATATTATTTGCAGAAATTTAATCTATCATTGTTACATTTGTACCTCCATGAAGAGACCTCTTCACAGACTGAAAGAGCAGCGGGCCAACTTGCCAACAGCAACTGCCTCAGCTGCTCTCTATTTAATGCAGTCTCTGGAACACTATTTAAGTACCACTTCTACAAAGTAGTTTTTTAGAAGGCAGTTCAAACCACCAATTGAAGAAAGTTATATTTCCTACAAAGAGAAATTACAAGGTGAAACATCGGAAATGCATTTTCGACTGTACTGTTAATATGAATTCTTATGCCTCGGCTTATGTGGAAAACATGGCATGAGATAAACAGATATCAGACAAAACAACATTCCTTAGATTTAAGTTGTAAATGAAGTATCCAAAATATTTTGTCCTTTTTGGACAAAAGACTCTATACTGCTGCAAAAATTTTTAATCTGTTCTTGTAGATAAGAAAACTTCTGGATCATGTTCATTTACTAACAATTCCATCTGTTGCAGGGCCAGTAGGAGAGTGTTATAGGTGGAAAGTGTTATAGGTGTATCTTAAAAACAGAAGGAAAAAGAAGATTGCAGATATTTACGTTTATTTTGCTTTGAATATAGGTCCAAAGATAAGTTATAAAGATGGTTGCCAGCCAGCTGAACATGAGCCAGGTATGCTCAGATGGCCAAGAGGGCTAGTGGCATCCTGGCCTGTATCAGTAATAGTGTGGCCAGCAGGACCAGGGCTGGGATTGTCCCCCTGTACTTGGCACTGGTGAGACCACCCCTCAAATCCTGTGTCCAGTTCTGGATGTGTCACTGCAAGGAGACACTGAGGTGCTGGAGAGTGTCCAGAGAAGGGCAATGGAGCTGGGGAAGGGTCTGGAGCACAAGTCCTGTGGAGAGTGGCTGAGGGAGCTGGGATTGTTCAGCCTGGAGAAAAGGAGGCTCAGGGGTGACCTTATCAGTCTCTACAACTGCCTGCAAGGAGGCTGTAGCCAGGTGAGAGTTGGCCTCTTTTCCCAAGTAACCAGACACAGGGCTAGAGGAAATGGCATCAAGCTGTACCAGGGAAAATTTAGATTGGGTATTAAAGTAATTTTTTCATCAAAAGGGTTGCAAGCATTGGAAGAGGCTGCCCAGGGAAGTAGTTGAGCCCCTATCCCCGGAGGTAGTTAAAGGATGTGGAGACGTGGAGCTAAGGTAAATGGTTTACTAGTGGACTTGATGATCTTAAGGGTGTTTTCCAACCTAAAGGACTCTCTGTTTATGATTCTATGGCACGAACAAGGAGCTCTGTGGGAAGAAATGGGATATATGTTATGTGGACAAGTGTATATAGATTCATGAAACAGAGTGTTTGGGGCCAGCTTGGCCATTCTGCCCAAGTGACCAGTGTGTACTACAGTTTAAATGTTGTATGCAAAGACCCCAAAACATCTAAACAAGACTAAGGGACAGGGCTGGTCTGTGGATGCCCATGCTCCCCTTTGACTTCTAGCAGTTCAGGCAGGAGAGAAAAAGGGCAGGATTTACTATTAGGAAAGGAAACTCTACAAATGTGAATCTGGAGATCTCTTTGGATGACAAATGTAAATGAAGCAAAATCAAATGCCAGACCTTGATGTGCATACAGGTCAGAAGCCATTCAAGTAAGACCTGCAGGGTAACCAAATACACTCCTGGCTGTAGAGCACACTTGCAAGTACCTTGACAGCTCCCTCTGGAAGCCAACAGTATATTCACTCCTGTCATGTCTGACAACTCAGGCTGCCACTAATGTCTTGCCTGGGATTTGCTTTTGGGCTACTCTGGATCTCTTCCCTTCAGATGCCTATCTCATGGCACGCTCCTTAGTCACAGCCAAGAAGAAAGATATTTTCATTGAGCTTGTCAAACAAAGGATATTAACTACCCCGTATTTAAAGAAACTACTAGTCCCATAGCTGAAATAACACCCACCCACCTTTTGTCACAAATAACTAGGCAGAAACTCTAACTATTCCCATAAATATTTATTTATATTTTGAAAACCTTCTGACTTCTCTAATACTGTGTAGGAGAGCTTTAGAACTCAAATATGTGCTTGAATAATGTCACTTTACATTAAACTTCAAACTGATTTCTTAACAAAAGAGTCTGTGTGCATCGCTAAATAGAAGTTTTCATTTTCCAAGGTGAGAGAGAAGAATGAACTGCATTATCAAACCTTCCATTCTTATATTAGTTTCTCTGGGTTAGAAGAGACCAGCATAGCCAAACTTTTTGTTGCTGTTGAAGTTGGTAAGGCCTGAAAAAGTTGAAAGAAACATTTGAATAATCTACCTTGACGAGATAATTAGTTTACCAAAGACAGTACTTTTTATTCCTAAATTATTATCACTCATAAATGTTTGAAAACCAGTATGAGCAGGATACAGAGAATAAATTAAAAGATCACTGAAATAATACACCCTTTGCTTCCTACAGCAATGCACTTATTTTTTCTGGAGAAACCTTTAGGCAAATGACATCAAACTGCCCTACAGGGATTGGATTTCAGATCTCAACATGTTGTAACATTAAGAAAAATACTTGTAAACTAAGCAGAGCATCAGTGTTTGGGCTACTCAGTAGTGTGCCTGTGTGCACACTTTGGTCCCACGATACTGTATTTGGTGGTTTTACACACGAAGTGGTATCATGGAGACATACCACAGTTTCTGTCCCATGGTTTCCTTGCAATGAATATAACTGCTCCAGCCGTTATAACATATTGGAGTCATAACTGGAGCAAAGTACCTCAAAAGATAAACTTCCAACCTAGCTGTAGGAACTTCTTTTCTACATCTCCTTTCTGTTTTACCGAGGCTTGGATTAGTAAGAAGCTAAACAGCCATTATCTCTGGCACTCATAGAAAACAGTTATATTTAGCCCAACTTTATAAATAAAGATGCTGTAGAAAGACAGGACTTTCAAAGATTCTTTCTAATTGAGAAGGTAAATTATTGAAGGTCTTGTGTGCTCAGAAGACACAATACACAGAAGACATAATGCCTTGCTTTGCATGCAGTACAGTAAACAGGAAGGTCCAAACTAACCAAAGATGGTTAGGTAAAAATACTTTTAGAGGCCAAAGCTCCAGTACAGCTTTCCTTTGTGTATTTGCTTTGCTGTAAACCAACAAAAAAAACCTCTGCTAAAGCATCATTACTATAAAGAGTTTATAGCTTGAGAAACTCTAAGATTCCCTAAGTCATCCAATAAGAGGAGCAGTCCACAGAGGATACCAATGACATTTATAAGTCAGGGAATACCCTGATTTATAGTAGTGGAAAGTATATCAGGGGTTTTGGATTCCATTCTGGGAGCTCAGTAGTATCTACTAGTCTATCAACACTTATTAACATCAACTAAAACAAAGACTTTCAGATCTAGAAACATGGACTCATATTCAGAGTCAGGGATTTAAGCAGAAAAATACAAAGCTGTCAGGCTATGGTTGTTTTCTTTAAAAGAGTCGAGCAGCTATTAGTTGCTGTTAAGTTGTTTATTGTAAAGGCACATCAGTCTCGAAAGGCAGAGTCACAAGTGTTTAAGTCCATGCTAAAGTTTTCAGCAGAGTCCCAACTGGAAGTAAAGTCCCAATTAGAAGCTGCTCCTGTCTAGGCCCCGGGAAGGCCAATGTTGCTGTCACAGCTCCTGTATTCTTCCAGATGATGATGATGGAGGTGGGGAGAGAAGAAAAGTGAGAGAGCAAGAGCGTGTCTCACCCCAATGCATAGATTCTTATACACAAATTACCCAATAAGCTAAAAACACGAACCATTTCTTCTTAACCTAGTTCTAGTTTCTTAGCATGCCAGGTTACATCTTAATATACTTCAATCCATCCAAAGGTTTTAATTCAATCCCTGCACTCTGATTTCTCTCTGAATTCTTCAGAGGCCTCTGATTTACAGACTCCAACAAAAACTATCCAGAGACAACAGGGATAGCTTCAGTACCAGGAGCAGCACAGTCATCTCAGGAGTTTAGGAGTATATTCTTTTAAATTACAAAGAGCCCCAGCAGCTCCACATACCCCTTCTCACAAAGACATGGTACAGCACAGCCTGAGAGACTACAAACCACAGTTTTGATTAAGTAATTTATATGAACTTCTGTTCTGAGTCTGATATCGTGCATGCATTGTGCACTTATGTGGAATGACACGTGAAATGTTCAATGATTTTTTTGCTTGTGTCTTTCACACAAGTGATGGACTTAGAAGGTCCCAGTGCCCAGAGCTGGAGGACCATAGCTGGGAGAACAATAAACTCCCGCTGACCCCAAATTCATGTGGAATCTGCTGCTCCAGCTGGATCCTCATATATCTATGTGGCTTCATGATGGGAGTCATCCAAGAATACTCAAAGAGCTGGCAGATGTCATTGCAAGGACTCTCTCGATTATTTTTTAACAGTCTTTGGTATCTGAGGAGTTCCCAGCTGACTGGAAGCTGGCTAAGGTTATATCAATGTTCAAGAAGGGCAAGAAGGATGACCCTGGAAACTACTGGCCTGTCAGTCTCACTTCAGTGCCTGGTGAAATTATGGAGATTATTCTGGAGTTCTGCAAAACACCTGAATGACACCACAGCCGTTATCACAACCAGCACAGTTTCATGAGAGGAAAGTCATGCATGTCCAACATGACTACCTTCTAGGACAGGGTAACACACCTTGTTGATCAAGGCAAGCCAGCTGACGTGATCTTTTTGGATTTCAGTAAAGCTTTTGATACTGTCTCTCATAGATCCTTCTGGAGAAAATGTCCAGCCCACAGCTGGATAAACACATCATGTGATGGATGAGCAGCTGGCTCATGTGTCAGGCACAAAGGGTTACAGTGAATGAGGTGACATCAGACTGTCACTGTGAC
Source organism: Sturnus vulgaris (assembly GCF_052056855.1). NCBI lineage: Eukaryota > Metazoa > Chordata > Aves > Passeriformes > Sturnidae > Sturnus > Sturnus vulgaris. Next base: position 37,923,238 of record NC_142283.1, on the reverse strand, counting down.
TAATGGGGTTCCACAGGCCTCTGTCCTTAGCCCTGTGCTCTTCAACGTCTTCATAAATGACTTGGACAAGACTCAAAGGCCCAGAGTAAGTTTACTGGTGATACAAAATTAGGAGGAGCCATTCACTCCCTCAAAGCAGAGGCCTTGCAGAGAGAAGTCAACAAATGACAGGGCTGGGTAATTACCAACTGAAGTTTAAGAAAGAGAAGTACTGAATTCTGCACCTGGGACAGGAAAACTCTGGATGTATGGACAGACTGGGGAATAAGACCCTGGAGAACAGTGCTGTGGAAAGGGACCTGGGGATCACTGTCAAGGATGAGTTGACCATGAGTCAGCAGTGCCCTGGCAGCCAGGAGGGCCAGCTCTGTCCTGGGATTCATCAGGCACAGCATCACAGCCAGACAAGGGAGGGGATTGTCCTGCTCTGCTCTGAACTGGGGCAGCCTTGCCTCGAGTGCTGGGGCAGTTTTGAGTGCCACAATATAAAAAAAGACATAAAGCTCTTGAAGAGTGGCCAAAGGAGGGCAACTAAGATGATGGCTTGGGGAGAGGCTGTGTGAGGAGTGTCCAAGATGACTTAGTTGGTTCAGTCTGGAGGAGACCGAGGGGAGATCTCACTGCAGTCTACAACTTCCTTGTGAGGGAAAAGGAGGAGCAGGCACTGGTCTCTTCTCTGCAGTGACTAGACCTGAGGGAATAGACTGAAGTTATGTCAGGGGAGGCTTAGGTTAGGTATTGTGAAAAGGTTCTTCACCCAGAGGGTGGTCCAGCACTGGAACAAGCTCCCCAGGGAAGTGGTCACAGCACCAAGCCTAACAGAGTTCAAGTAGTGTTTGGACAATACTGTCATGTACATGGTGTGACTCTTGGGGTATCCTGTGCAGGGCCAGAAGGTGAACTTTGTGGTCTCTCATGGATCTGCCCAGCTCAGCATATTCTATAGCAATTGATAACTGACTTCTAAAAAGCCAAATGATGAAGCAGAGCTTCTAGTTCAAAATCTTAGTATCTTATTTCATTGTCTCCTTTACAAGTAACATCCTATTAGTTCATTATGTTCTCTGATATAGGAATAAAACTCACAGACACAGAAATGTGCAGAAATGTTAGCAGCAATGAGACTTTAAAAATCACACCTCCTCACTTCTGGACTTTCAGCCCAGTCCTACTTCCTCTTGAGTTCTGGGTGTTTTATGACTAAGTTCACCAATTAAAACTTAGCAATGTTAACTTAGTTAACATTGTGAATACATGACTCACAGATGATTATACATGACCAACCAACCCATGCAATAAAGGCTAGAGTATGATATTGATGCTGACAGAGGTGGAGTTCAGGAAGGACAAGACTCCCAGACTCTCAAAAGGATGAAATTCTTAACACTTTTCTACATTTCTCACCCCAGAACTTGCCTGAAATCTATCTGTCAAACTCTATCGGCTCTGAAGTGTTAATCTGAACCATACTACCCATTCAAAGCTTCATGCAATGAGACAACTTGGTACACTTCCAATAACTGGATATTATTTTAGCATATTATGGACTAGCAACACAGCATAGAAAAGTGGGAGCTTAAAACACTGTCTCGTGTACCTGGCTGCAGCAAATTCCAGAGCTAAAACGCACAGAATTGGTAGGATGCCAAATACCACTTCCACAGAAGATGGTAGTTACTATCCTTTGCTGAGTTCTGTCAGTAAAGAGAACAATGCTGCACAATCCCAGAAAAACCATGCCTATAACAAGTAATAATATTATCCTCTCTTCACAGACTCCTGTCAAATAGAAAAAGGTTGGGATCACCATGAAATAAACCACATTATGTTGACCAGACTTTCTTTATTCCTTGACTGCTAGGCCTGACGATAGTAATTATAGGCCATCTACAACTACAGGAAGCAATTCTACTCAGAGCAGAAGCACTAACCACAAAAGTTTGGGACTGTATAAATTTCCTATTTGCCTATTACAGAACAATGAAAACATTCCAGAGCAGACACATTTGATCCTCCATTTAGGAATGAAGTAGCATTTAGTTATACATATATTAGCATCAGAGCTAGAAATTACTGAGAAAACAAGAACTCCACTTCTTAGTCAGAGATTTTAATGTGGTCTAAAGTATCAGATAAAGTGGAAGCACCAGAGGATTGCACAAACATAGCTAAACTTTGCAGCTATGCCTTTTGTAAATTGAGCAGGAATTGAGCCAGAAGACCAAAAAGGGACAGAGCTGAACCTTGACAGCGAAATCTGATTTCTGGGCCCTAACAAAATAGCGATGCCTTGAGATAAGCAAAAAGGCATTGGAAAGACCACCTTGCAGTCAGGACTTCTCAGATTAATACGATAGAATTGTTCTTAGAAAAGGAAAGCTTAATTCTCTGCCTTCCAGAAGCACAGTATGTGTTTTAAAGGAAGAAAAGTAAGGTTTGTATTTATCTTTGCTTTTAGTTGTTGCAGAGAGACATACCACCACTTCTTTAAAACAATGAGTATCAAAGGGCAAGAGTAATTACAGGTGCTTTTATAAATAAATATGCTTATTTTCACTTCAGTCCCATTCTCCAATGCCTGCAAGAATATTCCAGGAAAGATCCATCCAGATAGATCTTCAAAAGTCTGTAGAATTGAAGACGACAGAGAACTACTGTGGTAGATATTAAAACATGCTGTTACAACTAAGAGTATGGAAAAACAAAATCCTGGATTCAGAAATTATCTACCTATACATACATGTATTTCGAGTTGTAATAAAAAAAAAGACAACACTCAATACTTAGCATTTTCTCCTATTCTTATGAACAGTACAGAGAGTTGAAAAATATTAATTTACCCATTCTTCCACTTGTATTTCTTCCAGTGCTAAATAAAACCAGCTACTCTGAAATCAAATTAAGAATCCATCTAGTGAAGTAGCAGATGTTTCTCCTGCTGTATCTTTAGCTCTGCACAACTTAGACCTTAAGGATATTCTTCAGTGTTAATTAAATATCCAAACAGAGTTTGGATTTTCTAGTCTAAGAGAATTATTCTAGGCGTTTATATTTTTTTGTTTTTAAAATATCCTCATTGCAATAAGTTTTGTAAATTAACCATAGATTTTTCTGCATACAAGTCCTCATTGATGCTTACTGATTTCATTTTTGATCTCTAGTTTCACATTACTCAGGTTATCAGATGAAGGGATAATAACTTTTCAACCTTCTCTAAGATATTCCGGCTTTTAATGACCTGTTCTTCCTGATAGTTTTCTCTTTTACAGAAATCACTGGTCCTTTTATTATGATAATCCTTGTTTCCCTTCTTAGTATGTATATATATACAACATGTGAATACATGCTGAGAATATGTTCATGTACAAGTTTAAAAAAAAAATGTAAAGAAAGGACCAGAACATAGCCTTTATGATGCCAACACAGCAGGAGTTTACACAAAATGCAGTCCCTCTTCACAATTCATAAACATTACACTTTCAGACAATACTGTGCCTTCAACCTAATCTTCTTGTGATCCTCAGTAGCTTCACAATCTCCTCCCTAGTATCAATAATCACTTTAAATTAAAACACTATATGAATAACAACAGGTTCCCACCCCTTCATTCTGGGGGCATTCCTTTTGATTTGACATTTTATTCCACTGCAATTTATAGCAGGCTTTTTTCCATATGATTCTAAACAATCCAGTAGTCACAACAACGAGATTTATAATCTCACTGTTTCTTCCCCTTTCCAAATGGTTTATTAATGTAATCAATAACACAACACAGCATTATTGGAGGACTCCACATGCTGTCACTTTCTGCTGAAGAAACAATTTAATTCTAACTAGAGGATACATTTCCAATACACCATAAACCTGATGGACAGTTCTCGTAACAAGACAGAGGACCAGTAGTGGATGACCATTTGTCAAAATTGTTCAAAATGTACTTTTACTCTAGTCAATAAAAAAAATTACACTCAAAATTAACATACTCAGGTTTCCAAAGACCTATGGGTGCAGACGTGCTTTAAGCATAAGGTATCTGTAACTGACACAGTACATCATACTTCAAGAAAATCATGAGCAAACGATTACGTTTTAAACAGCACACTTTCACTGAAAACAAAGGCAGGGGGAACAAGAGCAGATAAAAAATGTCAGAAGCTCACAGTGACCCAGCTATTTCTAAATTAAGTGCCAACAGGAACTGCAAAGATGTACTTTACTACACATGAAGATGTCATTATCTTCAGACAAAAGAAAAATCCTTTTTGTTTCCCTTGTGGTTTCTTCTAATAGCTCAGAGATTTCACCTGTTCTGACTTAGCAGACTGATTTCCTTTATTGATTTCTTTCAGGTCAGTCTCTACAGCAAACTTAATGAAGCATTCCCTCTGGCTCTATGTCCATCCAGACCACAACTAGCCTGGCCTAAGCTAAAGAATTTTGACAACAGAGATGCCTGCCAAGATGCTGCAAAATGAAAATGTCATTTCAAGTTCCTAAATATGCATCCAGTTATTTAAATAATGAATAGGAATAGTAGTTCCCACACTGAGTAGACACTATAGCTATCCCTGAATTAAACAGGGATTTACACAGAAATTACAACCACCTGTCTAGTGTTTCTCTTTAATAATGACATTTCATTATTCATGTGGCACAGTCGTAGATTAATTATATCTTCAAGGATATTTCAAAACGCTTTAGCAAGTCCTTGAAAACATCATTGCAGTATTTCACGGACATTAAGTTTTGAAGCATCAATTTGGTTTCTGGGAAAAGCAGCTTTCAGTCATACTACTTGAAATACATGATTTTTTAAGGGCCAAGATCAACAAAAACATTGAATCACAAGTATGCTGTGCCTGAGGTGTTCTACTGGATGAGAAAATCCTGGGGAGAGCAACAGCAGTCAGTTCACAAGATATAACATTCTCAGTTGTGTCCAACCAATAGCTCTACAAACTCAAGCACTAGCATGGCTGCTTGAGAACAGCATTGTAACATTTCTCAGGTAATACTGCACTTTCCTGTGTCACTTCCGGAAGTTGCTCCAGAGTATTTCTGTAATTTACCTCTTGCACCTCTGTACAGGTCAAAGATCTGAGTGGTCAAGTTCCCAGCTTTCTCTTTCCCTCCTTCCTCCTCTTGTAAAAGGTCCCAGCTGGTTCCAGTTTTCTGGGTGTCAATTATTGTGAAGATTTTAAAGGTACATGCTTTCTTGTTTTCTTAAAATCAGATTGGCTTCTCAAGGGATGGGCTTCTTCTCTTCTTTGATGGGAAAGTACTGCAAATGCAGGACCTGACTGTGAGAAGGCAAGTGAGGTGGGGGTGGGAATGAAGTTACTGCTCTGAAATGGTGCTGTTATTCACAAAATCAGCTCCTTTCCCCAGGTTACAGCAGAAGAGCAAGGGCATCATTACTGATTCAGAAAGCTAAAAGGCTGCTTTATCATTAAATGGTCTTCTTGCCTCAAGCAAGCATTTTCCCTGCCCTAAATGCTTACTTATAATCCCACTTGCAGAACTGCACAACATAAGCTCTATCGTAAGTGTTCTGAATCTTTGGGATTGGCAGTTCTGTCCTTTTGTGTTGAGGCAATCAACTGCATGGCTCACTTAAGTAAAAAATACCACAAATGCTAAGTAGCTGCAAATTCATGTGGAATTGATAAAACAACTAGTCAATACAAATATGTTTTAGTATGTTTTACATGTTATAGCTCTTAATAAAGATGTTTAGATTAAAAAACACATTTATTTGAACTTACAACACCACCTCTTGATGGGCAACTGAGGCACTACAGGTGATTTCTTTGGACTGATGAAGGGTTCTTAAGCAGTAATTCCTTTAAGAATTTCAAGGTGCATGGACAAGTAATGTGATTTCAGGGATGGCATACGAGCCAGGTGAAAATGGCCAACTGCAAAAGCCATGCAACGACCTACATAGTCTGTCTCCAGACAATTGCTATTTTCAGGATACAGGAAGGGTTAAAGCTTTCAGAAAGACTCAACAGAGCAAAACTAAGAATTTACTGCATTCTTACCTATAAATTTAAAACATGAGATGGTTTTCTTTTCAAATGTTAGAAGTTCTGAGCCTGTGATAATTGGTACTGAATTTTCTCAAAGTCCAAACACAACTTGCCCTCCCTCTTCAGAACTCAACAGCTGAACTGTATTTTCTAATATATATCATCACAAACACAGAAATTGAAATTATGCTCTTTACAGCCATGTTCAAGGTCCTCAGATTTTGTTACTACTACTACTATTCTTACAGTGGAGTCAATGGTCACTTAAAACAGACTGCCAAACCTAATCCTAGTATTCATTGATTTAAATCCACTATCACAAAGTGGATCTCAGAAAAATTATTTTCCGTACTGAGCATGATAGTTTTGGTACTAATTCATTGTTCTTGCTCTGCTAAAAGGCTGAATCACATTTGAACTTTGACTACATGTATGCAATTTTTAAGCTAATCAACAATTAAGCTGTTCATTTGCTGCAAAAGAGCACTTTTTGGAATTTCCATAGGTTGGTGAAAATTTGAGCAGAAATATAACCATGAGGATGACAATATTTCTCTGAATGGTGTGATTTCAGTCATGCAAAGGCTTCATCTATAAAAGGAAAAATCAGTTTAGTGTAATACCTGTCTTTGATAAGCCAAATATATAATGAAAATTAGGAAATGAACTCATTAGTGAATTTTTTCTGGTTCAGCACCAGGTTTCATACTTTTGACCAAACTTTTGGAAATAGAAAAAATTGCCTGTCAGATTAATTTTAAAAAATATTATCTTTAGGTTTTAAAATCTAAAGCTCTAAGGAAAAAAAAATTAGAACAAAGAATAATGAGGACAAGACATAGCATAGCTTGTTTTGGGGAGAGTGCTTTTTGTTGTACTTTAAAAGATAGTTATATTGAATATATGTCAGGCACAATTAATAAGAGATTTAACTTATAGAAAATGTTGTTGATAAAGAAAGGCATGGCTGAATTCCATTGCTTCAAGATGTACATAAACTGCACTACAAATGACCTTCATACTAACAAAGACCTGGCCTGCATTAATTAAGAAAAACACAGCATGCTCAGAGAAGGAGCAAAGAATGCAACTGTAGATACTGATTATTTTAATTTATAATTGACAAGGGTGCACAGATCACACGACGAAGCTGTTTGTGCAGCTCCGTGAAAGCTGTGATGCCTCACAGTAGTTCCTGATTCAGATATCAGACACGCAGGCATGCAGGTACAGTGCACTGGGAGACCAAGGGCACTAACATTGCCCCAAGGCCATTTCAACTGCCTCTGCTTTCAAACAAGAGTACTCACATAACCTGTGCTACTAAAGGAGTAAACATTTCAGTTTCTTTTATGAAAAGTAATCCGGTTCCACTGCTTTGAACTGGGTCATCCAGACTGACTCATTTTTTGTCACATACCTTGCAAAGAACTATTACAGCATCATTTTGAAAGATAAGTTTAGTACTGTTCCCATACATTAGCAAAATATTCCAACTTGAATGGCTAAAAAATGCCGAAATTTTCTCAAATTAATTTTATATCTTTATTTTTTATTTTGTATCTTTTACTTTATTACCAAAGGTTAGTCACTTCTCATGTATTTTATTCCACTGCTAAAATAGAAACTGAGCTAGTAATGTCAGTATTACTACTACAGAGAAAAAAGTACTTCTCTTAATGAAGACAAGGTATAAATTTCCTTTGCTAATGCAATTAGCAAAAACTTCTTTTTTTAAAGAAAAGCATAAGAAAACAAAACAAAACCAAAAAAGAACTGCACTGTAGCACTGAATAAAAGCAGGAGTATTTTCACACACAGCCATACTCTGTGCCACAAGTGCCATTAAGCAATAGCAAAGCTCTCACTAGCCCCCTGTACATGAGAACATTTCAAAAGCACTACTCTTAAGCAGCAATGTCAGAATACTTCCTTAGGAACGGAAAACAGATCACAGTCAGACATTCCCTCAAATGCTTATTACACTTTGTACTCATTGCCAAAACAAGCTTTCCAAACTGCCCAAGACACAGTGGAACACTATCATAAGATAGAGTAATGTTTTAGCTTAATGAAAAGAGCACATTATTTCTATTAATATTTCTTAATACAGAATTCATTTTTAGCTCTGCGAATGTATGAGTCTTTTTTCAGATCCTACGAAAATATGAACAAAAACAAACCTATTTTTTCATACCATTAGTTTCTGCAAATTTCTGTATATCAGCCAGAGTTTTCAGTTCTTTCCTTGGGCAAGCTGATACACACAGGGCAATAGACTTAATCTTCTGATGTACTAGATCAATGTTGCATGGATCCAAGAAGAATACATACCTATGGAAGGAAAAAAGGTAAATTACTTCTACTTTAATTAACAATTACACTGAACAAAATTTCAAACTATGGGATTCAATCAAGACTGACTGATTCCATCTACGCAGAAACACAGGAAATTTCATATTATTGCAACTGCATGGAATAAAAGAATTTATGCACTTAACACATGCATAACAGTGTATGGGTATTTATATATCCATATTTATATACCTCTGGATCACAGAGAAAGAATGTTTAACTCCACCTGATTCAAATCCATTCAAATGGTGCTACTCATAAAAACAGCAGTAGTCCCACCATGCCTCTTCACAGATATGAACATTCACAAATCTTTCCTCAAACCTTAAACTTGACTTAAGAGAATCACAATTTTTTTTTCCAGAAAGACCCAACAAACCAAATAAAGTCACTCTTATTCTGCAAAAAGAAAAGGTCCATGGCTAAATTTATGAATATACATAATACCAATAATTAAGAACAGTTTAATAGATTGATTTTCCATGCCATGACTGAACAGATTACTTTAGTATTTACTTAGAAATAAAACTCCTTGCAATATTTCAAGTAGTATTATCTAATGTTTAAGTGCAGTATTTTAAAGAGAATCTACTTGCTAACTTTTTACAATGAATGTAATTTAAAAATCCAATGCATCAAGTACATATTACAGATTCTTAACAAACATCTCTTGGCTGTACATGCTTTATGACAAACACTAACCCTACAGAATCTTCACTGATGCTATAATAGAGATGTTTTTCTCTTTCAAAGTTGAACAAATCTTAAACCCCTATAATTCTGGTGATGCACTATGCGTTGAAATATTCTCTTCATATTACCTAACATCGTCATACGAAAACAGCAGAAATCTGCCATATAAAATGCCATTTCTAATTTTGCAGTCCTTATGATGGGAATTCATTCTGTAACCAGTAAAAATCTCTTTCGCTCCTAGAAAGCATTTATGTCCTCCCTAAACACCTTAAGTTTATATGCTAATTGCTGTCTACTGTTCTATTACCCAGTGTCACTGTACAAAAATGATTACTACATAGTACAGTCTTCCTTGAAAGTCCATCAAAACTCATGTCATCTAAATCAACCATAACATGGTAAAAGATTACTTGAATTCTTAAAACATTCCTTTCTTTGTTAACATCACAGTGAAATCATCCACCTCTATTTCTTTTTTACTTACTACCCACTACACATCTTGGGACTTCACAGACAGACCACCGAAGTCTGAGAAACAAGTGTAAATATGAAAATTCTGTCGTAGAGACACAGTAAAAGTAACTGTATGCAAGGAATAAGCCAGTTTCCCCTTATTTCAAAGAAAATACGCTTGAATTAGTATCAAGACTTACAACAGTTGTTTTAATTGAAGTTCCTCCAGTTGTTATCCCATGCAATAAGGGTAAATGGCAGGAGGGTGTATACTTCTTTGAGGGTATTTGGCCAAAAGAGCTACAAAGTAGAACCTACAGAGTCAAACCTAACTGATACAGCAAGGGAGGCTAGGATGGGAACAAACTTGGTCAGTGCCACTAATTGATAAAGATATGTGGGTTATGAAAATAGTGATTTTTCAGTAAGACTATCTGGCTAAGGACCTTGCCAAATTGAGATAAGGGAAAGGAGGGAGACAGACATACAACTTGTCCACTCAATGTTAATAAAAACAATAATCAAAAACAAACCCAGTAAATGACAGTAATTAAGGGGCTCCCAAGAAACTGCAGACACGGACTTTGCAACTGATAGGGATGCAAACTCCTAAGTGCAGAATGTAGGAGGAGTCAGTGGGACCCTGCCAGCAGCTCAGGGAACATGCACAGGACAGGGCAGCAGACAAGGGTGTAAAAGTGAACAGTTGCATGCAAGTTGATGTTGGTCGGTACATTATCTGACCTCAGCACTGATCACTGCAGTCTATCTTGTCCTATTACAAAAGTTTTTAACGCTCTCTCTGCATAATTATAGTCTCTATCCCATGTGCACAGATGCTGCAAGTGCTACAGGGATTAAGTATCAGCTACTGAGGGAACTGACATGGATATGAGGGATTTGATGCCAGCAACTGGAATCAGACCAGAGGTTCAAGTGCCAAAGGACTGTGGCATCAGCTATCAAAGTAAGTGGGGTCTCAGTGCCAGTGTCAGGGAGAAGTCTTGGCAATGAGTGCTGGGGTGGGAATAATGTGTGCCCACAAAAAAAGCAGCTATAGAGGTGATAGACTCAGCACCACTCAGGTGGTCACATCCTTTGTGGTGCTGCAGCTGAGCACCTGTACCTTCTCCAGAACAGATCTATGCACATTATAGAATCACAGAAAATCCTGAGTTGGAAGGGACCCACAAGGATCACCGAGTCCAGTTCCTGGTGTAACTCACTAACAAAATCCAAGCCATATCAGATGGTGAGTAGGCAGCTCTAGATGAGAAGTGTTGGGTGGGCAGAGGGTCTGTGGTGTTATTTGGGGCAAACTGGCTCTGGGTTGCTTGTGGAATGAGCGCATGAGTGTTTGATACTTAGCACTAAACCAGATCAGCTGCTAAGCAGGGGAACCCATAAGGTGAATAAGGTGCCATGCTGTTACTTGGAGAATCTGCAAATGTATGTGAGCTTGTGAACCTGGAAAGTGTCACACGTGTGCCTACACTAGTGTGTCACACTACTAGTGTAGTGCCTACACACTAGTGACCTTCTGCCACTGTCAGCCCGTGAGGAAGAGGGGACATGGTTGGCTGTGTTTGTGAAGCTGGAGGCAACACCTTGTCACTGCCAGTCTCCGTAACCAGTTATGTCAATGTCCCATATGTTACTGTCCTTCTACATCCTCAGCCTAGGCAGAGACTCTGAGTTCTGGGAGCTGTAGGACTGGACTCTAGTTCCTGAACAGGAGGGTCCTCTGAATTTCCCTAAGGAAACCAAATCAGGAATTTCACCATTAGCAAGCTCGAACTCATCCCACTTCTACAGTGATTTCAATTCAAGGGTCAAGCTATCATTTTAATTACCAGAATATGTTGTAAAATAAACACTACAATTCTAACTCAAACCTGGAAGTCTAGAAATACACTGCAATTACAGCATCGTATGCAGTTCTGACAGAAGTGTGGGCATAGCCTTAAACAGCATATATAATTCAAACACTGCATTGGTAGATAGACCGTTCTGACAGCAGTAAGGGAGAAAACTCTAGGCTATCAAATCTGTGGCTTCAATCTGTGGCCTTGGAAGATGCAAGTGAGATAAGTAAGATTATCTCAGCTAAAACAAGAACCAAAATTCTGGGAACCACCATTACAGAAGAAAAGTTAAATTTTGTTTATAACGCTTACGTGTAGAAAATAAGTGATTTTACTGCAGAAAATTTCATACTGTGCCACCACAGGACAGGTTTTGTTTCTCTCTAGGAGAATGTCATTACTAGCTTCGTGCTGCAATTTCAGTTATTTACAATCAGCAACAGACTAATTTTCTAATAAGGAACTAACTTATATCAGCAATACTAAGAGTGACGTAAACAAAGTAATCATGATGTTAGAGATGCTTCAACTGCAAATGAAAATATGCTTGCTATTTGAAAAATCAATATATTAGACTTACAACATATGTACATTTATGCATCTTTATGAAGTATCAGCCCTGTAAAGAAGGACTTGGAGGTACAAGCGCATGAGAAATTGGACATGACCTGGCAATGTACACCTGCAGCCCAGAAAGCCTGGTGTATCCGAGGCTTCATAAAAAGAGGCATGACTACCAAGGCTAGTTTTACTCTGCCCTCAGGGGCGTCCCTCAGCTGGTATACTGCACCCAGCTCTGGGATGCCCAGTACAGGAAAGACATTAACCCAGCACAAGTGCAGAGGGGACCTCTGAAAATGATGAGAGGGCTGGAGCATATGAAGATGTGCTAAGAGAGTTGGGTCTGTTCATCCTGGAGAAGAGAAGGCTGTGGAGACACCTTTTGGCAGCTTTCCAGTACTTACAGGGAGCTTCTATAAAAGACAAAGTGACTTTTCACAGAGGCAAATTGTGAAAGGGGGAATGGCTTTAAATTAAAAGAAGGCAGAAATAGAATGACAGACTAACTTTTGTTGAAAAAGACCCTTCACATCATCTACTTTGACTGTAAATGCACTGCCAAATCCACCACTAAACCACGTCCCTAAGTGCCAAATCCACACTTTCAAGTACCTTATTTTAAGTATCTTTTAAATACTTCCAGGAATCGTGACTCAACCACTTCCCTGGGCTTGATAACCTTTATGGCAAAAAAAAATTTTGTCATAATGTCCAGTCAAAACCTCCCCCTGCACAGTGTGAGACCATTTCCTCTCATCCTGTGACTTGTTACGTGGGAGGGGAGACTGACTGCCTCCATCCTTTCAGGGAACTATAGAGCAATAAGGTGAAACCAAGATCTAGTAATCTGAACATAAATAACACTTAGACAAAGCTAGCATCTTAAATATTACCTAAAAATTAACAGCTAGACTGTACAGCCCATAGGGTGTGTAATAGGAGGCATATGATAATGACCATATTGCAACATGGTGTACAGGACCAAGAGAAGCCCCCGCAAAAACCAGCCTAGGAGGATATGCAGGTAACCACACGGCAACCACTTGGTAACACAACAGCAAACCAATGAAAAGCAAGACCACTCCAGGCCCTAATAGTGCTGTTGGTCCAGGCGATCATGGAAGGGAAATAATTCCCCAGGTCTTTCTTTGTTCAGGTTCTCTTTTTTCAAGGCACATAGATTGAGCTACCAGATATCACAATTGATCTGTGCCGTCTAATGGAGATGAGAGTCTAGAGTCAAAAATTTTTTCAACAGTAGACCACATACAGTTTCACTCAAATTCTCTGTGTACATGCTGCAAACCATCCCTGGGTTTTCCCATTACCTAAACTTCAAGCATTTCCTGGGGTCAAAGGCATGTGCTCAGGCAGAATACCACCCTAGCATTCTCCATAGCATCACATGCACATCTCCTAGTACTTGAGTAGACAGCAAAAACTGAATTCTGTCAAAATAACAATGCATTAGCGACCAAAAACCAGACTGAACTAGTATTTCAGAGACTTACATTTGGCAGCTGTGATTATCATTTATTTGCAAATAAAAGGTCATTTTTAACCCCTTATAACTACACCAGAACTTGTAAAGCAAGAAGCTTACTTGAAGCAGATAGGTTTAACTAGAATTCACTGCCAGAGCTACAGTATAATCCAATGTCTGACTCAAGAAAACAGACTACTAAACTATGTTGTGGTTATTATGTAAAAATAAAAGGATGCCTGGCCCACTCTTTCTTTACGGGACCAGGTTGTAAAATCCTCCTTCCCAATATTTCATCTCACTTCTTTCAGCTTTTCTGACGTACACACAGCAAATCTCTGAGAACTCTGCTCTTCACCCTTACCACACAGATTTCCATATCCACGTAGACCACATCAATTTCACTTCCACATGACAGTGCCTATGAGTTGCTGTCATATACAAGGAAGAAAATGTTATTTTTACAGATGATTTAGCTTTTCAGCCCTTGGACTAGGAAATGAAAATGGAATTACCCTGCAAGCAAAATGAAATGAGAATAGCTTCATGTTTCCAGAGCTCTATTTGTGGAGCTTAAAAGTCTTTTCTTTCTCTACACAAACTGAAATGTACAGGCAAGAAGAAGTTTTATTTTTACAGTCTGTCTGCAAAGTGCTCCTATATAAATAGCATTAAATATTCCCGTGAACTCCACCTCAGATACTGTAGGAACTCCATCTGCTAGAGACAGATGCAAAGCAGATAGCTTTTTTAATTTGCTTGGCAATTTTTCAGAGGAAACTATGGGGTGTGAGAAAAGGAAAGATCACTCACTTATATAGGGACAAATCTCTTCCCAAAGTGGATGCCCTGGACTATACCAGGCACTTCATGCGAACAGTTAAAGAATAATTTTGTTCAGCAGAGGGTTTTCTCTTATCCAAATACAGATGATGTAATTCATATGCATGTATCTATTAATCTGCTTAGATCATGCCTCAAGCCACAACATCTTTGTTATAAAGCATAATTCCTTTGAATCTCATTAAGACTTCTTGACAAACAACAGGCTCTGTCAATTAGCTGTGTTAAAAAGACTCTTTTTAGCCGCTGTCTTTTGAGCTTGCATTACAAGAGGAATTTATTTAGTGGTAGATGTTTCCCCACATGATGGTCTGACATGTCACATGTAGAAGACTACCACAATATTAATTATCACATTTCAACAAGGTGTCTGATTTTCTCTACCTTCACATGAACTCAGACACATTTCTTTCTAAAGGTAAACTTAAAATTATGATTTTAAAATTTTCATTTTTTCTCAGAACACTAGAATCACAATTTTGTACATGGGTTTAGAAAGTGCTAAAATGTTTATGTAAAAAAATAGGAAAATTATGCTACATAATCTTTAAGCCTTTCAACCTTCTTAAATATGCGATTAAATTAAGAAATAACTTTTCTGACAAAAGATATCTGTAAAAAGTTCCAGACATTTTATTCACCTCAAATCTTTCTGGAAACCACCAATTAACTATCTACATTAAATCTTAAATGAGATATTTAGAAGTCTTAAGAATAGCAACTCAAAATAAGCAGATCTCAAGAAAGACGTTTCCAAAATAACTTATGAAAATAATCTATTTTCTGTTAGTCTGAAAAAGGCTATCATACTCAGAAATTAGTAACTTTTTAGCTCCTTGAGGTAACTGACAGTGAAAAAAACATTTATTTTGTCAATTAATATCACTGTACTAAGCTAAATAGTTTACTTTCTTAAGTTATCCAAGTTGTACAGAAGGACTCTGAGATTGTCTGACTGACAAGACAGACCTCAACAGACATTCACAGGTATTCAACCTGTCAGTGCAGAATTCTTGCCACTGCTCCAGTACTACTACTGCAGTGTGCTGCGCACCTCTAAAGTTTCATCCATTTTCTCCACAAGTCATATACCTTCTGCCTACAGTTTAAATTTTAAAGTCTTATTCTAATGTGCCAGATGTATCTCACCTCCCCTTATACCTAGTTGGCAGAAAACAAGCATACATCAAAAGCAAACACTGATATCAAAGCCTGCTTCCAAATCTGAGAATACTTGTCACACCTAAAACTCTAACAAACAAGACTTTTCAGCAGCCTAGAACAATATCCTACAAAACGGATATCCGATGAAGTGGATACTGAGGAAAAAGTAATTCCTCAATGTCTTAGCAGTATTCATATTGCATATCTGCCAACATATAGTCTAATGTTGCTGGTTGTCACGAACGACTGCTGTCCTCTAAGTGAGAAAAGTGTCAAAGGACAAGTAGGAATGAGTTAGCATATCCCTTTTGTTTAAAACCACCCCCAAAGAAAGGTTTTGCCTTTCCTGGTTTACAGAATGCAAAAATTGTATCACATACTTACTTCTTCTGTGTGAGGTCCAGACCACTGTTGACTATTCCCTCCACCTTGACATTTTTCTGTCCACAAATATTTCCGTAACTGTCATATCCTGAAAGCAGTCTTGCAGCTGCTCCTGTAGCTATTGAAAAGCCACAGATAAAACCCTGGAGGAATAAAAAACCCCCACAGTTTAGAAATACTCTGTCTGACAGCTGAGAAAAGTCAGTTTTATTAATTTATTTCTAAGCAGAGGTTGTCTACAAAGTCTTTCAGACTGGAAAAGGAAAGACAAGGATTATCACAGAGAACTGTTGTGCAATAATAAAACTGAATGCAAGCTAAAAGAGGATTCAGACATCTAACACTAGATATTATAAAAGCACAGTTAAGACTCCTGTATGTGGTTTATTTGAAAGTCATATTGTCAGCAAGTGGGCATGAAGCAGAAGGGAAAAGTCAGCAAGTGGGCAAGGGCAGGCAGCGAAGGAGAGCTACAAGCAGAGATGGAGTTATCAAGGATTGCTATCCATCTTAGATAATTCCACACAATCCAGATTTGCTTGCTGTCAGATTTCTTTTCTTTCCTTTAAATCAAATACTTTCAAATATGTGCTAGAATGAAGAGGCCTACCTAACACAAGTTTCTTTTAAGGAAATCCTCTTAAAGCAAGTGACCAGGTAAAGGTCACTATGGTTTTAAATGCAGGAAAGAAACACAAAAAAAGCAAGATAGTTCAGACCAAGTAATATGGAAAATACCATAAGCAGGCAGGTCTTGCTGTGAACTTTCACTGATATTTCGCAAGCAAAACCAAGATTAAGGCAATTACTGTGCAAACAAGAGACTGGCCCAAAAGTTTCATTAGCAAACCACTGACAAGGAAAAATGAACCATCAGCTCACTCCCCTACCACCAAGGAACTGATTTTACACATGAGACAGGCTAAAGTTTGAGAAATGAAAGTGGAATAAACAGCTGAGACAGGTGCATGGAGCAATAGATGGCAGGGGCAGGATCAGATTAAATGATGACAACAGGTAATGACATTGTCATGGAACAGTGAAAATGTGGGTAGTTCACCCTGCAAGTGAAGTTTCCTAGAACGGTAACGATGTGACTCAGTGAGATGACTGCTCTGTATATTACATTGCTTACAGGAAAATTTGGGACACTCATACACTAATTTATAATTGGGGGAACAGGTAAGTATAACCAAATAACCAGGGAACATCAACAAAACCAGAAAAAAATACAAATGCAAAAGAGAGCTACTTGTTTCAGGAATGCTGTGCTTTTTGCAATTTTAAGACATTCACATTACAGTGACACCATAATTCAAATTATTTAAAATAATTATTATAATTTTTACATTTGAAGCCCAGCAATTGAAAAAAACACCAAAGTAGAATAAATTTTTCAGTGGAATTACTCCAAACACCAGAGAAAGAGACAGAGCAGAAAAGAAAGCTGAGCACTTAAGTCCCAAACTCCCTTAAAGACACCTGCTTGCAACACAGCAGTTGCAAGACAGCAGTAGGTATTTTCCGTTTAAGAAGAGTAGCAAACACAGGTCCATGAAACAAAACAAGACGGAAAGAAGTGTGCTTGTAGTTTTCATTAATCTGCAGCTTTTGGAGGTTTGGTCTTTTAATAAAAAGTGTAGAGGGTTCTGAGGCTGACTTGAAAAAGGTGATGATGATTTCATCACAGGGGACAGAACTGTTAAAACTTTGAAAGAAAGATCTTATAATTAGTAATATGATTGTTAACAATAGCTGCTTCTATTAAGTATACAATAAAAATAAATTAATTAACAAATAAACAAAAACCCAGTTAACTGCGTGATAGTCAGAATCTTTCAGAATGTTTCTTACAAAAAAGTTTACTGTGATTCATAGAATTGTTTACCAGACTCCCAGCATCATTTCTGGGACATGCAGAGTCCCATAAGGAACACGAGTCAAGTGATAATTCACCATGCTGAAAAATCACTTATCACTGAGATTGCAATTTCAGGGGAAGAGAAGCTGGAGCAAGAACTGGCACCAATCATAAATTATGGATCCTTACCAAAGGCCTTTGATATGTACATACTATCCATTTCTGTTCAACGGCTGAGGCATGTATCAGAAATATATCCCAATCTTTGCCAGTGATTAAGTTACTGACAGGTTTTTAAATTCCTTTCTTACGAACACAAACTCTTAAAGGATATAACACTTACAAAATCTTCTGAGTTTTACTCACCATTCCTATGCAGAAGAGGATAAATAAGAGCAGCCATGGTACATCTGTGCAGCTGTGGTCTTCCAGAGGCTTCCACTCTCGCTTGGAACTCTTATGTGAGAAGAGACAGATGAGGTTAACAACACTAATTGTCTGCTCATAATAGAAAAAGGCAGAAAATTATCCTACAGGTAATTTACCTACAGCAGGAGCCATCTTTAAATGCCAAGATAGTTGAAGAAGCTTGTTTGAAAGACTTAAAGAGTAAGGCTCATGTAAGATTCCAAAAGGAGTGCCTCCACAGCAGCTAGATCACCAAATAGTAATTTACCCATCAAAAAGTTAATTAATCCAGAAATTTTCAGATATTTATCCACAAAACAGATTATTTTCACTTGTCTTTTTATTAACAGAAAACAGAAATTAATGGCATGAAATCGACAATATCTCCTGTTGCAGTCTTCCACAGCTATCTTTCAGAAATCTGTTTTCCAGGAAGGATAAATGATTAAACTTCTCAAAACCCCCTAAGTTTTCAAACAGTGTTGGCAGGCTGAACAAGAACTATGCATGTAGAAAGGAGGCAATAAATTACTGTTTAAGGAACAGTTTTCTACCTGCCATAAGGCAGCTGAACTCAACACTTCTGTGAAGAAATCCTTCATCTGTATTGCCATGGTACCAGAAAGGAAAGTTGTATAATTAAAGGTTGGAATACTCAATGATGGAGGTAGTTGTAAGCAATTCAGATAGTTTGCTGCTCATGAGGTAAAAATCCTTAAGTATGCATACATTGCTAAGATAATTAGAGTCTTATAAACAGTCATTTAGGCAAAAAGGTTTCAGGAAAAGAATAAGCACAAGCCGTAGTACAAAACCAACCACCAAATCAGAAATAGTTATAACAAAAATAATGATTACAGCTACTTCTAAAAATATACAGTTA
This sequence comes from Sturnus vulgaris, assembly GCF_052056855.1. Taxonomy (NCBI): domain Eukaryota; kingdom Metazoa; phylum Chordata; class Aves; order Passeriformes; family Sturnidae; genus Sturnus; species Sturnus vulgaris. The sequence continues at coordinate 37,904,250 of NC_142283.1, read as the reverse complement.
CACAGACAAGTTTTTTCAACAGACTCCTAGATAGTGAATCTTCAGATATATCGACTGAGACCCAAAAACTGCAGACACTGTTTTAATCTCTGAGGAAGAAAAGGAGATTGATATAAGGAGACTACATACACAGCTGTTCTCTCCAGAGACAGGGCAAAGGGGATAACCTATTCAAATTTTGGGTTTTTTTTTTCTCTTAAGACTCTAAAGAATCTTCAAAATTTTGCTGACAAGGTAGCAAATATCAGTGCTGAATTAAAACTGAATGGATGGATGAAATGTCAACAGCTTTTATCTCCATTATGTATTTTGCATATTTTTAATTTTAGAAAAAAGCAATAGCATGTAACTTATATGATATTAGCAAGAAGATTTTTTTTTTGTATTCATGACTTTGGCTTTTTTTAATTCACAAGCACAAAGAAACCTTTTCAAATACTACTATTAGAAGCTAAAAACTGGGTAAACAAACGAAACCCTGCAGGCATCACACTTCAAAAAAAATGCTGCTTTCTAAGTAGTCCAGCTTTGCATTACGGAATTCCATATTAATTTTTTGCAATATTTTATTAAGGAAGTTCCACTTACAGATGTGATAAACACTGTTTTAATTCAAACCGCAAATTCTCTGTAGGTTCTGAGCAGTCAAACTTCTTCAGATTTTACTCAATAAATTTTACTCAGTAGTGAGAGATGGTAAAAGGTCACATTGTACACTGTACAATCCACATTCAACAAAACTGAATTTTCTGATCCTGGCAGTTCACGCTTAAAACTAACACACTCTTCAAACTTAACATTTACAACTCGATTGTGACATTTATGTTGCTATAATTAGCATAATCATAATTGCATAAAATATGTAAGGCTTCGTGCTTCCTATTCCTAAACTCACTTCAAGAACTCTAGATTCATTAGAAATTGACTTTTATTTACAAACAGCAGAGATAAATTTCAGCTACAGCTGCTGTCTTATGAGCAAACTGCCCTTGGCAAAAGAGGGAGCAGCAAAATGCACTGCAGTGTGTGCCTTGTTTTGTTGGTTTGGAGTTTTTTTAATCTTCTCTGTACCATCTGCATACGAAATCTTTTAATAGGATTTTTTAAAGCCTCTAGAATAGCTCTGGCATGGTTTTCAGTTGCCTGGCTAGTCACAGTTACCATAAGTAATCCATTTTACTTACTAAGTGGACTGCAATTTATATGTCAGAAAGAAACTTCAGATGCCATTAAATAGAACATAGTCAGAAAGTTACATGATACATTAATTCTCTGTCTATTTTCTATTTTGTTCTATTCTGTTCTATTTTGGGGGCAAAAAAAAACCCCAAAAATAACTTCAGAAAAAAAAAAGTCATTAACGAAACATAATTAAAACAGACAAACAAACAAAACCCCAAACAACAACAACAAAACCCAGGAAGGTATTCTAAACAAAAAGTATCCTTGGAGGAAACTCAACAGGTACTAGATACTTACTAACTTACAATTTAACCACCTAGCATGGTAATAAGGTTTGAAATTATATTTGTTTAAAATTATCTTCAGACCTCACTAAAACCCAAGCTAGCTACCATTATCTGTCTACTGTTTTCTTCCCAGTTGCTTCCTTGCATTCTGGATTCCCAACGAATCCTCTTCCATAGCTTCACAGTCCTTTATCCTTGTCTTTGATGTTGCTGTGTCTCTCCAGTGATCACTCTGTCTACTCTACACCCTTAGACATTTACTCAGACTGATTTTCATGCTTTAGCAATATAAATTGTCAGTCCATGGTCAACATAAGGTCTAACAAATGTTGTTTGTTCTGCAATCTGTAAACTATGCTTTGTCTCCATTGTGACTGAAACACCATAACATTTTAGCAGACATGCTTTGCCTGAAATCCTAAATCAGCACTTCTGCTCATTTCAGATTTTCTTCCAGATAGATTAGGAACCTGCAGTATTTGCTTATGCAAGAAAGCTAGAGAAAAAAATGGAAATTATTTGATTCATGTCAAGTTTTCCCTTAAAACAGAGCTTTCATAATTCATAGTATGCTCTCTAAGGATATTCTTGCCATTAACAAAGCATGCACTGTCATGAAAGCATAGAAAATCTGGAGCACTATCAGCGAGAAGTGGAAGGTTGGCAAACCAGTCCTTCTCTCCAAGACAAACTTGCAGGTTGGGAACATTTCCTGCTCATAACAGCTTTTCTGTGCTGATTTTACAAGTTGCTTACTCAAGAATCCAGACGAGTGTGACCAGAAGTTTACATTTGTCCATTTTGCACAAGACTTAGCAAACTCAAAACCAAATCGGAACCCTCGTGTGTCACAGCTTACAACAGTGCTTTAGTACTACAAACCTAGAAAATTGGATGTCTACATTTAAGACTTTTCTTGCAGAAGAGGAAGTGGGAAGAATGTCATTAGTAGTTAATGTCATAGGACATTAACTACTGGTTTTTTCCTAGTTGAATTCAGAGCTACATATTCTCAAGATTAAAAGCACTTGCATGCAAAATAAAAATACAAAATAAAAAGAGGTTCTTTTCTTGGCATTCATTGCATCTAATCATTCCAGAACAAAATGAGAAATCCCTCTTCCAGATTTCTTTCTTGCTTTCTTTCTTGCCACTTCCAAAACATACCTTTGCAGTACCAGCATATTGCAATGTGCTTCTTACAGGATTGCCAGAACCAGCACAGCCAGAACCACTTTCACTATTAACTGTAGCAGCAGTACTGGATACTGCCATACAAGCACTCATGTGCCATAACCAGAGTGAAACTCTTATAAGAGCATAAAAAGATAAAAAACCACAGGTTTTCAACAGGAGACTACAGATGCAGGGAGCTACAGAGAATTTATTTTAACACAACATGTTTCATGCAACGTAAAATTCAGGAGTGATGAGACTGAAGCAAGAAGCCTATTAAAGAACATCTGCAGCACTAGATATACAGATAATAAAGCTGTGGGTAAGTAGCAAAGATGTGAATAAGATTACAATAAAGACGGAATCTGCCATCAACTGATGACGTTGCAACATCATGACGTTACAGGAAGCAGAAAGAAAAAGTTTTGCAGTGGTCAGATGACACGCTTCAAGAAGAATTCAGGTGCTAGTGAGACAGGTGGCCTGAATTAAGGACAACCCGGGAATAACTGGCATGACTTACAACCACTGGATGAAAAAGAGTTGCATATAAGAGCCTAGAGGTTAGACTCTAGGCTCCACTTTGGCTATAGTGGCTGGAAAGTATAGGACAATTCCAAATTGCATATGAACACAAAGGTTGTAAGAATAAAGTCACAACTTCTTTACATAGTTAAGTACACTGATGTTAAGATAATTTGTTACAAAATCCTGTCCCAGGAACCATATTAATCTAACTACATCTCCTTTAAATTATGTTTTTTCATCACCTTGATGTAACATCTTGACTCAGAATACATACAACTGTAGTTCAATAAAGAAGAGCAAATTGACATAACTGCTCTTTGTTTATTTAAATTAGAATTCAGAAATTATTGTGTAGCTAACTATCTTCATAGGAGACAAACAGCCACAGTGTGCACAAAGCATTAATAAATGTCCTTTAGAGATAAAAAAGGATTCTCATCCTAGTTGGCATCTTCTGTGGAAACTGCTGGAGTCCTACAACATCCACCTTTCCTAGAAGGCAGATTGGTTCTGATAAAACACCAGAGATTCAACTGATCGTATAAAGAGCATTTGGTTTATTCCAGTAGCATTGTGAATATAGAATACATAAATTTTCCACCTATGATGCAAGTTCAACTCTTCACAATTGGAGGGTCAATTTGCAATATAGCGCATACCACCAAATGGCATGTAAGGGCATGACTCCTTGGGATATGGGCAAGCCAGGTTAAAAAGGGGATGACCAAGCAGTCATTCAGTTCAGAAGCTGTCCTGCAAGCGAAGTTTAACCCTGTACATTCAAATGCTATTGAAACATACCCACACACACAAAAAAAACCCAAAACAGTTCTTGAAACATTTATCAGTGTTTCCTAACAGCCATTTAAGGAGATGGTATTTTACCCATTTGACATCTTTACAAGCTAGAGATCAGTGCTAATCACGTGTTGACCTTTACTGTAAAGCATTCCACCTGCAAATAAGATGAGCCATACTTTACTAGTTTACCAAACTGTTTCTAATGCAACCTGGAGTAATTTCCCAGGTTTAACAGATACAGCATTTTTCTGTCCAAGATACAGTGGACTTTTCTACACTATGCAGCTGTTTAAATGAAGAACTAGCAGCAGCTGCATATTATCCTAAAGAAACTTCTTCCACCTCTGAACAGACCTCGATCCTAGAGCCTAAAGCAAAAGAGACCACAAGTCCTGACCCCAAGCATACATACTCAATTCCCCACACAATTATGCTTCTGAGAACAGAAGTAAAACTCAAGTAAACCAGTTCTCTCTATAAAACTTACACGCAGTAAATACACTTTTTAAGTGTGCAGAACCAAGTTTTGAAGAATTAAACCCCTTCTCAGTTCATGACATTACCAACTATGTTACATTTCTATATATACCATTAGCTTACTCCACCAAGAATTCTAAGAACCTCATACACAGATTAGCCAAAATGTTCACCATTACCTACAGACTTTCCCTGCATGACTTATAAAGGTGCTCAGACAAAGCACTAAACAGCAGCTTACAGCACTCTATCATGAGTTCAGACAATCTTCCAGGTTCACAAATAGAACTTGTTTATTATAAAGCATTATTGCTGCACCTCCATTACTACTAGGGCACGAGCTACTGTAAACTTTTACTCTACTAAATTATACCAGTGTCCCGGAAGAATGAACTACATTGTATCAGATAAAATAAATGTTAGTGTAGACTTGGCCTGGATCTACCTCTGGGAAGAGTAGTATTCCTCCAACCTCAAGAAGCTTGCTAATGGTTGCATTCTCATGGGAGGCAGAAGCTTCAGTTGCCTAAGACTTAGAAAACTGAAGTAATGTCTCCAACTTACAGGGACAAAAGAGTTTGTCACAGTCATCATGCAGTATGTTCCAGTCATCTCTAGAAAGAAGCCAAAATACCTGGGGCAATTCCAAATGGACTGCATAATAGGACATGCAACTCACAGTGGAGTCCAACGTCCATTTTTGTGGGATTTCTACTTCAGCCTCATTACAAAACAGTGTGTCTTTCAATTTACTGCACAGCAGACACTAGTCACACTTCAGACCTAGACCCATATACCAGTGTTTTACAAATAGGCACCTACATCCTTATTTTCCTAATGACTTCACATTTCACCACTTGCTCTCCAATTCCCTGTCCATTAAAAAAAATGCACCTGCCCATTATGTATGAAACTCAGAAATAATGCTAGGAAAAGTTTTCTGATGGTGCAATACTGCTTTATCCAGCAAAAGTTAATGAATTTATACTTTGTGTCTCTCCAGATGTTAAGAATACCACAAATTCAATATGTCCATATCTTCTATTTCACTACTGTCATCCGACTGCATCAATAGTATTTATAAGTTTTTAACATAAGATAAACAAAATTGAGATCATATAAGGTATCACAGTATTACTAACGGTGTAATATAAGGATGTTTACCCTGAAAACTCACATGAGGACTTCACTCTTGAATGTAGCAAATGCTGTGTTGTAGATCATCTTCCATGCATCTTTACAGTCAACTCATATTAAACATTGCTTCAAAAGTCCTTGATTACATACCTCCACCTCAATCAACAACTTAAATATTTATCTTGAAACATAACACAGCTGATTAAATAAAGCTGACATGATCAGCACACCTGCTGCAGTTTTGAAGTTTAGAGATCAGGCCATCTGCAGACAAACTCTGTTTTTTTTCCTCTAAAGTATTTAGTTATTGTTTCTTTTCTTCATTATACATTATTAAGTCTTTATTTCAAATGAACAATAAATAAGGATACTTTACAAATATCACAGTAATATTTTTCAGGGGCTTAAAATACCCATTTCAAGGCAATTTTGGTACTTGCATGGTTCCTAATCATTAATAAAAAGTCAATCATGCAAACAAAACCGAAACAATAAAAATAATAAGCAACAAAACCAAAACAAACCACAAAAACCCCCCAAAACCTACAGCCTCCCCAAAAACCACAAAACCAGAAAATCACAACATTTCTTTACCTCTGAAGACATTTTGCACATACCAAGTTACTGCACTACCTTTGAATTTTCTACTTGTTCATCAACCTGTTTCATGGAATTTCAAATTGAATTACTTCTACAGACCGCAGATCCCAAATTACAAAATATTTTCTAACTTAGGACTAGTAAAACCTACAATTAAAAACACATTTTACTTTCAAATGTTAGCTTTATCCCAGGACATCGAGATGCATCCAAAAAAGCCACCAGGAGTCCCAGGGCCTAACTCCCAAGTTACTGGTCTCCACATGAGATGAGGATGACATTCCATAGAAAATGTTGCCCCTGTTCTTTGCACTGTCTTGATGTAAATGCAAGACCAAGGACATCACAGCTCATTAGGTACTCATGGTCTGCACAGCACTGCTGTGAGAAGGAGGAGTGTTGTCACTTACAGGGACATTCATAGGAGCTTGATACACATTCCCTCAAAATGCATTCTACACGCAAATGTATTTGCCAAGTGAAAACCACAGCTGCTTAAATAAAAATTCCTGACTTACAGGTTCAAAATTCTGGCATAACAACAAAGGAAAACACTCAGGATTACAGTAAGAGGGCAGCACTTGAGGACACTGAAAGTATATTAGATTAACAGAAACTAATACTAAGAAAGCTATATCTGATTTATGTAAGAAAAAGTGGGAGGAGAATGGAAATGGAAATATGTCAAGCCCTTAGCTTATTACATAAGTGTACTTCCTTATAATTAGGCAATAATTTTGGAGTTTTTCACTGCAAACTATGGGAAGTCTGACAAAGCATTCACAGGGCATGGTTATTATGACCTTGAACAAAGCACTTAAATAGGTTTCCTGTTTTGTTTCTGTAGATCTGTATACAACATTCAGAGGTCTTTTCCTCAGTCAAATAATATATCTGGAGAGCAGCAAGAGTGGTTTCAATTTAAAACAAAAACAAACCAAAACAGGCTAGTGCTCATTGCTGTATACAGCTGCTTAACTACATTAAGAACAGGCACAATACATATTATCAGGTAGAAGTCACCTTATTCTGCTCATCATGCTCTCCACCATAGTCTAGCAACACTACTGATAAAAATAGCAGCTATTAGAAACTATCATGTAAAAATGCAGTATGGAATCAGCTTTACAATATACCACAACTCATCTTCTATCCTTATAGTGCATTGCATACGGGGTGTTGAAATCATATTAAAGCAGAGAAAACTAAATTTTTGGACTGTAAAGCAGAACTTCAAAATGAAGTTGACACTTCTCTCTTCTTAAATATACATACAGGTGCTCTTGAGGATGCTGTCACATAATTATACACTTCTATTCCACATTAGAAAATTGCTTACTTAAAAGATTTAAAAGAAGAAAACAAAACAAAAACAAAACAAATCCCTCAAAAACCAACCAACAAAAAAAAAAGGGAAAAAAAGAGGGGGCCTACCAAAAGCAGGCCAATGAATGCAATGGTATTTATTTACTGCATAAGTCTGGGAAACGTCAAAGTGGTTGAATGACCTAAAAAGAATCCTATTAGATATCCACCAACAGAAACTCTTTCTCTAAAATTTATAGCTGAGCTTTCAGTACAGTTTCATAAAACAAAGGTAAAAATTAGCTATCAGTTTAGTCAACAGGTAGAAGTAGCCTGACAACACTGCATAACCATTTTTAGAAGGTAAGCATAAAATTTACACAATTTTTCAAAAGCCGCTTCAAAGGGGGAAAGATACAGATGCAAAATATCAAAGACACAGTTTCTGTTGAATTGGTTTGCAGGTTCTACTTCTCACAAAAGAAATCACTGAGCTAAGATCATCGGAACAAAAATTATAATCAGCCCCAATATGGAAAAGGGATCCAAAGTTACTGGCAAAACTTGCCTTTAGAGTAAGCAGCATAAAGATGGTTGACTACTACTTAACAAACTTAGAAAACACTCTCATTTCTTCAGAATGACAAATAAAAGCCATCAGTTGGGTGATCCTTAACATACTCTCAATTACTAACCTAATACTCTGATGGCTAACAGCAGTCTTGATGCCAAATAGATTACAATAACAAACTTTGGATTTAGCATTCACTATTAAAAATGCAATAACCAGTCTTCTCCAAAACTGTTCTCACTTCGTTAAAAAAAAATAAATTGTAAGGATGCTACATCCTATGCTCATTCCCAGTGCAAACTATCATTTCCTGAAGCTCTTAAAATGTTGATGTTTGAATTACCTGACAAATTAAAGGAAATAATTCACTACCTACGAATTTGAAGAAGTGATACAACCGAAGGGTAGTCTGAACCTCAGATCAGCTAGTCCTCAGTACAAAAATCTCCATTAATTTTATAAAATACTTACAAGTATCTATGTAGTTGAAATATTTCTATGTTAAGAGCAAAAGGAATTATTTGCACAGGTTGTGCAGTTGCTTGTGACAGCATTTACAAAAGGACATTTCATGTTCCACAGGAAACTAACAGACCTTAGAGACCAGAAATAGAGAAGCAATTCCATGAGATGCCTCATCATTAGCATGTTCTTGGATCCTGCTTGTACACTTCATTCTTCATACTACATCTGCTTACCAGAGGCTAGAACCGAAGCCTCATGTACTGTCAATATACTGAAAGGGAAATCAAGTTTCCTATCTCCTGGAAGGAGAATTCACAACTCATTCTGTTTCCCTTCATCAACACCATTATTTGCCTGGTCTTCTTCCATGACAGTACCCATGCCCAAAATAAAACAGGCATGTTTTGATGCTCCTTAAACTCATTTGACTGCAAGAACCTCTGATAACTGAAGATATACAGCTGATGTATAATTAGCAATCTGTATCGCCCATAACAGTCGGAAGAGATATTCCATCAGACCTACATCTTTTTGCAAAAAATTAGGAGCTCCAGATTTATTCAATGTTGTTTTGATAGCGGATGCTCAAGGGAAAGTTAAGGGATGATCTGTCTTCATCTCCTCTTATAACGGGAAGTTCTTATAGTCTTTCAAAAACCAAGGCCACCACTAAAACCACCAAGAATAACATGTGCTTTGTTTTTCCCAGTCATGCCTCCAGTTTCCAGCAATATTTCAAGCTTCTCTCACACATATCATAGATTAAGTCACTAATGTAAAAAGCTGCAAATTTATTTTAAATACACACAGCTTTTCCCAACTGCAACACGAACACTAAGACTTCAATAATTGCCTTGTTTCCTGTAACACGTTGCCAAAGCAAATACTTTTTAACTATCAGCTACTTCCACTGTAGAACAGCAGGAAAGAAAAACACATTAGTTGTTACAGTTATTTCGTGAGAAAACAATTTAAGATCTGTCTCTCCCCATACCTAATTCCCTTTTCACCATCTATGAACTTTTGTCCCCTCAGATATAACAATACAAACTTTACAGAACTGTGCTATAAACTAGATCAGTGGAATAATTTGAGTTACACTGTAAAATAAGTTTTCTTGCTAAAAACAAACAAAAAACCTGCAAGGATTAGTTCAAATAAACAGATTTACAGCACAGCCTAACAGTTGTGGCAACAAAGGAGTGATGAACGCCAACTCAGTTACTTCCTGAAAACCCAGTTTTAAAATGGATTGATGCTGTGACATAGAAGAAAATACCACTGGAAAAGGAGAAGAATGAAAAGCCAGAGAAGAGAATACCAGCACTCAACTCCATTTTTCTTCCTCAGTAAAACTAAAGATTTGAAAGAAATGCAATTATTTTAACAACTCAGAACTTCAGCACCATTTGCTCAAAAGATCCCTACACTTAGGTAAGAGATCATTTCCAAAACAGCACATAGAAAAAAATCCCCACAAACTCAAGTTACCTCCATCAAAAGCAAGAAGAAACTTAAGCTTTGTTGCACAGTAGATCCATGACAAAAGAGGTGCATCCAGACAGAAGCACCCTTCTTATGACAACACCCATCTCATGATGAAGATAAGGCCAAAAGAGGACAGTAGGCTGAAACAACACGAAGGTACTGACAAGTAACAGCAATACCAGACAGGAGATAAGAAATTCCACTGCAGTATTTGTCCCTTCCTTTACAGATTTTCTTTTCATATAGGATAGCACACTTTGGCTGAACTACAGTTCAAAGAAACGTTAGGAAGATCTGTTCATGACAACTAACAATAAGTAAACAAGACTGCTTTAAGACCACTGCTAAGATGTTGCGACATTTCACAAGCTTTTCTCTGCAAGCTCAAGGTTCAAGATAGTCATAGTAAAGAGACAGCAAGTACAAAAAAATGACAGCTTAGTGATCCTAAGTAAGTACAGAATTGCACAAGCCTCTAAAGAAAGAAAGATGATGGCACCCTCATAAAACCAAGGAGAAACAACAGGTAACATTGAAAAGTAACAAGAAATAAACAAGAATTCTAGTTGTGATGATAAAGAAATAGTGGAGATCACAGAGGATGCTACACTAGGGGAAGCGAAAAAACTTGGTGCAAACATGGAAAACTAAAATGAAAATCAGAAAGAAAGTGGGGAAAAAAAGTACTTCAGTTCTAATCACCTCAGCAGGCAAAACGGAAGTGGAGCAACAGAAAGAATTAGCTCATCTGGAAGAAAGTCTGGTATGGTTACATCAAGTTTAATTTAACAGATTTAACTCTCTTGTTTAATTTAACAATTTAACTCTTAACAGATAAAGCTGAGAAACTTGGTAAAACAGAAAGTTAACAAAAGGGGGGGAAAGGCTGGAAGTATAACCACAGACAGAAGTAGTGGCAAACCAATCATAATCACAGAGTAGAAGGGAGCGACTAATTACAAAACACTACTACTAGCCCTGTACCGACCATTCACTTAAGTGCTGGGTTCAATGATTCTTGTGGGTTCCTTCCAACTCGGAAAATTCTGCAGCACTACAGACACCCCAGGGAGAATAAGACATCACGTGGTAGAGGATTACATATGCTACTGAAAGCAACAGAGACCACGGAGGGTAAGAAAGACGTGGAATCCTTGCAACCTAGGCACAAGAAACCTATAGAGATATTAACTGAAGACAATTTCAGTACAACACAGAATTTGGACTGGAATTAATTTAGTATGAAGAAAGAATGTGTGACAACAGACATACATTCCTCTGTTGAGGAATTTGAAAAAGAAGGGAAATAGACTAGAGTGCTGTTATTTTTAAGGACGGAGAATAGCAGCTCAGAATAAAATTAGGAAGGGAGTAAGATGGCAGCAGAAGGTAAAAACCTGAAATTTGAAATTAAAACATAAAAACTGAATGAATTGGGCTTTGGGTAGTTAAAAAGGCAAAAAAAGCAGAAAACCACGAGAATACGTCTCTGTAAGTAGCAATCAATACTGCTGAATAAAGGTAAACATGTCAATTCTAATCAGTTTTTCTCTGGAAATCTTTCGATTCTGCTGGGGAAGAGGCATGGGAAAAGGCCTACGATAGGGGCCTTTAGACAGCCTGCAAAGCAAAGGAACTGGGAAACATATTTAGGGAGAAAAAATGGATAACTGAGTATGAAATAAAAGCTATGAATAAAACTATAAAGAAATCTATCCAGTTCAACAAACAGGTAGACACATTATCAGGAATGAGAGGAGAAGATAGCAGTCATGAGAAAGGGACTTGGAGATGCAGAAATCAGATAAGATGGTTGGCAGAATCAAAACAGAAGTTATCATTTCCATCAGAAACAGAAATGGGGATTAGCAGATGAAGATCAAATAGGCTAGAGAGCTGAAAAATAAACTTAATGAGGAATCTACTTGAAAAACAAAATCTTAAGGAATGAGGGCATTCATAAGAGGAGAGATTATGCCAAAGACCAATATGAAGCTACAAAGGAAGAAGCAAAAAGTAGGCGAGGAAACATGAAGGAATGTCTGATGGACCCCTGCCCAGGAAAAATTTAAGAGGGGGAAGTGCAGAGACCATTGTAGATGAGGAACACAACACTTACTTTTAATGATAAAAGGGATGATAGGACAGACATTAGGACTTAATGTAGTGCTTTATGGCATGTAGCAAGGTTTTTGTAATCCATATACCAGACAAAACTGCTGATAAAATATTTAGCAACTAGCCTTTGATTTGGATTTCCTGAGGAACACACCATTGCTTATGGTTAGGAAATTAAATAAACTGCTATTCTTTATACTTCAGCCATATATATATATATGGAGTACAAAGCTCAATTGTTGTACTGTATCTTGCCACACATAAGGAAGGCAAATGTAAAGTTTACTAGAATACTATTAACATTATACAATCTGGCAGTAGAACACAAATTTCCCTAAAACCCAAAATCAGTTGAATCCCACAAACAGGCCAGGTATGCAAACCAACTCATCCTCTAACATTACCCACAAAAAGCCTGCAGTTTCCTTTAAGAAAAGAACTGTGAACTGCAATTCAAATTCCTACAAAAGAGCTAGAAAGGGCCTTCAAAACACTTAAGAAAAGCAATCTGGATACGAATCACAGAAAACGAGGTTGGCAAAGGTATCAAAACATTACTTCAAAACATGAACTTCACTCTCAGTGCTCCAAGTCTGTACCAGCTTTCCTTAAGCCACTCCTGACAGATGTTTATCTAACATGTTTTTAGCAAACCTCAAACAATATACTCTTCACAATATCCTCTGGCAGTCTACTGCAGTGACTGAACAATTTCAAAATCCACCCCTAACATTTAGCATATATATCACTCTCTTAATTAAAATCATTTGTTCATGCACCATAAAGCTGATTGCCTTCGTCTTTGCAGTATATTTGCTATACAGAAAGGATGTTTCCTATTGTAACTGGACAGCTCTCTGCAGTATTCTGCATTGGAAGGACAGAGCTCTTATATAAAAATAAAAGTCTGCCTGAACGGCTGAGCTACAAAAACTCCTATCTGTGATGAGTCATCTGGGACAGCAGAGACGGACTTTCCCACATAAGCAGTCTGCTGGAAGCTGGATTCAGCCACTGCAAGTGATAAGCCAAAGGAAACTAACATCTACAAGTGAGCAAAGCACAGCCAAGGCATCAGTCGTGATCGTTCGTACTACAGCCTTCAGAAAAGAGCCATGCAAAAAAACAGCATAGTTTTGGCCGTGTTGTTCAAAGGCAAAGTTAAAATAGGAAGCAGAGGCGTAAACTAGAGCGTTGGGTGGAGCTCCCGATTGTGCCTTGCCTGGCAGCACCACTCTGGGGGAAAAAAAGGAGTCAGTAAGGGCAAAGCAGAGCGAAGGGGGAGGGGGAAGAAAGAAAAACCGACCTCGGAAACAAGAGATGCGCACGGGACCAATCACAAACAGGGAAATGGATGTAGGGAGGCACCTGAACCCTCGGCCACAGAATGAGGAAGGAGGCTGGGACTAGGACGGTCTCCCTTTCCAGGGGCAGTGGACTTGAGGGATGCCCTGGGCCTGATGACTTTTCTCCCATGGAATAGCTTCTCTCTGGCGGGTAGGGCAGTAGGGACCCCAAAGAACATGCTGCAGGGAAGGGCAGGAAATGCAGAGCTATGTAGAGAGATGTACTGAGGCATGGCGGGGGGAAGTGGGGTGTGGATCACAGGACAGTGGTGAAAGGCACTATGAGGATGGCAGGTGAGAACTGGAAGTCTGCAGCTGCAGCCATAGCACGAAAGTGGAGCAGGGTATACCACAGATTGGAAAGCCAAAGGAGGGCTGGGGAAGAAGGGGCAAGGTGAGGATGATCCACAGGAGTAGCAGCACACAGAGCAGTAGGCAGAGGGTGGAAGTGCGTTGCATGGTAAGAAGCAAGGCTGGGGGGGGGGGGTAGACACGGGGGTGCACAGCCACGAGTGGGAAAAGCGTAGCTACAAACGGAGCAAAAAGGTGCATAGTTAATATGCATGAAGGCTTGCGGCGAGTGGATGTAAAGGGGTTATATCCAGCCACGAAACAGCAAGGCTACTACGGGAGGGAAAAGCAAGGTGGTCGCAGTCACGGGAGGGCAGAGCTGTTGGTCGAGGAGAGAAAGCAATGAGTCCCCAGCGATGACAGAGCGTGGTTACAGACTGGGACGCAGTAGAGTGCGCAGCCACGGGAGAACGGCGCTACAGGTGTAGCGAGGGGGATGCACTGCCACAGGAAAGCGGGGCTCCGTGGTGGGAGGCGGCAAAGCGGTGCTTAGCCTGAGGGAAGCTGTGCTGCGAAGGGAACAAGGAGGGATGCACGGCCGCCAGAGAGCGCGGCTGTGGAGGGGACAAGCGGCTGCGCAGCCACAGGACAGCGACACGGGCAGACCCGGGGCCGGGGGGGCACAGTCGCGGGGTGGGCAGCGAGGCCGCGGGCGGGTGTGACAAGGCCCTGCAGCAGAGGACGGCGGGGTCGGAAAAGGGGGGGGACACGGGCCACTCACCTGCGCGGCGGAGCTGCAGCAGCCCATGGCGTCCGCAGGTCTCTGCCCCGAGGGTGCCCGCTAGGCATCCACCCTCCGCGACTCCCCCGCCCCAGGCGGCGGCGTGGTGCGGGGCGCACGGAGGACGGCACGGAGGAAGCGGCGGGGACCGCGGGGCCCGGTCAGACGAGTGCGGCTGCACCACAAGCGCCGCCTCGGCGCCCCCTCATCCCCCTCCCCCCTCGGCGGCCGCTCGGGGAAGGGGCGGAGCTCGCGGGGAGGGCGGGGCCCGGAGGGGGCGGGGCCAGTGCACTGCGGCGCGGGAGTACCTGCCCGGCCCCGCCCCCGCGCCACCCCCCCGCGCGCCGCGGCCACTTCCGGTATGATAATGACGGCGGGAGTGCTGCGCCTTCGGAGTTGGCCGGGACTGGATTCCTTCATCGCTCACCACTCACGTCACGGCAAGGTGCGCCCCGGGGCGGTGGCAGCTGCGTGTGGAAACCAAGCTCTGCTCAGCAGGGCTTCCCAAGAGTCTCAGAGCCCGCCCGCTGAAAGGAAGCAAAGCCGCTCGTATGACCTCGTAGTACATAACGCATTTGCAGACAGGAATTTGTAGTAGAATCAAGCACCATTTCTGCACTTCTTTTAACGCTTCTAGGGATGGTGACTCAACCACTTTCCTGGGCAATCTGTTCCAATGCTTAACCAGCCTTTATGGTGGAAGAATGTTCTGTAGTATCCGATATAAACCTCCCTTGGCGCAGCCCGAGGCCGGTTCTTGTTACCTGGGAGAAGGACTCATATTGGGATGCAGCCTCTTTTCAGGGAGTTGTAGAGAATGATTTGGTCACCCCTGAGCTTCTTTTTCTCTAGGCTAAACAACTCCAGCTCCCTTCAGCCACTCCTTATAAGACTTGTGCTCCAGACCCTTCAGCAGCTCTATTGCCCTTCTCTGGGCACGCTCCAGCACCTCAGTGTCCTTCTGCATGGCCTGGAGTTGGACACAGAGCTTGAGGTGTGGCCTCATCACCAGAGCCAAGTACAAGGGGACAATCGACGGTCCTGCTGGCCACACTATTGCTGATACAGGCCAGGATGCCATTGGCCTTTTTGTCCACCTGGGCATGCTGCTGTATCATTGTCTTGGGGTGACTGTATGATGCCTTTCCTCCCAAATTTGTCCTAAACCAGGACAATCATGTTCAGGCTCTGTTCATGTTCAGCATCCCTGCTCTCTCTTCCACCATACAGCTTTCAGCCACATTTCCCCCAGCCTGTAGCACTGCCTGGGGTTATTGTGATCCAAGGGCAGGACCTGTTGGTTGGCTGTATCACTTGCCAACAACAAGTTGGCCTTGTTGAACCTCTTACCACTGGCCTTGGCCCACCTATCCAGCATGTCCAGATCCTTTTGCAGAACCTCCCTACACTCAGCGTGTTGACATTCCCACTCAATTTGGTGTCCTCTGCATGGTGACTAAAGGAGTACTCGATCCCCTCGTCCATGTAATTGATAAACATATTACATAGGCCCCCGTACTGAGCCCAGTACCGGTCACCACTAGTGACCAGTTGCCAACTGAATGTGGCACCATTCACCAACACTCTTTGGGCTCAGCCATCCAGACAGTTTTTTATCCAACAAACACACATATCCAAGCCACAAGCAGCCAGGCACCCTAGGAGACTATATGGGAGACAGAGTCAAAGGCTTCGCTCAGGTCTGGAAAGACAGCACCCACAGCGTTTCCCTTATGCACTAAGTGGATCACTTTGTCATAGAAGGAGATTGTGTTGGTCAATATGGATCTGACTTTTCCCATGCTGGCTGGGTCTGATCCCCTGCTTGTCCTGCACATGCTGTGTGATCACACTCAAGATGATCTGTTCCACAACATTACTGGGCACTGAGGTCATGCTGACATGACCTGTAGTGTTCCAGATCCTCCAGCCTGTCCTTCAGGATTTAGTAGTTGAGTGTCACATTGGCTAACCTCAGTCCCTTTTAAAGTATGTTTACTGGCCCAGCAGTTGTCTTTGAACACAACCTAAACATATGAGGCTGTAAAACTATTTTTCTGAATCTTAACTCAGTAGCAGAGTTATCTACTATTCTATCAATATAGTAGAGTATCCATGATTTGAAATAGCATTGCAATGACTTAAATGTAAAATGATCCTTTGACAGGCAGAATGAGGCAAAAGAGATCTTGTGACTAGAAAAGGAGTTTTGTTAGGCTTCCAAGAAACCCAGAAACTGACAAGTGGGTGAGTTGTGAATCACACTGGGTTTTTTTAGCTCTTGTCGGTTTAATGGCAGGTAGAATCATGGAATCATTTTGGTTGGAAAAGACCTCTAAGATCATTGAGTCTAACCATAGCCCAGCACTGCCAAGTCCACTGCTAAACCATGTCCCTTCCTCCCACTTCTACATATCCTTTAAATACCTCTAAGGTGGGTGACTCATCAGTAACATCATAATTTTCAGATTTTGTACTATTTAGTTAAAATAATGTTTTACCATTTACATGTATATTATTATTTTAATTGTTCCACCACAGTCTATCCAAATATTTCTGTGGTGTGCAAAGATGTGGTCATCAAAGAACTGTTTTGCAGGAACACTCTCTAGAAGGAATGATTATTTTGTGATTCACACAGTAATTTATAACACGAAATTTGTAGCCAATTCTTGTGTAACTTTGGAGACATCAGAATCTCTGTTCCTCCGTTTTGCCATTTATAAAATTGACTTTTGTCCCAATGTTTCTCTTTTCTGTTTTCTTGGGTATCAAAATCATTAGATCTGTGCCATAGATGTTATTTAGTCAGTCTCTTAAACAGACAAAATTCAATTTTTTAAAATACTCTATTCAGTTAGAACTTTCATTTCAATAGTTTCATTGAGGACCTCAGAATGTTGTCATGGAAATTAAATTCTGCCTCCTACTTTTTTGCATATAGACTAAACATGTTTGCAGAGTGGCAATAGCAACTTAACAATGATTGGAAAATGCCAGTCCTTCATTGGCTAGGGGAGCCTTTATGAAAAATCTTGTAAAGACATACCAGCAGTAGCATAGGTAACTGGGGTTTAGTGCAGATATGTGACAGCTGTAGAAATTATTTGTACAGATACGAGTGTTAGAAATAATCTTCAGAATCTCTGCCTCTGAACTAAGGAGATTATTTATGTTTTTGGTAGGGATGCAGTAATAGCACCAGCAATAGTTTCCTGGCTCTCACTAGTTTTACTGTATTTTGTCTGGTCAATCACACAAAGGAGAGGAAAAGTTAAAAGCTTCTGCCTTATTCGTAATTATATGAGCTTTTGTATTTATTTAGATTAGCATTTCATGAAGGAACTGAATTGAGACTTGCTGAATCTTAGTTTAGTAATACAGACGTTGAACTTTAAGCATATGTCTAAGAGCATTGTTCGAATTGTGCTTTTTGGATACCCTTCTGAATCTGAATGTAGTAGGCTCTAAGGCATGGTTGCATCACCATGTAAGCTGCTAAAGAGCAAATCTGACTGCCCAAATTTACTGTTAATATGAATCTACCTATGTTTTCATAACAGATTTGAGTCTGCCCTTCTGCCCTGGCCAAGAGCTTTATGTGTATTTTCATTTCATTGCTGGACTCGAAATGACAGGTAAGAGTTTTTAAAATACCATCTGATACTGACAAAGAGAGACAGCAACAGAGAGAAGGCCTTAGAATGACAGAAATGCCTTTAGTACTTGAGAAACTTGAAGATTATGTCCAACTTCTTCTGTTCTGAGAAGAAAGCATTAATTGTATGGTAATACTTACCATACAGGTGCAGGATCTTGACCTTGACCTTACTCGGCCATATTTAAAAATGTAAGGATTTTACAAAGTTGTGCTGGTTTGAAAGCAAAACCAGTGAGAGACTCCAAGTCAGTAATACAATTTAATAGGAAAATGGAGAAAAAATAAAATACATGCAATAATACAAAAGAAAAACCACCGACAGAGTCAGAAATACAACCTGACACCCTGTCAGTCAGGGTGTTGGTAGCAGTCCGTATAAATGGTGGCTGCAGTCCTCCTGGATGACAGATGTGGTTCTGTTGAAGCAGTGCTCCTGTAGAAGGTGCAGTTTTCCTCCGAAGATCCAGCGATGATGTGGAAAAGGTCCGACTTTCCTCTGGGATCCAGTAGAAAGGTCTGCCCTCGGGTCCCAAACCCCAGTTTTTTATCTAGGTAGGAAAGGCTTGGCTCCTGCCCCTGGCTGGAGCATCTCCCAATGGGATGATGTAATCTTATCAGTCACACAATAGGACTTAATGGCCCATTAACAGAATATATCTTCTGGAGGAAGGATGGGTTGTGAATAGATAACGATGATCATCCCCGATCTTATCAGATGGCACATCAGCAGAGGATATCTCCCACAGAGATAAGGATCACCACCCCTCCCACATTTTAACAGATGGTGATAGAATACACATTTTTGCATTGTACCCCAGGACAAAAGTACAGTATAAACTATATCTTTTGTTCCATATTAATGAGAGAAATATCTTAAAAGTAGTATTAGATAAAATTCTGTCCTTTTTGATATGTTCTTAAGTGTGGAATTTGGGAGGGAATTTTTTAACAAGTTCAATTCTGAACTAAGTGCTCAACCAAGAGGTAGTCAAAACTTGGCCTTTTCATTAATGAAATGGGAAGCAATGCATTGTGCAGAGTAAAAATCGAATATTGCCCCAGCAAGGTGGTGTTGCAGTCTGTGTCTTTGCCTCCTTCTAATTGACGAATTCTGCTTATTATCATTCTGCTGACTTCTTCCATCTACCAATAAATCTGCATCTATGTGTGCTTGGCAACCACTCTAAATGTTTAAAAATCTCATCCTGTGTGCTTAGCCTCCATATTCCTGAGGTAGTTTTTCTTTGATTTTAGCTTTTTTGGTTGTTTTACTTTTATGGTTTTAGAAGTTTATTTAAATACAGAACCACACATATTTGCTCCGTAATGTGCCCAGTGAATGGACTTAGTTCTCATATGCATGTATCGATGTAGAATTAGGGGTGATTCTGCTGATTTCAGCAGAATACTAGTGGAAGCACATCACAAGAAGGAATTGCAGCAAACCCATGGCAAATAGGCTGTCAGACTGGCTCTATGAGCAGGGGATAAAGCCCGCTGACTTATTCAGACCCCTGTGGTCCTATGTATCTCAGAAGCTATGTGAAACTGATCATCTTCTGAAAAGTAAAACCAGGCGATTGCACATTTTTAAGTGCTATGGAACTACAGCATAGACGCCTGTGTCAAATCATACAGGACACCAGTAACAAAGCAGAGAACTGAAGCTGTATGTTACAAACTCCAGCTTGTATACTGAAAATCCTGTGAGTTGTGAATTTTTGTCAGTCAAAGTAAAAACATTCAAGGCATCCTTCTGTGGAATTCGAAAAGTAAGATTCTTGCAGACTTTTTGATTGCTGACTAAGAAAAGATACACAGCGCTCAATTATTCTGAGCTCTCACCAGCTAAGGCTAGGTTTTTCTTCTTGGTGTGTGTCTGACCACAGAAGAACAGTTCAATTCAGCAAACTCTCTGAGAAAGTCATAAAACCTATTGTGGTTCTACTTTGTACTGCAGCTCCATAAATGAGTCATATTAGGTCTCCATTTAAAACTGGAGACTCCAAGGAAAGAGAAAGAGCATTGGGCTTTTTGAATGAATCAGGAATATGAAATTTTCTTTCTCCAGTTCTGAAACAAAATATTGGTCTGTTATACTCCTAAAGATTTAACTTTCTGGTGAGAGGACAGAGGTGTACAGTGGAGATCCTATCTGTAGGAGGCTATCAAAAACATACAGTGCTCATTAGAAGAGTATAATTTTAGGAAAATGGCTTTCTAAACATTTAGTTAAGTACTGCTTTGTACCTCTGGTAGTACATTCATGCCATAATGAAAGTAAAATTTATATTCTTTGTATAATAAAGCATGGGGTTTGTGCCCTATTTAACACCTATTGGACTTCATTCTAGTGTAAGATCACCTGTGCATGAAGAACTGTATGAATAGACCATTTCATGCAAGCAAAATGCCTGTCACACATTTACATTGTTACTAGCCTGAGCCAGAATCATGCTAGCAATTTGCAGCAAAAATATTCCATATCCAGTATTCAAGACCCAAAAAAATGCACTTTTCAAAAAATGTTCTTTAAAATACCTAGGATGGTGCTGTTGTGGGTGCATGGAGGTGGCAATGGCATGTGCAGTGATGGCATGGTAGCAATCAAAACCATAGAAAAAAACAGTATTTCAGCCTTTTGAGAAAGTTTTGTGTTACCCAAAGGAGACGTACAAAGCCAAATACAATCCTTCCTGTAGAGGCTATACCATCATAATACATGATGAGCTATTACAGTCTCCTGTCGTTTCACTCTAGGAGAGTTATGTCTCCCATAGTGAGGATGTAAGTCTACAGATGGAGGACTGCCTGCAACAAATCTCTTACAAGGCTGCTGCTGTAAATCTCTTGGAGAAGAGTCATTGCCTAAAAAAAACTATGCTAAGGGGACCTGCCATTTGTTTTCTTATAGAACATGGAAAGAGGGGCTGTAGAAGGAGGTACTGTTCCGTTCTACACTCCTTAATGTTATGCAGGGAATTAATCATCAAGGAAGGTTCAGCTCTTCTCGGAATAGTAAGAGAAGAAAGGAGACATGGCTATATTCAAAGTGTTGTAATACTCTGTCTTTCTGCATTGTATTTTGTATGAGAGCGGAGCAGAAATTCCTCTCCAGAGGCTGAATTTTTTAGCTTAGTTATAGTAATTGCCACCTAATGATGGATAGATTGGCACAGGTCTGGACTATTGGTTATGCTGAATATTTGCAGTGGGATCAGAAGTGGCATTCAACTCAGGTGTAGGCTTAAGACCAAAGAGTGCTTTACCATGGACAGAAACACCCATTCATACACTCAGTATAGGTGAATAGACACTGATAGAGCTCAAAATATTTTTACCTGTCCTGTGAGTCCTTGAAAGTAGTATTTTGAGACTTTCAGGCCGAATTAAACCAGAAATGTGGATAGAGATATGGAACTCTCAAGGGGTCTGCAAAATTCAGCTCTGTATTGCAGCTGACAGCACATACAGCTGGCAGTGACAGCTAACAAAATAAGCTAATATGGCCTTCATGTTGCATTTCACTGATTTTTTTTCCTTCTGAGGTGGGTTCTAAAGATCCCACCCCCAATGCTTGGTTGTTCTTTGAGTCACTCATATTTACATTTAAAATTAGGGTAATAAAAATTTGAAAAGCAATTTCTTTTAATACAATGGCCACCACTCCAATTACAAAAAGAAGTATGTATATGTGTATAAACAGGTATCATGATCTAATTGAAATTGTCAATCTCAGTCTGCATGTTTCCTCTGTATATAGACATGCTTATCTTTAAATTCATAACAAGTACTTTGCATAGTGAAAGCCTGTAAGTGATGAAAAGAATGTTTGAAAAATCTGGTGTTATGTTAATTTTTCTGGCTTACAGAAAATATAGGGACTTTCAGAAGCTCTACACATTCATCAGCTCCTGTTAATATTGAGTTTCATTTGGGGAAAAAAAGCACATTACTTATTTAAGAAAATAATGGCAAGTGGTAGAGCTTGCGTGACACTGTGGGCCTACTTGGGAGGTTTCCATCCTTATTGGTCCTGGAGACCAGGATGGTACTGTGAATGATGTATGTCCTCCAGTGGATTTTATGTTCCATTTGCTGAGCAGTATCAGCTGTCAGGCTGCCCGTGTCCTTTGAACCAGGCATGTGTTAGTTGATGCAGTCTCATACTACTAGCTTTGGAGTCTAAGGCCACAATAGATTTGGGTGGGTGAAAAAAATCCTTGCCCATCTGCAATAACCACTGTAGTATAAACAACAAAGAAAAAACTTTGGCTGACAGTATTCTTGAGAAGAGCAAGTTCTAATAACTTCTTTGAGCATTTTTTCTTGTCAGAACTTTATCTTTGATTATCAGGTCTTTGATTACCTAGAGGCTATGGCTCACCTGGAGAATTTACAGAGGTATAGTTGCTTCTGATTGTTCATTCAAACAGAAAGTATTCTACAAGAACATAGTCACCCAATGTTATTTTAGGTTTATTTTGTTTTGTTTTGGCTACTTATCTTTCATTTGACAAAATATCCCCTAAATGCTGTAATAAGATTCACCAAGTAAGTTGTTTTGTAATGTGCAGGATTTGTCAGCAGGAATTATATTTCCGTGCCTTTCTCAAAAATATTTATTCAACAGTGTTCCAGAATGTTCTTGTTGCTCTTCACTTCTACCTAACACCATTCTAACTACAGCCTCTAGTTACTTGCACCAGTTTTTCCTGTTATTAATGCTTTTGTTGACAGTTGGTATAAGCTCCTAAGTGGGAGAATATTTCCAAAATAAAAGCAGGAACAGTCTACTTGTAGGTATTAGTCTGACAAGCCAAACGTTGTTGTTTCACTTGAAGATACATCACTCTTGAGCAGATGACACTGAGAAATAGCTCTTTTGCTGTGGCATTTTCACATTTGTGGCAGACAAGCAGAAGTGTTTAACTTCTGTTGCAGTATTAATGAGCATGTGATTAATGACACAGAACTGAAACATTGGGGTGAAGGGACACAGGCAACGGGCTCAGGACGTGGAGAAATGTGGAAAGAGTGCTAATCACTGACTAAAGAGTTTTTTGTTATTTGTTCTGTCACTGTCCCTGTTCTCTAATTGACCAGGTTCCAGAAACCTGACCAAGGCAGCTAGCTAGATGTAGACCACACAGTCCCTGACAGTCCCTGACAGACCCGCACATACAAAAGTGCAGTTTTATCAATTTTCATGGCACTGGAAAAATTCTGGGGCAGGATGCAGTTTCTCGTATGGACACTTTTGTAGCTATTTCTGGTAGGAGGGATTGTGGAAGAGTAAGAAGTATGTCATTTTGAAATTCAAAAGATTTCATGAGAGTTTTCAAGCTGAAGGATGAAAAAAATTTAAATGTGGAAAACTTATTTAGCAGTGCTGTGGGAACATTGTTGTACATTTTAGAGAGGTGTCATCTATCCACCAAATCTATTGACATGGATGCTTGCAATAGCTCATTACCAGAAAGCCTCTTGTTTTAGAGGTAGATGAGTAAACCTCTCCCTTCTTGCATCAGATCCTCGGTAGGTAGGGTCCAGCACACATCCATATTCTGGAAGTCTAGTTGGCTGAGTTGAGTTTAGCTGTCTGAGCCCAAGGTCAGCTACTTCCCTAGGAAGAACTGTTGTAGAGAAGGCCAGAGGTGAGGGCCTGCCCATCATCTCCCTTGGGGCATCTCAGCTCTTTGTTGGTGAAGTCCTCACTCACAGGAGCCATAATAAGGCTCCTGGCTACAAGCCCACCTCCCTCATTGCTTCCTAATGTTCTGTGCAGTTGAGACAGCTGGAGGTATGGCCAGTCTGTGCTTGCAAAACAGGAACAGCAAATGAAGGAAAACAGTGAAAGGCAGGAAGATTTATGAGTAGATAGAGAAAACACAAGTTCTCAGACAATTTACATTAGACATTGTACTTTGCATAACAAAACCTCCACAATGATAAACAGTGCCATGCCACAAAGACAGATTTCAGTAGCTGCTTGTTCTGCAGTAGGAAAAAAAAATCGTATTTTTTCTTCTAAAAATATAACCCCCCTGCTTCTTTAGTTAATCATCTAATTACTGAGATAATGCAAATGCTGTTGGAAGTAATGCACTGCTGTTCACTTGTTTTTCAAATGAAAGCCTCACTCCTTGAACAGTTGGTTCTGTTTGGATTAATGACCATGGACAGACTCTGGTATAGATCAGACATTGTCCTTTAGATATCAAAATTAGTTTCTGACAGATTTAGGGAAAGATTTCTGCATTGCTAAGAAGTTTCAGTTTCAATGAACTTGCATTTTTCAATCAGTAAAACTACTTAGTCAAAATATTTCTTAGAATAACAAGAAAACTCAATTGCAATAAAAGTGATGATAAACTAATAGTCTCAAATAGCTTCAGGTAGGATTGAAAGACCTGTCCTCTTTTTTAGGTGTTATCCCATCACATTTGCCAAACAGGTCAACCTCAGAGACTTTCCTGAAATAAATGTCTTCCTACTGTAAAGTTTTCTTTCATCAGAGACACCAATTCCGCAAAATCACCAAAGGACATATTCTGCTGCTTAGCACTGGTGGCAGGGTACAGGGAAGAGGGGACTTCTTCCACCTCTCTAATGAGTGGATCTACCTTTATCAGGGGGGTAGGCTAACTTATGAAAAAATTAGGAGACAGACTACATTTCATCCTCCTTTAGAGCAAGTCTTCCGTGGTAGTAGATTTGGGATACTGTATTTTCCTGTGAAATTTCTTGGAGAAATAGATAATCTCCATCCCAGCTAGTGAACTTGCAGGAGGAACCATATTTCATTTATAGTGCTGTGAGGAGGGTTTGATCTGTAAGTCATAATGGAAGTTGTTAAGCAGGTGTCAAACAGTGGGTGTAAGTATAAAGATGAAGCAGAGGAGCTACCCTTACTCTAAGTAGAGAAGATACTGTCCCCTGCTGTTCTTGCGTTTTCCTTTCTTATATCGCGCTGAATATCTCTCTTGCAGCATTTATTCCTCCCTGTGAGTTTCTAGATGGGCATGAAATATCAATTATTAGCCCTATTTCATTAGGGTTATGGGGTTTTTTTATTGTTACCATGTCTGTGTATGTCTATTCTAGTGTGCCTCCTCTGAAGTAGGAAAGTTGTACCCAGTCCTGAGTTGTGGCCTAATGATGCTTACATGTGAGGGACTAAAAATGTTTTAACTGTGGTGCTGATGCACAGTCAAGTCGTCAAATTGTCAAGTTGATTGTCCGTGTCAGGGACAAAGGGTTTTCAAGTCATTAGAACAAGGAAGATGGAGATGGCAAGCTTGGATTATGTTGCAATCTGCCCTTGCTAAGATTTTAATGACTAATTGCAGACTTTAGTAACACATCCTTTAAGCCGTGTAACTTTTTGCCTCTTTGCTATTTCAACTAGTTTTCTATGCATTTGCCACCCCCTTTACAAAGCTTGAAGAGCAATTTCACTGTAGGTAAGCACTGAGAAATATGGCAGGTTGCAATGAGTTTACACCTATCTAGCTTAGGAATACTTCCAGGGCAGATATGTAGAAGCTAATGTTTTAACCCATGTGACTTTGCTCTGAAATCATATTTCTAAACACCGCACGATTTGGTGTTTTCTTTTGTAACAGCAGGCACAGCAACCTTTACCCTAAATGCTTTGTCTCCCGCTAGAACCTGTGCACGAGACACAGGACAATGAAAGTAAGGTGGGAAGATTTTGGGCAGAGATGAGCACACACATTTTCACTGGATGATGATTTTCACTGATTCAGATGATGTACTTTCTGTGTATGGCTCAGTTCAGAGCATCTGACATTTTAGGAAATTGCAAAATCTCATTGAATCTCTGTGTGGATGACACACTTTAAAGATGGAGAGTGCCGATTGCTCTCCAGTAAGCCAAAGGACTGCGAAAGATCATCAGTGTCTGCTGCCTTTCCCTCTTCCCACACTGTGCTTCTGTGCAGCCAAAGCTGAATCTACTGAGCTCTATGAAGACAAAATCCAGAGGCAGCAGCAGTTCCGTTCGTTCACACTGGCTTGGTCATCCTTCTCAGGCGCTGCTGTGCTGTACACACTCATCCTCTTTTATGCGCTGAGCGTGCAGGCAGAGCGCCTGGGTGAACCACGGGAGCCGGTGGAGTTAAGGCAGTGCCCACCCTCCAGCCGCTGTGTGAGCAAGGCCTTTCCCAGCCTGTTCGTAAACTGCAGGTTCATTTTCGTCGTCAGTAGATGGCAGAATTTGCGTTATCAAACCATGCAGAGAGTTTTTCGGTTTGTTCTTTTTTTGGTGGTTTGGTGTTTTGTGGGTTTTTGGAGGTTTTTTTAGGGGTGTTTTTTTGGTTTGGGGTTTTTTTTTGTGTGTTTTCTTGTTGGTTTTGGTTTTGGTTTTGGTTTTTTTTCCTTGCAAGCTTGCAAGCTTCTTAAACTCTATTCCTGTGAATCAGTGTCTACATCCTGGTAAAGGGAGCTATGTGAAGGAACAAGCAGGACTCCCTCTCAGGGACATGATCTGTCCTGCAGCTGATGGATCACTTGCATTTATGGTGGATTCAGGACATGGGCAAATCTGACACATTCTCCTGTTAATGCAGTCTTTCAGCGTTTGATTTGCCTCTCTCAACGGTGGTTCAAGCCTGATTCAAGGGGGATTTTATATTTGCTGAATAATATTTGCTCTTTTTATCAATAGGAATCTGCCTCTGAGACAGGTCATGTAGGGTTTTTGGTTAGCTCTAGTGGAAATCAAAGCTCAGACTACATCACAAGAGATATATATTTTTGAGCCAAGCTAAAACATCTGGAAAATTCAGGTTTGGTGAACTTTTTAAACTGTAATCTCTTTCTATCAATACACTTTAGGTTGGTTTGAATCTTTAGGTCACAAAAAGAGAATGTTTGAAATAATGTTTCTTATTCTGAGCACCCTTCTGATAAATGAAGAATGTCCAGGGAATGTGTTAACAAGACTATGATTTTACAGAGAAAATTTAAACTTAGAAAACTGCAGAATATGAAGCAGCTCCAGATTAAATCAGTTTCTAGTTTGATAAATTAATGTTCAAATTACTGTATCTTCTGTGCTTGATCATAGCACAGGCTGGTCAGAAGAAGGAACAAGTGGTGAGAACAAGATCTCTGGAATAAGACAGCTGTTTCCTGTCTTGGTAGAGCTGGAAATACTGAGTACAGGCAAATAACTTTTCTGCACTAGGGCTTTCATGCAGCATAGAGAAAAAACCATTCTTTAACCATATCTTTAATCCTGTAATATGCATATTTTGTTGTCTTATGTAGGAGAAAGAGCCTTGCATAATTCTCCAAATAGAATGAAATAGGAAGGAGCACAATTCACCTATTCACTGAAGTTTCTGCATGTCCACAAGGAAGTATAACATTCCCATACATGTGTCTATACAATGCTCCAGTATATGGATCTATGAAGAAATGTCTGTTTCCCCTCGCAATTTTTTTTTCCAAATATGCAGATATCAAATTAATAGCAGCATTTGAGGACAGCTTGCTGGTATGAAAACTCTTTTCAAGTGTTCACAGAGGTGAGTGAGATTTCAAGACTTTGAAACAAAATCTTTGGATTCTGGAAGGGAATTCAACTACAACAAAAAGTTATGGTATTACCTAGCACTATTTTTTTTTTTTTTTAATTGCACACGCTTCATAATCTTCTGCTCCATGTTCCCAGATCTCAGTGTCTTCAGACTTGAAACCTCATTCCAACTCAGTGTCTTGAGCCCACAGAAAGTTATTCTACATGCACAACTCAATGCTCTTAACCTTCATCAGCTGTATTCCCCGTAGCTAAGAGTATTGAAGGCCCTGAAGGAAAATGATTTGCTGTGGTGATTCAGGTGATTTTTATTTGCTTCCTGCTTCCTTTGAGTCTTTGTACTCAAATGTATTGTTACCATTCTTCTCTGAGTTTTTTCTAATTTGTCATAGCAAGAAGAAGGGGGATTTCTTATATGTGAAAGTTTATTACTGAGGTAATGACTTAATTGCTGGAGTCTTTAATAGTAAGATGATGTATTCCTGGGGGAGCACTCACTGAGTCACTTTCAATCATTTAACAGCAGTTCTGGCTATCCTGGGATATCCCAAGGTGACTGGAAGCTACATGGTGTGATGCCCATCTACAAGAACGGCAGGAAGGATGATCCAGGGAACTTCTGGCCTGTCAGCCTGACTTCAGTGCCAGGGATGATTATGAGGCAGTGACAGCACTCATCTTGAGATGGCAATCAACTTCTGTGCCATCATGTGACTAATACAGAACAAGAAGGTGATGAGACCCAGCCAGCAGAGGTTTAGGAAAGTCACGTCCTGCTTGACCAACCTGATAATCTTCTGCAACAGGGTGACCCACTTAGTGCAGAAAGGAGTGGGGATATTTTTCACTTGGTGTTAGTAAGGTGGAAGGAGGGAGGGAGGGAGGGAGGAAGGAAGGAAGGAAGGAAGGAAGGAAGGAAGGAAGGAAGGAAGGAAGGAAGGAAGGAAGGAAGGAAGGAAGGAAGGAAGGAAGGAAGGAAGGAAGGAAGGAAGGAAGGAAGGAAGGAAGGAAGGAAGGAAGGAAGGAAGGAAGGAAGGAAGGAAGGAAGGAAGGAAGGAAGGAAGGAAGGAAGGAAGGAAGGAAGGAAGGAAGGAAGGAAGGAAGGAAGGAAGGAAGGAAGGAAGGAAGGAAGGAAGGAAGGAAGGAAGGAAGGAAGGAAGGAAGGAAGGAAGGAAGGAAGGAAGGAAGGAAGGAAGGAAGGAAGGAAGGAAGGAAGGAAGGAAGGAAGGAAGGAAGGAAGGAAGGAAGGAAGGAAGGAAGGAAGGAAGGAAGGAAGGAAGGAAGGAAGGAGCGTTACAATTGTATACTAAGTTTACTTTTCTGTCCATTGAGATAGGCAAGAATCTTTGTACTTGAAGTCATACTGTGATTATTCCTGTCATTAGGAATCAGGAACAGCATCTCCCTCTACATTTGAATTGGGAGAAAGGTTTTATTTTTGGCTCTGACATATGTGGAAGCTGCTGGAGAGAATTTGACTGAAATACTGGAGGAGTCAGTTGTTCCATTTCTGCTGGCTGGGGGATGCCTTTTATAAACATTGTTACTTTATATGAGAAAATACTTTGAGTCTCAGTTCAATATTCAAATTTCATTATACATTATTCTCACTAAGATGGAACGGTACCTTACAACATTGTGATCAATGTCTACACACAGGTTGTAAAAATATTATTCACCTTCATTTGGACTTTGCAGTTGCATGGCAAATCAGGTCTCTGAATATACAAAATGGCAAGACGGCGATGCCACTGTGTATCTAATTTGGTATAAAAGAATAAGCTCACAGCCCTGAAACTGCTTTTTTTCACTATCTAGCCTTAGAAGTCAGATCTGTGTTGGAAGAAGACAGCAGCTTTCTTTATGCATACAAAATTCTGCTTTGAAATAGACAGAAAATATTTTTAGTATTCAGCATTTGGATGTCAGCAGAAATATTGCTAACTGCTGTATTAAAAATAATTTTTCATTGCAAAGTTTTAATATCCCAATATTATGTCTGCTCTTGCAGGACAGGAGGCTTTTCAGCTTACAATAGAGTGACACACAACTTCTTTGATTGATCAACTGATTGATGGGTTTTGAAGACTCTGTTTCAGAATTTTGGATAGCTTCTCAGAGGTGGTTGTTGTCCAAAATCATTGCCCCTAAGTTTGGGGGTTTTTTGTTCTCCACAAGTTGTGACTTTATCTTTACTTTTAGTTAGTAATGAAATAACTATAGGAGAAGGTCTTCCCACTGTACATTTCTGTAGACCTGTCTTAACAGGACAACTCAGTCTCAGATCTTGATGGATGGAAGGCTGTGAGCTAGCGAAGCAGTTTACACAGGTAGTTAACTTCAACCATGTGCTTTAATGCTTGGCTGAATGATGATGGACTTAAAGCATATGTGTAATGTTAACTGTCTGCTTGGTTCAGGGGTGCTTCAAGGAATAGCCAAAAGGCTTGAGGCCTCACTTCAGGCTTCTGAGCCCAGTGACTATTTTTCAGTTGGAACATCCTATTGAATAGATAATCTCAGAATATATGAGTAGTGTTAATACCTTTTGGGACATTTTGAGTATCAGTGAAAAAGCTGACTCAAGCCTCTCTGAGGAGGGAATTTGTCTTTGGAAGTTCCCTATTGCACTGAACCCTTTGTCAGAGCTACTGCTTCCTGCTAGTTGCCATTATGCTATCTGAAAATAATGACGGGACTTGCAGAGCAGTTCATTTACTGCACTGCAAATATTTAGAAGCAACACATATTGGTGTAGCTCTCACAGACAGGATTGATGGCTCTGTCGTCTGTCCTGTCAGCAAAATGGCATTGCCTTTCCTCTCTTTCCTGTATTTTGCAATTGTTTTGCAAGTCAGCACATAGAAAGCCTTTACATGTGTTTAGTTAAGTGAGCAGTGCTTGGTGGGCAAGCTCACATGAGATTAGAAATGAAGAGAATCTTCTCCTGTCCAAGCACTCTTCTTATCTGCAGTGGTGGTATTGCTGAGCTACAGGCTAAAGCATGTAAACAGATTACAGAGTGCTAAAGAAAGAGGACATGCATGCAAGGCATAAGAGAAAGCAGTGCTCTGTATCCCTGTATGAATATACCAAAGTATGCAAGTGGGTCAAGAATTTTAAACCAGTATTTTAAACCAGTAGCAGATCTGCCCTTTTTCAAAGATGGACCACAGCATTTCTCTCTTTTCTGCCTTATTCTATAAGAACAGAAGAAGAGACATATTTGGTCAGATCCTAGTCTGGCAAAGTGTTTGGGGAGAAATTTAGGAACAAGAAAAAATGTGCTAACATCTTTAAATACTCCCCCGATCTACTAAGGGAACTTGATGTGGCCATTGGGATTTTTCTCCTACAAATCTTTAACTATTCTGTGTTTTTTTCCGTGGCCTAAGTTATTTTTGTTGCTAGACAGAGTCAGCTTACAGTTTTTGTTTCATCCCACCAGAGAGGAGAAAATGAAGAAGTTGTGACTATCTGTGTTTTAAGGAAAGACAGGAGACTACTGCTCTTGGGACAGAACATACACACATACAAACACCCACCACATGCACTCCTTCAAACTGGTATGTGGTCCCTGTAGGTGCTGAGAAAGGACTTTCTGGGGCAAATACCTTTGTTTTGAAAAGAAAAGTACTGACCTTAATTGGAGAAAAAGAAAACACCTGAAAACTTAAATCTACAAGGCAGATAAGTAGAACCAACTTTTTTAAACTGTCATAATATTTGAAGCAAATTAATTTTTCAATATTTGAAAATTGAAATATTGAGTATTTGTGAAGGCTTCCCATTATATGAAAAATGCTGTAAAAGAAGTTCCTTAGAATATAATAGAGAAAGAGCAACCTCTTTGCTTTAAAATTTGCAACCCATTTCCTTTAGTAAGCTCTGTCTTTCTGTCTCAAAGCATAATTTGGAGTGAAAGTTGTTCCATTTAGAAGCAAATGTGTACGCATTCAAAAAGCCTGAATAATATTCAGGCAGTAAGGGCTGGTGAAATGTAAAAGAAAGGTCATATTTCAAAGGCAAATAAATATTTCAAGGATAAGTTTGCTAAATTCTTCCATTTATACAGACATACTTTTTAATTATTTTAGGATAACAGATACCCATAAAAAATTGGCTGAATTAATGTCAACAGATAACACAGAGTGATGAAGAAGTACATAGTTAATTCACAAAAGAGTCTCCTTGTTTTTGCTTTTGAAGTGGGGACAAATCCACTCTGGAAACAAGCTATCTCCACCGATGTTGGGAGATACTTGTGTAGAGAACTTGCACATAATTTTTAGGCCAAATTCTCTTGTTTCACAATACATGTAACATTTACCTCTTCCAGAAATGGTCAGAGATATTGAGGCCAGACTGTGTGAAAAAAGGGAATCCCTTTTCATTATTTCCTTCAGCAGAAGAGCTGAAGCAGAGCAGGATGTGCTCTTCTCTGAGTGTCATTGCTTCTATGCAGAGCAGAAATGCATGCTTGTGGCACTCCTGTTAGACTATGGCCGCAGGTCACTGAGGTCACTGAGACAGGCTTGGGGGTATTCCTCTCCTGCCTCTTTTCGCTTGTCCACCAACAGTGCAGGCCTTTCCTAGTGTGTTTAGCTGATACAGCTCCTATGCCAGAGAGCACTTGCTGATAGCTCCCGGCTCTGAAGTAGGGTTAGAAGGGTTCCTAAAGAGGGAAAGGGTTCCCCATCTTCTTGATGAAATACTGGCTGCAAGCTGAAGAGTCTTCCAGCCTCTCAGAGGCTTACCTACAACCTGTGAAGCATGTGATAGGTCTTTCTCAGCACTTAGGAATTTATCCAGCACAACACTGCATTCAGTTTCTTTTTTGGGGGATTTATTTTGTGGATCAGAATGCAGGGATCATTTCCATAGAATGATACAACTGAAATTGCCTAAGATGACCCAGTTGTAATAAATTCAGTTTTCTCTCAGTATATTAGATGCAATTATTTCTGGCAAGCTGTGTCAGAGATTATACCATCAGTGGAAACTGAGGACTGGGTATATGATTCTTTTTTCAGCCAACATTCTGGCTTTTCATGTAGTGCTGTTCAGACTGCAGATGATCTGTTATAAGTTTTTTTTATCTCCCCATAAATCTGATTCTAACCACAAACAATCCACAAAGACAATACTGCATAGTGGCTGTGAAGAAGATTGGGATTTGAGAAATTTGTTTTTTCTCTCTCCATTATTTATTCCTCGATTTTGACTGTTAACTCTGCATCAAAGAAAATGTTTTTACATAATGCTTGGCACTGAGGATGTCAGACAAGGTCTGTAGAGGCAGTTGTAGCAGTAACATTTATATGTCATCAGTTCTGATATTGAGATTTTTTTGCATGCATTAATCTCTTGTCTCCACTGATTAAAGTTGAAAACTAAGATTGAACTCTGTAGGTCAAGTTTGTTATTATTACACAGATTTCAAAGAGTCATCAATCAGTTTGACTCATTCAAAAGGTGACTGTGTACAGTTAGGAAAGATTTTCACATTTAACTGTTCTCCTTCCAATTACATGTGTGTTATTTCAGGTAATGGTGAACATTTCCTCTTTCTCGAAACCATCTTCATTGAGAGCTTTGCTTAGTATTTTTGTCTCATTAATTCAGATGAAGAGACACTGGTTTTCAGCATTATTATTAACATTAATGTCCCTGTTGTTATCATCATCATCATCATCATCACCATCATCAAATAGTCCAGCTTTTTTTCCTCTGTTTTCATAGTTACATGCATCCAAACTCATCTCTACAGTGAAGACAAAGATCTTAACAGCTCTCCTGCCTGTCACTGAAATACTACTTGCATAATATTCACCTGAAATGAAATCTGAGTCATTCCAGAAAGATTTGCTCAGTACCAAACAATGTCTTTAGCTGGATAAATGCATTTCAGATCAAATCAAGGGCTTCTTTAACAGTGCTTGATGAACAGTTTTCATTGTTTTCTGATGAGAAAACTAAGAAACTAAGAAGCCAACAAAATACTGAGGAGAAGCCATTTCACAGTAGGCAACAGAGAAGTCTGTTGAGTGAAAACAAAATAGCAATGTCTCTGTTAATTGTCATGGCTGTTCTGTGACCAACTCTGTAATTTCTTGGAAGATGGTATTTTTAGAGCTAGTCTAGCGTAGCTAGCTGTCAGCATATAATAACAATGTAAAATGATCTATTGCCCACAACAGTAAAAGTGATGAGGATTTAGTGGGGATATTGTATGCATTGAGTGCCTTGATCTTTTGCAAAGTGCTCTGCAGGTCCTGGATGAACAAGATCCCAAAAGTGTCAACAGTGTTTTATTTATTTTTATTTGTATAAATATGAGGAAGAATGAAGCAGAATGTTGGGTGCCAGATGACAGTGCCACTCGGGGCCTTAACAGACCAGTATGTGAGCTACACTCTTGTTGGCAGGCCTTTGTAATCTCAATAGCACAAGTCACTGCTCTTTCTGCTTTGAAGCAGCAGGAAACTTCAAATAACATCAAAGCTATAGGGATCCAGTGCCAGGCATCATAATATTTACTTTCCCCATCTAGAATGAGTTCATTCATCAGTGTCATGAAAATAATGGTAGACTCATTCTAACCCTGTTATAGATGTCTGAGTCAAAGGTTTTGATGGAGGGGAGAGTGCAACAAAGACCTGAATGTGACAGCCTACTTTTAACTTTGTTGTCTCTGGGTGTTTTGGCTTATTGTCCTCTCCCTTTGTTCACTTTTCTGGCATTTAGACCAAGACTGAACATTCACTTAATAGTAACTGAAGCATGTCCTGTTCACTGCACAGTTTCAAAAACCACCAGAGAGGAACCTTGGACCTTGGCATTCATAACCTTGGACTCAAAAGACTGACATGAAATTGGCAGTGGAGAGCTGAAGGAGGAAATTAACAAGAAAATATATAGAGAAAGAACTGCACTGCAAAAAAAGAGCTGAAAACTATTCTCAGGGAGATAAGTGAGACATTTTCCTTGTCTTGGGATTGCAGTATAAAACTAAAGTCGGGCTTGCCTTTGAGTGTGTAATTCTGGCTTTTCATCTACAGCAGGGAGGTAGTGAATTAATTGCTTATGCTCCTTATTATACTTAAGTAAAGGGATGGAATATGAGCAGCAAGCTAGGTTTGACTGGCCAATATCAGATAAGCACAGTAGAGAAAATGTGAATTGCTTCAGAGCTGTTGATTAACTCTGTAAATTCAGACAGCAGAAAGAGGAGAACTGCAAAAAGAAGAGTGATTTTTCCTTGAGTTATGACTGACTGCTCTGCTCTGCTCTACTTGTTCATAAATCTCTTCATAGATTAATGTACATAACATTGCTGAAGGCCACCTGTGTTCTGCCCAGTGCCTTCATGAAAGTGAAGAAACCAGATATATGGGTTATATAAGTTTTGCATTAGATAATTGGTTTTGCATTAGATAATGAGTATCTAGGAACAGAATGCAGCTACTAGTGCCTTAGTTGTTTACAATGGATTAGAGCATCCATCTAGGCTTTTCAATTTTAAGAATTATCCATCTCCAGTTGTTTTCCCAAAGTGACATATGCTTGTCTGACCAATTACTCGATGGACATAGTTACTGGCTGAATATAGTAGGACAGCAACATTTCTTCTAAATGGCACAAGAGGACATGTCCATCCCTGGGATGGCTTCTATTTTCAATCTATTAATATTTGTTTCTACCTGTTTCTACCATAATCTTTGATGGTACCAAGTATGTCATTATGAATTCAGTAGGAATATCCATGAAGAAAAGAATGGATAAAGAAAAGGATGTTAAAAACCTTAAAACTGAAAAAGAATTAGTCTGATTTTGCCTTGTGATGCCCAAACATGTAATAGCACTACACTTTAACCTCTTCAAAAACCTGAAAATGACAGTTACACATTAATTTATGTCCAGTCCCGGTTGTAGACATAAAACTCTGCTTCATAACTAACTCTGATGAACGCATGCAAGCTTCTGCCAGTGCTGATTTTGACCACCTGCCTACTGAGTCAACATGCTCTTGCAGGAAATAGCTTCTCTTTTGCAGTATTTAGAAGTGGAATCCATTCGCTGAATTGTTGGCTGCTCTGAATCCCGCCTTTTCTGCACTGCTTAATGGTAGCAGTATTTGGGAAAAAAGGTTTGGCTTTCCAGCTGTAGACTGGAAAACAGTCAAAGCAGAAGGTCATTCTCAGAAGATTCCTGTGCAGATTAACTAAGCAACATATCTTTTTAGTGGCAGTTACTAGTTTGTTATGCAAATATGTTTCTGTCACTGTATGCCTTACACTTTGTCCAGTATTTTTTGCCAATCCCAGTCAGAGCAGGGTGAGAGCTCACCTGAATTGTGCATCCTCCCTCCCATGTACATGTTTATGGGTTTCTGCCAAGTTGATTTGTCAGTAATCAGTCAAATGTTACTTGGTGCATAATACGTGTTAATGTTTTTCTCTTGTCCCACCTTATTAGAAATGAATGGGAACTTCTTTTCTTCGTATTCCAAATCTTAGGATTTAATTAAATATTCAACTGGAGCAAAAAATGTAGTACATTAAGTACTCTGAAATTTTGGAAGAATTAGCCTTTTGAGAAACACACTGAGTAGAAATTAACTCTATGTTCAGGACTAGACTACCAAATTAAGACAGTAAGATAATAACAGATACAATAACTGTCATCTCGTACAGGTTGGTCTAGCAGAGAATGAGCAATGGGAACTGTCTCTTCTTTGAAGAATAGAAAGGTATTGGGCCATTACAACTCACTGCTTTTGTTTAGGTCACTTGTCTGAGATATAACAGAACAAGTTGAGTCTCGAGTTGGAGAGTCAATTGACAGTCTTGTCCCATTCTTGTCTGTTTCTCATAGGACCATAATATTTCCTAATAGTACCATGTTAAGAGTCTCTACTCATTTCCCAAAGAACCTTTTGTTCAAAATAATATATGTTAACTCAAGAAGACAGCAAAAGAAAATTTCTTCAGACCTCATTTGTAAAACAAAGCATCCTAGACCTACTTTCAGTTTTATTTTTAAGAAACAGCAATTCCTGGTGATGGGAATTCTCCATAAAATAAATTCTTCTTCGACTACAGTGAAGAATGCCATTGAAAGCCAGCAGTTTATCTGTTCAGGAGTCTTCTTGTAGTGGACAAGATTTATCTGACAAGATTCATATGCATAATGTTGGGTGGTGCAGCAGAACATCATAGTTCTAGAAGTTCTTGCCTTAACAGAAGCAGATAAAGGCCCAAAGCAAAGATACTTGCAGCCGAAGATCTCTTTTTACTCTTCTCCTTGTTTACAACATACCGGTAGAGTGACACTGACTATTTAATTAAATCAGAGAATTTCACAGAAGAATGTTTCATACTTCATCTGTGTACAGAAAACAATTGTATTGTGTTACTTGAAAGTTGGGCTACAATTCACAGATACGATTTTTCTTTTCTTCTCATTGTGCTTGTGCTGATTCCTTTCCTAGTCATTCTCCTGTTTATCTGGACACTGACCTTGATTATATGGGGCAAATTTAGACAAGCTCCATGGCAAAAGAATAAGCAGTTTTAGGCTTCAGTACCACTGGTTTTTGATTTATAGTTTTGATTTTGCTGTCTTTGCCTGGTTTACATTCCACTCTTTTTTTTCATGAAAGAATAAAGCAATATCAGTAAGAATGGCATCTGTGATAAGTGCAAAATGATCTTTTCTGTCCATTAGAGAGGGAGATTACTTCCTAGTGTGTCTCACTGTGTCTGAGTTGTGTGGCATTCTGCTCTGACACTGTAAGTGTGGCTTGAGAATGAAGGGACTTAGACCAGCATCTCAGAAACAGACAAGGAAATGATAGACATGATCAGAAAAAGCATGAAGGTCATACAAGCAATTTTAAAACCTCAAAATACCCACATTCCAAGAAAATTCTCAATTTCCAGAACCGATGTTCACATCCTAAGAAGTGAGATTGATGCATGTGTTCAACTATAGTATCAAAAATAAGCAGATATCTTCTAGACTACTAGATTGAAGATTCTGTCACCCACTTCTCAAGGACCTTCTGGTCTTGACTGAATAAAAGCCAATGGGACATGCTATTTATGGCTTTTCCAGGTGGGCTCTTGTGGCTCTACAAAAAAGTTTTCAGTCAGAATGGTATTCTCTCTATGTACACTTTGCAGAACACTTTCTACTCATCAATCACCTGCAGTGTTGCTTTGGCTTTGAATTAAGACTTGGCTTGCTACAGCTGTGGACAGGAGATGACAATGATCTGTGGAAAATTAAAATTTGTTTAAACTGAGGACACTTGTGAAGATGTGCAGAACACAGAGGGTGCTAAGAATAAACAAAACCCCAAATTCACTTGAGTGGAAGAAGAGAGCATATTATTTTTTAAGTACTGACAAACTCTCAATCTGCAGCTCATAAACCTGCCTCATGCTGAGGTTTAGGAAAGCAAAGTCAGAGACTGGATGTCTGGTATATACTAGAATCTAGTATGTGGATGCATTTTTTAAAATGTAACATGAGGTCATTAATTTCTGGTAAGTCATGTTGCTTTACCCATTTAAGTGAAATGACAGTACAACTAACTGAAGTAATTTTTATCAGAACATGGCTCATATAAAAATGAAGGATATTCTGAGAGCTGCTTGCTATTTACAACAGGAGCTGGGAATGTGGTTCAGTCTACCCTTCCTGTTCCATTCAAATTACCATTCATATAGTTTTAGCCCAGTTAATCTACAGCTCTAG
The DNA here is from genome assembly GCF_052056855.1 of Sturnus vulgaris. Lineage (NCBI taxonomy): Eukaryota > Metazoa > Chordata > Aves > Passeriformes > Sturnidae > Sturnus > Sturnus vulgaris. The sequence continues at coordinate 37,865,704 of NC_142283.1, read as the reverse complement.
GGAAATCTTTAAGACCCAGACATAAGTGACACACCAGGTTTTTTAAAAAGGATCCTTTTTTGGGTCCTACTTGAATTTTCAGTCTTTAAAGGATCTCAGTAGGCCTCATACATTAACAGGAGAAAATTCAGCAAAGAATACACTTTTGTCTGCAATTATCTCACAGCAAAAATTACGTTATTTCAAATGAGAATTCTAAAGATTTAGCATATATGGGGGTTTTTTTCTAGCCATCAAACTGCTGTCGTGAATTTACTCCAGGTATCAACACAGGCTGGTGGATGATTGAGAGCAGCCCTCCTGAGAAGGACTTGGGGGTGCTGGTGGGTGAGAGGCTGGACATGACCCAGCCATGGGCACTCCAGCCCAGAAAGGCAAACGTGTCCTGGGCTGCATCCAAAGCAGCGTGGGCAGCAGGGGAGGGAGGGGATTCTGCCCCTCTGCTCTGCTCTGGTGAGACCCCAGCTGGAACCCTGCATCCAGCTCTGGGGTCCCTGCACAGGAAGGACGTGGAACTGCTGGGGGGAGTCCAGAGGAGGGACACGGAGATGGTTAGAGGGATGGAGCACCTCTCCTATAGGGAAAGACTGATGTAATTGGGATTGTTCAGCCTGGAAAAGAGAAGGCTTTGCGGTGACCTCAAGCCGCAAGCCTTTCAGTAGGGGAAGGGCTGCTACAGCAGAGAAGGTGGGAAACCTGCTGGAAAGAGAGGGAGCCTACAAGAAAGATGTAAAAATACTATAAAAGGACATGTAGTAACAGGACAAGGAGGAAGGTACTTAAAGTGGAAGAGCTGGTTTAAATTAGATATTGGGAATAAATTCTTTGCTGTGAGGGTGGTGAAGCACTGGAACAGGTTGCCCAGAGAAGCTGTGGATGCCCCATCCTGACAGTGTTCAAGGAGCAACCTGATCTAGTGGAAGGTGTCCCTGCCCATGAGAAGGTGGTTGGAACTAGACGACTTTTATGATTCCCTCCAATCTGAGCCATTCTATGATGTATCCATTTTCTACATAATTCTTCTGTCTTTTTGTAAAGCTGCAAGTAAAATTTACGTGTTCCTTGGTGTTTCAGGAACACAGTGCATGCACATCAGTGGCAAATCTTTCAGCTGTAGAAAACGTCTGGATTGCTTTAATCCCTATTCAATAAGGCATTTATACATACGGGCATATGTGCTTCGCTTTAGGCACATAAATTATCTTCTTTAGTTTAACTAGATTATCCATGTACTAGAAACCAGATTTCAATGTTTTTCAAACTCTGTTTTTCTAAAGAGAAGCCTCCGAATACAGAAGATTGCAACACAGATAGCTAAGTGCATTCCAGATGAGATTATGGGTTAGAGAAACAGTACTCTAGAACCGTAAATCCTAGATTTCTTGGCTAGTCTGTACTCTTCTTCAAGCCATATTTTTTTCAATATTTATGCAGCTTGCTTCTTTTTTAAAATCCTCCTCTTCTTAGATACTGTTAAGCATAGCATCTGAACGTTTTGTAATTTTGCAATATGTGATCATAAAAAGATTCCTTCTCCTTGTATCTGAGGACACGAAGCAGATTTTTTTGTATTTGTGCATGTGCTTAGAGGAGCAGCATGCTATGTGGACACCTTGCTCTCCTCTGGGAGAATGTCCTGGAGCATTCTCCATCTTCTCTACCTGTTTGTTCTGACTGTGACAATATCCTACGTGTTGCAGAAGCCTTCCTCTGTCACACAGGAAGGACACAGGTCATGTCTCTGACAATAAGAAGATCAAACCCCTCATTTTATTTTGACCTGAAGCCAGAGAAAAGAGCAGAGCCCTGAGTTGTTTTGTTCTTAGTCATCTGTGTTGCATGAACAGACGGTCTGTTGTGTATAAAACCAGCTGCGACTGTTTAAGGGGCATCTGTTCTGTACTGAGGCATAACAGTTGATGGTATTTAGACTTGGCAGTCAAAAGTGCCAGGTCAGTCTAGCTCAGTCTGGGTCTGACAGGATAGGTGTGGCTTCTTGCTAATGCTCAGGGAGCAGCCGTTTGAGTAAGGAAACAAGAAAACCTGTACAACTGTCAGCCTTTCAACAAAAGGGGAGAACATCTCATAGGAGCACCCCACTATAGTTAGGAAGAGGAAGGATTCAGTTAGTTTAGTATCAGCTTTATTGTGTGATTTTGGAAAATCATTTGTTTCTTGATAATTGATAGATAAACTGAGCTCAGTTTTATGCCACTGCTTCACTTAAGAAGAGGCAAAATGCATGGTGCTTGTATAACACAGGCCTAGAAGGAAGATGGTGAATGGTGAATTATTCAAAGTGCTTCCTTATGCATTCTGCCTTGGACTTCCTCAAGATGAGCTATCTGCTATTCAAGTCAGCTGGACTTTCAGAGATCTGGATGGTAGATTTAGCTGCACAGGATGCAGCGTTGATGGGAGGAGGCTGCTGTCAGCTTATGAATGTGACCGACGTTTTCATAATCTGCTACTGTAACTGCAATATATTAAATATCTGTTTTTTTCTTTTGGACTGCTTTTTAGTGGCTTTTTTTCCTTTTAATTCATTTTAAAAGAACTCTATTTCTAGCAGCTACTGTTGGTGAGAATTTATTGAGTGGTTTAATTGCTTCTGAATGAAAGGCAGCTGCTAGAAGATGTAAATAGCTGCTGGTTAATGATGTGATGGCTTCTCTGAGGCATTAAATGAGGAATTTCCTCTCTCTCTCAACGGTTTGTACTACATAGCCAGTGTCCACACTACATGACTGTTTAAGTCTCACATGCTTATCCTGTAAGTATAGCTGAGTGGTATCTTAGATTTTTTACACAGCTGGCCTCAGTAGAACTACTAACCTGATAAATCAACAGCCCCAGTCTTATCTGGTGTAATTTCTGTTGTGTAGATACGTCTTCTGAATACCTACACAGCAGAGCATAGGAAGAACCACAAACCCATTCTCTAGTATATCCCAGGTCTTTTGTTTCTCATTAATGTTTTCAGGAAATAAAAGCATCACTGGGAATTCAGGTGAAGTTATTTTCTCTCTGTGCTTACAGCTTTGGACATCTAACCCCAACCTGATCCTTCATTGTGACAACAAAAAAGAAAGTACTTGAGATGAGCCATGACACAAAACAGTATTACTGGCCATTCCCAATTATTCAGAGTGTTTGTAATGCAGTAATTCTTGCAGATCTAGATAAGTGTTCTGTTGTGTTTGACATTGTAGAGACTAGTAATAAAAACTGATTGCCATCTCAAAGATCCTGCAACAGACAGGCAAGAATTGGTACTTCCCATTACAATTTTATAGACAGATTTAGTGATTTCCCATAAAAACAGAGGAAACTGGTGTCAAAGTTTGGGACTGAAACCTTTCAATGTGTGGGAACACCCAAATTCTAGTCAGATACCGAAAACCAAAGAGCACTGCTCCCGTGCTCTGAGGCTCAGCTTCTGATACACAAGGACTGCAGTAAGTAAAACAGCTGAGGTAGTGTTATCTCTATCGATCCTGTGCTGTGACCTGACATAATTGTGAAGCTCTTGGATGCATAGACATTAAAATTCATCACGTCCAGAAAACAGAAAAATAAAATGAAAAAGATGAGGTTGAAAAAAAATGAGGTTGCTTGATTTGTATGTGTATTCATTACAGTCACCTTAGAAACAGATATTGCGAGATAAGTTGGAAATATGTAGGTCATTCAAAACGTCTTCTTCCCTAGTATGGAGAAGAGTGTTGGCTTTTTTTCCTGCAGTTAGGAGATAGGGCAAAGACTGACAGAGTGGGAGTGGAAGTGACAGGTGATGAAAGAGAAAGAGAATGAAAGTGACTATAGTAACAAAGCCTTTGAATTAGCAAAAGATGAGAAAACCTTGAACTTATTCAAGGCTTAAATATATGAGGATGTTTGTGTATAATAAGGCAAAAGTTGCAACACTATGCAATTAAAGCTGAGCATTAATTCTGCAGGCTGGATTGCATTTATTTTGGAAAACAGGATGATAATGAAAGATGCACAGAAGGCACCCCAGGTCAAGCCTGCTGCTTAAGCAGTTTGTCTTCTGTAATACTGCGAGCTTCATCTATGACAAAATGAACTCACTTCTTTTCATGGGTTCAGTCCACAATATTGACAATACTTCTGAGAGAATTAGGCCCAAATTTGCCCTTGGATATCAAAAGCTAGCAAATATTAATACTAGCTAAAAAACGAGCCAGAAAATCAGAGCAACATAACTTTCTACACCTATCTTAACAACATAAGATCAACCTAACCAGCTATAATAAAACCATTGAACTTTTACTAAATCAGACTTACAAACAGAGGGTCAAAACCTAATACCTGAGTATGTTTCTAATTTGCATTTCCTAGCACTGTACCATTTTAGCTTCAAGCAGACTGGTAGCAGCTCTAGTAGCAGCTCTGTACTGCATAGTGCTCCCTTCCAAGTACATTAGTTCATGGAAGGCCTGGCTCACTAGCCCTTCTACTTGTACCTTGTATTGTCCTTCACACCTGGGTGAACAGGGCATAAAAGGCTTCCATTCCAGTCTCAGACCATATCAAACCTACTTTTTATCTCTTTACGCATTTGAGAATTGCTAGTGAAAGTAGAAGGCAAAGCAGAATAAAAATTTCTTAGCTTAATTTTTCTTGGCCATTTTGTTTTAATTCAACAAAACCGGAAACATTTAACCAATGCTACTGGGAGAAAGACATGTAATGTTTGAGGGGTTAGGTGATGGAAGAACCTTTCATTTAATTTTTTGACTTACAGAGGATGGAAACAAAGACGGGGAGAGTATGAGGAATTGCTGTCCAAGCAGCCAAAGATGAGGTTAGGAGATCTTAAGTCCTAACAGAACCAAATCTTGCAAGGGATCTCAAAGGACTAGAACAAAATCTTCTACACATATGTTGGCAATAAAAGGAAAACTATGAAAAATGTGGGGCTTCTCTGGAAGGAAACAGGAGACCTGGTTACCTGGGATCTGAAAAAGGCTGAAATACTCAACAACTTTTTTTGCCTTGGTCTTCACTGGCAAGTGCTCCAGCCAGACCACCCAAGTCACAGAAGACAAAGGCAGGGACTGTGAGAATGAAGAACTACCTGTGGTAGGAAGAAAGTCAGATCTGAGTCCATGTCAGGAAAGGTGCACAAGCCCAGGGGACCTGATGAGTCACAGCTGTGAGTACCAAGGGAATGGGTGGATGAAGATCTCACTTGAGAACTTGTGGCAGCCTGGTGAAGGTTCCACTGACTGGAAAAGGGGAAATATGACCCCCGATTTTAAAAAGGGGAAAAAAGGAACACCCAGGGAACTAGAGGGTGGTCAGTCTTACCTCTGTGCCTGGCAAGATTGTGGAGCAGATCCTGCTGTAAACTATGCTGAGGCACATGGAAAACAGAGAGTTGATTTGTGACAACCAACATGGCTTCACTAAGGGCAAATTGACAAATTTGGTGCTCTTCTATGATGGTGTTACAGAGGTGGTGGATGAAACTGTGCAGAGTATTTTACACTGTCCTACATGACACGCCTACTCTTTAAACTGAAGAGACACAGATTTGGCAGATGGACCACTCAATAAATAAGGAACTGGCTGAATAGTCACACTCAAGGTGCTGTGGTCAACAGCTCAATGAACAAGTGGACACCAGTGATGAGTGCTGTCCCTTAGGAATCAACATTGGGGCTGATACTGTAGAATATCTTTGTTACTGACATGGACAATGGTATTGAGGGCACCCTCAGCAGGTTCACTAGTGACAGCAAGCTGTGTAGGGCAGTCAAGCTGAAAGGAAGGGATGTCATCCTGAGGGACCTGGACATGCTTGAAAGATAAGCCTGTTTATATCTCATGAAGTTCAACAAGGCCAAGTGCAAGGTCCTGCACCTGAGTCAGGGCAATCCCAAGCCCAAATACAGACAGGTAGAGAATGGATTGAGAGCAGCCCTGGAGGGAAGGATTTGCGAGTATTGTTGTACAAGAAGGTCCACATGAGCTGGCAATGGTGTTTGCAGTCCAGAAAACCAGTGGAATCCTGGGCTGCATCAAGAACAGCATTGCCATAAGGTTAAGGGAGTGATTCTCCCCTTATACTCTGCCTGACTACTGCATCCAGCTCAGGGGCCAACAGCATGACAGAGGGGCCACTAAGATGGTTAGAGGGCTAAAGCACCACTCCTATAAAGGCAGACTGAGGGAGTTGGGCCTGTTCAGCCTTGAGAAGGCTCCAGGGAGACTTGACAGCAGCATACCTACAGTGGTCTACAAGACAGCTTGAAAGAGACTTTTTACATGGGCATGTTATGATAAGACAAGGGGGAATGGATTTAAACTGCAAGATGGTAAGTTTGAATTGGATATGAAGATGTAATTCCCTACAGTGAGGGTGGTGAAGCACTGGGATAGGTTCCCAGAGAAGCTGTGGATGGCTCATTCCTGGAAGTGTTCAGGGCAAGGTTGGATGGGGCTCAGAGCAACCTGGTCTAATGTAAGGTGTCCCTACCCATAGCAGGGGGGTTGGAAGAGAGTGATCTTTAAGGTCCCTTTGAACACAAACCATTTTATGAGTCTGTGGTTCTATGACTCTAAGTACTGTTTACTGCAACATGTAATCTCAGACAGCATAGGCAAAACAGATCACTTCAGCCTAGTCAGATACATGTAATTCTAGAAGGAAATTTTCAGATTTTTTTTAACAGAAGATAATTTACTTGCATTTCTGCATTTTGTGTGCTTTTAATGTTGTAGAATCTTGTGTGCTGAGAGTTAGGCTTAGGATATCACAAATGCCACTAGGTTGGTGCCAGCAAAAAACCCAAAACATTTTGACTTCTGTGTTGTATGATTCTTTCCCCTTCTCAGGGGACCCACCAATTCTGATATTTTCTCTTCTCTGTTTCCTATTTCTTGAATAATCCTTTCTTGTGCTGGCATAAACATCTTACATAGATCCAAGATCTGGACTGGATAATAGTTATGGAAAAAGAAGATATGAAAATCACATAAACATACATATATTTCAAGAGATTGTGAACATATGCTAAATTATAACATGTAAAAGAGAGTCTGGTTTATCTTTCTTCATTTTCTAAATTATTTCAGGTTTCCAGAGAGCATAAATCTTGATTGAAGGCATCTGAGATACAGCCATGTTCACATGTAAAGCAGAAGAAATCTAAGAGCAAGTAAAAGCTAAATAGCTGTACCAAGATAGCATCTTGTGGCTGAAGTATTAATAGCTTTGCCAGTACTGCTTGCTCTGGAAGACATGGGGTAGGTCTTATAGTGCAAATGGACTGGTAAAGCTAGTTTTCTGAGAACTCTTCGTTACTACTGTTACTAGTGGTTGCCCTGGCAGCACAGGGGGCACATGTGGGTCCAAGTACCACCATGGTTAGACTCATGCAAATAGAGGACAAGGTGATCTTTACTGCTGTAAGATTTTCTGTGTGTCTGTCTGTATTGGTTTGAAAGCAAAACCAGTGCGAGACTCCAAGTCAGTAATACAATTTAATAGGGAAAAAAGGAGAAAAGAAAATGCATGCAATAATACAAAAGAAAAGCCACCGAAAGAGTCAGAATACAACCTGACACCCTGTCAGTCAGGGTGTTGGTAGCAGTCCGTATAAATGGTGGCTGCAGTCCTCCTGGATGACAGATGTGGTTCTGTTGAAGCAGTGCTCCTGTAGAAGGTGCAGTTTTCCTCCGAAGATCCAGCGATGATGTGGAAAAGGTCCGACTTTCCTCTGGGATCCAGTAGAAAGGTCTGCCCTCGGGTCCCAAACCCCAGTTTTTTATCTAGGTAGGAAAGGCTTGGCTCCTGCCCCTGGTTGGGGCATCTCCCAATGGGATGATGTAATCTTATCAGTCACACAATAGGACTTAATGGCCCATTAACAGAATATATCTTCTGGAGGAAGGATGGGTTGTGGAAAGATAATGATGATCATCCCCCTGATTGATCAGATGGCACATCAGTAGAGGATATCTCCCACAGAGATAAGGATCACCACCCCTCCCACATTTCAACAGGTGGTGATAGAATACACATTTTTGCATTGTACCCCAGAACACTGTCAAAACTGATATTACTGTCCCCTTTATAGAGACTTGCACCAATCCTTTGTACAGATTTACTGCAGTTGGAGGTTTTCCTCCCGTATTTGTAGATACAGTAAGATATCATAGCCTCCAAAAGTGGCTGAAGGCAGTCTGTTCTTCTACTAAGTTGCAGCTCCTCTCTTTGCAGCTCCAGCTGTTATCTGGAAGCTTGCTGGGCAGCTCCTTTACTGGGAGCTGCAGCTTCCCCATGTGCTCATGGCCTTCATACACAATAAGACAGAAATTTTAATTCCCAAAGGCAGAAATGTTTAAATTTTTCCACTTGTCACCCTGCAGGTAAATCAGAATTGTATTAGTACAGTTTTCCAGCTATTGCTCTGTGGATTGTTGCTGTGGTCTTAGGCAAGAAGCATTGCTTGGTTATTGAAAATTAAAACTGGGTGTCTGAAGGTGTGCAGGTAGGCTGCTTGAGCCTGAGGCATGTAGTTCTGAGACTCATGAAAAGGTGTGTTTCCATTTCAAGCTGGAATACTTGGATAGTCTTAGAAGGTCAAGTTATCCATATACAACAGCAAGTCCTGAAATACCACTCTTCTCACAATGATATTGACATGTTTCAGGTCTAGGGCAATTGTACTTGTCTGAACTTTAGATTGCATTCAAACTTAGATTTTGTGGATGTTCATTCAACTAAGTCCTTAGCTTGATGCCCAGCAGCTGCCTAGCTCTTCTGCAGGATTTGTTTGATGGTACGTGGCATTAGCCCTATCCACATTCCTCTTTCCCTCACCCCTTGGCAGGTCATGTTTGCAACTTGCTGCTATGATTTGTAGCCAAGCAAAGAAAGTCTCCCAGCTCTTCAGTGAGCTCTCTTGTGTTCATCTAAAGCCAAGCCCTTTAGTGGGACTGGTATCTAGTAAGCTCTGCTCAATAACCCAACACACAAAGTTGTATGGTGAGAGTTAGATGTGGGAGGAACATGCACATAGTTCATGTGACTCAGGCAGAGAGAAGGAAATCTGAAGAGTAGTGCCAACGAGATGACTTGAAATGCTGATGGCCTTTTTTCTTGTTCTATTTTAAAACAAACCATCCTTTCTGGCTGGAGGAAGAATACTAGCTCTGAGTTAAGCCTGGGAGCTTTTAGCTTTTGCTTAATTGTGCAGGAAAATACAAAACCAGATTGTGGCTTTAGGTCACAGGTACTACAACAAATTTTCTTAATACTCCTAAAATTCAGTTTAAAAAACTATTTTAATAATACCACAGGCCTTGAATTAACAACTGTGCAGAAAATGCCTGTCTGCAGAAGTTTTAAATATATTTCCATCTACTTTCAGAGAAAGTATGTTTTGTAGATGTCTAATCTGCAGTCATGACAATGTCATGTAATTACATAAGTAGGTAGACTACCATGCTGGAGGATAATTTGCTTTTTTTTTTTTTTTTCAACTTTTCTAATTTATCAAGTTTAGAGAGAGAGATTTGTGATGCCAGAAATTATTGCCAAATGGGAAGACAGCTGTACTGGGTCAACCCACAGGTTCCATTCACCTAATTGCTTCATAAGCAGTGAGGTGAGTGATCCCTGAAGCAGATCAGATGGGGTACAGCTACCATAAAGACAAAACCAGTGAAGATAGTTAAAGTAGAATTTAGTAAAGTAAATTGACACTGCTCTATTTTACTCCACCAGTAACATCTGAAGCTTTAAATTCTCTGCTTCTTTGGATACCACATTGTCCTGGGGTACAATGCAAAAATATGTATTCTATCACCATCTGTTAAAATGTGGGAGGGGTGGTGATCCTTATCTCTGTGGGAGATATCCTCTGCTGATGTGCCATCTGATAAGATGGGGGGATGATCATCGTTATCTATTCACAACCCATCGCTCCTCCAGAAGATATATTCCGTTAATGGGCCATTAAGTCCTATTGTGTGAGTGATAAGATTACATCACCCCATTGGGAGATGCCCCAGCCAGGGGCAGGAGCCAAGCCTTTCCTACCTAGATAAAAAACTGGGGTTTGGGACCCGAGGGCAGACCTTTCTACTGGATCCCAGAGGAAAGTCGGACCTTTTTCCACATCATTGCTGGATCTTTGGAGGAAAACTGCACCTTCTACAGGAGCACTGCTTCAACAGAACCACACCTGTCATCCAGGAGGACTGCAGCCACCATTTATACGGACTGCTACCAACACCCTGACTGACAGGGTGTCAGGTTGTATTTCTGACTGTGTTGGTGGTTGTTTCTTTTATATTATTGCATGTATTTTATTTCTTTTCTCTTTTCTCCTATTAAATTGTATTACTGACTTGGAGTCTCGCACTGGTTTTACTTTCAAACCAACACATTAATTGGCGCCCAACGTGGGGCACGAAGGGTACTGAGGAAAGTCAGTATTACAATTTTGTTTTCACCATGATTCTCAACATGCTTATATGGGTTTTATATCTTGCTCTCTATATTTTTCCACACATGGGGAACTATCTGCCAGCTGTAATGCTCCTGTGTAGACCAGGATATGGTATAAAAATTGCTTTACTGGCCTATTATGTCTACTGCATGATAACCTCTGAGGCAATGAACATAATCCGGAATATATACTTGACTTTGTTTGCTTGTCCTAGTCTAGGTTGCTACATCCGGGGTTTTAACAATCACACCCAGCCCTTGGGGGGAGGGGTAAAGGATGATTTTTTCCAATCTTTCCGGCCTGATACAGTAGTTTTTGGAAATGTTGAGTTCCCGCTGGATGCTAAGGACAGCATAATATTGTTGTTAGTTCTGCTTTGTCTCCTCTGCACAGCCTTTACAGCCTACAACATGCTTAGAAACAGAACACTACATGGCGTATTGATGCGTATTCTTGAGGAAGAGGAAAAAAGAAACAAATCAACTTCGTCCACGACTGCACAGAATGTCACAAAGAGGAGAAGAACCAAACAAAAAGCAACAGTGCCCGTGTCTACGCAGACTGCCACAGAGGAGGAAAAAGCCAAAAGCAAAGCAACAGTGTCCGTGTCTATGCAGTCTGCCACAGAGGAGAAAAAAGACAGAAGCACCATCAGCATCTCCACACAAACCATCACTGAGCCAGAACAGCCTAGACCAGTAGCAGTTGCGCCCGTTCAGAAGAAGAAATCAAAGAGCAAATCAGTTCGCATAGTGACTGACGAGGACGTGGCAGGACCTTCGCACCCAGCAGAAGTGACAGAGCCAGAAATCATCACTCGCTCTCTATCCCTGGGTGAGCTGCGTGACCTGCGGAGGGAATTCACCCGCCAGACAAATGAGTCCATCTTGACCTGGCTGCTCCGCATCTGGGACGCTGCAGCCAATGACACCATTCTGGATGGATGTGAGGCCAGGCAACTGGGATCTCTGTCCCGGGATGTGGTCATTGACCAGGGGATTGGGAGAACCCAAGAAACTCTCAGCCTCTGGCGGCGACTGCTGACAAGTGTGAAGGACAGATACCTTTGTAAAGAAGATCTTCAGGTGCACCAAGGAAAATGAAGCACAATAGAACAAGGTATCCGATGCCTGAGGGAATTGGCCGTGCTGGAGATCATTTTCTCAGAAGATGAGAGATTTCCTAAGAGCCCAGACTGTGTCCGGTGCACGTCACAGATGTGGTTGAGATTTGCACGACTTGGACCAGAGATGTATTCCCGTTACCTGGCAACGCTGCAGTGGAGGGAAGGTGAGGACATGGTAGGCGTCTTGGCCAATAAACTAAGAATTTATGAGGACACTGTCACAGCCCCATTTCGTACCCATGTCTCATCCGTGGAAACACGGCTGGTGGAGCAAGTCCGAAGCCTGATTGAAGAGGGCCATCAGAAACTAAAAAAAGAACTTAAGGAAAACAACTACCAGATCTCTCCTGAACCAACAAGAGTTTCTGCCATTAGGAGCCGGCGTTCCTCAGGCAGGGAGAGAGGACACACTCCACGAGGTAACCTCTGGTTTTTCCTTCAGGAGCATGGAGAAGACATGAGGAAGTGGGACGGAAAACCCACCTCCTCCTTAGCAGCCCGGGTACGTGAGCTGAAAAGAGGGACACCTACCCCAAGAAGTTCATCTAGAGTCAATGCTGCTCCAGTCTCTCGTGTACAGAACTCCAGACAGTATCAGAATGATGATATGACTGATCCTCTTGAAGGAACCTCAAGAACCTATTTACAGGGAGAGAGCAACGTGTACCAGGATCAGGAATAGAGGAGCCCTGCCTCTAGCCAGGTAGAGGAGAGGGATAATCGGATCTATTGGACTGTGTGGATCCGATGGCCTGGCACATCCGACCCACAAAAACATAAGGCTTTGGTTGACACCGGCGCCCAGTGTACTCTGATGCCATCAAAGTATGTAGGAGAAGAATCCATCTCTATTTCTGGGGTAACAGGAGGATCCCAGCAGCTGACTGTAGTGGAGGCCGAAGTGAGTTTAACTGGGAACAGGTGGCAGAAACACCCCATCGTGACTGGCCCAGAGGCCCCATGCATCCTTGGCATAGACTATCTTAGAAATGGATATTTCAAAGACCCAAAAGGATATCGCTGGGCTTTCGGGATAGCTGCTGTAGAGACAGACGGCATTAGAAAACTGAGCACCTTGCCTGGTCTTGCAGATGACCCCTCTGCTGTGGGACTACTGAGAGTTGAAGAGCAACAGGTACCAATCGCCAGAACAACAGTACACTGCCGGCAATACCGTACTGACAGAGACTCAGTGATTCCCATCCATGAAATGATCCGTAAACTGGAGAGCCAAGGGGTGGTCAGCAAAACCCACTCACCCTTCAACAGCCCCATCTGGCCTGTGCGTAAATCTGAAGGAGAATGGAGATTGACCGTAGACTATCGTGCATTGAATGAGGTGACTCCACCGCTGAGCGCTGCTGTGCCAGACATGCTGGAACTCCAGTACGAGCTGGAGTCCAAGGCAGCAAAGTGGTATGCCACCATTGACATCGCCAATGCATTTTTCTCCATTCCTCTGGCAGCAGAATGCAGGCCTCAGTTTGCTTTCACCTGGAGGGGCGTGCAGTACACCTGGAATCGTCTGCCCCAGGGGTGGAAGCACAGTCCCACCATCTGTCATGGGCTGATCCAGGCTGCACTGGAGAAGGGTGAGGCCCCCGAACATCTACAGTATATCGATGACATCATTGTATGGGGCAGCACAGCAGGGGAAGTCTTCAAGAAAGGAGAGAAGATTATCCAGATTCTGCTGAAAGCTGGTTTTGCCATTAAGCGAAGTAAAGTTAAGGGACCAGCTCAGGAAATTCAGTTTCTAGGAGTCAAGTGGCAAGATGGACGTCGTCAGATCCCAACAGAGGTAATTAATAAGATCACTGCTATGTCTCCACCTACCAACAAGAAGGAAACACAAGCCTTCCTAGGTGCCATAGGCTTTTGGAGAATGCACATTCCTGAGTACAGTCAGATTGTGAGCCCTCTCTACCTGGTTACCCACAAGAAGAACGATTTCCACTGGGGCCCTGAGCAGCAGCAAGCCTTCGCCCAGATCAAGCAAGAGATTGCTCATGCAGTAGCCCTTGGCCCAGTCAGGACAGGACCAGATGTGAAGAATGTGCTCTACTCTGCAGCCGGGAACCATGGTTTGTCTTGGAGCCTGTGGCAGAAGGTGCCTGGTGAGACTCGGGGTCGACCACTGGGATTCTGGAGCAGAAGCTACAAAGGATCTGAAGCCAACTACACTCCCACAGAGAAGGAGATCTTGGCCGCCTATGAAGGAGTTCAAGCTGCCTCAGAGGTGATTGGCACAGAAACACAACTCCTCCTGGCACCCCGACTACCAGTGCTGGGCTGGATGTTCAAGGGAAAGGTGCCTTCCACACATCACGCCACTGACACCACATGGAGCAAGTGGATTGCCCTCATCACTCAGCGCGCCCATATTGGGAATCCAAATCGCCCTGGGATTCTGGAAATAATTACAAACTGGCCTGAAGGTGAGACTTTTGGATTGTCTTCTGAAGAAGAAGAGGAGCAAGTGGCACGTGCTGAGGAAGCCCCACCATATAATGAGCTACCAGAGACTGAAAGACGATATGCCCTCTTCACTGATGGTTCCTGCCGAATTGTAGGCACTAACCGGAAATGGAAAGCTGCAGTATGGAGCCCCACACGACAAGTTGCACAAGCTACCGAGGGACAAGGTGGATCGAGTCAGGTCGCAGAGCTAAAAGCCATCCAGTTGGCTTTGGATATTGCTGAACGAGAGAAGTGGCCAAGGCTCTATCTCTACACTGACTCATGGATGGTAGCTAATGCTCTGTGGGGTTGGCTGGATCGCTGGAAAAAGGCCAACTGGCAACGCAGAGGGAAACCCATATGGGCAGCTGAGATTTGGCAGGACATTGCTGCCCGAATAGAGAAACTGACCATAAAGGTTCGACACGTGGATGCGCATGTACCCAAAAGCCGGGCTAATGAAGAACATCACAACAACGAGCAGGTGGACCGAGCTGCCAAAGTGAAAGTATCACAGGTGGATCTAGACTGGCAGCACAAGGGAGAATCATTCCTAGCTCGTTGGGCCCATGATACCTCTGGTCATCAGGGGAGAGATGCGACGTACCGATGGGCCCGTGACCGAGGGGTGGACCTTACCATGGACAGTATCTCACAGGTCATCCACGACTGCGAGACCTGTGCCGCAATCAAACAGGCCAAGCGGGTAAAGCCTCTGTGGTATGGTGGACGATGGTCAAAGTACAGGTATGGGGAAGCCTGGCAAATTGACTACATCACCCTTCCCCAAACCCGCCAGGGCAAACGCTACATACTGACCATGGTGGAAGCAACCACAGGATGGTTAGAGACCTACCCTGTGCCTCACGCCACTGCCCGGAACACCATCTTGGGCCTAGAAAAACAAGTCCTTTGGAGGCATGGTACCCCTGAGAGAATTGAATCAGACAACGGAACCCATTTCAAGAACGGCCTTATCAACACGTGGGCCAAAGAACATGGCATTGAATGGATATATCATATTCCTTACCATGCGCCAGCTGCCGGGAAAGTTGAACGGTGTAATGGACTCCTTAAGACTACTTTGAAAGCACTTGGTGGTGGAACCTTCAGAAATTGGGAAATGAACTTGGCCAAAGCCACCTGGATGGTTAACACCCGAGGGTCCATCAATCGAGCCGGTCCTGCCCACTCTGAACCCCTGCACACAGTGGATGGGGACAAGGTCCCAGTGGTACACATGAAAGGTATTTTAGGAAAGACTGTTTGGATTAATCCCACCACAGGCAAAGGCAAACCAATCCGTGGGATTGTTTTTGCTCAAGGACCTGGTTGCACCTGGTGGGTAATGCAGAAAGATGGGGAAACCCGTTGTGTACCGCAAAGAGACCTAATTTTTAGTGAGAACTGTATGTAAGGTTTCATTTTGTATTATATATCTGTAAGAGGGTATTGGTTTGGGTGTGATGTAGATGGTAATAGAATAAGGGGTGGATTATGTCCTGGGGTACAATGCAAAAATGTGTATTCTATCACCATCTGTTAAAATGTGGGAGGGGTGGTGATCCTTATCTCTGTGGGAGATATCCTCTGCTGATGTGCCATCTGATAAGATGGGGGGATGATCATCGTTATCTATTCACAACCCATCGCTCCTCCAGAAGATATATTCCGTTAATGGGCCATTAAGTCCTATTGTGTGAGTGATAAGATTACATCACCCCATTGGGAGATGCCCCAGCCAGGGGCAGGAGCCAAGCCTTTCCTACCTAGATAAAAAACTGGGGTTTGGGACCCGAGGGCAGACCTTTCTACTGGATCCCAGAGGAAAGTCGGACCTTTTTCCACATCATTGCTGGATCTTTGGAGGAAAACTGCACCTTCTACAGGAGCACTGCTTCAACAGAACCACACCTGTCATCCAGGAGGACTGCAGCCACCATTTATACGGACTGCTACCAACACCCTGACTGACAGGGTGTCAGGTTGTATTTCTGACTGTGTTGGTGGTTGTTTCTTTTATATTATTGCATGTATTTTATTTCTTTTCTCTTTTCTCCTATTAAATTGTATTACTGACTTGGAGTCTCGCACTGGTTTTACTTTCAAACCAACACACACATGGTAGGAAAACAAGATGAAAAGCTTGAGTTTTGGTGAGTCTTGGTAAAAAAAGCTGGCAATAGGAGGAGCAAAATAAGCATCTTTAGAGGCCTGAAACATTGTTATTTTTTCAGATAATAAATTGTGTGGAAGCATTTCTAGGCCTGAAAGTTGGTCAAGGGTACAATAATCTCACAGGCCAAATGGAGACCAGAGGAGAAAAGGTATGTCAAGGTTCTCTGTCTGCAGTTTTTAGTTATCAGGCCCACACAGCTACATCTGCAGGAACAAAGTTCCTTCTGTGTAGATGCTGCTTTCCCGTATCAGGCCCTTCATGGTGCAATTTAGAGGTGTGCTAAATCTATACAAGCCTTAGTACTTACTTTTGAGTCAGAGTTCATATAGATAGGAGGCTGAACTCTGTTGCTCTGTGCTCCCTCCTATACCTGTAAACTGCTTCTGCCTGACCTGAATCTTCGAAGGGGAGTCCATTCATTCTGTGAAAATTCCTGCATCGGGGTGGGGTGCCGGGGAGGGCAGGAGAAAACTGGCAATTTGTTGGCAATATTGGCAACAATTGCCCTTTGTTAACAATAAGGGACATTTCTTTTTCTTATTTGTGTTTAAGCATGTGTGTTTATGCTTTTGTAAAAGCAACCATTTCCTACAATTTAAATTTCTAGTTGCCACATAATAACAAGAGGATTTAGAGAAAAAAAGGTTAAAATTGTATCATGGAATCTTCTATACCTCTCCTGGCAAATTCCAATTTTTGATGGTCAGTAACAAAAATGCATACAGAGGTCCACACACAGAAGAATTAACAGGAGTTTAACCTCCTACTTTGGAGCATAACTTCTGCTGGTTGTAGTTTTTAATTTGAAATACGTACAACTCCATGCTGGTTTGTTGAAGTATGGTCTATTGATAGATTTTGCTAAGCTTTTGTTGTCATAAATGTTTCATAAGTGTCAGCACCAAGCACCAGCTATACTAAAAATGTGGGGGTCTTCTGTACCTTTGTATTCCTTACAATCAGTAGTGTCAGGAAAATTAATCCACAAACACTAGAGGTTTATGTTCAAAAAGGAGACAGAGGATTCCTTTTTGCTTTATTCGAATAAAAGGAGAGGCCGTGGGACATTCCCCTGGGATCTCTCGAAGTTTTGGAGGACGCAGCCTCCTTTTTATCCTATTTTCCCGGCCACATTTTCCTCTCTCTTTCCCCATTGGCTGAGGTACTTGAGAGGCACAGACTTCCCGGAACGCCTGATACCTGAAATTCCCCTCTAATGTATAACCCTCCCTTTTAATTTTTAATTCTTATAAAATTCATAGTTTTTTCCCCGTTGCTGCTTTCATCTTTCGATATCCAGTTTCATTTATCAGCAGCCCTACAGTTTGTGTGTAAAGGCAAATAACTTTTTCCATTCATCAATTAGTGGAATCCATCCCATTGTTTCTTTTATCTCTCAGTGCTAGTCTTATCTACAAGCAGATCCACAGCTCATTTGTAAAAACAAATTCGACATTCCTCTCAGTAGTGACTACTGTTTATGACAACTGAGAAAAGACCAGGGTGGATAAAGTATATTGTCTATATCTCTCATTACTTCATTAGGCTTAGCATCAACTTGGCTTTTGCCTTTTTATTCTTTATATAAACGGATGCATTGCTTGCATTTCTCACCAGATTAGTTTCACGTATATCTTGAAGCCCTATAACTGTTTTATAGTGTCTGGAGAGTCAGAGTTTATAAGAGATGACAAAGGTTCGTCACTTACAGGGACATTCTAATACTTTTCTCTAAATATTTTCTCTAAACATTTTTATTTTCCTTCAATACAGGTTTCCTCAAAAAGACCCCCAGTGTTTCACATCCGAAATCTAACCACAATGGAACCGGAATACTTCAGATGAAGCCATAACTGTAATGCTTCTAAGTATTATAATATTATGAATGTTATAGGTGAAATCTAAAGTGTGTTAGAAGTAAAGCTCATAAAAAATAACTGCTTCATTATTTTCCAGAGCTGATGTTTTTCTGAACCTGAATTCTGCTTGAAAGAGAACTATTTTGGGAGGCTTGAGCAGAAACAACTTGATGCAATGGAATTTCTTTCTAGGTTTCATATTTATAAACAGGTCCGTTTTTTTAATGTGTAAACTAAAGTATCCTAAGAGGAGGAACTGGAAACCTGAAATGGATATAATCCATTATACCCAATGGAAAGAAAATCCAGTTTGGTTTAACCAAATCATACAGAATTAAATTGCATACCTTGACTCTGTATGTATTAATTGAGACATTACTAAGAATCCTGGGTCTCATTTGGTGTCCAGTAGATGGATTGGATGTCAAACTAATGAATGATGAAAAGCTACAGTTTGGGCACTAGCACAACAGTAAAAGTAGTCCACTTTATTTAATTTGCTATGCCGAGAATGTGAGAATAGGTATCATTTTGTTGAAGCCTGACTTTCAATTGTACCTCATTAGCATGAAGTGGCAGACTAAGAGCTGGGGCAGTGAACCTCTGCACTCCCCACTTTGCCATCCTATTGTTCTGCCAGTAAATCTGAGCACTTGCCTATCAGCATTGTTTTGTCAGCTTTGCCAGGTGGGAGCTATGTCAGAGTTACATCAGTGAATAATCTACCTAACAGCCTCGTTAAAGATCAATACCATGTGATTCATCTTGTGTCATGCTTCTGTTTAGCCCTTGTGCCTTACCTGCCCTTGCATGGGGTACTGAACCTAGTTTGAGGGGCCTGAATTCCTTTTATCTGTGAGAATCTTTACTTGGTTTGATTTAGGAATTAATCAAGCTTTGCCACGATTAAGCTAGACACTCAATCAAGCGTGTGTTTTAACTTGGAAGCATGTGAGTGATCCTGTTGAAGTGAGAGTTTAACATGCACTTAAATACCTGCCTAGACAGGGATTGTAATTAAGGACCTAGAATGATATAATGCAATGACTTCTGACTTTGTGACTGATACTAGAATTGCATCAGATTGCAAGTTCAGCTAGACTTAGAATGCAATTTTGCACTTCCACATCCCTAGGAGGGCTCTTATTTTAAACCTGAATGTGATCCTTCCACTTCTTCCTTCCATTCTGCAGAAAAATACGAGCTGTTTAATGTAGTGCTCATTCAATCTCACTGAATGTGTCACAAGTAGACTGCCTGGGCGCCTTCTAGCGTGCTACAGACTTCTTGACAGAACTGTTCATCCTTGTAATGACTTCTCCACCTTTAACTTGTGCCAAAGAAGGAAAAATTATTAAAGATTATTTGTTCAAACAGAAGGAATGCATTAAAAGGAGTTTGAGCTATGCTGTGAGGATGTTGGATTTGCCACATTATCTAAATGAATGCCTAATGTAAATAAAACTTAAAATTTAGAGTTCACCTTATTTTGGAGTAGCAGAAGCACATCATTAAAAAAATTTCTGACATGTTAGTGAGCAATGAGTTATTGTGCAGTGCAGCACTGTATAGACCTAACAAGCAACTCCTGGCTCGTGTATAATGTGTGGCACATGGAAGATGTTTCATAGAATGAGACAAGGAATAGCTCCTTAGGCGATAGGATACTTCAAGCCTAATCCTGAGATGGTGTAAGAGGCATATATCTCCACTGAAAGAACTGCAGCTCAACTGATTTACAGCAGTTTGGGTGCCAGCTCTTTCTCACTATTGAACAGAGATTATGTTCTCTCTATTGTACCTTTTTCTCTCCACCTTAACAAATTTACTTCATTGGCTGTGTTAAGATTTCTTCCCTGCTTGCCGTCTACTCCTAAGGATCATCTTTCCAATTAGACTGGTGCTGTCCCATTCTGCTCCCCAGTCTTCTGTGCTGAAATTTGACAAGCCTTTAACTGGGAATGTATTTTAACAGTGTTTTCCAGGTGGTGGTCCTCAACAACTTGTCAGGGGACTACAGAAGATCACTACCTGTTCATAAATTTTAAATTTACCATAGGGCTTTCAATGGAAAGCTCTGTACTTTCAATGGAAAAATAGAGACACTGCGAATTGATAAGAGTTTAATCCCTTATCATGCTAGAGTCCTAGCAATTTATGTTTGAAATGTGAATGAGATGACAGAAATGCGTGGCAGGAAGGTGGGAAACAAGCATAATCCAACACAGTAGAGATTGGTATAATGAGAAACCATACCACCATGAGCAGAGCTAGCCAGTGGAGCAAGCTGCTCAGAGAAGCTGTCATCCCCATCCTTGAGAATTTCAGAACTGGACAACACGCTCTGCACACTGGTCTGATCCCATGAAGACCCTGTATGAGAAGGAGGTTGGACCAGAAATCTCCTGTGGTCCCTTCTAATCCAAATGGGATTACTTTCATGCTGTTTTCAACATTTTGATGGTATTTCTGTGTTCAAAAACACAGTACACAGTTATGTAAACAGATATATATACTTATTTTATTAATTTCTGTTAACAGGAGCACACTAGTACAAGCCTCTCAGTTCTTTGGTGTGTTGACTGCTCTGACCTCAACCGTAGATCTTGCTGAACCATTTCTTATTTTAATTTTATTAATGTTATGTTGCCTAACTTCTAGAGGCATTGGAGCTAAATCTGAGTTACACGTTTGGTACCTGTTGCCTCTTATTGTGCCCAGTTTACATATTTGACCAAAAAAAAAAAGAGATATAGATACTATTTAGTGTAAATTTTATTTGAGTAATTTAAAAAAAATTAAAAACTCAAATGGAAATAGTTGATTTGACATGTCCTAACAACGCTTGGAAGTTACAGTAATTAGCTGCAGGCAAGCACTAGATTAGTAGGTACAATTTTCAGTAGATGTTCTTTCTTTAACAAAGACTCCTACACTGTCTGTGCATGCGTCTGCAGTTATTGCTTAGCTGATGTGTTTACAACCAATGCAATGTTTGCAAAATCACAATTAAATGCAGAACATATGCTATTGCTGTGTATGTGGCTTCTCTGAGAGGGTATTTACTGTGAGAGGGCATTTATCAATGAGTGGTTTTGTCCCAGTCATGAGGTTATTCTAGTGCAATGGAAGACACCCAGATAAACAACTGTTTGCAAAACTGTGGCTCTAGGCAGTACCAGCCCACAAGAGAATTTTTGAACCTGCCTGTATAGTCCATGACAAGTGAGCAGTGGCAGGCAGAAAGGTTACCAAAGTTCACCAAAGGCCTGCAGAAAGCACGGATTGCTCAATTCTCACAGAGCTTTGGCAGCCAAATGAACAGAAGCGCATTGTAGGATAAATAGCTGTTATCTGCATTTAGGGAATGCCTTCCAAGTGAGATGGAAGGTGCTCTGCCTTACAGGATTATCTGGCTGTTCATCCTGTCATGTGAAACAGCCATCCTCCCGTTGTTATAAAACATGGGCTGTCAACATAGGGGCCCAGGATGGTTTTATAAAGTCACAGGCACCATTTCTATGGTTTTATAGAAGAAGGCAGAGGTGTTACTCAAAACATTTTTTCCTTTAGGTCACATAGCATTTGGGTTCACAGACCCAAATTGTTGGAAGAGTTGTTTGGAAGAAATTTAAGGTTTCTGATTCTAACTAAATCAAATTTTCAAGATTGTACACAAAATTTTTGTTGCTCTCTACTCTGAAGTTTTCTTGCTATTTATGGTTAGAATAATCACAGAAACTGATATTCTGCCATGGTTTCTCTCCTCTTCTTGACCCTATCCTAATACAAACAATACAGGATGGGTGTTCCTGGGAATAAACAACACTGAATCGAACCTGATGGGAAGTAACAGTTTACCAAATTTGATGACAAATATTTGACTTTTGGCTCAGATATTCAGTTAGTGTGTACTTTAATAGCTTCTTTCATCCTCTATGTTTTCATTACTAATTTTTGTGGGGGTGGAGCATGACCAATGGTAGCAGAGCAGATAATGATGAAAATACAGCATCCACAAAAGCATGACTCGTACATGTGTTGTTATCTATAGTTATTATACATGTTTATAGCTTTAAATGTATCTTCCTCAGGCCTTGGTTATATTTTCTATGCTGCCCTATCCTATTGCTATTTTTTTAAACCTTTCTTTGAGAAGAGGCCAGGAGAAAATTAGAATTTAGCTGTTGTATTGAGTTTAAATTTTCAATTGGATGAAAAATATCTCACAGATGAGGTTTTAGCTAACTCCTGACAGTTTGACCATCTTCAGTCAATGCTTCTTACTGACTTAGTCTGAGGCGGGAAAGGCACAAACCTTTGCCACTTTCTCTAATTTAGCACTTCAGTAACCAAAACTCAGCAGATTTTACCACTTCCTCTTTTACCAGGCCAGCATGTGTCCTTCCATAGGTCACACCATGCAACCCAGCAAGCTCTGTTGCTTTCCTTCAAGCAAAGGAGACTACTTCCTTATTCTGCCATTTCCACTTCCTAATGCTTTCTATGCGTAACCCACTGTGAAAAGACTGGTACAACTCCTGCTGCATACTCTTGTTACAGATAAAGAAAACCCTCTGCCTAAGTACAATTACTCCAGCATTACTTTTGCACTGCTGTTGACTTAAAAGGCAGTTTGACTCTAGAGTGATTGGGGCCACTTTTCCTACTCATTTATTCTGGTGGTTTTTTTGGTTGACCATGCTCTGAAGAGGACATTTGACTCAAGAGCTCCAGAGGTCCCTTCCAACCCAGAGTATTCTGTTATTCTGTGGTTAAGAGGTGTCACTGAAAGAGGCCATCACATTTCTACAGATAGTCATCCTTTTATGCTTCTACTGTGTAGTGGTATATAATCACTAACATAAGTAAAAGAGTGTGATGTCAACCATGAAAATCAGAATGCTTTGTCTTGAATAAAAGTGTCATGGGTTGGTTGGTTGCTATTTTTTTTAATGTGAAGTATTCTGTGTTTTCAATGATATTACGTCTACTGTGGAAAACTGTTGTTTTTATGTTCAGCCTTCTGATTGTTGACAGATAATTTTTGCAGTTTTTCACACTCTGTTCTTGTAAACAATGAATGTTTTGCATTCTTCTTTGGAGGAAGAGAGAATTGATGGACTGTTGATGGGACCTATGGGGTCAGGAGGTATTATCCTCACTGTCCAATCCATGGTCATAGTTGAAATTCTATAAATAGACATGAAATGTAAATAAAGTGTTCTTTTTCCTGCTTGGTTCCTCGGAGTCATTGAGTGTAAGTGCCTTTCTTTCTGCGTCATTCAGTAACAGAAAACCATTTATTGTGGAAGTATTTAGGGGTTCCTGACAGTACCAATTCTGATAGCACTCGAGCTTAGGAGATGACAGGCTCTTACTGCCTTTGATGCTTTGCATTTGCCAAGGGAGAATATATCTTTGTCGTTCGCCGTTTGCTGATGGTGTAACCACAAGGAGTTGAAGCACATTTTATCTCATGGCACAGCTAGTTGTTATTTTTAGGCACTAAATCATTTATTTGTAGTTATATTCCCCCTTAATTATAGGCAATAAGGACACAACTGACATTTTCAAAAGGGTAAGATCACAAGTCTAATCAAGAGTGTTGGTGAGGCTTTTACATGAGATCACTAATCCTCTACAAGTGCCTTAACTCACACTGTTTCTGCTAAAAAGGGAAACCGAGATCATTCTAATGAAAATGACTAGCCAAAAAGTCAAGAAAGCCCTTTTCTCAGAGCTATTCTCCTTTTGGTAAAACTTATTTAAGGTCAGAGTAGTGCAAGTACCAAATCAAACTTATGTCAACAGGTTAACACCAGCATTGGCTGGGAATAAAATTCTCTCAAGCATCAAACTATTCCATGAACACAGCATATAAATCCAGGAAGGAACTCACAGAAGAATCTGCTGACTCCATAATACTGACTACAGTATTTTACCAAAGGCAATCAAATTAAAGAGTCAAATAAGTAAACCAATATGAATTATGCATTAGAACTGCTGCATTACAGTAAACATAAAGCCTCCTGGTAAGTTGTATGCTCTCCTACAAGTTTTCTCACTAGTTTTTTTCTGTAGTTCAGGATGTCATCAGGATCGCTGATGACAAACGAAGTTTGGCAGTTTATAGCTCAATGGTTTTTACTTTTTCAGAGAATAGAGAGCATAGTTTATTGAGTACCTGTATGAAACTGTTTAGGACTGCAGAGTTTCTCTTGTTTACGGATTTTTTTATTCTACCTAGATGTGCATAGGACAAGTTATATTTTTATAACTCATATATCTCCAATGGAAATTTAATAACAAAAAGAGGTTGCAAAGGGGGATCCTCCATGGCAGCAGTTTGGCTTCAGTTATCATGAGGTGTTTTCAGCTTGTCAGTGTCATCACCTTTGCACAGAATAAAGCCCGCAATCCCCGCTCAGTCTAAATACAAAAATACAGAAGTTAGATTTCTGACAGAGCTTCCCTTTCCTCCAACTTCCTGTGATTGTATCCTGCCTGGCATATTGCTGTCTTGGGGAAAGCTCACCCACAAACTGGCAAAAGTAGGAGATAACAAAGATCCATCTGCTTGGCACTTAAGTTTCAAGATACAAAAGCAGTATAAATATGGGCAGATAGCATAATTCTCTTACAGAAAAGGCACTGAATCTACACTCAAGGGCGCCAGGAATTTGCTCAATATTATTTCTGGTCTGCAATCTTCCTATTCATTTTCTTCAGGTTTAACAGAATTGCTTGTTGATGTTCTAGTTTCCAGAGGTAGTCTGGAAATGCTGCTCAAGCCCTTATCCTTCAATACCTCGGCCTTGTATTGTTCCAAAACCCTTGGTGCTCCAGACCCCCAGTGTAGCAGTCTGGCCCGTCTCTAGGCATTTTCAACTTAGTAGAGTCAGCATCTGCACAACAAAAAAATCCACACCTTTCTCCCCTTCCTCACTGTGGATGCATAAATACTAAGTCTGTCTGCTTTTTTGAGAAAGCAGTGTGTACATACAGACAGATGGTACTATTCTGCTTGCTATCTAGACTACTCTGCAGCCTCTATGTGTAGTGACTTAGACCACAAATGAATCAGCTCATCTTTAGAGATCCATCCTAGTAGAAATAAGCAGATGGGTAGCCAGTGGTTTAGTATTAGCTGGATTTTGTTAGGAAATTTGACTTAAATTATGCAAAGTTTAATTAAGAGTTGCATCACCCTGTACTTTTTTTTTTACCTCATATCATGCTGCAGAGCTGTAGGAGGGCACAAATATCAGAGAAATAGATGAAATACACAGAAATAAAAAATAAAGTTTGTTAAATCACAAATCCAGACTAATTTTTCTCTTCAATAGTCCCAGATAATCAGAAAACTGCCTATTTCTATTTATCCACAGCACTCTGGGCTAGTTTGGAGGAAATATTTGACTCACAGGGAGCATATCCTCCAAAAGTATTCAGCTGCTAGGTACTTTCACCTTCTCTGCATTATATCATATCTTTGGACTATTGTAGAGATGCAGGCAAGCAGTGTTCCTGTTTCCTATCTACCTCTGATGATCTGCATGGACATAGGGAATATGATATCTGTGGAAAGCCTGTGCAAAGGATGAACAACTCGGACATGGTAATCTATAGGAATTGGGTTTCTTTTGAGACACAGAGGATTTTTTAAATGTTTTCTGGATTTTTTTCAACCTCCAATTATATATTTACAAGACTGCACAAGGAAGAGATTTATTTTAAATATTGAACTGACTAAACATGTGAGATTTAAGAGATGCTCTTTCTTTCGCTTCATTTAGGATTCAAATAGGGAAAAGCAAATCCAAACCAGAACAGACATCTCCTGAGTACACTTACTAAAATGAAAATGAAATTCAAGTAATAATAATGTCAAAAGTGAAAGATATTGTTGGGCTTTGCATTTGTAAGGTAAGTACTAACAAATCAGAGAATCCATAGCAAGAGTGCATGTTGATTACCTGGATGGAAAAACCACATTCCAGATCATGATCTTTTTGAAAACTTGTGGAAATAATTGACATCCTGCACAGTTCTGTCAGGAACCTAAAGATCAATGGTACCATGAGAAATTCTGTTAGATGGGGAAGGAAATGGAAATGGAACTAGCAAGGTTGAACATTATTGTCTCCTTAACTGCTTTTTGAAAAATTCATCAGAGACTCAGGAGTCACCAGATAGCATTTTATCTTAGACCTTTCCTTTCCAAGACTCCATGCAAGGGGCACATGTTGGATATTTTGTTATGTTCATCTAAGTCTTGAACAGTGTAAAAAATGCTCGTAGGTGTACCTAGGAAACAAAAGATCCAAAACTGCTGAAATCCAGGGCATTCCAGTAACTAATTATTTTAAATCTTGTGACTAAAAGTTGACCAAGGATGGGTAATCTGCTTGTGCTTGTTTATGTTGAAGTGAGATGATTTTCCAAATAGATGCAAAATGTGATGCTGACCTCTTTAGATCCTATTTCTTAAATAAAAAGAATAAATAAATCCTAATTTCTTGAGATTTACATTTTATAGTTGCTTGATTTTTTTTGTTACATCAAAGCTATTTTGTCAACTCATTCCTTACTAGACACCAGTAAACAGACTTCAAAGTGAGTGTTTCTGGTTAGTGAAGTATGGCTCTGACTACAGCTCTCCAGTGGATAGGCAAGTAGCAGAATCCCTGTCCCATGTGCATCTTTTGCTGGTGTTTTTTGCAGCCTTTTCATTGGACAGAATGCTGATAACTGAGAGCCACTCTGCCAGCCATTTTCTTGTTTTCCTAAAATGTGAAGCAAATCTCTATCTTCATGATTTCATTTGCTGTCAAATTTGACTGTAACTGGACTATGGGTTCAGAAGTTTTTAAAGAAAACACACTTCTGAGCAGAAGGCTGTTAAAACTTTGTATCCCATAGGACACCACCAGGACACATAGACATATACATGGGCAAAAGGGTTTTCTACTTCAAAGCGAGATACTTTGCCTTTGGGAACACTTCTAGCTTCAACCCAGGATTTCACTCTCTTTCCAGGCTCCATATCTTCACCCTGATCTGTCCTTGTAAACTCAGCACTGTGCTCTGGATTTGAGTGTTGTTAAAAACCACCTCTCCCGTCCCTGCTTTGCACACCTGCCTGCAGTCTCTGGTCAAAACTCTGCTCCTGCTTCCAAGAAGGAAAATTCTCATGAACTGTTGTTATCTGTGGGTATATAAAATAACTTCAAGCAGAACAGGTGCACCAGACTCAGTCTGCAAGTCGCCCCCTCATGAAGTTGTCATTGTGCTTACACAGCAGGTGTGCTGTCAGAGATATTGAGCAAGAATACAAGGGCAGGGAAGGGCATCTTGACAGTATTTGGTTGTAATGAGATTCCAGATAAATTTTAAGTGAATGATATCTTTTTAGCCCACATGTAAATTAATATTCACACCCTCAAAATTATTATATCCTATATTAGTGTTCAGGTGAAATAGATGAAATATAGTAGCTGGGAGAAAACCTATGGGAGAGAGGAGCTACTGGCCTCTTTTACAGGTAGTTGCCAGGAACTCCTCATCAATATTTGTACAACTCACCATTCCTGTCTCCTGCTCCTCATAAACATAGATAATAAGGGGTACAGCACATATCTTATTGGAATTCCTATGGAGAGCAATTAAAACTTTCAAGATGTAAATGTTTAACATTGTTTATAGCCCACTTGGAAACAGGAAATGCCAGAAATTACATAAGCTCTCTAGATATTAATAACTCCATGTAAGCATCTGCTTCTCTTCTTAATTGTTTGGCAGTACCTTGCACAGAGGTACTTATCAGAGCATAAGGCTCTGATTCTGAGTGGTAATCAATGGGGACTGCCTGATTATAAATGATAATCTGAACCGTTGACATTTGTTGTGTATCCATAGCCAGGGCTGTAGTTCCCCATCTCCCTGGCATTTTTTTCATAGTATGGGAATAGGGAGGAGGACTCTTTCTCTGGACATTGTGTTTGTTATTTCCTTATTTTATCCTCTAAGGAAAAATAAATATAATCCAGAATAAGTATGCATTTTCTATCAAGGGAGAACATCAAAAGGTAGCAGCAAAATGAGTATTTTGCTGTAGTTCTCACAACAAAGGAAAGGATATGCTGATATTTGTCTGATGATGGGGCATTGTCACAGGGAGAAGCATTAAAAAGATGTGATACGAAAACTGTAGAAATTGGTGAATGTTTGCCAGGACTGGATAAAATTTACCCAGGATTTCTTACAGAACTAAGGAATAAAATAGCTATACTGGTAAGTAAAACTATGCTTCCGAACTATGGTTCAGAAGATATTCTTTGCTGCAGAGTTGCTCATGTTATATTGTTTTTCTGAGAAAAACTGTGTCAGGGAGATACTCTGAAGAAAATAATTAGAAGTAGAATTATATAACATTGTGATGTGAACAGTATAATAGGGTTGAAATAGTCCTGCCATTTTAAATTCTACTTCTGAAATTAAATTCTTAGGTAAACTAGTGGAGCAGATTCTTGGCTGCTAGGTTCCCAACCAGTATAAAAGAGCAGAGTCTCCTGACTTCTGTGGTGTGAGGCCAAGCTACATAGGCTAGGGGATGAAACAAACCATTCATGATAAAGAAGTAAACTTTTCTAAATATTTCTAAATTTTTAAGGGCCTTGTTAAAACCTATTAACTAAGCCTGAAGTCAACAGGCAGAGGAAGTCTTGAGAAAGATTCAAAATTGGTCACTAGCTACAGAACAAAAGTCACTTTCTCATTCAAGCAGCAAAACCTGCTGAAAACACAGATTTAAGGTAACCTGTACTAGGGGAGACTAGGAAAATTCTAGGAGAGCTAGGATATGATATATGATACAATATATATGATATTGCTTCCCCTTCCTACTGTTGACTGCACACTCCTGCAATTTTCTCTTGTGCTGACACAAGCAGTGACACCACCTTTATGAACTGACTTGGCTCACTCGTTATGAAAAGAGTATGACTCCAGCAGCAAATCCCAAATCTAGATGGAGCAGACAGGCTCTAAGGCTAGAAGGAAAGTTATGACAAGCAGCAGTAAAGTTAACCTGTACATTACCACTGGTGTTAAGAAGAAATGGGATGATTCTCAGAAGAAATCTCCTGCGAAGACATCTTTTGTTGGTGCAAGGTAAGAGAGGAGTGATGTGGGGAATTTTCTTCAAGAGTCACATCTGCAGATATGAATTGCTTCACAACATACCTGGCTGAAATCTACCAGTTTGTAAGACACAAGTTAAGCGGTGCATGAGTACTAAAGGTGCCAATGGTCTCCAACCTTCTCCTTTGCTTCAAAAGAGCCTGGATTTCCCTGTTGGTTTCTATGTCCAAACTGCTTCAAGACTGCAGTTTATTATGGTTTGTAGTACGAGCAATAATCAGAATACGGCCACAGGCAATCCCAAACAGATGGTAGCCTTATTTAACCTTTATAAGCAGGAACCATCACAGGTACACAGTTCTGACCACACAAATCCCAGCTCTCATGCACAAATGGGGAAAGTCCCACCTGTATGTTAAACAAAGCTTTCACAGCTTATTATGGCTTGCAAATCAACATGGACACTGGTTTTTGAATGTGAATCATTCAATGGCAAGTGGATGCTTATGTTCAAAGAGAGGCTGATCCAGACCTGCTTATTGATCAGCAGGCAGGCAAGAAAAAATATCACTGCTGGTCATTTTATTTGTGAGACGAGAATTTTGCAAGAATTGAAATAGTTACAGACAGTACTGTCATTCCCCAAATACAACATTGGTAAAAACAGCAACTGTCACAGTTTGAAAGCTCCATGCTTTCCTAGTTGCTGAAAGATTGGCCCAGTAGCCAACAGGGATGTAGCTCTATCTGCTTCTGTTGTGGCTCACACTCCAAGTCATACTGTTTACAGCAAAATAATTAACTAACAAAAGAGACACCTTCTTTCTGGTGTTGTCCTACACATTCAAGATCACAAGCCCCTTCATTATAATAAATACATTGCTTAAAATCTCAGTTCTCTCACCTTAAGTTCTTCTTGAGAATAGTAGGCACCTAACTTTTTGTGTTTTCCTGGAAAATCAAGAGTTGACAACATTACTGAAGCTGAAGAAAAGGAAACGGACTCTATGACCAATTAGAAATTATTTTATTTTTTAAATTACTTTAAAAAAACCCTTGCAGTGATATCTTAACAATTTGATTTTTTTCCCCGTTTCTTAGCTTTACCACTCTGTGTTCATGATACATACAGAACAGTGAGTAAAACTCTTGTACCCGGGACATGAAGCTAAAAAATAAACAAAAGAAGTCTGATTTCCAGATGTGAGTATGCACATTTCCAAAGGAGGCCAGTGACAGCTACTTGTAATCATCAGCTCTGGAAACCTGTCCTACATACAGAGTCTTAAAAAAGGACTTTATATTTTCAGTGAGTTTATGTCTTGATACTTAAACACTCAGATATGCTTATTCAGTCTTCAGTGTCTTTAAATACAGTTTTTGGGACACTAGCTCCTCTCTGCCAATAAGGTACTGTCCAAATTTGCTACTTTAGAAACATGAGGAATTTTTAAAAATATACTTGCTGGTTAAAATGTCTTACACTTAAAAATTATAATAATAGTTTTTAAAAAGCCCAAACCCAAGCATTCAAAGACATTTTAAAGACATTGAAAATTTGGCCCGTCATCTTACAACTGATGTACAAGAAAGAGCTCAAAAGCATGGCAGCTGGGCTTGCTCACACTTTTCTTCTGCATTTTGTAAATTCAATGTGAGTGGTATCAGACAAATCCTGGATTAAACTTTGTGTACAGGAGATAAACTAATCTTTTCTTCAGGACTGGTGAATGTCCCTGCCCTTGTAGATAGTGTTTCCCCTGTCAAAAGACAGAGTGTTGAAAGTTTGAAACCAAATTACTGATCTTAAAAGTATTTGTTTCTTTAGGTGTTTGGTCTTTTGTTAGAAGCTTCATTGTAAGGAAATTGATTCAACACTAGAGATTATTAAGGCAGCATTCATATCAAAGTATAGTGATAATTTCCTCCCAATTTAGCTGAGAAGATGACAGCTGTCTTATGTTGGAACTAGGCTGGGGGAGAGGAAGTGTTCACAGCAGAGCTGTAGACACTGAGCAGTAGCTTCCAACAGCCCTTGACAATACTCTTTCAGTCCTTTCATGTGTTACTCAAAACATAGGTCACAAGGTAGCATTGTACTGTGAATTGTTTTGAAAATGAGAACGACTAGACAAGGCCTAGCTTTAAAAGGTGTGTCTAGCACCAGGTCCAGTTTTACATGGGATTATAGCAGTGTAAGCCCTTCTCTATTTTGTTGAGCTAAGGTGCTATGAAAAGCTAAAAAATTCACTGCAATACAGTACAGGGTAAATTAAAAAGCTTATGAAAAATGAGGGAATAACCAACCTTCAGAAATCAAGAGCCATCACCTGAGAATTAAGAACAGGAAGACCCTAGAAATGAAACTACAAAGCCAAAGAAGAGAACTTTGTGTTAGCCTTAGTCACTAAATAACACAATACCCACTATATGATTGCCTCTTACTTACCTAAGCCTCTCCCTTACAGAACACATGCAGTAAAATAAGTGTGCAGTGTACCTTTCAGCAGAGGTGTGACAATGAGAGGTGGGTGACTATGGTTTCGGGTTGCTCTGTATGTGGGAAATGTGAATGTTTCACTGTTCAAAGTGTATAAAACAAAAGGTGTGCCAGCTTTGTTGATTTACCACCCAGCACTGATCTCTGCACAGAGATTAAATAAATACTTTGATGAAATAAATACTCTGTATGTGGATCAGCTTCTAGTGCACCATATGAAAGAACATGTATTTGGGAAAACAGAATGAAAATTTGGCAGTGCAGTGTGTACATATTCACATAATGGTTCACACTGCATCACCGCTAAGCGCTGACAGCAATTTGTTTAAATTTTATTAGATGAATTAATGGAAATCCATCATGGACTATTAAACACAAAGGTGAGGATACAGATTGTTCTTAAACCTCAAACCACTGAAAGACAGTATTATATCAGCAAAAGAATTTCTGTGAATGCCCTGTTTTGTATTTTTTTCTAAACCCATGTCTTTGGCTAGTCTGAGACAAGATACTGAATTAATGCATATTGTCTAATATATCTCATATTTGTAGCTGTACCTGGAAGTTAGTATATTATGCAGTTGCATTGTTGCTGGTATCTCACCTCTTTTGTAGTGGTAGTTTTCATTATGGTGTCTGTAGACATCATTTTTGAATAGACTGTACTCTTCTGGCACATTCCTTATTCTTCTGCTCTTGCCAGAAGACTTCCTCACATGGAAGATCTAGTCCACTTTCTCTTTGTATCAAAGTATTACAATATCTAGTCGTTTCTACTAATTGTCCTTTGAAAGAGACAGAAATTCAAGTCTCCTTTAGCATTTGTCTCTGTAATGTTATACTTGTACTATGTTGTGGATATTTGTGGCCAGGTAACACTCTGAACTGGAGCTCTCACCTAGTATTGGTAAAAATAATTATGGTTATCAAGTAGAAAATGGAAAAGAGTTCCAAATCTGGGTTGTGTCTGAGGAAATGCTTTGCCTAGAAAAACAACAGAAAATATTGCAACTTGTACTTTGCATTTCAAAGTACATGAATTTGCTAACTTATCAACATGCCTTTTGGCTTGGATTGAACCAGTGTGATTATTTCCTCAGTTTTTGATGTGATCACTAAATAGTTATTTATTTAATATAATAATAGTTTAGTAGTTAGTTTAATAGTTTTTAATATTATAATAGTTATTTATTTTCCCCATCCTAGAACAGAGATGTCTAGTTTCCATCTCTACCTTTCAGTATTTTCAGTATGATCTTTAACGCTTCTTTCCATGTTCAAGCCTTTTTATGAAATGAAGGCAATGTTTAATTTCTTTTATTAAAAACTTCGAGATATGCAGAAGAACACTAGGAGATTTATATTACATGCAGTCAACAAAGGGAGTAAAGGATTCTTGAGGTTGGCAGTCAGTTTTCACTCATACTTTTTTCTGAAGATATTTACAGCTCTTTTGATAGTGAGAGCTTTAGAGACCCATGAACCAAATAGAATAGAAAATCACAGAAAACAAAAACACTGGTAAAGTGCATATCATTAGCTACACTCCTGCTGGGTATATCTTTGCTGGCATTGTTAATCAATACTTCATTAATCATCCTTTGGAAAAGTAAAAATAGATCACAGGGAGATGGCAAATTTTTTTTCTTTGATGCTTTGATGGAAATTGATCTGATGTAGACTGAATAATGTGTTCTCCATTTCCCAGGAAATAACCCTGCACCTTATAGCAGGGTCTGTCTCTCTAGACTGGCTCTTTTCAGACCTACTTCACACACCTTACTGCAGGCCAACACATGAACTCAAGTCCTGGAAGGCAGCCAGAAATACACCTTCCTTGCACTCTGCAAATAAGTTATCAGAGAGTTGATAAGGACTTTTTAAATACAGGACAGGTCGTTATTTCAAACCAGATCTGACATACTCTTTCATCGTCATGTAAATATGCTTTTTTAAACATTGTCTATAACTCCTTTCCAGGGCCAGCTTATTCTCCTTGAGGTTACAGGTGTAGTCCATAAATCCCCACAAAAAACCCACTTCCTCTTGTAGGAGCCATATGTTGGTAGGGATTATTACTGCAGTGTGTGCTGTCAGTAGTACAGGCCTAGGCAGACTTCAAATTCGGCCATCAAGCCAGTGAGGATCTTCTGGTTTTAGAGTGTTACCTTAAAACCTTCTTTTATCTTCATTTTTTTCCCCTAATCTTGTGGAGACCCTGACATCTCAGAGTTTTAGGTCACTGGAATCTAAGAGCTTATCCCAGGGAAGTAGCACTGTATGCTTGCCCTCATTTTACATTTAACCTTGCTACTGCCCTCCAGACATGGAGTGAGATGGAGCTGTGATTTTACTGGTGCAACCACCCTTATGTTCTTCTGTTAACACACAGACTTGGAGGTCTTCAAAGTTCTGATCTGAACTGATCGGCTCAATGGCAAACTAAGAGTTACATTTTATTTACTTGTCACTGGAATAAACCGTATTCTGGCCAGACCAATAAACTAGGTCATTCCACACTAAAGCTAAAGCTAGCAGAACCAGAAGACTACAGATATCAAAACCTTGATAGTGGCAGCTGCAGTTTTATCTCAGTATGTACCACCTCAGTAAGTGCAGAAAAACAGTATCAAAAGAAAACTACTATTTAGAAATGTGCTGTGAGTCTTTCTACTTCCACTCTGCTTCAGCCAAAAAGCCGCAGAGTAAAATAAGACCAAGTTCCCATTTTTTCCTGCGTAGAACTGGGGTAAGACCTGATATTGTTTTATCCAGGATATAGTTTAAGCTCTGAGACTTCCATTTCCTCTTCAAGCAGTTTCTACAGCACAACGCATAGCTCAGTGTTCCACTGACTTTATTACAAAAGCATTTGAGGTTACTGGTGAAGTTCAGTACTAAGATAAGCTTGATGAAGTGTCGAGTCAGTTGATAATGGGAAGAATTATTGGTCGTATCTTCTTGCTCGTTGCAGCCAGCTCCCAGCCTTCAGTTCCAGTGATGTGGAGTTATGTTCACAGTTGCTGAGGATTCTAGACCAGGGGTTTATATCCACATGCAGTGCCCTGTGGGCATAAGGCAGTGTTTTTCCACCCTGGCAGCATAGTATTTTCTTACATGCCATTGAAATGGTATGTTGCATGCCTTAGGCAGCATAAGTGCATGTACAGCTATTTTAAACATGCAAAACCTTTTTGGATATGACTAAAAGAGAACATATAGCAGATCTGATGCTGTCTTATCCAAAAAGGCTTTTGAACAGAATGAGCTTCCTTCAAAATTACACTTTGTCTTATATTAGAGGGAATTAGTTTTCCATCTTGGGGAAAAATCCCCAGAAGTAAATGCCCAACAACAAAACCAACCAATCAAAGGAAAAGACCCTGCATAAGACCAAAACAAAACAAATCTAAACCCACAAGGATTACATAAATTAGCATTTATTTAATAGAGACATCAAGGAATCAGGAGAAGGAACTGGCTAGGCAACTGAACAATTCAGCCTTGATCAGTACCAGCAGAGAGTGTTCCCAGATATCTTTCTGGAAAGAGGAAATAAAGCAATAGTTTCTAGATGAATAGGCTTTTTGTAGGGGATTATTTGTAAACACAAAAATACTGTAGTTATTCACATTAATATGAGCTGTAAGCAGGGGGTACCCAGCCTCCTGGCTACATGAGACACATAGCAGCTTTCATGTTGTGGAGAAACAGAAGGAATACAGGATCAGCATGGAGGATAAAGAAGGCAGAGTCTTCCAGGGTTGTTCACAGGCAGATTATACTGATCACCAGGAGCTGATTAGGCCATTACAGTTGGAGTTATGATGGATTAGCCTATGGACCTCAAGGCAATTCAAAACTCACTGAAACACTTCTTGGCTCATTTCATGCATTGTGTGTGGGCCTGGATACCCAGTAGTCTCTAGCTGTGCAATATATCACTATCTGTTGCACAAGAACTGCGCTTAAAATGCAGTCTGTTCAAGGACTTAGCTAGGCCACCCCTTGCTTAAAGACTTTGTGGGTAGAGGGAACCCAGGTTCTTTCTTTTTAATCAAGTAGTCATAGTAAAATCAACTCATCTTTTAAAATGGCATGTATCCAAATGATTAAA
Source organism: Sturnus vulgaris (assembly GCF_052056855.1). Lineage (NCBI taxonomy): Eukaryota > Metazoa > Chordata > Aves > Passeriformes > Sturnidae > Sturnus > Sturnus vulgaris. The sequence continues at coordinate 37,829,831 of NC_142283.1, read as the reverse complement.
ATGACAGGCTTTACCAAATGACACCCCCAAGACAGACTCATCCCTGTGAATAGTTTGAGACAGGGTAAAAACTTGTATTTAATTATAAAAGAGTAAGAAGACCCAAAGATAGTATGTCTTCAGAGGGAAGATTATTATTTAATTTTTTTATTCAGTAACCACCATTATCTCATGGACAACTTGCAGAATGATTTATTTCTGATGTGTAGACATAAAGTGAATATTCATCTCGTCTTATAATTCTCAGTCAAATTAATAAATACGGTGATTAAAAAGAATTGCTTTTTTCTGATATTATATAATTGTCTTTTAATAGAGCTGGTCAAATAATATAATGGCAAACTCTACGGTGAAAAAATAGAATCAAAACAAAAATTTTCTCTCCCAATATATTAGCTTCTGTACTTTGTTATTAAAAATCTCCAGGGTTTTGTGGATAAATTCTTTATTCTCTCCACATTAGTATTATTTTTATAAAACTGAGAGTTTCTTATGTTTTACAATTTTATTCAATACTAATTTTCAGTTTAGAGTTATAAAAGCAGTTTGAATATGCAGTACTTCTAAAACTGAAGAAGTGGAATAGTTGATAGGCAGTATTAAATGCAAAAGATAAGGCAGTATTTGCATTGATCTACATCAAACAGAATACAGATGCTAAAATTTTGGCATATGTTCAGACTAAATGTTTGCTTTTTAGAGACAGAGCAAAATATCCTTAGATCGTAAATTAAGGAATAAAAGCCCTATGGGAATAATAATGACTAACAGGTAAAAAAAAGGCTTAAAAGGAAAAAAATTCTTAACTAGGCTTTGTCTCTATTTGTAACGTTTTCCTCATATGATTCAATTTTATGAATCAAAAGAACCACCTCCAGTTTAGAACTTCTTTATTATGCTATGCATAACGATTAATGTAGGCATATTTAAAATAAATCACCTTTATGGAAGATGCTGAATTTTGTGATGATAGAGAAGCTGTAAAAATCTCATCAACCCATATTGTGGCTTCAGAAATTCTGCAGAGCAGTATGACAAAGTTCTCATGTGCTGGGTGTTCATACAGTTAAAGTTAAGGGTTGACTATGTCATGGAGTTGTGTCAGGAGAGCTTTAGGTTGTATATTAGGAAAAGGTTCCTCACCCAGCAGGTGGCTGGGCAATGGAACAAACTCCCTAGTTCAGTGGTCACAGCACCAAGCCTGACAGAGTTCATAAAGCATTTGGACAGCACTGTTGTCGGGCACATGGTGTGAATCTTGGGGTGTCCTATGCAGGGCTGGGGGTTGGACTGCATGATCCTTGGATCATGATCCCCTCCAACACAGAAAATTCTATCATTCTGTATTGTCCATCCCTCTTCCACTTTGAGCATGGAATCCTGCACCACAATTACTGTATAATTTCCAGGTGTTTATGGTCAGTATGGATTTCTAGTAGTTTTGTTGTCATAGTTCATCATTAATTACGCTGAAGTTTTCTGGTTTTCACTATCAGTGGCACTATGAAATAGTTGTTCTGGGAAAGCAAGATACAACTTTACCCCCAGTGATGTCATATAGAGCACTAACAGGCTGGCCTGGTATATGAGAAGAGGCCTTGATTAGGGGGTACACAGGAGGCAGTAGAGGGATATGGGCATGGAATAAGAGCTGAGGCACAGGCTGGTTCTGAAGGTCCCAGTCCACCAATGATCAATTAAAGAAACAGAGACCTGGAGGTAGGGAGAGCTCTTTGCATGACTAGAAATGTGAAAAATTTACAAACATTTAATGCATATAAAACAAGTAAAGCATAGCAAACTCCAATTTAAAGTGGAGTTGTTGACCAGTGAGCAAAGAATAAGGTGCGAAAGTATCATATAAAACATGTATGTGGGAAAAGAAAAATAACAAAAAAGAAAAGAGAAAAGAGATTAGGAAAGAGAAATCAAAATCAACATGGCAAAGGAATTTGAATGCTGATGATTTACTCCCTCTGTTCTCCTCCAACTAAGTGGAAACCATCTACATTAGGACCCAGAGGAGTAATAGAGAGCAAGTGTAATACCAGGAAAAAGAATATAAAGTAAGAAATGTATGTTCAACATTTTAAACTGTGTTATTATGGGGAATTTTCTCCTTATTGCATTCTTATTTCTCTTTCTCATGGCAATAATTAGACATGGATTGATAATAAATTTTTTAATGAGCCTATTCAGATTTCATTTATACTATTGATAAATTCTTATCTTTATGTATAAGGTGTATTTACTTTTATCATGTAACATTTTGAGCGTAGTATGGGTTAGGCATGGCTCTTTAACGGAATTTCACACGTTGTGCCTGGAGTTACCTGCTGGTAACTTCAGCTGTGTGGCAGGGAAAAGCCATGTTGGGATATAGCACTCCTGTGCACTCCTGGAACTCCAGAATAAACTCCTTAGATACAGGAAGAAGATTAAAGATCTTTAATCTCTTGCTGGCTGACAAACGCAACTTTGAATTGCTTGCTGTGACAACAAAGGAGGTAATTTTACATATTCTCAATATCATCACAATAACCTCTCACATGACTCTTCCTGATTTCCACTATATCTTTTTTCCCCTATAAAGAATAATGAAGGAAGACTCCTTGGAACACATAAGGTACAAATCACAGAATCACAAGATTGGAAGAGACCTTCAAGATCATGGAATCCCACCCATGACCTAACACCTCAACTAAACCATGGCACTGAGTGCCACATCCAGTCTCTTTTTAAACACATCCAGGGATGGTGACTCCACCCTGATGAATCCAGCTCTTTATCACTCTTACAGTAAAAAAACTTTTTCCTAACCTCCAACCTATATTTCCCTTGGCACAGCTTAAGACTGTGTCCTTTTGTTGTGTCAGTTGCTGCCTGGAGAAAGAGACAAACGCCCACCTGACTACAACCACTTTTCAGGGAGTTGTAGACAGTGATAAGGTACATGTATACTTCTTTTTGGTACTGGCTCCATCTCTCAGAATTTCCTCAGTTCTCCATTTAGTTGCTAGTAAATTCTGTTTTCCAGGTACTCTGTTTGTGCAGGCATTTTTGAAGCATTGTGCAGGGATTTAGTACTTTGATTCTCATTAATCAGTTTTGTGGCTAAAACACTGAATGAGAAATATCTGCAAAAATGAAAATATGTCTTCATCCTAAATATGCAGTTTATTAATTTTTTATAAAATGTTATAAACAACTAGAAAAAGACTGAGTACCACTGTTTCTTTTATTATTTAGGGTTACTAGGAATACAGAGAGACTTTTAATTTTTAATGGCATCTGTTTCTGTGGAACATCTAGATGAAGTTAGTCTCTCTAGTATTTTCGGTCTGATACTGATAAAAAACAATAATACAACTATTCCTACAGAACTTGTAAATAAATGTCTGTATGATTTTATATATCCTCTGTATATAGGCTCATTAAAGATGGCATGTATAGAGAAGTCCATTAAATAAAACCCTCACGGTGCTAGCTGCTGTCTAGAATAATAAAACAGGGCCAGTCCTGTTAGAGGAGATGGGTTGGATAGTGAACACATTTAAGGAAAGATAAGGCACTGAAGTGATATCCACGGAGCCTTTGGGTTCTCCAAACGTGCAGTTCTGTGCTCTGTATTTTGACTTACTTTAGAGAACCCCCACGTTCCTAAATCTTTCCTCCTGAAACACCAGAGGTGAATTAATAGCTAGGATAAAGGAGTTCAGAAATGTACCTTCATGGTCTAAGAAAAACTGATTTTTGAGACATTCACAGCCTTTTTTGCAACATTTCCCAGAAAGAGTCTCACAGCTTCTAGTTTTTAGATTTTCATAGTATAAGTACTAGCAAAATCTCTTATTTGATTATTTCTCATAATGGAAAATTAAAAGCTGGATGATACAAGTAGTCTAAACTGTTCTCAAAGAATATTATTGTGCCTGCTTACTCCTGATAGACATGGATGAACTTATTTAATGTGTATAAAATAAGGAATCTGCTATAATATCTGTTATAATGGGCACAAATCTGTGCTCGTCAAAAATCAGGTTATCAAGTCATTTAAGATCTGAGACACATGTTCTTGTCGCTTAATTGCAGAACCTCTCCAATAGAACATGTGGCTCCAACAAATACGCAAATATAAGTTATTTGTAAAACTAATCAGTGGCATTCATGCCACCTGCTCCCTCACCGCCCTCACCACCACCTCCAAGTATTCTGGAAACTCTGAATAAAACTTTGAAAGATGACAATTCTGAAAGTTAAGGACAGAAAACGTGCAGAAGCTGACCTCACAAGCCTATTATTTTTCACAGAAGCAACACTGCTGGACTGCCGAAAATGAGTTGTTCTCTAGTGCTCCTTCTGGCTGGTGCTGTGAACCGTGACTTCAGGGAAAGCAAGTTTGTAACAGGAAGAGGAGGGAGGACTGAAACTTAGATGAAGTGAAGGGCAAAATGCGAAAGATAATGAAACTTCCTGAAAAGCCTAAGGTGTTACTTTCCTCTGGAAATAAATGATCCCAACGGGAGGTGACATTCAAACCCGCCGAAGTAGAACCTGCCCAGGACTAAACTTGACCGCACCCACATGTCTTTAATGTATGATTAACGAGCCATGATAGACATATATCAGGTCAATGAGGCTGACACTAATAGATGGTACTTTTTTTAACAAAACTCCCTGAATAATGATGTGCACACTGTAAGTGCTGCAGATATTTTATTTAGATAAATGCAACCAGACATGAAGAGTGATAGGAATTTGCTTCAGGGGACTGACTCATTTATTCAGGAGAAGGAAATTATTATAATATATTCTTTTTATTTAGTATTCATGGACATTCAAAGAATTATATCTGTGTGTTGGGCAAAACTATTTATGTGCTTGAGACTTGTGAAATGAGCCAAGCACATGGTGGGGCAGAAGAGAGAAAAAAGCACAAATCCATGGGAACTTGTTGCTCAAGGCAGCTCTGGAGTTTATGGTTAAGTGGCTCTTTTTCTGCCCACCTTGATATATAGCTAGAGGCTCTGGCCCTGTTGTGGCGTGTTTCTATGCTGGCAGTTATGAAGGGTCATGTTAGAGAAAGGAAGGTTTTAGTACATGTTGTAATCCCATAATGCATATACATGAAATAGAAAAGTATCAAGGGAGCCTGCAGCAAGGGCCAAGCCTTCCCTTATCTTTGCTAGCAGTTACTTGGATTTTGAATAAATTTGCTTTGTTTGGAATAAAGAGACTCATCTCCACAGCGGGACAGCATAAGAGATGTTTGCACTGTTCTCCCTGTTCCAACCTCCTGATTCTCTACCAGTGATGCAAATACTTATTTAATTATAAAACCCAGCAGCAAAGGCCAGAGGTACCCATGCAGCTCAGGCTGAAGGGTACAAGAGAGTTCTTCATAGCCAAGTTGGCAACAGCATGCCATCAACCCACCCTTGGTTGACAGGCAAATGTTTATGGCTCTTCCCTTTCCATTATTCATCAGTGTGTGAAGGCCCTCAGGGGAGCACTCCGATGTTTGGACTACTGGATATTGTCTTTGCACCATTTCAAGCAAGGGGGTTTGGAACTTGAAGGAGAGTGTTTGGCTGAGGTTAGGGCAAGAATATAGGTCAAATGGCTGTGGGATGGCACACGTAAGTCTAGCAGGTAAAACCAGTCTCATCCTTTTCTGGAGACAGTTGTGCCATGGTTGTTTGAATTCGATTTCTCTTTGCACTGTGAGTTCAGAGTCTTTGAACTAAAGTTTAGCCTCTATCTCAAAATAATTAAGGCAATGTCTGTGACTCTTGCACTCTTGAACTTCTTGAAGAAAACAGCTTCTAGTTCCTAAACAAGGATCAGGCAGCTGGCTGCAGCATGCCTTCAGTCTGTGGAATCACTCTGCCCAGCAAAGCAACTGAGCTTTCTCTAAACAGTTGTCTCCACAAATCCTGTTTAGTTTTCAAAAGGCTGTCTTTCTAGTTTGTTTGCAAAATCACACAGTGAGGAAAAAACACCAAAGGAAACAGCTGTTACTTTGATTTGGTAGGTCTCTGCCTTCATCAGGATTGCTATTAGAAAACACAGTCAGTAAATTTAGCGCTAAAATTCTGCCTGAGGTTACATTACGTGAATATTCATATTTAAAAGCCCTTCTGTTCCTACCTAGTTTGTTGCTATTGCAAAGGAGGCACTTCAAAAGCCTTGGGCTCCTAAACTAGTTTTGGATTTCATTGTAGAGGAGAGCTTTTAAGAAACTCACAGCTTTACAGGCAAATGAAAACCTACAAGCTGTTGTGTCAGTAAAGTCCTGTTGGTTCACTCACTGCAAAATTCTTGTCAAAATTTGCTGAAAGCACTCTTAAGATGAGCATCATGACATGATACTGCTAGTACACTAGGGAGAACTATAGGAACGCATTTGCCAGAGTATCTCCATATCCAGGCCGGAGAAACATATGTGCATCTGAGAGGAAGCACAGAGTGCTTAGGAGTCTGAAGAGGCCGATAAGCTCTTTGGGAGATTTTCCATAACACTGAAATAGTTTTTAAGATTTGGCTCTTCCATCCCTGGAAAATTCCTTACATTTGCAACTAACAACTAGATCATTAGTTCCAAAATTATGCCAGTGTGTTTCAGAACCCAGCTGTCCCTGTCTCCCTCTAGCATATATTACCTTACAAATCAATGCCTTTTATTGGTGGTTTAATGCTGAAAACAGGACTTTGCATTTCCCTTTTTTTTTTTTTTTTTTTTTTTTGTGACTCAGGGTGGAAAGGTCTCTTTTTGTTGTGTATCCCTTCCAGCACTCACAATAATGAAAGAGTTCTCCATTGGGGTTACTTCAGAGATATTACACAAATGCAGCGTGCTGCTTTATCACCCAGCAGAATGCAGCCACTTCTAGGCTGAAATGGAGGAAGTTCTTTAACAGCAGAACACAGAGGATACATGAGAACAGAAGACAGCTGAGTTAAGAACAAAAATTACCTTAAGTGTGCATGAGAGCAGTGCATACCTTGTGTAACAACAGCCTCCCAACAGTGGCTATAGCGAGAACCAATAGAAACTCAATTAAAAGCAGCTAGTACCTGGGGGTTTTTCTAAGAAAGAGTGAGGAATGGCAAAGTTCATTCAGTAAAAGCAAGGGCTCTCAGTACAAATGAAATCTCACAGTCTTTGGGGAAGAGCTTGGAAAGATCAGACAGGTAAAATGCGAGCAGAGTGGATACTTGCATGCTAGATCAACGAGAAATACAGCTGCTTCTAATGCAGCAGGTATGTGAAGGTCAGGGAACTGCAGAATTCTCAGTGCACAGTGATCCTTTATAGAACACATTTTGTGACTGTCTGACAGGATCTTCTGGTATAAACTAAAGATAATCTAACAGAGCAGCTGCAATTATGGTACAAATACTTCAGGGGAAAGGTAGAGACATGCTTCTTTGACTAGTTTCCTAAGTAATGCTAAAGTGAGCAGGCATCTGGAAGAAGCAAAATCAGGGCAATAGAGACACTTTACTTAACACTGTCATCTCCTTTAGTTTGGTCACTTGCATTCCAGTCTCTTCCCTATCTAAAGTGTCATGCTATATGCCCATGTAGCTGCAGTACTAGGAGCACTCTACATTAAAAAAACCCAAAAAACAAAACCCAAAACCAAACCAAAAACAAACAAACAAACAAACAACACAAACAAACAAAAAAAAAACCCAAGAAAACCAACCAAAAAAATAACCAAAACAGAAAGCAAATGCCTCCAAGTGATATTTAGTCAGTGGGTATCATAATCCCCTTCTACAGTGAGCTCACTTGAGATGATTGTCTCAGCAAGCACAGACTGGGGGTAGACTGAAGAATATGAAGTGTATGTGCTCACCAGACTCTACCTATTTCTGTCAGTCAGACTTCATCTGTTCATAATATACAACAAGATGACAGTTTTACATCTCTCCAGAACGGAACTACCTCCACCTATCTTTCTTCTTTCATCAGCAGTTCACTAGGAATATGGGTTAAATCTGTCAACTAATGATGGTGAATCTGATCCTCTGAGCTGACCAGGGTGTGGTTTTGGAATCTGGTTCTCGTTTTTTGAAACTGTAAAAGATAAGGAATCCATGTAAATTCTGAGATATGACAGATGACCATTAAAGAAAAGTATTGGCCTGCTGAGCCACTGCAAACTTGTCATGATTTTGGAGATACAGCTCTCTAAACAAAAGGGAGCTGGAGTGAGAAAGTAGCAGTAGAGGGGAAAGTTATAGATCCCTAAAGGTAAGAGGGATTTTCAATTTCATCTGCTAGTTCAATGGGGAGAAATGTTTGAAAGTAGATACTGCTACACTAGTGTTGTTATATACAAGCATGATGTGAAAGCTTAGCCCTTTCCTCATGTTTTTATATGTACAAGAGATACAGATCGGCAATAATTTGACCAAAGCACATGTAGCAGATGCATGACTCACCCCTCTTTTGCTACAGAATTAGTTCAGTGCCTGTCATGTGTCAGCCTGTTCTATGAAACCACTTCCTTAATTTACTTTGTCTCGATGTCACGGCTTAATCACTTGGTGTTGAAACCAATCTGGGGTTACAATAAGTCATTCACCTTATGTTTGAAAGCAGGCAGTATAGGCAGAGCAAATTAGAGGCACATTTTCAGCTGAGCATCCATATGACTTCATCAAGAATAATGTGCTGTGTTGCAGAATAGATTTACATTATGTAGGGCAGATTTTTTAACAGCTCAGCACTAAAAAACTCCAGAGAAATGAAATCGCTGGATTTCCCATGCAGCTCAATCCCCACTGAGCACTAGGCAGCTGCATGGTTGGGGGATATGAAAAGAGCTGCACCCTCTCTTCTCACAGTGCAAGGAAGAGAGCTCAGCAGAGCATGAGGATCTAGTCCTAAAATCTAGCACTTTTAAGTTGCCAGATGTGAACTGAGGTCTGCATCTCATTTCCATTCTGTGACTCTCTTGCATGCTTACCTTCCTTTCTCATGCTTTTCCAAATACTCTTCTGTGACTACTTGATTCAGTTGTCAACATAAAGGACAGGCATGTGAGTAGATCATCCTTACATTCCAGTGGCCTTCCAAAAGTCGAAACAGTGGGAAAAGCCACAGCAGGAAAAAGTAAGTTTGACAGAAGGCAAAATCAGCAGCACGACACTTAAGTGGCTGCAATGAGGCATGATCCATCTTGAGGCCATGAAAACAAAGCTGTGCTCTAACTAAACATTCTTAATGGAGGGCCTAATTTTAATGGGAGAGGTCAGGCCAAACTTTTGCTGTGTAACAGGGATAACAGGTCCTAACAGTAAAGCTAGCTTGCAGTTTTACTGGTATCCAACTGGTAAACTTCAATTCCTAACAACTGAGATTTTCAGGAGTATATTGGGCAAGATCAACTCGTCTCTTACTGGCTTTGGTAAAAATTTAACCATGCATTCAGGGAGCAAAGCAAGGTGAACACTTTGAGAAGTTTTCTGTAAACCCAGTTCTGAACCAGCATTCTGAAATGAAATGCTAATCTGTTTGCCATTCACCACTTTGGACTGAATTTAACATCACCTGCTCGAGTTTGAGGAAAATAGATTGTAAACACTTCAAGCCAGAACTTACTTTCAAATTGTTCTGCAAGGTATCTAGCACTTCTGAGGGTGCTGTAAGACAGAAATGGTATGCTTTGAGGAATGTCCAAAGGCCTGGACAAACATGATGGGTTTTGAAATAATACATTCTTTCCTGAACAATTTGAAGGTTCATATCAGCTTTATTTTTCCTGCTCTACTTAAATATACTTAAAGCCCCCCTGTGCTGTCCTCTGGGGCAGCTGTGTTTTGTTTCAGCATGTTCAGGTTGCGGGAGAGCACTTTGTTCTATGAGGTTAAACACATTTATCTTCCTTAGGACTGGCATAGTACCTGGAATTATTGTTTCTGAGGCATCTGCAAAGAAGACTAGTAGACCCAGGAAAAAGAAAAGCCAAGTGTGAGGTGAATTTTCTTTATAGAAGAAACACAGTCGTGTCAGCCTTTGAAAAAAGTAGACGATCTCTCTACACTGAAAGGATAATATGGAAGGGATTCACATAGATGTAATTGATACATGCGTTTAGAACCTACTGTATTGAGTAATGGCATGATGTTTTCTACATGTGGTTACTGTCACCACACCTACTCACTCTAAGACAGATAGTTAAACAGGCAAAGGCCTAATATGAAGTCAATTGCATGTTTCAAGGTGAAATCTGCCTAAAAATCTCTTGTACGTTGTGTTTATAAAGGGCAGAAGTGGCGACGTAGGATGAACCCACCAAGATTTTCACTCATATAGTTTTATGTACAGTTGTAAAGCACCTGCAAAATTCTTGGCACTGTATTTTTGTTTGGGTATAATAATGACTATCTCTTATCTCTTGACATACCCAAAGCTCAAAAAATATTAAACACCAGTGCTCGCTGTGCTCTGTAAACTGTAGTACCATTTGAAGCTTGAAATAGATGCAGTAAGTATTTACACTTAGTAGGAATTGAATTCCAGAGGAGGGAGAGGAGATGAAGACAGACTGTGCGATGCTGCAAGCCTGTCTCTATTACAGCACCTGTGCCGTGTCACTATTGACAGTAGCCACTCTCCTCCTAATGTTTTACAAAACAAATGCCCCCTACAGCGCTGCGTGAAGGAAGAGAGCAAAAAAAAAGCTGGAGATTTATTAGCGTCCGTGTGGGATTTTAAGTTCCTTGTGTCACTGTTTACAGAATAGGCAGCTGCCCAGCCGGAGCGCTCCGGTCCTGCCCCGGGCAGGATGCTGCGTCGCCCCAGTCACACCTCTGCTGGCTGGCCCTGCTGACAGCACAGCAGCTGGCCCCGGGCACCCCTCTCCCCAGAATGGTTTTCGGTCCCTAACCACGGTCCACCGGGAAAATGCTTAGGACTATGAAGTCTAGCACCTAAGATGCTGATTATACACATAATCATACATATGCACACTAATTTATGTGTATGAGAGTTGATGACTCTTTTTCACATGCTGGAAACTAGCATGGAGGTCAGAGTCCGTCTGGGTTAGCAGCAGCATGAATTACCCACAGCTCCTTAAGGGAGATCATAAACAATTAAAAAGTAAGTCTAAAGAGACGCCATCTGTCACCTCAGAGATGAAAATCTGTTCAAATACCAATAATTTACTAAAATTACTAAATACAGCCTTACTGCTACTAATAAAGGTCTGCCCAGAGTGGCTCATAAAGGAAAGGCGGCCACAGCTGGTGCCGGGCTCGGTGCAGTGCGCGGCCGCCCGGAGGCTGGGGCTGGTTTGGATTTGAGCGGCAGCAGCGCTTGTGACCGCAGCACGACTTGAGACTGAGAGGGACCGAGAGGCAGCGCCTGGCACTTGTGCAGCCCGGACCGGCGGCAGCTCTCCCGACAGCGGGGTGCTGGTGGGAAGCAGAGCAGTGCCTCTCTTTGCACCCCTCGCCCCCATTCCAGCAGCTGGGACGGCTGGGGGCAGAAAAGGGCAGGCACGGGGCTCATGCCCGCCCATCTCTTTCTCCCCAGCCAACGCACGTACCAACCATTTTTTTTTCCTAGGGACGAGGCGTTTGGGGAGGGGAGAGGGTCCGGCAGAAGTCGGGGGCGCTGGCTCCTTTGTGCTGCGATACCAGCACCCCCTCTTCCGTAGTCGCCCATCCCCCCGTCTCTGCCTGTGTTCTGCCCCCCCGCATTTCCTGCCCCCACCGCGGGCAGCCCCCCCGTCCCCGCGGGCCAGGCGGGGCGGGGGAAGCGCTTCCCGCGGGCGATGACTCCGAGTTACTTTTCACCTACTTGGCGGCGGCGCTGCCGGCGGGGTTACTGCCGGTCAATGCCGAGCGCAGGCACCGCCGCGCTGCCCCAGCCTGCTCCTCCGGCCACACAGCCCGAGCCCATCTGCTGCCCCAGCGCCCCCAGGCCCTCAGCCCTGCCCCCGGGAAGCCACGCAGCTGGCAGTGTCACTTTAGCAGGGGCGCGGACTCTCCCGTGCAGCAGGAGCCAGTGCGTGTTATGTTCGTCCTTTCGGCTCCCGCTCTGTTCCCACGACCACCACCTATTTTGCAGGCGAGGGGCTGGCTGTGTGCTCGCAGGACTCGCGGTGTGGAGCTTGCTCATCCCCAGCGCTGGCAAGGGGAGCGAGTGTTTTCGCTGCTCGCCGAGGGTGGCTGGGAGCGGGGTTACTGCCGGTCATTGCCGCAGGGCGTGCGCCGCTCGCTCTCCGCTCCTGCAGAGCGCCTCCGACCCTGTAAACCATACTTCTGCATTTCCTTTAAAGCCTGCTAGCAAAATCGTAACGCAAGCCCGTCCTGCACCACAATTACCTCGCAAAGTAATTTTCAGTAGTCCCGGTGGTAACGCTGCCTGAATGAGTCTTCTGTTGGGCACAAAGCTTGCAGCAATACTGTATGGATTTTAGCATGAAAGGATTACTTCTACTGAGAATTTTGATCTTGGATCAACCAAAAGTGTTCAAGAGAGACTTACAAAACCTCCAGACCGACAGCAAACCATTCTTTTCTGAGCTTACAGTATAAGATGAAGAAAAGAGTAGAAAGAATACTTTTCTGAGGTCTTTTCTAGGAGTGAACTGAAAAGTGTGCTTGCTCTGTAAAAGCTGGATATCTCAACAGTGTTAAAACCACAGTGATGAGACATGCACAGCAATTTCTTAAAGAGCTAAATTAAGTACATTGTAATGTGTTTACTGAGACCAGACGTGAATCCTGCAGCTGGGTTGAATTTTATGCTTCAGGAGGTTTAAATACATACTTCCTCTAAGTAAAACTTACCCAGTCTCAATTCGGCTTTTGTATTAATTTCTTAAATTTACCCTGTAGTCATTAACCAGGAAAATCAGGTGAGGAGTTTGTTCTTTTGTATTGTGCGTAGTTAGAACACAGCTGTTCCTACCTACGTTTCAAGGACAATGCTATAAAGAATGGTAAAGGTGATCCTAAGTGGCCTGTGAACTGCAGATACAGATTATCCATGCGGACTTCTAACTTGGTTTCGGGAGTGTTTGTAGATATCTCTGACGCTGTAATTACTTTTTTCTTTTTAACTGTCTTAACAGAAGGATAAGCTCTCAAAGCACAGCACAACAATCCTCCTTTGGTCTAGAAGAGACCAAGCTGAAGGAAATTTAATGCAAGCATTTGTAATACAACACATGTGCATAGTTTTTGTATACCACTCCATAAAGGAAATGTAAGTACAGCTTGTCATTAAACACTCACAAAAGAAATGAAGGAATATTTTTATTCTTTCATGAGGTACAGATTGGTCCTATTTAGCTATTTAAGCTACGGCATACACTTGCAGAAACCATTATATTTGGACAGCAATGTAAAATGGAGCAGCAAAGAGGTAGAATGTCTTCTCACTCTTAGAAGCAGCTTTGTGATTTGCTGTAAATGCTTATGATGTTTTCCCTTGCTCTTGTGGAGTTTTTTGGTGTGTTTTCCACTGGAATCCCACCCATCCCACAGAGAAAGTGAACACTTTCTTCACTTCTAAAGCACTAATTGTCTTCTGTCTCCCTTTCTCTCTCTCAATACTCTGTTGTTACCAGGTTGCTGGATGAAGATGTTTACTGGTTCTCCCTATGCTGCAAAAAGGTGCAAATACAATGAGGAGAAATATTTTGATTTGCTATAGGAAATGAAGGGAGGTGGTAGGAATGTAACCATTCTATCAACTTTACAGTCTTTGATGTTGTTTTCCCCTCCCCTTGCATTGCCCACAGCTGTTGATGTAGATTTTCCACCTGCATTTGTTTTCTTTCACTTCAGGTGTATTTAAGAAAAACTGCACAATTGCTGTTTACTAAGTATTGAACAGTCTGGAGGCCCATTAAGCGTAAAAGTGAATCTTCTGACCTCCTCATGAATACAGAGTTTACCAAAGCTGTAATTTTTGTGTCCCTAGTGGGATAATGAGATTATCCGATTTACAATTATTCACACAATTTTATTGTCTCCTGAATTTTGTAGTGGCTGTGGACTTGCGTGCACACCAGTGAAGAAACAGTTTTCATACTTTAAAAGAAGTGTCAGCATGCTTGGAAGGACAGAATTACAAGCTAAAATTGGTGTAGATAAAACAATCTATTGAAGAGGAGCATACCAGAGCTAGTATTGCAGTCTGTTTCCAAAGATCCTGCCTGTCGTCTGGGTCTGTGCTTGTGAGTGTTTGTATTTTTTGTGCTTCCTTTTCTCATCTGCCCTTACTCTTTGTCTCTCCAGATCCCTCCAGATCTTTCTCTGTCTCCAGATCCTTCCTTGTGTCACTTCAGCAGTGACTCAGACTTGTAGCCAGAAAACCCAGACTGCAGCAGTGGAAAATGTTGTGCTTCAGGCAAGTGCATCTCCTAATCTGTCTCACAATGTTGAAAATCAGGTAGACACACAGCACTTTCAAACATCATTCCTCTCCTACTGTACTTTAAGATGGTTTTACATTTCTAATTTGGACAGCTTAAAATGTTAGAGAGCTGTTCTTGAGAAGGATATCTTATACCAGATGGTAGAAAGCTCATACCCCTATGACGTTTCTGACACGACTGGACATGTCTCATCAGCTTGGAAACTAAGCCAGTTGAGCTGGAATTTTATTGTAAACTGCATTGTCTTTAAAAATAGCACAGATTTCCAATTCAGTTTCCTTGCAAGTGTAATTGGAGCCCTGTTTAATGGAATATTCATTATCTGGCCTACAAAGGCAAGAACTTCAATTATACCTCATGGAGAAGTCCTGTGCAGTAAACACAGCAGTTAGGATCTTTAAGTCTTCATTTTCAACTTCCCTTTGAGAATTAAGAATTTAGCATTAAGAACTAGAATGGCACATTCTTATCTCAAATGTGGGATGTTTTTGGTCAGATTTTTTTCCCCATTAGCAGGAATTTCCCCATTAGCAGGAATATTCCCATTACCCTCTCCAGGCTGAAATTAAGACTTCAGTCATGTAACTGGGATTTTATAAATAGATTTTTGAAATTATTTAATGAAATATATGAGGCTGGAAGTGGAGCTAAAGGGACTTAATTTTTTATAAAAGTTCACAGTCTGCAAATACATTGCTTCAGGTATGCAAAAAATTCTTATATGTTGCAATAACTGTCTTCATATTTGGTGCTTACACGACTACTAACTGGAAGTCTTATGCATTACTATAGTACAAACAATAAAATGTGTTGTGGCAATTATCACATGCAATAAATGAAAGGATAATGACTGCTTTTGCATCAGGATGGAGGTAAAACAAGAAAGCAAAATATCATGAAGGATGTAAAGTCAAAAGGAAGATAAGTGGAAATTAATTATTGTGACATAAGCTTTCCTCTCTCAGAAAAATTGAGTTCTCAGTTTCTTTGTTTTCAAATGGATGTCCAACATATGATTAAAATAAGTGTGAAACATTTCTCTATACATGCAAGAAATCTGGGTACTTTTCTCAACTGAGCTCCCTTTAAATTTGCTTTAAATGCTCAGGCAACAGATTGTGAGCAAGCACACGTGCACTTGCATTTGATTAGAGCAGAGCATTCGAAGAATGTCTTTTGGTCATGCCCAGCTACTCTTTGGGGTTTGTCAGCACAATCATTGGCCCTGCACAGGTCTGAAATAACAGTGAACAGCAGAAGCTTGGCTATGGATGTGTCTTACATTTAAAATAATTCTTCTATTACTACTGTGCAGCTTTTCTTTCTTCATGCCCAAATGGTAACATACACAGATGAGCACAAAGAACAAGCTAATTTCTCTGACACTAGCTGTTCCCTACAGCTTCCCTACAGCTTACACTGTCTAAAAAGCCTTGTGCTCTGAACAAAAGCCCTCCTATTGGAGAAGTAACTCTTTTTGACTTCAAGAACTGTGCTGAACTCAATAATCTCTTCCCGTTCTGTGGCTGAGAGGTTTAATACTGAAAGAAAACATAACAAAACAAACCTCTGCAGCATAGCAATTTAAAAAACACATGGCTGCTTCAGTAGCAAAATGAACGTGGAGACCAGCCCTGTGCCTAGGGAAGCAAGCATATTCATTTTTATTACAGTAAGAGCAGGATTATTACTTTACATCATATGTTCGTTATTTAACTTTCCCTTCGGAGCCTGTAGCATGCTCTGGGCACTAAGTAAATAACAATTCTTTCTGTGTAAGAAATGCTGTTCTATTTTTTATATGGTTACCTGTTAACAGTAACTGAAAGCCACTGTCTGGGTCTGAGACCTAGCTTTACAACTCCAGCAGGCTGAGAATTCTAGGTAGTAAACAGACAATAAATGCATCTATCTAGGAGTTAGAAATGTGTGGGTAATTTTCTTTCTTCTGATTGCCATTAAAAAATATAAATTGTACATTTTAGTATTGACCTGAATAAAATTCTGAATCATATGGCTGAACCTCTGCTCTTTTAATTTATCCCAGAGCCTGCAATGCAATACAGACCTTATCAAGCAGTTTCAAGCCTTCTCTTTGTTCCCCTGATTTCAGTCATTTTGACATAAGTGTGAAATCATCACAGCTCTTCACACTTTACCAGGATTTGTATTAGTTTAACTATTCCTAAAGGAAAAACTGATATATGAAATGAAGGTAGAGTGGCCATGCTACAGAAACATCATGTAGGTTTATTGTATGCTCTTCCGTTTTCTATTCAGTTGTCGTGGCAAGGGGTATACAAGGGGTATTATTTCTGCCTTTACATTACTGCATTATATGACATACGAATCTTAAATGTGGTGCTTGATATAATTTAGATACAGGACATGGGTGTTGGCTAGAATTAGCCATTATCCTATGTGCTGATGTCAGTGGCATTAAAATAAAGGTGAAGAATATAAATTTTTATAGGCCTGATATTAATACCAAATATGTTAATGCAAATGGATGCAAGAACTCTGGTTTTGGCTGCTGAACTGCATACTGTGATCCGATTTAATAAACAATGTAGAGGTTCTCTGTTCATAAGTGATTTTTGGCATTCTTCATTGCTACCAAAGCAGTTCTCTGAATTGGCCTGTAACGTGCTAAGAAGAGTTATGGTAAAGTGCACAAGCAGCCTTTACACTGTGTCCCCCCTGGAGTCACCTGGAACTTTGCAGAATGTAGGGCAAAATCCTCTTCCTGAAAAGAAGAGAGTGGAAGAGTTTTGTGGAGATGTTTTGGTACCAGTACAACTTGCCTCACCTGAGCATGCCTGAAGGAAGAAACTGGTAAAACTTCCTTGTGAGGAGAAGAGGAGGGGCAGACACAGATCTTGTCTCTCTGGTGCTCAGTGACAGGACCTCAGGGAATGGCCTGAAGTTGTGTCAGGGGAGGTTTGGACTGGGTATTAGAAAAAGGTTCTTCACCCAAAGGGTGGCTGGGCACTGGAACAGGCTCTCCACAGAAGTGATCACAGCACCAGCCTGGCAGAGTTCAAGAAGTGTTAGGACAATGCTCTCAGGTACAAGATGTGACTTTAGGGATGGTGCAACTCTTGGGGATGGCACTGTACGGGGCCAGGAGTTGCAATGATCCTTGAGGGTCTCTTCCAACTCTACTCATTCTATTATTCTGTGAAGCTTTTTTTTTCTGATTCCTTACATATATAGAGAAGGATATTGACTTCTGGCTGGGGATATGAGTAATATTGATTGGAAAGGTTGTCTGTCAGGATGATTCTTCACTGACACAGGGCCATGTTTCTGTTTCAATAGTAGCCATACACTGTGTAAGAGAAATTCTGTCCAGTTCTAGGTCATAGGGCCATCTTAAATTAAGTGATGCTCAAACCTTTGGTGACAGTATTGTTTTGCATTTAACAGGATAGCTTTTTTTGTTCCATATATACCAAACAGAAAAAATTAATTTGCTTTCCTTTGCATGTCTTCATCCATTCTAGAAAGTATTCAACAGGCTTCTGCTCAGTCACTGTGAGAATAACAACAAAAAAGGCTATTAAAAATAATAAAAAAAATCCCACCCAAGTACAGCAGCATTTTCAGCTTTGTCTGCTACAGTGGAGTCTTTGTTGCCTCTGAGTTCTGTAGTGTATCAGTACATGAAATCTCAGTGAGAAGGAAAGAAAGACCTACAGTTCCAAACTCCACCTGCACCGCCTCTGCTTTCAAAAACAGTGGCCTTATCCAAAGCTTAAAAGTGTGTGTGCAGAAGGGACAAACATCCTTTCATTTCTTCCTGTAAGTTATTTGGAACTTTCTCTTTACATTATTTTATTTTCCCTTTTTTAGCCTGGGCAAAGTGTTGGTTGGTTTTTGTTTTTGGTTTTATTTTTTGTAAGGAGTAAAGGTGTAGGGGACTGAGGGTCTTTGTAAAGAACAGACCTAAACCTATCTTCTTTTATACACCATTAGGGAATCTGCACTATGCCTAGGGCTCACCTGTGCAATGGCTTTCCCAGCAGAAGAAATCAGATGATGGTCATTGAAATTTATATCAGATAATTTTTTTCTAGTCTTTTTGCATCTAAATGTACATGTAAATCCCAGAACCACAGGGGCTCTGTGTGAGACTCTAAGAATTTTTACTAGTCACAGTCTAGCACTGGTAAGAGAGCTCAAGCTTTATCTTTTTTTTACTTACAGATCACTCAAAAAGGCAGCCCCATGTGCAAAGTGTTTATGATATCTGAGTCTACATACTTTGAGGCTGTCAGACCATTGTCCTCATGATTCCAAACCGGTAACTGATACAACTGGAAGAGAGGTATTTTCAGACCATGATGCCGTGTCTTGAAATTATCAACTTCCCACTGAGCACAGGTCTTATTCTGTAATGTTTCAGAAGGTTTAACTGCCTGCCTTAGTCAGTGTTAAGTCAGAAAGGATGGAACACCAAGTTATAAATATTTTATATATATATATATATACATATATATATAATATATATATATATATAAAAGAGAAGAGCTGAGGGGTAGAACAGTTGAATACAGAAGAGCTAGACCTGTCAGAAGAGTTTAGTTGACAAAGAAATCCTGATTTTAGGAAAGGGGTAGTAGAAAGCCAATAGATTTTGCAGCACAGCATGGAAAAGGAAATGAAGCACGAGGAAGGCTTCATTTTCCTTTTGAAAATGTAATGGTTCTGTTAACAGCTGCCTGACTAACAGCAAAATGCACCTCATGTGTGCGTGTGTGTCTGTGATATAGCAAGAGCCTTTGCCTAGGCTGCTCAGGAGTTATTCAAGCAGTTAATCTGCCAGCTGTTTGGCAAGCAAGGCATATCAAGAACGGATTACTACGGGTGATAAAAATAACATAGAAGGAATCCTATGGTTTTCTTCTAGCTTTTTTCATCACTTTTTAAAAACAAGGTGTTACAGAGTGTTCAGCTGATTAGTCTTCACTAGGTCTCACAAGTCTTATCTACATTGAACTGAATAGTCTTCAGGGGTTGAATCCTGAGGAATATTCACTTAAAACTTGAATGGACAGTAGTTTATTCCATGCACACTGAATAGGTACACAGAAGAATAGCACTCAGCTGTAAATTAACTTTCTTCCCTACTAAGTAGCTTCCTTGTGTCTACCAGCTCTTAGTCAGTTTGTGTTTAAACCAGCAGTATAATGGTCTATGGAAATGGAGGAATGTCTTGCAGTAATTAAGACATATTTGCAGCCTGTCCCAGCAATTCAGTGATTTGCTGACTTCAAAAGCAAACTTCTCATGTAGATAGCCAGGCTTTCACACTGGTCTAGAATGATGGGATGTAGCTAAGAGCACCCTGGTTTATTCTTTCACAGACTCCACCTTTGTGTGCTGCTATTAACTGGTGAGGGATGTTTGTACAGGCTGGGCATAGGCAGAAATTAAGTTCATTTTGTTGGTAGGAAAAGTGTAGGAGAAAGTGTAAGGGAGAGTGAGGGCTGAACTAGCATAAACAAATCACATTAGTTATTCTCTCTCTGTTTACATGGAAGTTTGTTGATATTTCCTTTGGTGCTACATTTTTCCTCAAGATAAATATTGATTTGATGGTTTAGAAACCAGTCTTGTCAAAGAGAAAAGAGATAAAACAGGGTGCTCCAGGTAATTTGAGTAGTTGCAATAACACCAACAGATGAGGAGTCATCCATTTAAAGCTCATTAAACATGTGAGTAATTAATTAAGCTTGTGAAAATTTTAGTAGCACAAACTTTGCTACGGGAGATTAATTTTTAATCATAATTAATATTGTCCTGCAGTCATAGGCATGCAGGATTTGGATGCCATTTTTATGTGGCAGAGGAAGCTTTTCACTTAGATTGGTCTGACAGAAAAGTTTGAAAAGGTTTTGTTTAATACATGTATGTGAGGCCCGGGTTCTCCAATATAGGCCTGTACAGATCAATAGTAGTGTTGGAGCTGATGAAACTGTAGCTTCCAGTTAGAAGAAAATACTGTCATTTTGATGCACGAATACATGAAAGGCTGAAACGAAGTTTACCAGTGGTTTAGCAACTGAACTTGAACTTGGTTTTGTAGGAAAGATAAAGGCTGATTTTTTTGTCCTCTCCTTTATTTTGTGTTTATACAGAGCTGAGCAAAACGTGACGGTTTCTGTAGCTAGTCTCTCACGATATTACCAATATCACAGAATCACTTCTCTTATCCAGAGCAGCAGGGAGGAACTTGACTCAGAGGTGAGTGACAGTGATTTGTGAAGTGTCAGAAATGGGGTAATTTGTGTGTTGCTTTGCAGCCCCCCCTCTCCTATACTGGTTGCATTCAGCCTCTGCTTCATGGCCATCCACAGCTCCAAGTTGGCCAGTGCATCTTAAGAAAGGAGAAAAGCCTGCCATCTGCTCTGTACCACTGCTGCCAAAACTCCACAGAATACAAACAAGTCAGAGCTTAGCTGTGGGAGCTTCAGCCACCTAGGACATGCCAGGGACTGTAAGGGAAAAGATGCAAATACAAAAACTGGATGTCTGGAAATCAGTCCCAGGAACAAAAAGCTGGAAGAACCAGGGTTTTGAGATTCCCAGTCAAGTATATGTAAAATAAGTGCATGCAGGATTTGCATGCAGTTGTGATAATTTAGAGTGTGCAAGGGAATATGTAGTTTAGTGCAATGTACATTACTATTGATATTTGAAGACACAGGTTAAAAACTTGAGTTTGCTTCGCAGGAGATTCTGAGTTGGAAGGGAAGGGACTCACAAGGATCAAGTCCAACTCTTCTAAGTAAATGGCCCATATGGGGATTGGAACCACAAATCTTTTTGTTATTACCACTGCACCCTGCTCTAACCAAGCAAACTAATCTTAGGGTCAATTGCTGTTTTTCATAAAAGCAGCCTTACTTTTTCTTCGCCAGTTTTCCTCAGTGAACAATTTAGGCATCCAAGACTATATGTTCTCAAATATTAGACACATGCCAGAAAATGGTCATTGAGGATACTCTTTAGAATTGTAAGTGGCCAGGAAATGTAGAACTGAAATAACAAAGAGGTATGTTTAACTTCTATTACTTGCTAATACCAAACAGATGAATTCCATACATCAAACTGGCTTTTTGTGCATGGCAGGTTAACTACCAAAACAAGGAGAGCATCTACGTACAGCACTGGATCATACAAGTCTTGAGAATCCGTTCTAGTTGGTGAGGGAGCCAGTAACTCCTGTACTGCTGGAAAATTTTAACCTTAAACACAGCGGCTTGCATAAAGCTTTGATACCAGTGACAGTAAGCAGTAGATGTACTCTGACGTTCTCAAAGCTGTAGATACTGTGAAACAGGGGGAGGAGACACAAAACTCCTGACTGCTGATCCCTGTCCAAGCAGTTACAGCATAGTTATATTCTTTTTACTACTCATTTTCCTCTGAGAACAGGACATCCAACCATGATGCCATATTTGGTTTGACACCTCCTCCAGCTCCCTTGTGGCAGCATGTGCACCTGAGTGGGATTGTCATACAGCAGTGTGCAGGTGTACTTTATAGTTATGCTCTGCTCCTTTGCAGGGATAGCAACGTGGAAAGACAGAGTGGGAAGATCCCTTAAGAAGTAGTTTTTTTCCACCAGTTTTTCCAAAGTAGGATCAACGAAACATAAACTTTTCCTAATAGGATAGTCAGCTAAATTCCCTCAGAGTACAGGGTGAAAAATTGCCAGTTGACACACCGAGGGAATTAAAGATACACAAAATAAAGGTAATGGTGTAAATCAAGATAGATTCCTGCTTCTTACTGTCATTCTGTGGTAGGTTGCAGGAGTGGCAGTCTATAAGAAGGGCTATAATCCAGTTGTAGCCTCCAGGGACACACCTGCACTGGGGCTGCTCAGTTCTCCTTGAAAAATGACCCAAAGAAACCCCTGAAAAAAATAGTGTGTGTATTTATTTATTTATTTATTCATTTTTCCCTCTGGAAGAAGTTCTTTCCTGTGTAGGCAGGGTCACACTGCATCCACCAATCACTGCTGCTTTTACGTGTCCACATGCAACAAGCTAATGAAGAACAAGCTAATTAGACAGAACTGATAAAAAACATCAGTAATTATTCTCGGAAAGCTCTGATCTGTGGCTGATATAAAAATGAAGAGTTTGTGCTTCTTGATGCATTTCCCATTTTCTGTCTCATGTTCTTTCTAGCTCTTCCTAGATTTTCTTGTCTGTTTTAAATTCCATTGAAACCATGGCAGCAAGGGCAGTGGAAGGAAGGAACAAAGAAGGTGGAGAAGATGGAGACCTTTTATACCTGAGTTTAGGGTAAGAATTTTTTTTTTATTCTGTAGACAGCAGATTTTCATTCTTAATTTTTTTCATTTTTATTTTGCTGGAAAACCCATTTTCCATTTTTAGAGGCTAGTTTGGGGGACAGCAAAACCTGTCCCCAGTTATTTCTTGAACCTTTGTTCTGTCCATGCAGCCTGAGACTTCCCAGCTGTAGTGTCTTACAAATCACACTGTATATAAGATCATCATATATGATCTTATATACAGGAATCTATTCAGGACACAGTATTATTATGCAATATTACATGCTTTTATGTCTAAACTATAATTGCACAGGGGAGAATATTGCATAAGCTCTCTGCTATCACAGAATTATTTATAATGCATACCGGAACATACATAAATGGATCATTAATATTACCTTTGAACAGTATCCTAATCATTGACTATAATGTGTAGAAGCCAAAAGCAGGTGAGATATTGTGGCTTCAGAGCTGTAGCTCTAGTGTCTTGAAGAAATTCTAGTGATTGTTGGTATCTTCAAAGGTACTCATCCATGAGAGGCTCATAAAATCTTTAACTGGAACTGAAAACAACATAGGGAAATGAAACCCTGTCCTGAGGTACAATGCAAAAATGTGTATTCTATCACCATCTGTTAAAATGTAGGAGGGGTGGTGATCCTTATCTCTGTGGGAGATATCCTCTGCTGATGTGCCATGGGATGATCATCGTTATCTTTTCACAACCCATCCTTCCTCCAGAAGATATATTCTGTTAATGGGCCATTAAGTCCTATTGTGTGACTGATAAGATTACATCATCCCATTGGGAGATGCCCCAACCAGGGGCAGGAGCCAAGCCTTTCCTACCTAGATAAAAAACTGGGGTTTGGGACGCGAAGGCAGCCCTTTCCACTGGATCCCAGAGGAAAGTCGGACCTTTTCCACATCATCGCTGGACCTTTGGAGGAAAACTGCACCTTCTACAGGAGCACTGCTTCAACTGAACCACATCTGTCATCCAGGAGGACTGCAGCCACCATTTATAGGGACTGCTACCAACACCCTGACTGACAGGGTGTCAGGTTGTATTTCTGACTGTGTCGGTGGTTGTTTCTTTTATATTATTGCATGTATTTTATTTTTTCTCTTTTCTCCTATTAAATTGTAATACTGACTTGGAGTCTCGCACTGGTTTTACTTTCAAACCAACACAAACCCAAATGTCCAAACTCAAACATTTCCAAAACGGTCTTGGAGATCAAGAGTGAAATTCTGAGCCTGTAATTCTGAATGGATTTTTTGAAGTGGCAAAAATTCAGACAAGCGCGTAATTGAGGGCTAAATTCACTTGGCAGCATTTAAAATCCAGCCTTAGTTTACTTTTCAGAGTCGGTAAACTGTTTTACCTTTATGTGCTAAAGTGACTGCAGAACATGTGGTTGAACTGCATAGTATCTTTCTATCCTGAGAGAAACACATTTAGCCAAATGAGTAGCAGGTTGAATCTGAAGAAGACTCTGAACTTCTGTAGAAGTTGTTTGTGGATGATAAACATTTATTGCAAATGAGAACCCTTCTGTATTTTAACAGGAATCCACAGTTTCTTGTATTTTTATGATCAAAATATGGTAATGAAATGGGGAAAAGAACATAAAAGATATTCAATGAAAAAAAATCTGTATCTGATGTTAAACTACTGAAGTAACACCTATTTAATCTGAACAGTGTATGTTTAGAGGGAATAGAATCATGCAGGAATGGAAGAGGCATAAAATCTAACTAATTAATTTCTAAGAGTGATTGCAACCACATCTTAAATACGTGGGTGAACACTGAAGTTATACTGAAAGCTATGCAAAGCTATATTTACTCCATATCTCTCTAAGATTTGCATAAAATATGAAATAAAGTTTTAAGGGCACTAATGGAAAAAGATGTTTTTACACAAATAGGATTGTATAGGTTTAATACATAATTTTCTTGATAGTTTTCTTCTTACGAGATAACACTGTTACTTGGATTCCAAAAATTTGTCCTGGTAATATTTCATTGATTTTAATAAAGAAAGTAAAATATGCCAAGACCTAGAATGCATGTTTATCTTATGGCTAATATTGGGAGATCTTTACATGACACCATACAAATAAAACCTGTATTGCATCTTTCTGTATGGACTCCATCCCCTCCTTTTGACATTAGATACCCAGTTTTCTCATGTCTTCCATTCCTTTATATATCTCTTTTGAAAACTAATAGTTTTGGGCTGATTGCTAGGAATCATTTTCACTGCAGATTTCTTCTGGGCAGGCTACACTGGTTCAGTAGATTACCCACCACTAAAGAGAAGTCCTGGCAATCTTAGTTCTAACAATCTTAGGTTGTCCTTGATATAAACACTTTTAGAAAGATATAAATGCCAATACTGATAAGCAGCTCAGGGAGCAGCCTGGACAGAGATCACAGAATACAGCAATTGTAGTAGCGATTCTTCCCTGAATGCGCAGTAAAAAAAAGTGAACAAGTTTTTACAGCTATGAAGAAAAATAGACAGGTATCTCATTGCTCTATAATTCTGATGGGGATAATGCTGAAGACATCGCTTTTCTCAAGAAAAAGAAAATATTTTAATGGCTTCTGAGAGAGCCCTGATCTAGTAGATCCTGACTTGGGGGGGGAAAAGACCAGAGTGGTTTTTTTCCTTTTAAGGTAGTAGAGTCAGTAAAGATATCTGAATCCTGTACAATTATGAATGATTCTCTGATGCTTAAGAAACAGAGGAAACAGCTAATACAAGAAATAAGAAGCCCCAGAATTACTACTTTGTGTGGAAGGTCTGTCTAGCGTATCTAGGAGCATGTGCAGCAGAGAGAATGACTGTGTAAAGATATGAGGACAGAGAAATGGAAGTTGATTGTTTTGTCCTTCTCTAAACGGGGCCAGGTGGGAATATGCTGAAGCAGAAGCACCAAAGTGAGAAGGAGGTCTTCTAAGGTGGGGAGAAACAGAAAGAACGTCTTCTGAAGGAGGGGCAGGATCTGGATGCTGAAGTCAGTGAGTTTGGATGCTGGACAATCACAAGGCAGTGTTTCACACTTGGGCATGTCATGGTATAAAGAAGGAAACTGACCAAGAATGAAAAGGGCATAGCTTAGGCACTGGAGCCTCTGTGGAAAGGCATGATAGATTGTGAGTCCATCGAATTCCCTGGAAGTTTGTTGATATCTTGACAAGTGGCTGTATAGACTCTGGCAACAACACTGGGGGAAGGTTAAAGGCAGCAAGAGCATTAGTCTCTCCAACTACCTCACCAAATGCCACAGTAATGGATGGGAGGGTTGAGGGTGCACCAGGGAAAATTAAATTCAACTTTGTCCTTTTGCTGCAGATGCTAGAGCAATAGTTAACAGACAGAGAGAGAAATATCTGTTCTTCATATAATGACAAAATAAGCAGAAGCAGGAACTGGAACATCCTGAAGCCAAGAACAGGACTGTGTCTCCAGAGCAAACTGTCTACACCCAAGATCCAGCCCCAGATGCCTGCAAGCAGCTAAAAAATGTAGAGGTCAAACTGACTGCCGTGATAAAAGTGCTGGAAATATTCGGAAAGTGCAAATATTTCAATGGGCCTAAATGTAACAGCTGACAGAACTCAAAAGCTGCCTGATTTTTTATGTACAACAACGGTGCCAAGCAAACCCCAATCTGGGCAATCAAGTTAGAGGAAAACAAATTAGGCTTTACAGAGCAGACTGAAGGTCTCTAAGTGTGGAATTCAACTGGCAGTTCTAAGCAGCTCTGGAAAAAAATTGAGTTTGAATAGAGATGCTTCATTCTGTATGATGGGCTTTTTTGATGTTTGAGGAAACTCAAGGTTTGAAGAACACCTCTAAAGCTCACTTTCTGACCATCTTTCTCCAGGTGTATAAAGAGAAAAGAAGCAAAACCTCAGTCTTTTCTCCATAAAAAGGAAACATAAAGGTATTTCTTGCCTCCTGGAAAGCAAATCCTTGCTTGTAAGTATGGATGAAGAAAAGCTCAGTAATGTGGAGTACAACTGAGCTCAGTAGAGGCAAGGAGATGGGAGGAGGATATGGTTTTGACAACAGCAAGAAAGGACGACGCATTTTTTGAGGGCACTTCATTTTATGCTAGACAAGAGGCCTTTATCCTCCCTTCTTTTAAACACGGGTACAGGTTGCACAGAGATGGTGCAGAGTCCTTTAGTGGAGATATTCAGAAGCCATCTGGAGACATTTCTGGATGACAGGTCCGAGGGGACCCTGCTGGGGCAATGCAGGTTGGACTAGATGACAACCAGCAGTGCCTTCCAGCCCGACTCATTCTGCAGTCGTGTGAGATGCTGTCACAAGGCACTCCTCCAGCCCCAGGAGGGATACAGTGCGAGCTGGGAAAGCTGCTGGAGAGCCTAAAAACACAGCTTTGCCTGTGTGGGGGCCACGAGGCTCATTGGCCTGTGTACTGCAGTGAGGCTAGGTAAAAACCTCCTAGGGCCTGAGGATGGCTTGCTCGGAGGGTAACTTTTAAGACCAGAGGTGAGGGACAGCACACTTTCCCTCACAGCCTCTGGCCATGCTGCGTCTGAAGCAAGCAGGACACTTACGGACTAGTTCCGTCCTCTCTTTCCTTCTGGTTCACAGGCTGGTTTTGAACACATGATGGTGCATTTTCTTCCCTTCTGGAATGTCATTATCTAGCAAAGGAAAAACATCACTTCCTAAAACTTATCCCCTTGCCACTAAGATTTGCACTGAATGTTGTTATCTGCTTTTGAGCTGTGGGTGAAAGAAGTTTTGTTACTCAGGGACTAACTTTATCTCCATTTAAACCTACAGCCAGCACATGCAGTCAAAATCCCAGGTGCATATTTCCACTGACTTAATTGGACTACTCAAGTCTATGCTGTTTATATAAAAGGCTGAAACTTTCGGAATAAAAAACTCGTTGTAGGAGTCCTTATTCAAGAAAAAGTTGCATTGAATTCTGTAAAAATTCATGATGGATCTTAAACAAGTAATTTTTAATTTTTTTTTTAAGTTCAAGAAACTAAAGTAATGCAGCTGATGTGGCATAACATTTAGCTGACCTCAAGGAAGTTTTGGTAACTGACCACTTTAACTTACATCTTAGGGGCTTAATTTGGTGAAGTTCATATCCTGGATGATCCATGAAGATGCACCCATCAGTACCTAAACTGAGGTTGGATGAAAACATATTGCATCCTTTTATTTGGCTTTCTTTGCACTTGATCCGGTTCTATGTCTACTAGGCTTCATTTTTGTTGTGTCATGGATTTTTTATTCCTTGTTCCATGCACTGGGGATGTTAGTAGCATAAAAATTTATAATGGGAGATGAAGTGCAGAAGTTTTGAAGCATTTCACGTTGAACTTTAACATTCTGCATAGCTATCCATTCCGTCCCATGGCTGGCACAGAAACCCTGGCTAACATAGGCTAGCCTATCCCAAAATCCTTGTCTGGCAATGCATATGTAATGCACACTGAAATATTTCCACAGGAGTCCTAGTTTGTGCTAATTTTTAGAAGATAGACAATTGCACAGAGGAAGGCTGAAACATTAAAATACTTTCATGCTGCAGGCCATTGGGAAGTATACATCTGGAGAATCTGAGAAAAGCAAACACTTTATATCAAATTAAAATTGCTACCTTACATAAACTTCCAGTACTTTAATTGGCAACTCTACATATTTTCCTTGCTCTTCAAACTATAGGTTAGGTCCATGGTTGGGAACATCAGTTTATTTCTGTCAAAGTCAAAGAATTTTTACCACCTAAGTATTTAGCTGCATGTATATTTTACATCTAAAAAGCAGTAATTTTGTTAACAGTGAGCTTCACAGCACCCTACTTTATATAGCTAACTGCAGATGTAATTTTACTCATATTAATGTTAAGTGTTTGTGACAAATTACAAGGTAATCCTTGTGATGATGGTCTCTCTTCTCAAGTCATCTGGCAACTAACCCACATGAGAAATGGCTTTTAAATCACCCTTTTTAAACACAAGATAACATCAAGAAGTGTTTCTAGTAATTGCTTAAACTGAGGCTTGTTCATAGCTGAGCTACAATATATTTATATTTTATGTAAAGGACTTAGAACCATCTTATTAATGACTGCTGCCAGTTTGAAGCCTATGTTTATCCTGAAAGATGGAGAGGATGAGCACAAGCTCTTTTGTCCCTGTCAGGCACTGGGACAGGCCTGCAATATTCTTTGATTGGGAGGCAGTAACTTCCCAGATTCACTTCTTCACACGGCACAGATAAGCACTTCAAAGCTTCCCTACTGCAGGGCATAGCAGAGCATGTATTTAAACCTTCTGTTTCTTTGCAGGTGCAGTAACTAAACAGCAACTCTCTTACCTACTTTCTTCTGTAAGTAGGATGGGAAGAAAAGTGTGCAGTAAACAGAATGTTGTAGCCACTAATACTCACTGGGCCACAAACCAAGCTGGAATGACTAACACTCCCATGACAGGTAATATAAATCGAACTTAGGATGTTCAGGGAGAGCCTAGGTTGCTATGAAGTAATAACAATGCAATTACTTCTAGAAGTTAGGAAGCTCTTTCCAAGAAGACCTTACAAAAGCTGTCACAGTTCTATGACTCAGGTATTTCAAATCAAGGGAAAGTAAACCAAACAGAACAGATGCTTGAAATACAGAATAATCCTCAGTGTGTTTCCCAAGAGTGAGGAATCTTGAAGCTATGTTTCTGTAACAAGAACGCCAGGTAAATAAAAGAAGTGAGCAAAGTTATTTGAAAATTATTTTTTTAAAATGGAAGTATTACTGATCTGCTGTCTTTCCTGCTTCTTGAATTTAGTCCAAACTAGATTATCTAGGGCTGAAAAGAACTTGGATTTCCAAATGAAAT
Source organism: Sturnus vulgaris (assembly GCF_052056855.1). Classification (NCBI taxonomy): domain Eukaryota; kingdom Metazoa; phylum Chordata; class Aves; order Passeriformes; family Sturnidae; genus Sturnus; species Sturnus vulgaris. The sequence goes on along the minus strand of NC_142283.1, from coordinate 37,800,203 downwards.
ATCTTAAGAGCTGGCAACTAAAGGTGTATTAAACTGTGTCTTTCTTTATTGCTGAAATCCATCATAGAAACCTTTGGTTTATACCAAGACATTTCTTGGTATGCTCGTCTAAGCCCACAGTCTTCTGCAGTATCCTGACATTAGGAAACATCAATCTTTCAGAGTTAACAATGGTGTGTTTTGCCTTGTAGAAGTTATAAGTACAAAGAAACAACTTCCTCCTCACTTCCTCCTGTGAGAACACAGCGTGTTTTCCTATTTTGAGTTCCACCCCTTCATTCCACTACATAATGTCTTTTCCATGAACAGCAATTTACACGTCCTCTGACCTCGCAGTAACTGGTGCAACTAACAGTCCCTTCGCAGGTCTGCAGCCCTCCCTTCCACACAGCCTTGGGCCCTTCTGTGGGCTGCTTGTCCAAAGGCAATGTAACGAGGGAATGGGTTGAAGGAGAGGACTAGCTTTTGGAAGAAGACAAAGGATCAGGTCTTATCTGAAAGTGCATGTCATGTGAACTGCATATCGGGCATAACTGGCAGACCTTTAGTATTAGAAGCAGCAAAGGAAAAGGCCATGAACTTCTCTGTGCCAGTTACAGCTGCTGCCAGCCGGTCTGAAAGGGATGCAAACAGCCTGCTGCATGCAGAACCTCAGCTAGGTGAAAGCAGCACATGGCACTTCTGCTCGAACATAGTTTAAAAAAGAGCAGCCCCTAGGAGATGAGACACTGGAGAAAATGTGAGGATATCTCTGGGATGGAGGAAGTGGAGGAGACACATTGAAGGAAGAGACATGGTCTTGGGAGGAGTCACTCTATGCCAAAGAAGGGACACCCTGTAGGGAATTGTGGCAAATGGAGGATTCACTGTGAAACAGTGGAATAGTAAGGCAAGAAGCAGTGGAGGAGGAGGAAAATTAATAAGAAGCAAACAACAGCAGAAGGAACCATTAAACACTGACTCCAACTGTCCACATTGCCCAGTGCCTCACAGAAAGAATTGGGGCAAACGGACTGATCATAATACCTTTTGAAAGGAAGGGATGCTGAGACCAAAAAGGGGTAGGATAGGTGCTTGAGCTTGGGAAGGAAGGAGAAAGTCTTTCCCTAAGAGTTTGTTTATGTCTGCCTTTTTCCTCTCTGTATCTGAATCAATAGTTGAAATTTTGTTAGTCATCAATAAATTAAATAAACCAGGAAGTCCCATGTGAGACTGCTTTATCTGCAAAGACCTATCATACCCTCCACAGGAGACAGAAGCTGGAATATTTTCTGTGCATGAAACGTTGGGAGGTACAAATGTCTTCGAGAAATCTATAGGAGTCACATGTACTCGTCTGCCCTCAGATCTCAAACTACTCAAACGTAATAATAGTTATTTTTAGAAACTATTTGCAGGGTGGCTATTGACTTTGTACAGCTTTGTCATTGGATCTAGCTGTGCCCCCTTCCCTGTCATCCTTCTTGTACCATTTGCCAGTGCTTGTCCCTCAGTGACCTCACATCACTGCTGTGTCACAAGGAGAAAGAAAACTGAAGGAATGATATCCAGTGGTGCACAAGGATTTCCCACCATCCTACAGTATTTTAACAGAACAAAATAAATCAAATGCTACATTCACTTCTCATGAACAGCTGTATATTAGCTGTCTTATTGGAAAATACTGTTCAAATGTTTTGACAGTTGGCACCAATTTCCAGAATTTAAAATATCCAGCATTCTTATGGTGTTGCAAAAACTCACACTTTCCTTAGAGGAACCTAGGTTTAAATAGACATCAGTAGCAGAGTATTGTCCGTTCTTCAGTATCGATATACATTTGTTTCCACTGAAGTTAAATCACTAATTCCTTAAAAAAAATCTATCCAATATAACCTCTCTTTCAAACTCCTTTTTATGTGGGATGAGGCATAACGCTTTGTTGATTGTAAACTAAATGTACTCTTTCTCCCTGTGTTCTGGCTATCCATGCAGAAATTCTTTGTTTTAGAATTTAAAATTACAATCCAGCAATGTTTGGAAATAGTGAAAAGCAAAGCTCTAGCATATGGTGAAAAACACACAGGTGCATTTATACACTAAATAAAGACCTTGTTTTTATTTCAGATCACCACCAGATGAAGGTACAAAGAGAATGAATCTGTTGAAGTCAGTGACATCATGTAGCAGTTACACTGTGGAATGGTCAGAATTTTTATTCTGTCCAGCCCTTAGCCCATTTGTGAGATGTTGATGCACACATACAAAGGGAAGGAGCCAGGGTCACTGTGAAAATGAATGTGTCATCATTTATGCAGTGTAGAAGGGTCTGCATTATTAATTTGAATATTCACTGCTATCTATGATACTCCAGTGCATTATGTCAGATTACAATCTGCCTGAGCTCTCTGGAATTTGCTTTCAGGTGTTTGTATTTCTGTGCCACTTGAAAAAATACCACGGTAGTAGTCTTGAGTATGGAAATAAAAGCCAGGAAACTTGAAGATACGGTTCCCTCAGTAACCATGTGTCATCCAGATTGCTCACAAAAAGGCAAAGCATTAACAGCATGAACGATAACATCAACCACTTCACTGCAGAAGAGAAATGGCAGTGCATTATGTCTGCAGAGGGAACTGTAATTTAGAGTTGCGTGCCTTTTGTGCATTTCTTGTTTTCATTCACAGAGCTTTTTATGCCTTGAAAATGCACTGCTATACTTCCACAAATTGCACTGCATAATTTTACAGGGCTCCTGACATGTAACAAGCACAAAAATTTGGAAGGGTTTGCATGATGGATGGTTTCTAAGGGAGGACCCCATGTTGGAAGACACCTTCAGCGATCAGATAATATTGCTAAGACGAGGCCATTTCTCTGGTGGATAAAACACAGCATCATTCATGGATTTTGTATTTGGAGCAAGTCAGCTTGCCCACTGTGAACTGTTAACGAGAAACTGAGATTTGTTTTTATAAAGTTTGTGAATAGTTGTAAATTTCTCCATTAACTGACACAACTGAACTCATCTTTATTTGTGACTATCCAAGTGTTATCTTTTACAGTTCCTTGCCATTTTATTGCTATAAGTGACATGGAGAACAGGACGTCTGGTCCTGTTGAAGCCGTTTATTATTGATTGATTCCTTTCAGGCCAACACTCTTGGTACACGCAGTACCTCTGCAGCTGTACAGCTGAGGACAGAGCCGTGCCCGGTTTGCACCGGCTCGGCTCAGGAGATGCAGGGAGCGGTGCAGGCCTGGAGAGGTGGGCGGCTGGAGCACACTCACCTCGCAGGTAACTCCGTGCCCAGGATTCCGCTCTTTCTTCCCGCAGTCCCCGGGAAAAGCCGCGCGCGGGTCGGCGCGGGAGGAAACGCGAGGGGCTGGGATGCTTCTCGACGCACCTGGGAGCGCGGAGTTTCATAAAAAGCGCCGAGGTCGGGGAGCCCACGGAGCGCCGTCCCGCCGTGCGGGGCCGGGGCGGACATACCCATCCTCGCACTTTTGTTTTTGGCTGCATTGTGCACGCCCACATGGAAATCGCCGCGCCCTCCCCCACCCCTCCAACAGCAGTCGCTGCCGAGGGAAAATTAAAAAAAACAAACAAAAAAAGGTGGGGGGGGGGGGGGGGGGCGTGTGCAGAGAACAGGAGAAGAGAAAAAGACGAAAGGCAAGAGCAAAGAGAACAGGCGACGGCGACAAGACCCCAGAGGGAGGGGAAAAGCGTGCTGGGCGGCCCCGGCCGTGGAGGGGGCGGGCTGGCCCGCCGGGGGCAGCTCCGCTCCGCTCCGCTCCGCGCCGCCCTATAAGAGGCACGGCGGGGCGGGGGCGCCCGGCAGCGGCAGCGGGGCCGGCAGCGGAGCCGGAGGGGATCGCGGCGCGGAGCGGGCGGCGGCTCCCCTCGGGACCTCGGCGGCTGCCGGCCAGGGAGGGAGGTAGGCGAGGGGGGACGGGACGCATCGCAGGCAGCTGTCGGGGAGGCTTCCCGCTTATCCCCCCTCCGCCTGGAACGGGCGGCACAAAGCGAGAGGGAAAACGCAAATGAGTGGCGGTGGGGTGTTCTGATATTGTTTTGCGTTTTTGTTTGTTTATTTCCTTATTGCTTTGGGGGTTGTGTTCCGACGCGGTGGCACTCCGTGCTGAGCCTGTCGGCAGCGCGCCTCCAAGCATGGTTTACGGCGTAGCAGGGCATTGGAAAGGGGCTAATAGTGTTTGTGTGTGTGAGGGGCGTAGTTGTGTGTGCTTATTTAAGAAGAAATAGTTACTTTATTTTAGCTTATCCTGAGCGAGGCGGCTCTGGCTTGGCAGTGGTCACGGAGGGTGGCTCACCTTACCGCTGCCTGCCAGCCCCGGTGGGTGCTGGAAGATAACGGGAGGGCTTTCATCCCCTTCGCTCCTACGCGAATCCTGTAAAGTCGCGGGGGTGGGATAAGGGGAGGGCCTTGGGATGTGGGGGGAGTGTAAAAATAAAAAATCGATGTGGCTGCCTTTGTGATGGGCAGGAGGCTCAGTTCTATGCAACAAATCGTGCTGCTGCGTGCCAGACTGTTGTGAAGTCGGGAGTGCTACACTGCAGCCTATCATCAGCCTGTTGTTACAGCAGACGAGCTGCACAGCAGCCCAGATGCTTAAAGCATGCCTGGAAAGATACTCGGATTCTAAATTAAAAGTTCTTATTAAACCTCATTTTTTCCAAGTTTTATCCAGAAGTGCCCCCTTTCCCCCAAGCTGTTGGCCTGAGAGATTTTAAAGTCTGTACAAAAACATACTTAAAGGATCAAAGTTGATTTCAAGTGTTTTGGAATAAACCTCGCTGAAGCCAGAGGGTTGTAAACATCTTCTAGACTAAAGTCTACAATAAGTTGAATCTTTTTGAAAATCACTGCTATGGATGAATGCATTAGAGTTTATTTTCACCTGTGAAAATGAGTTAGTCCTTGTACTGCAGAGAAAGGGGGATGTTCCATTAACAACAGATGGTCAAGCGTGCTGTCGAAAGGCTATTGTAATGGAACAGTCTTGCTCAGTTTTGAAAGGGAGTCATGGTAGTAAACATTCAATGCAAATGCTTTTTTTGTGCCTGGTGCTTGTGGCACAGCTTGACTCCCTAACGAGTGCGAATGGCAAGGTATGCTGACACTTTCTTGTCACTCAAATCAGTGCATGATTCTGTGATGACACAGTAGGATATTAAGCTAAAAGGGTAGTACCTGGGACTCTGCAGTGTTTTCCTAATGTAACAGATAAAAATGGTGTTGACGGGTTGTCATTGTGCATATTTGAATTTTAATTTATGTGAGTCGTGTGACACAGTCTGTATCTGGTATGGGCAGGAGCTTGATGCCTTTACTCATGACATGAAGCACCTTGTTTCTTGTAATCGTAATTTAATAGCCCTTTAAAAAACAAGATGGAGCTATAAATTTGGTAGCATGGAACACAAATGTTGCATAGTAGAATTTAAATTGAACTTGTTGATAATATTTAGCATTAAATAATAAAATATTATGGTTTTTTTGCTCATTGTAGGTGTTCTGAAGGGGCTACTAGCTGGCCTCTGGACTGCAAGACATCAAAACTTGCTATAACTTGGCATTAGAATGTAATAATTCAGGAGCTAGCTCAAAACTATTCACAATAACTTTCCCCTGATAAGTTCCTACTGAAGGACATGTAGCCGTATGATAGTTATGAGACATAACCACCTTGGGTGCAGCTATATGTAAGACTAGTGTTTCCAGGAGTCATGATAATCTTTTGGATATTAGTTCCAAATTTGCTCTGAATAGAGCAGCGTAGCAGGGGAAGCAGGTATGTTGAAAGTTTCTTAATAGTCTCTTCCTGCACTGAGGCTGAAGCGCATTTATAAATCAGCATGCCATAGGCAGCTGCTAGCAAGCCTTTTTTGTAATGCTAAATTTTTTTCAAACCTGAACATCACTCAGTGCTTTATTGGTGTGATCAGAGACTTACTTGGTCTGGCACCGGATTTGGTATATATCATTGCTCTGTAGATGAAGAGTAGCTCCTGGTGCTGAACTATTGAAGATGAAATGCTGTTAGCTTAAAAAAAGGCCAGTAAACTTACTTTGGCCTTTGTTCCAGGAGCAGGCCTTTTCTCTAGCACTCCTTAGGCTGTACTTCTCCCTCTCTGTACAAGGGTAAACTAGACTTCTGTGGTTCAGGAATATGCCTTCGTGACTTGAACAAAGTGACAGCAGCTCTTCTATGCGGATTCTGTGTTGAAGTATTCTCACCTGTTAATCAAGTGTAATGCACACATTTCAGAAAGGAAGTCTTCCCTTGCCAACATCTTTGCAAGGCTGTTCTCTTGCCAGTGAGTCCACCTGGCAGTGTTAGAATCACAAAGACAGAGCAGAAGGAGGAAGGCACTGGACTCATCCGTCTGTGGCCAAATACAATCAGCTCTGCTAGTGTTTATTAAGTGCATTGCACCATGCAGGCACAGTATTTCTTAGGGTGTGGTTTCTCCAGAACTTTAATCCAGAGTAATTGAAGGTTGCTAGTGAGCTGGTAATGGACCTACTTCATTTCCCTGGTCTGCCTGTTCTTTTTCTCCCTGTTTCATCCTTTGTGCAGGCACTGGGGTTCACCAGCCCAGGGTGAGTAATTGAAAACAAACTCTTCTTATTGCTTGGTGGTTTGTTTTTTTTCACCCCAGCATCCTGTGTTCAGAGTCTTCTCATGGCTTTTTAAGCACTGGTGCCAACACAATGATAATGACAGAAGGGAGCAGAGAGGGCTCCAAACTACCACTTTGTTTGAGTAACCTTGAAGCAGGCACCCTCAGTGTTTATGTAGGTCTTCTAGGCTGGGCAACACACCAAATCCTGAAATGAGTCCAGAGGCCATGGCTGACAAAACATTGTCATGATTCTCTTGTGCTGGTTATTCTTGATGACTCCTGTGAGAGGAGCTAGAGTCAGGGTTTACTATGTTTAGTAAAACACATTTTATACGTAAGGTATATTTTCCTTGATTATCTGAGGCTGCTAGGTACTCTGCCCGCTTTCTTCTGGTCTGGCATGGCAGAAATTCACTCTCTCTAAGATTATTTCATATTTATGCCAGCTAAGGATTTGAATTCTGAATGCTTGAAACTTTTTTAGTGTAGCTGATGAGCATGCACATGTGCAGTTACTAAGAGTATATATAAAAGGTACCATGGTGAGATTCTGCTTCTAGAGTTTAAAAGATGACCAACCACAGAAAAACCTAAAAGTTAAAATGTCTCATTCTGTAGCCACATGTCTTGCTTGTGTTGATTGCACAAAAGTAATACTGATAATTCAGAAGAAATATGGTGACTAAAACTACTTAATGGAGTGCCTGAAATACCCTGTTCCCTTTCTTTAAAATATGTGACAGCAGAGCTAGTCCTGTCTTTTTTTTTAGCATTTTTGATGGGGAGAAAAAGTATTTTTGCTTGCTGCAAGGACTGAGAGAGACAGAGTAGGATGGAAAACTGTTGATGCAGCTTTCCTGACACAACAGGCTAACACTGTAGGAAAAAAGGGAGCATTCAGATCTTTATTTGTGGGTTATTAGCAAAAAAAGCTTGATCATAGGTAATAAAAATGCATATCAGTTTGAGTGCCGTAAGTATCCATGTACAAGCTGACCTTTTTCCTCTTCTGATATTTTTCTGGAGGAGTGTTGCTTAGCAGAGCTCTGCTTAATGCAATGAGATTGGTTTGCTTATGCTGAGTTTGTTAGAGAACAATTGGAGCTGGACAGAAAAAGGAGAGCAAAGAGCTCACCAAAGACTATTCTGGCTTGGGCTAGATAGCAAGGCTTTTCTCTGTGAAAGAACAAAGTTGGAGCCTTTTACCACACAGTTCAGAGATCATTCTGGGGTTCTGATTTCCGTTTTAGCAAAAAGCAGGCAGGGTTGTGTGGAAGATAGGTGGCCAAAACCTGTCAGCACTCTACTTGCTTGACTCTCTGAAACAACTTGCAGTTTTACTAGCCTATTTCCAAATGTGTGGTTGTTCCTGGGAGCAAGGAAGCAAGGCATGCAGCTCGTATTCATTAGCATAGTACCTGTTAGATTAGTAAAGGCCAAAATCAAGCCATGTGGAAGGTCTCAGAGCAGCAGTCTTGGTGATGTAGGTGACAAGAGCAAGGTTAGGGACCAGGAAAACTTGGATCTCAGCACCTCTCCCCTCTTGTGAAGACTTGAATATTTCCTCTTATCTACTTTCACCATTGTTCTAGTAGTGGCATGACCAAATGCCATTCTTTATGGTAGAAGTCAAAGTGTGTTTTTTCTCACATTCAGCCAGTAACACCCATGTCTCTTTTTAAAACTTCAGGCTGTGTTGCTAGTGCTGGCAACCTGGATTTATGTCCAATGTTTTTAAAGATATGCTTGTTTTTATAGTTGAGTTTTTGTGCCTTGAAATGAAACCAGCAAATGATCATATGTTCTTTGAGAACTATATTCATGAGGAATATATTGATATTCTGGGGATCTATTGGTGGCATTTTTTCTCTTCCTGTTATTTTGATTATGTTCCTGCAACAAGAGTTTGGCTATGACTGCCGATAAAAACAGTTAGGACCAAACTTGAATGGCTTAAAAAACCAAAGAACTCTCTTCATCCAAGCAATAAAGCAGCACTGAGCTTTTCTGAGTGCAGATCCATGGGTATTTCTAATTGTGGTTCTAGTACAGGAGCCAAAGTTCAAAATCTACTCTTCCTCTGAATGTGATGTTCTTATCTAATAAAGTGAGTGAATGGATCCTACATTTGTGTTTTTATTCTGCCAGTGGGAAAAATGCTTTTTATTTAATTTATTTCTTTTAAGGTATTTTAGATATTTTAATTATTCTTTACCCTATTAAATCAGAGTAGCAGTTCTTACTACTTTGTTTACCATCTCTCTCAAACCTATATTTAAATATTCATGCTAAAATAAGCTAGAAGCGTTTTTCTATTGTGTTTGGAGAGATGTGTACTTACTCTTTCTTTTAGCAAACTAATGCAAACTAACTTTTCTATTCTCCTGATTGCCAGCCATGTCTTCCAGAGCTGCATTCCCTGTTCTTGTGATGAACTCTTAATATTCATCTCTACATCTAGTCTCCCAATTATGTTTATATATAAAACCAGATATAGTTGCAAAATAGGGTTGTCTGTTGCAGTGTGCTTTGGCTCCAGTGGAACTTTCTCAACACCATTAAGGATATTCTAAACTTAATGTAAAATACTTATGGTTTGGATCCTATAGCCATAAAAAAACTTGCAAAATGCCTTTTTGCTCACCTTGCTCTTTTGTAAGCTTATTGCTTTTCCCACTTCATTCTACTTCTGCACTTGCCAGCTCTTTGAAGTAATTTAGTTGAAATTCAGTTGACCACTCCTTCACTCTTCAGCTCTGTGCTTAGTCCCTTGAAGCTTTAGGAGCAAGCTAAAGGAGCTCTGTCCTGAAAATACTTCTGAATTTTGGGGTGTAGCTTAGGACTTGAACAAATTCTGTCATCCTTCTTCCTTGGATATATCTGTGCACGATGTTGAATTAGGCATACAGTAGCCTGCTTTGTGTGGCTTTTACTGCCATGCTCACCCTAAGGATTGAAGCTTCAGTGGTAGGGGCACAGCTGGAGCTGAAGAACAGAAAGTGTAACAAGTGTTTGCTATGTGGATCAGGCAAAACGGGAAGATTGGCACACGCTTTCTGGCAGTGCTCCGAGCTAACTGCCCTGTGCCACACCTGACTCAGCAGGTATGCGGGCTGCCTTATCATGTGTGCCAGCTATTTTCATATTCTTCTGTGAATAACTTTAGAGATAAGTGGTTATTGAAGTCTGTATGGGCTGCCAAGATTGATCAGAAATTAATTTCTCTTGATAGCTGACACTCACTGATTTCAAAAGTACTTGGGTATGTCTTTATTGCTTTAGTGGATTACCATCTTCGTATCAGCACAGTTGGATGGCAGCCATGTGGGAGCCGAGGTCTTCTTGTAGGCCTTACAGACGCCAGCTCTGCTCAAGCTGACAATGGCTGCTAAATACTGACTTTGCCAGTTTATTGCTTTCTTCCGTCAGTGTCGCTTCCTTTCATTGTGCTAGAGGCTTTTTCTTGGCTGATGTTTTTCTGCATATTTCAGGGATATTTTTGTTTCATCTGCTGTTACTTATAGCTGTGCCACAGATATTGGTGCAGTTGTGTAGATACCAAGCGTAACAGGCAGCATATTCTTTCTGCCTCTGAATCTCAAAGGCACCACTGTGATGTTCACTACGCTGTAAGCCATGTTGTGTTCTGCTCTGTTACTGAAAACATGCACTGGCTTATAGCATGAGGTTCCTAAATGGCAAAGATGGAGAGGAAAGTAACACTCCAGTCTCTTTAGAAATTAGAGAGCAGGCATACACTCAAACTGCAGATTAATCTTGTCCTGAACACTGTTGGTGTCCTCATCTTGTCCCAAGATCAACAGCAAATTCCAAAAGAAAGATGTAGGAGGTCACTCCTTTCCAAAAAAGTCCTTATGAATGTGATGACAAAGGCACAAGGCTTCATGACTTTGTTCAGTAGAAGATGTAAATATTCCAGATGCTTCAGTTACTCTGTAGTAAGATCATGGAGGACCTGTCAGTGCTGCACTTTTTAAAACCAGTATCTGGCCGATTAGTGTAAATGATTCAGTGACCAGGATGTCCTGTGGAACGGGTGGTGGTTGAAAGTGTTTCTGTCCTAACATTGTCTGAGCATGTGGATTTCTTTTGGGAAAAGCTGCTTTTTTTTCTTGGGAAGGCTGTGTCTTCCTTCTTCCCTTTGTGGTTGCTGCCAAGCAGAAAGGTACCTTTTGCAATATGACATTCTTTACCCCTTTTTCCTAGTTGCAGTTGCATAGTCTCTCAACAGGATGTGTCAAAAGCTGGAAAAAGTAACCAGGGCTGTTGTAGCACAGCTTTTTGCAAACTGTGTGCAGATGATACTATACTTGCTCAGAGATCAAAGCTTAATGGCATGAATTGAGCTCAAATGTCGCAATTATTATTTTAGCAGGATGTTCTATTATTTCTACATTCCACTAGAAAAGAGCCATTCTTTGAGAGCCAAAAAAAAAAATCATCTGCTAATATGGACTATGGATTTTTGGACATTGGCCGTGATAAAGCAAATCGCATTTTGTGTTTGTTTTTGCCCAAGAATGGACTATATTCTTGCCTTTTTTTTCTTCCATGGGGAAAGTAGGGGACACTCAGTGTAGTGTTGGAGGCTGAAATGCTTCATGTATTTCACAACCTTCTAGTGGAAGCTATTTTTTTGTGAAATAGATGGCCGCATTTCATCTTGCGTGTTATACTTCACACTTTAGCAATCCTCTTGCCTAAGTACGTGCCACTGTCCCTTGTATGTGCATTCCTTACGATAAGTCCAGCTGTGGTGCATGCAAACTTGGCATCTTCCATTGCATGGGAGTTGTGCTTCTGTTCCTTAACAAGCCCTCTATAAGCATGCTAGAAGTAATGAGAACCAGTTGTTGTGGTCATTCTGCTAGGCAGATACTTCTTACCTGTGACAGGTTTTTCAAAATTACTTGGCATGTTGTGTCACAAGGGAAGGTTGTAAGGTAGCAGCCATTTTTGAAAATGTGCATGTTGTACTGTAAATGTGTAAATGTTGTACTCTGAAAAATGTAGTCTAGTTTTTATTATGGAGCAGTTTGTAAGCTAATGCCTTCCTATGTGTCTTGTCCCATGTGGTTTTTTTCTGATTGTTAAGGATAGGCCCACCAGTGTCTCAGAAGCACATCCTAGGAGTTTGGCTTTGGCGGGAGAGACAAGTTTGATACTCTGAACCGTTTAGGACCAGGAGTGTCAGTGCTCTGATATTGATTTTGGGCCAGGTCTTTCAAAATGACCATCTACTCATCTGTTCATAGTGGAGCATTCAGAAGAGCTCAGCACGTAATATACTGGCTTATGAAATACCCATTTGCTCAGTTCTTGTGCCAAGGCTAAATCACTTTAGAAGCCCCTTGCCATTTTACCTAAAGAATTGGGAAGCCAGATTTCTGCTTTTAACATGACTTTATGTTGCGCCTGAGTCATGTCAGAGCAAGATCCAGGCTTGCTTCTCTGAACAGTACCTAGTGCCGCAAGTAGAACCTAATACTGGGCTTGGGTTCTGTCACTAGTTGTTTTCATAGCAGCAGTTTGATTGGGTTGTGAATAAGTACTTCATTATTGGCTTGTACTGTGTGAGGACTCCTTTTCCATTGGTTGTGTCCAATATTCTGTGAGGTTGGAGCTCCCTTAAATAACAATATGAAATTATTTATTTGGTTTTATAGCTTTAGGTTTTTGTGTGCATTCTGCCTTAAGGATCCTGTGAATGAGTAAGATGCCATGTGTCTTTGACCAGAGGTGGCAGGTTGCTAGAGGTATTCCATGAGACTGTTTCATCAGCTTCCTGATATTTTGGCATTGTCCTTTAAATGTTGGTTTTAGCAAATTTTACATACTCCTCAAGGAGGGAAAACGAGTTCAACTGGATGGCTATGTTGAAAGCCATTTGCTGGTTGTCTTCAGTATTAATAAGCCCTGGAGAACAAGACCAGAATTTGTTTACTACCTAACTAAAAGCCAGGTAGTCAGTGTGGGAAGTAAACCAGTAGGGGAGCCTGCCAAAAACTGCCACTAAAATACTCTTTGTCACCCTAATCAAATTCTTGTCTGCTGACCCAGAAGTTCTCCAGTCACTTTACTAGGGACAAGGAGTTGGTGTAAACTTTGTGACGTGACCTGGGTGATTTTGAAGAGGAAAGCACTTTCTCAGTGAAGACTTCTTTAGATGGAATAGAAAACTTTGTGTCCTGTATTCATTTGGCAAAAGGGAGAGAAATGTCCTATGTGAGCACATTATGAAAGACCAGCTTTTAGTGTCTGTGTGCCTCCAGTGATAACGATCCGGTGTCCCAGGCAGGAACCCGTAGGTCCAAAGCTCACACTTCCAGTGCTGATCCTGCACTGGTTGTGACTGCTGCAGGCTCTAGCAGTGCTTGACCCAGGAGGTGGACGTGTGGGATCTGATGGTTTCATTCTAATCTCTGCTTTTGCTTGCTTGTGGCCTTAGGTGAGTTGCTTGAACTCTGTGCTGCTAATGCTTTTTATGGCACCTTTTTGTAACCTATTTCAGGCTCTTTGGGTTAAAAGATTACTTTAAAAGATCAGTACTGTTATTTTGTATAAAGTTGATGTTGTTCAGGTGGCAGTTTCCCCTTTTTCCTAGAGCTCCAGTAGATGTCATGAGCTTTTTGACTGCTTGGAAGTTTTAGAGATGGGAATGTCAGATTTGTTCCTTTGGGTTTTGCAAGCTTAGTGTGAGTTTAGATCACAGAATGGACATTACTATTGGTTCTATATGCACTGCCTGTTTCTACTGGGGATTTTATGTCTAATTAGGTCTCCAGCAGCAGAACAAAAATTGCTTGCACTTGTCCACAGCTGCTCTTTATCTAGCCTAATCTTAACATAATTGGGATCAATACTTTTTACTTTTTTTTTTCTTCTAGTTACAGCTACTGTGCTGAAAGAAGGGAAATCCTGGTGTTTGGCAGAGAAGTGCCCAAGGCCCTAGGCCTTGATTTGGGAAATGGGAATTTAGTTCTGGACTCTAAGACTTAGTTGCACCACTGTTTTGCTAATGCCCGTCCAGGCCACTAGACCTCTGGTGGTCTGTCTTGTGTAGATCAGAATGTCAGTTCATGGGTCAGGCCCTTCTGTCCTGCCTTCATATGCACAGTCCTTACAGGGATCTGCTCTCCACTGATGGCATATGCATCACTGGGGGACAATAGATGTGGGATTTACAGAATTCACATGGCTCGTGATATTGTTTCCTTCACAAAATGTGGCTTGATACTACCTAAAAGAAATTACATGTCAAGATATTTACCAGTGTTCATAAAGAGGACGATATTTCTGCAGAAATCCAATGTTTATGTTTTAGTTGCTTCTTTTCTTCCAAAATGAGTCTCATTTGACTCAATACTTGTGTGGACAATATCTGTTGGAGTAAAGCAGATGTACAGTTTTTTTGTCTGGGGCAGAAACAAGTGCTAGATCGTGTCTGCTTGTGGGAAAGAAAAGGCTCTTGTAGCTCATAAGGGCATTAGATGCAGCTGTTAGATTGGTACTCTTCATGGCTGCTTGATCTGTGGAGAGTTGCCAGTGGTGGTAGCTTCTGTGATAAGGAAAAATCTAATGGACAGGACAGGGGCTGCTAGCTTAATTCATGGAAGCCACTGAGCTTTCCATCAACTAGTGAAAGCTTTTTAGCTGTGCTGACAAGGACTTAGTTTAAATTGTCTAAAGTGTCTTGCCAGAGCCCTGAAATGTTCCAGTCTCATAAGGTTTGGTAAGTTCACTTTGTTCCCTCTTAAAACAGTGATTTCATATTTTTTTTCTCTAGGGGAAAGGTTTTTTTGCCTCCCCAAAGAAAGCAAACAGCTGCATTGTTTGCAGAAAGCTGCTTTTGAAGGCTATTTTATGTTTACTTAGTACAGACACCAGGCATGGGGGTGGGGAACTGATTTTCTGCCACTTGAGCTTTTTAGTTACTAAATCTACAGATGTAAAAGTACATTTATTTAAGAAGGATTAGATCTGGAGGCTGTTGGTGTACCAGCTAATGGACTTTTCAACACCCATTCTACTTTGAAATAGCAGCTAGCACCCTGCTAGAAAGGGCTGGCAAAGGATGGGTTTCATTGTCATAATTTTCAGAGGTTGCCCTGTAGCCTTTCTAATGAGTAGTTTTCTGAATTGCAGAAAATTAGATGAAATTTCAGCTGTGTAGGTCGGTTAGCTGTTCAGAATTTCTTTAGCAGGGCAAAATGTTATCTGCAGGGAGTCTTCTGCAAAGGCAGACCATGGGACAAGTGTGTGGAATCTGTGCTTTAATTGTGCAGGTGGGTGTTGTACTGTGGGGCTTTATATCACAGGAAAACTAATCCTGTGGGGATGAATTCCTGCAGCTTTTCTTACTCTAGGCAGAAAGCAGTATTTCTCCTTCAGGGAGTTCTGGATGAGTGTCAAGAGTGATTACTGATACCTGCTGTTGGCTCAAAATTTTACACAGCTGAGACATAAAAGCCATCACTGGAAACTAACTAAGTTTTGGCACTGCAGTAGTAAATGGCAAGTTGTATTTCCCAGCTATGTTGAACTTATCAGACTGGTCTGATGTGGAGGTAAAGTGGGACTTCAGCTCTAACCAAGTTGGAAATGTTGGGTCGATCAGTTCTCTGCGTCTCTGGCCTACAGTTCTTGCCTATTGTGAGCTGGAAGAACATCTGAAGGATGCTCAGCCATTTTCCTCTGATATTAGTTTGCTGAGTGCTTTCTGATGGATTAGTAATTCAAATGAACCTAGTTATCTTGTGTCAGCAGTGAACCAAGTATGTCAGCCTCTGTGGATGAAAATCAGAGGTGACTAGTAACAAACCTGTTCCCTGGTCTGTAATAGATACTGATTAGGGCATACAGTGTCACTGCAGCTGTCACCCAGCATGGCTGGAAGAAATGAATGCACTTCACGCTCAGGTGCTGTGCTCTTGGTGATTAGTTCACTGTTAGGCTCTCTGCCCTACTGTAATGCAGGGACTTAGCTGGTATGCCTACATCTGGGCAGTCCTTAAAAGTCAGTATTTTTATGTCACTTGAAACTTACTGTCCAGACAGAACATGCCAGATCATTTGCTTTGTTCCCAGTAAAGTCTAGCTTAACTCCAGAGAGATGAAGTTGAAGCAGGTTGTGCAGCTGAATCTTCCTGGCTGTGCATTCTTCTGCTGGTCAGCTGAGATGAGTTAAATGATAAAATATGTGCCCTTAGCTCACTACAGTTTGCTAATGTGATGTGAATGTTACAACCTCTACAAAGCAGTAGTAGTGATTGAACTTCTGTTTTGCCTCTCTGCCAGGTATTAAGGTGCAGGAGTAGGGTCTAATTCCATTGATGAGAACACCAGAAGTCCCTTTGACTCTCCATGGGATACTTTTTATACTCTTCCTGTGCCACTTTCTTCTTATGGGTTTTGGTGTTTAGCTTTAATTTCTGGAAAGCATTGGGAATGAGTTTTTTGCAGAGATTTAACACTACTGGGGGCCTGAGCATGAAGTATGGAGTGGATACTCTGAACACCCTTCTGAAGATAAAAATACCTGTTGCATAACTACCAGTGACTGAGGAAGGCTGTACAGTCCGTTCCAGTCCTCTGCTTCTGTATGCCAAACAGTGCAGTAGCTGCAGGATTAGACTCAGGCAGCAAAGATTGTTTTGTGGCGTGGTGGACAGCACAAAAAATCAAATTGAGGTCTGTAACCCACAGACCGGTACCAGTGTCCTTGGGGAAAAATGCTTGAAAAGAGCAATTATCTTAGTGTTCTTAGATTTTTGTACCACATTAGTGATCAGTGAGAAGTAATCCGGGTTTCTCTTTAGAGTGAGTAAAAGTGTTGCCAAATCTCCTAAATACTATGCAGAAATTTAAGAGTGGAGGTAGTACAAAGGAGAGGTAACAATATTCCCTACTTAGTTTTGTTGCTAGGTTGATTTAGATATGTCATATTGACATCGAGAGGAGGTGCTTCCAAGACTCCCCCCATATCCAAGGCTGTCTGCAGAAGTGTGCTTTGAGTCCGTGAGCAAGTGTGCAGTCATCAGCCAGGATTTTTCCTCTGAGATTCCCAGAAAGGGTGGGCTTTTTCCCAGCTGTGGATATGCCAGTAGCCTGCCAAGTGCCTTTCTCTAAGTATGTCTGGGAATTCCTGGTCTACCAGCCAGATGTGCATGCATCTGCAGTGTGTTGGTGTCAGAGTGTTCCAGCCAGCAGGACACCCTGGGCAGGGAAGGATGGCTGGGCATCCCTCTGTGATGGAGCGTCTGTGGAGGTTCTGTCAGTGAGCTGGAGCAGCACCTGGCAGAAGTTAACGAGCCCAAGCTGATGTAAGCTCTAGTGCTGGCGTGCTGCCATGAGGTTCAGTTTGTAAGGTTTTGTAGGCATCCATTACCTGCTCTTTGGTTCTCTGTACTGATGTTAAGAAGCACTGTTGTCCTGTTGTGATACTACAGTATAACCATCTACAGAATTCAGTGTAACAGGTTTTTGTTTGCCATGTTAGATAACTTTCTTTTTGTAACACAAACCTACATTATTAAAAGACAAGTTTTTAATCTGCAATTCGTTGTAATAATGGAATATACTTTTGGTTGAGACTTAAAGGTGGCAATTGTTCATCATCTCAAAGCTCATATCTAGAATGTTTTATCTAGTCTTGTTTCAATGTAGGACTGATTTCCCGAGGAAGTCTTATGTTCCTAGCATATTTATGGATTTTTGGTAATCTTTTCAGTACAGTTTGCAATCAGACATGCAACTCTGAATCTTAGGGTTAGGGTGCTGGTCTGTGGAACACCGGAATCAAAGGTGTATGTGTTCAGTTTAACAGGTGTTGGGAAGAGTGCTTCTGTTGGTGTGTTTGTGAATCAACTGCTACTTGTCCTGTTAATGCTGATTCTGTCAACAGTGTGTATTCAGGTATATAAATCAGAATTCATTTAGTGTGGATTAACTAAGTTCCTGTGCAGACACTTTCTCAAGATTCAGCTGCTCTTAATTTGGAGTGGCCTTAAAACTCAGAAGTAAATTAAGATGTGCTGAATTAATTCTGGAAAAAAGGTTTAATGACATTTAACTAATATAGTGAAAGCTCACCTTAGAGCCTAAAGATTAAGCTGGAAGGGAACTGCTAAAAGGGTATGTG
This sequence comes from Sturnus vulgaris, assembly GCF_052056855.1. Taxonomy (NCBI): domain Eukaryota; kingdom Metazoa; phylum Chordata; class Aves; order Passeriformes; family Sturnidae; genus Sturnus; species Sturnus vulgaris. The sequence goes on along the minus strand of NC_142283.1, from coordinate 37,782,414 downwards.
TACCAAGCCTATACTATGTGCTTACTAATTGCCACCAAAGAGATCAGTTTTTAGAAATAATTATAATTAATATTTTTTAATCCTGTGGTGCTCTCATACTGTAGCAAGATGCACACTTAACACATCTAATTCACAACAGTCTTGGAGGCCAGGTGCTTTCAAGACCTGAACACTGACTAAACAACAATTTTCCATTTACTTCACCTGAATGTTAACAACTCTAGCGTACTTCTTAGTTACTTGCCTTCAAGGGAATGGGCATTCCTCCCTTGCCTGTTAAATGCACCGCACTTTCTCCTACAAGCAATGTTGACTGGACTTCAAAACAAAGGCTTTCCTAATTTGGCAGCCAGCTTTTTGCCATTATAAAAGTAAATATGGAAAGAGGCTTTAAGGAAAAAGGTTGGATCATATGATTGTCTTGTTCAGAGGGATCTTTAAATCATTTTTCAAAGCCTGTTACTTACTCTCATTCTGGGTTGTCCTTCCTCTTGGAATTTCTGGGGCAGAAAATAAGAATCGTGCTTTGCAGCTCTGAGATAAGAAACAGTGAGTCTAAATCTGAGCTTACTGACACCCATGAAACATGGCTGGACTGTGTGGGTTAAGAGGGAAGGCAGTGAGGTGTTCCGTGGAGGGGCTGCAAGGTCACAGAGTGCAGCCTCTTCTTTCCCTATCTTGTTGCCTTTTCTGTTTTGGATGACTTTTCTCTTCCAACTCTTTTCCTGTTTTTTTTCTTTTCTTTCACTAGTTAATGCCTGGCCACAACGTCTGTACTGTGTACTGCTGCTGCTACACAAAGGGAGCTTAAAGGCTTTGCTGAAGGAAGATGGCTTTCTGGACACAGCTGGGATTGCTGCTATGGAAGAACTTTACCTACAGAAGAAGACAGACTGTAAGTATTAGCCCAAGAGTGTTTTGAGGCCTTAAGTTACGGTCTTGTAGCTTACAAGGCTATACAACTTTTCAAGAAAAGCAAGGAAACATCCTGTATCTTACTTAATGCTTCTCCTCTTGTGATCCCTCACTGAGCAGCTGGTCTGGCTTTGGAGAGACCCTATTCAAACTGGAGAGGGTGGTGGGTGGACAGAAACCAGAGGGCTTGAAGGTGCTTAAGACTTCTGTCCTGAATTCCAGTGTCAGAGTGTTGGAATACTGAAACACTGGTGTCAGATAAGGCAGAGAGAGGGTGCATGACTGCTGTGTGCAGCAACAAAGGTGAGAAATGAAAACCCATGCTGCAACCTGCTCTGCTCTGTGGGTGGGGCATTGCCAGGCTGCAGGGATGTGCCCACGAGTCTAAAACCTTTTTGGATGCTGCAAGCTGCAACAATGTCAACAAAATCCTGCCACTTCCTAATGGCAGAAGTGGAAGAAGCAATAGCAGACATCTCCAGTCACTTTAATCATTGAGAGAATCCCAAACCTGCCATGTAACTTTACAACAGAGGATATAGATTAAGTGGCTGGTGTGAAGCATGTTTTTGTATCATCATGAGGATAAACCCATGCAACTGATGTTCTTCTGCCAGGGTGTATTCTGAGTGGCTAAACTGCTGTCCTCGTGTTAACAGTGTGGAAATTTACCTGTTAAGAATAGTCAATACATAAGAAGGGTTTCTCCTTGTGATAAAAACGGTGCAGGAGTGTGGATTCAGTATGGTGTTCTTAAAATTCTTTTGCCTTTAGATTGAGACCTCCCTCGTAGGATGTTGCACCTCTTGCAAACAGCTACAAGTCTGAGAAAGCATGGTATTGAACCTCTAGGGGTTTAGGGAATACCTGTGTTGGACAAGGGCATAAATTGTGTAGTAGACTTGTTCAGAGGATCTGGCGTGTTAGATCTGACCTTGAGGAGGTATCAGTAGGGAATGTGAAAGGAACACGAGTTACTGAAGTGGTGAGTGGAAAGTGGTCTCTGATAAGCTTTCTGAACCCTGCAAATGTCAGGATAGTTGCCAGGTGGTTGGGTTGGGTTGTTTTAGAAACTCAGTGTCACAAGGGAGGAGAGGCTATCATATTCACCCCTGGTAATGGTTGCAGTCCCTGAAGTCTTCACTCAGGTGTCTGAGGCTTGTTTTTAATAGGACTTGGGTCCAGTGAGTTCAGAGCTGGAATTAGTCTGTTCTTAAATGAAACAAAAGGGGCTCAGGGCCTCTTTGTCTTTTCTTGTATATAAACAGCTGCCAATGATGACAAAGTTTTTGTTTTGCATGTTTTTGCCTTTCATGGGTCTTGATCTCCCAGGACAGGACTGCCCACCAGAAAGATCATGGACTGTGTCAACTGCTGTCTGCTCTCTGGATGTGGGTCACATCCTGGCCGTGTGAAGCCTCACAGTTTTGAAAAATGAAGCTGTGACTGGCTGTGACTCCTTAAGGTTGTCTGTTCTCAGCTATTGCCCATGTAGCCTAGGCCCTGAGAGCTAAAAGCACTCTTCCTATCTTGCTACTAGAGGTCTAACTTTTGCCTATTACCAGACTGCCTTTAGAAAGTAGGGGAGTTCTAGATCGTTGTGGGATTTTATGGAGTTATGTTTAAATGAGGTAAACCAGGAGGCTATTTCAGAGGAGCTGAATTTTACACCGAGAATGATGGCTTGGTATTTTTTTGGTAGGATCTTCTGAAAGTAATAGACTCATAGAGTCATTAAGTTTGGAAAAGACCTCCAAGGTCATCAAATCCAGCCTTTGTCTGAAAGCCACCATGGCAACTAAACTGTAGCGCTAAGTGACATGTCCAGTCATTTTTTGAACATTTCCGAGGACAGCAACTCCACCACCTCCCTGGGCAGTCTGTCCCTATGCCTGACCACCCTTGCAGTGAGAAAACTTCCTAATGTCCGGCCTGACCCCTGGCACAGCTAAAGGCTATGTCCTCTGGTGCTATCACTAGTTCCCTGGGAGAAGAGAACAACCTCCATTTTGCTATAACCTCATTTCAGGTAGTTGTAGAGAGTGTTTCTCCAGGCTGAGCAACCCCAGTATTGCATCAGGTGTGAAAAGGTCTAAGTTTAACATACGTGTCATGTCAAGGTAACTGTGGGCTTGCTGGGCAGCAGAGTTGCATTCATATCCTTTGGTGGTGCCAGAGAAGAGCAGCAGGGTAACCGTTCTGGATCTGCTCAGCTGTTTCTTGGTACCTCCTAGCAGCTGCTGTTCTGGTTTCCCGTCTAGTACCTCAGAGAGCATGAAACTGCTCATAATCTCTATTCCACAATTATTGTTAGTCAATTCATAGTGAAGGCCTGTTTTTGTGGGGCTCCTCAGTTATACTGTGGTTTTCTCACTAATGGTTCTCATTTGGGACTTACCTGAAGATGTCAGGAGGAGAAGCCCACTTAAAAGGAATTGGCAGAGAAAGAGCAGAACATCTCTCACCATGCTGTTATCATGGCTGCACAGTCCTTTATCTCTCTGCTTTCCTGTTAGCAGACCGTTGTCCTTGAGTTGGGTTGTGCTGGTGAAGGCTGATGAAGTAAGTTTGGACTTACTGAAGGTGTAGCATAGAAATAGTTTGATCCTTACCCTTCTCACAAAAAATGTGGGCTAGCCTTGGCTTCCCACTGAACCGTCTCGTTGGCTGCTGTGAGTTTGGGCCGCATTGCGAAAGCTGGGTTCAAAGCTCACCCTGATGTGTGCAGTTCACGTGTTACTTTGTACTGGATGATTTCCAGCAACACTGGAGTGGGGGGGAAGGAGCTCACACAGGGAGAGAGGGAAGAAAAATCATGTTCAGGGGTCACTGTGTAAAAACATTTGTCTCCCTGCTTTCTTGCACATGAGCAGACTCCTCAAACTGGCATGGAGAGACTGGTCAGCTTCTGGTAGCTCCCTGCATTGAAACTGGATCGTGAAGGTGGGAAGGGGAGTTGGTAATGGAATGGGGTGATAGTCTGCGTAGTTCTTGCTCAACAGATTTCCTGTTGACACAATGTAGAGCTCAGTGTTTAATGGCGTCCTGAATCAGGCAGCTGGTACGAATTTGGCATGCTTTAGGGATTAACCTTGGTAAAATTAGGACAAATTTGTTCTTAGCTGAATTTACCTGCTGTGTGTGAATAGGATGTTCCTTCTTCAACTCCAGATGGAGCAGAGATAGGTGAGGGGTTGGGTGCTTGAAGATTAATTTCATTATTTACCAGGCTGATCACACAAAAGTAGTAAGGAGACTTGATTTTTTCAGTATCTACTTAGAGTGAATCTCAGTGAGACATGTTCCCTTTTAGTGTCTTTGTGTCCTTGTCTGGAAAGGTCACAGTGGATGAAAAGTGCTGTCACAGCAGGGTCAGGAAGCAGTAGGGGACAGAACCTGCTGACCTGTAGGAGTAAAGGAAGATAACTCAGTTTTTGTTGAGCAGCACAAGAGAATTTGCTGAGGAGTCTTTACTGACATGCTTCTGACACTCTGATCTTGTCAGTGTGCAAGCCTCTGGTGCAGCAGTTGCCAGCAGTCTCTCACAATGTTGCACTTTGGTGCCTGCTATGATGCCTGCCTTCAGCTGTAAAGGTGCAACTTGGTCGGTCTGGGCTGCATCCCTCCTTTCTCTGTCCTCCCTGAGCCTGTTGATCTGCCAAGTTAGGTGTGTCGTGCATGCAGCCCACACGTGGTTGCCTTTGTGACAGTAACCAGCGGTGCAGAAGAGGAGGCTGTGTGCAGGTGGCCTGTTCCCCCTTCGGCAACAGGGCCACTTGGGCACTGCTGTCCACCCCAGTGTGGTGTGGCTGATATTTCTCTGAGCAAGCCAGGGTTTGAGCTCAGGGGCATTTTCTTGTTAGTTCTGTAGCAGTTGCAGGGCAGTGAGAGGCTAGCTGTCCCCACTGGTCACCTCAGGAAGCCTCCACAAGCCCAGCTGACCCTGCTTTCCCCAGACAGTGTAGCAGCAGATGTACCAGGGTGGCAGATGGCTGTAACCTGTGCTAGAACATGACCACTGATGCTGGAAGACAGAATGGACTTGTCCTGGTTTCATAGCCACTTTTCTGTCAAGTGGAGGAGAAGTCTTGCTATGCCATCCTGGTAGCCATTTTAAGAGTATCCTGAAAACAGAAGCAGACTAGTTGTCTATATGCTAGGTCTAAACACCTTTGATCTCTGGGAGCCAGAGCACTGTTTAATGCAGATGGAAGCAGGCTGTCAATGTCTGGAATGTGTGCTGCCACTACATCGTTTATTGTAATAAGAGACCAAAGGTATTGAGGCATCTTCCTGGCGCCTCTGTTAGTGTGGTCTCAGTGGAGTTTCTTACCCAGTAGTTGTACAGTGTGAGCATGACAATAACAGATGACAGAATATTGAGATGGAAGGCACCCACAAGGATAATCAAGCCCGGCTCCTAAGAGAATGGTCCGTATGGGGGTTATGTTGGCAGCCCTGGTGTTATTAGCACCATGCTGTAACCAGCTGAGATAATCTCAGAATCCAATGGGTAACAGTATCCAAAAATTATCTTGCAGAGATAATTGGCACTGTTACCAGGAATGCTGGGGAGACTGATGCTCAATTTTTATGCCTTTTAGAAGGGGTGCTCTTAGCTATTTGATGTCAGCTACGAAGGGTATCTGTGAAAAGCCGTGCTACATCGTTTCCTCTGCTGGATCAAATGGCCTTTGTTTTAATGCCGTTTTTACAGTGAGCTTCTTTTGAGGTACAGTAGTTATCTAGAAGTCTCTCATCTCAAAGTTTGCATGGTCTGCCTTATGTGGAGTGTTAAGAGTCCAATTTTAGCTGTTACTGATGGAACATTGAAAAACATGTTTGTGGGTGGGGATTCTGCCTCCCACTGGGTTGCAGGTCTTACACTCTGGCTTTTAAGGAGAATTATGCAGACCTCTTATTAGAAAAGACTGAGATTTTCAGGAAAGAAGTGGAAAAGATTTGTCTTCATTTGACCAAGAAAACACTGTTCTCCTGCTAGTAATAGATGAGAAACATATGAAGTAGAAGCATAAAAAGCTTTCAGGTTTTCCTTGTCTCATAGCTGACTGAAAATACATGTTTGGGCAGTCTTTCTGGAGTGGGAAAGTAGAGATATTGCTAGTGAAGGTAAAGTCTTGGAAACTTCAGTTAATGTCTCAGAAGCTTTAGGCTGGACAGTTGCTTTGTCCACATGCTTCTGTGGGATGTGACACATCTCAGTGAATTTTTCTGCACTTCAATTCTCTAAGAAATGTTGTGTATTTAATAGCAGGCCTTTTCTTCTTGTCTCGTCCTCTAAGTAACTGAGTTCTTTATTTACTTGATACTCACTGCCTTTCTGTAGATGACCTGCACCAGTGGGTGCTGCATACATTCAGAAAAAATGTAAATTAGAAGGAAACAGAAACTAGATATGAGCCTAATCTTACCAGTTCTGCTTTCTAGTATACTTCCAGTGTATTTCTGCAGTACTGAAAGAGTTGGCATAGCATGCATCAGCACATTTTCCATGCCTGATGTGTTAGGGTAGAAGCTTAATGGTCTACTGTGAGAGTGGGATATAAGTACCCTACTACTTCAAAATATGGGGTAAAAAATTAAGTTCATTGCCAGAAAGAATCATTGGGAGGTTTCTTTCAGTCAGGGCACAGAAAACTGTAAAAAGAAGCCAAAAATAGCCCTTAAGCATATCCATTTTAGTTGAATGACTGACACATATTGATGAGAAAAAAATTGTAATTCTTTGTAGATTATCCTCTGAAGCTGGAGGAACAAACTTCTTGATCTTGGAGTGTGTAGGCAAATCAAAGTGAGACAGTGCTTACAAAACTATTTTGGCGTACAAGTCCTAGAACTTCTGTTCTGACCTTTATTTTGAATATGATGTCTTAATTCTTTGCTTTTATTGTTTCCAGTTCCAGCTGCTGATCGAAGTTGCCTGGCCTCTGTTTATCTTCTTCATCCTGATCTCTGTAAGACTTTCATATCCGCCCTATGAGCAGCATGAATGTAAGTACCAAGCATGGCAGCTGCACCCAGAGTGCTTGTTGTTTCATGGTTAGAACGTAATAATGCAGTTGGCAAGATGCAAAGAGCAGTGGGTCCCTACTTCAGTCAGAAATGTGCAGGAGGGGTTTGTAACTCCTTTGCTTCCACCTCCAGAACTGCAGTTAAGTGATGATGTTGGTCCAGGACTGTATGTCGCTGCTCTTTTTCTTGCTGTTTCTCATTTTGTGTTTATGATACCTGAGAATTTGCTCTACAACTCTGACATATCTGTAAAACCTGCACAGAACCCCAATCTTATTTTTCTTTTTTGATCTGTATGTGACTTAGCATAAAAGAATGCAGTGTTCTGATCTCTAAGAAAGCAATCTTGTTTCCAGGTAGTCAAGTGCATTAATGTATCACATTAAAGATTCCATTCTTTCAAGTGATGACAGTGTCAGCTCTGCATTTAGTAGATTCAGCAGTCATACACTGCTGACAAAAAACCCAACTCTGCTTTTTTCTTTGCACCCTAAATGTGCGCATTTCTGCTTTTCTTTCAAAGGAAGCTTGTTCTTTATAAATTACTAGTTATAGACCTCTTTGGTTGCCATTTAGGGAGCATGACTTGTTTATTAGCAGCATGCTGTCGTTTTACTGTGTTTGGTGACAATTTCATACTGCAATTAACTGATTGTGGAAGAGCTCTGTTTATCTTTCCTTAGCCTGATTACTGCAAGGTAAACTTAAGGGTCAGCAAAACATGTTTCTGAAGGGCCCTCTGAAGTGTTTCTTTCTTAAAATGAGGAAAGAACTCCCTTTTACAGCACTTAACCTGTCTTTGCAGTGACGGGGAATCTTGTGCTGTTTGCTGGATGTTCAGGCTGGTATCTTTTAAAGCCTAAGGTGTTAGTGTTTGCAGTTTCCCATTACACTTTGGCCTCTGCTGATCCCATGTACTGCCTAACTCGCTTTTTTCAGCACTCGACAGCATAGTTGAAGCTTGTCTAAGTTAAATCTCCTACTTTACATGGAATTTGAACTGCCTCTTCTGTCCGAATGTTACAGTGGCATTAGGAGAGATACCTGTAATGTAGACATGAAGCTGAAGAGAAGCAATAAGCAGGCTACTCAGCTTTTATAAATAACTAGCAACCTCAGTGGTAGCTAATTTCAGGTATGGGAAGGCTGTATATAAACTGAAATGTAGCAAGAGCTGTGATTCTGTAGAACTTGGCTTGATCTTGCTAGTCAGTAGCCTTCTTGTAAAACATTTGCTCTGGTGTTACCATGGTGTTATAAGCATAGTTTTGAGGCTTTCACTTGAAATCCTTTTCCCTTCCCATTTAACACAAAATGTTAGTGCTTTACCCACCTTCTCACATTGTCCTCAGCAGCTTGAGAGCACAGGGCATCTGGTAACTTTTAATTCATGCCTATAGCTAATTCCTCTTTGTTTTTTGAAGAGTGTCTGGGAATAGGTTTCCAAATTGTGTTGTCTGGATTGGTTTCACTGAACAGTCACTTCTGCTGACAGATGTGGATGTGTTGTGAAGTGAAGCAGTTTTTGCTGAACTATGAGCAGAGATAGAAAGAAAGAAGGCTTTTGGGTTGATGATGAGCTCTTTGGCAACCCTGTGAATGCCTTAAGGGAAGTAGGATTTTTATCTGTAGTGGCAGTGTTGTATGCTGTTATGAAATTACTTGTAGGTAATGCCTGGTGATAGCAGTAACAGGCGTGTGCAAGTGTTTTGTAGCCTCCATCTAGCCTCAGTATTGTAATGAGAGTGTTTTCAACAAGCAAGTAAAATTTTCAGTTTTCTTTCCTTGTTTGAGAAGAACCAAGGATTGGACTGTTGTCAGGGTTTCTTGTTTCCAATGGCTTAGCTTAGTGTGAGGAAGTTATCTCTTAAAACGTGGAGGAGTTATTAACTTTGAAATGATTATGTGGCTTTCACCAGACCAGTGAGAGAAGACTTATTAGTGTGCTGTCTTGTCATGCAGAACTCCTCTCTTCTGTTCCTGTGACCCCTCAAGTTATTCAAAATGCACTTTTTTGGCAATGGGAGGGAGAGAATCTGACAAGACATGACTAATTGCTTCTGAAAAGCTAGATGTTTGTAGGAATGTAATTTAAACTTTATGGGCTGTTGCACTGTTTTCTGTGTATCTCATCTGATTTAAAACCAACAGATTCCCGCTTTACTCTTGGAGAAACTGGTGTTACATGCATCACTGTGTGTAAAAAGTTACCATAAACTCTTGTGTGCCATTCCTTGTTATACATTGCTTTAAACATTTTCTTGGAGTTACTAATAATACAGAATGAAAGGCATGGAGGACAGAGAAGGTGATTCTTTGGGAAATTGTATGAGAAGAATCTGAAAGTCTTTACATTTCTTTTCCTTCTCCCTCTCCTCCTTCTCCCCAAGTCCCTCAGCCAAGAACAAAAAAGCAAAATGAAACAAAAATCAGATAGGTCAGGTAAATAGCTCCTCTATTTTAAACAGAGAACTAGGAGCAAGAGTTCACTGGTTACTGGAAACAGTAAACCTTCATTTCTTTAACCTTTCTCCTGCATGGAGTCCTTGGCTTTCTCCAGGGAGGGCTGATAAGATTCCCATCTTGGTTCACCCACATAAATTTATCAGCCTTGCTGTAATTTAGGCTTTGATACAGCTTCTTTCTTGGGCTTTGGTACTTCCATTGGGGTTGTGGAGGTAGGGAGCCAGCGCCCTGAATGATTGTAGGCATGCTGGGAGGATGAGATGGGCACCAGAGGGGAGGGAGTGGGTGTCTGATCCTCAAAGTCTTGAGCTTTGAGAAACTGAGGAATGGGCATAACCTTCCTCCAGGATCCCTTCCCTAGTTGTGGGCGTGAGGAAGCAAGCTCGGTGCAAAAAGCAGGCTGACAGCTGATGTAAGGTCTGGGATTATACAAGGGAGGCCCTTCTTCCCCAGTCATTGTGGTTCACAAGTATATAAGTGGCATACTGGTGGAGATCTGCCATGAGTAGTTTGTTACTGCTTTCTTCATAAACAGGATGTAAACTCTGGCCTATGACTTCACTAGTTCTTTAGTGGAAAGGTTTAAACTCCAGTAGAAAGATTTGAAAGAGCAGTGTGGAGAGTCTAATACAAGCTCAGTTCCTCTTAGTGTTGGCCATTCTGTTCTTTCATAGGCACTTTGGGGCAATAACCAGCGCAGGGGTTAGCACTGCTCTTCAAATACAATGCTGTGTAGTAGAGGCTTGTACCATGTATTGGTCTCCTAACTCCTGTGTTTCTGTTCTAGGTCACTTTCCAAATAAAGCTATGCCTTCAGCAGGAACCTTGCCATGGATACAGGGGATCATCTGCAATGCCAACAACCCATGTTTCCGCTACCCAACTCCTGGGGAATCCCCTGGTATTGTTGGGAATTTCAATGCCTCGATGTGAGTCTGTCTGCTTTTGCCTGATCTGTGTTTGTGGGGAAACATGGGGGAATGGCGTATTTGGAAGTCACCTGCCAGTTGTGAAATCTTACGCTATGCGAGGGTTTTGCAGTTTCTACCACCTCTGAAGTACCAGATTTGTCAGTTACCAGATTTGTCAGTTACCAAGTTCATAGGGACTAGCAGACAGCTGGTAGGTGTGCAGAATTCCCAAGTCCAAGCACCTGAAGCTCTTGGTGAATGAAAAGCCTTGCATGGGTAAGGACTGAGTCCATTGTCTTACCTGGGCTCAGAATTTGACCCATAAAAAGCAAGGCTCTCTTTTTTCAGTGCATCTTTTTCCCTGATTAATGAACCTCTGAACAGCACAGAGTGAGAGGCAGTTGAACAGGTTTAGGGAATACTCCCTGATGCTTATTACTTGTTACTGGCTAATGATGCAGGAAGCACAGTTTATGGCCAGCTTTCCTATACCTTCCCTTACTTGCTACATTAATGGTGTCAGGAAAGATAGGATTAATGCAGAGCATAATGCATCTGCAACCTGGAGAAACATTTGAAAGGGGCAAGATATTCTTAAATTATTGTACTTCTAAAAAGCAGCAGTTTATAGGCAGCAGGAAATTCTCCCCATCCCAGTCCTAAAAATGCTTTAAATGCATGATGTTAGCAGTGTAGCTCAGACTGAACTTGTGCTAGCAGACATCTTTTACTAGGCTCCTTGGATTGTCACATTGAGAAGTTTTTTGTGTTGAAGTGACATAACTAAAGGGGATTAAAGTTTGGAATTGGTATATAAAACTGTATCTGTGAATGCTGGCTCATGGAGCCGATGACTGCTTGTTGTTCTTGTTTTCCCGCAGTGTTTCCCGCCTGTTCTCGGATGCCAGGAGGTTACTGTTGTACAGCCAACAGGACACGAGTATAAAGGATGTCCAGAAGGTCCTCAGAGCACTACGCAAGTTGGGAAATTCCTCTGGCTTAGGTAACAGCCCTGATAGAGTCAATATCTGGTATTTCTTGCCTGGTTAATTCCCAAATTTCAGGAATGTGCCATAATGTGAATGTGCATGATTAAACTTAGAGTTTACCAAACTTTTTCCAATTCTGCAGAAGTACCTTAAGCCTTTCCTGTGTCAGAGCTTTGTGTGATCTTCAATTTATGTGGTGAAAGAAGAAAAGGCTTGGTGTATAATGCCAAGAACAGCAGCTGTTTTGGATGTGAAACTATAATCCTGGGCGCACTGAAGTTATTTAAAGTGCTTGTTTTCTCAGAGGAGTCGAAGTAGTGTGTCTTTTCGGAAAGCACTAGTTATTTTGATATTTTGTGAAGCAGTGAACACAATGTAGCTTCAATTTGGTGTTCTACCCCTGAGCTCCAAAGGGAAATGTGCTAGAAGAACACAGATGGGGAAAAACTGATGTTGGCCTCCAATTTACAAACTCAAAGCTGGTTATTATCTGACAATGAAACATCGATTTTTCCTTCTTGTGTTTGGTTTTGGAGGGGGTTTTTTTGTGACTGACTGATACTGATATTGTCTGGCAGGATACAAAACAAAACGGTGGGGGGGCTTTCACATTCCTATTTCCTATAAAAAATTAGAATCCTCCCATTTTTAGCATGTGTGAGAAGATGGTGTGCCTTCCTGTCCTGTGCAGATGAATGACTGGTGTGAGATCACATGGGAAGCTTGCAGCCGAGCTGGGACGTGAAAGATCTCTGTCCAGTCTCAGGAAATGTGGTGGATCTCTTGCATTGCCAGGTCTCTCTGATGTGGCACCTTGTAAAAGTTTTTTGGCATATTCTTCCCTGAAAGATGATCTAACTTAGCTGCTGTGTTAGTGTGGCATGTGACATAGAAAGTGACAGTTTAGAAAGCAGGGAAATAGAAAAGGGAGCACAGCCATTGAGGGTCTTCACCTACAGCCTTTATGCAGCATGTAGAGCTCTTTGGACATGGGTGGTATTCTATTCTAGTGTTTTGTGAAAATTGTCCTTGGTTTCATAGCAATAGTTCTTAGCTCTCATTTGAGGATGGCTCAGGCAGACTGCAAGAAGAAAAATACATGACCTAGTAAGATGTGAGTAATGTTACATAGTCTGACGTCTGAGCACACATAAAGCAGAGATGGTGCTTTTACTTTCCTTTCTGCATTGCTCAGTACATTGCAGGTCACCTTGGAATAATCTGTACTGTTAGTGACAGGTTGGCAGGTATGTGCTGAATGTTTGTACAGACATGGACTGTGCAAGGTATTTGTCTTGGATATTTAACCCCCCTCTCTCCCCTTCAGGGTTGTGCAGAATTCTGATGTGATCAGGTCTGCCTATAATACTGTGGTCTACTGACTCTGACCATTAGTTGATAGTTGTGTATAAAGGACGCTCCTCCTTGCTGAGGAGCTCAGTGTCCATACTGCCAGGCCTCCTCTCTTTACGTAGAGAACTGGTGAGTGCCATCCTCATGCTCTTGCCTAAATCTGCAGCAGCTTCAGAGGGAAGAGGCTGCAGAGTGAGCCCTTCTGCAGAGATGGACACATAATGTACATAGCTAAAATGAGTTAAGATGACTATTTCCCAAGAAGAAGTTTAATATTGCTTTCATGGATATCTTCAATTGTTTATTGATTTGCTGGGAACAAGCGCTCTCCATCAGAATGACAGATATAATTGTTACTGGTTTTACAGTTCTAATAATAGTATTTTTCTCTTTAGTAGTATTACTTTTATGCTTGTATTGGCAAGTTTACTTTTCCAAAGAGTAGGTCCTGGTCCTGATGTGGTGTTTTGTATTGAGACATGCAGTGAATGTCAGACATCGACATTTACAGGAACACTATCAAAGACATAAGTTGAAGCTCTTGCTGCTGCGAAGGTCTGAGGGGGAGGAGTGATTCCAAAAAGGGTTTTGCATGTGGAGTACTATACAAGTTGAAAGTCAGAAGTCTCATATTTCTCTCTACTGTAAAGACTACTGGACTGACTGCAAAAGCAAGCCTCAGACTCAGTCATCACAGATTATATTTCTATAATATTTCAAATGTGCAATCAAAAAAATCAAGCCTCTGTCATGAGAATGACAGAATGTTCATTGTTGATAACGCTTTTGGAAAACAAAGCTTGTCTTAAGCTCATTTACAGAGCCATCCAGCTTGGTGGACCCTGCTGCCCACTCCTTGGCTGTGTGATTCATTCTCTGACAGTATTCATGAAGCAGCATCCTCTAATCTTAGAATCACCCATGTATTTATACTTAGCAGTGCTTAGATTCCTATGCAAGGAAGGTCAACTCTCAGTTGTTGTTGATGAGGAGGTGGGAGAGAGGCAAATACTTTTCACTCTGGGGCATTTCTTCCACTGAATCTGGGAACCTGAGGAGACAGTAGGAGTGGATGTCAGATATAAGTGCACTACCCAGCCTGAAAGCACAGTCTTTATACATGTGTTTCCCCAGTAGCAGGAGGGCTAATTATCAATAAGCTAATAATTGAAAATGTTGTAATATCCTGTATGTTTTAGCTCTGGCCTGGGCCTGAAGCCATGTGAATTGGTGGTGCAGACAGGTGCAACTTTGGAGTGGACTGTATGGTCCTTGGTGTGTGGCATGACTCTGTTGGAGTGTCTGCAGCTCCCTTCTCCCCTCACACACTCTTCCCACTACTGCCTGCTACAGGCTTCCAGGAGTTGATCTCTCACTGCTAGGATGCAAATTGGAGCTAATGCTAGTCATGCAGACCATTCGTGTCTGCATCTAGCTACTGATGTCTCAGTCTGTTCAGAGAGCATGTGCCAAAGTCCTTTCACTTGAACCTTCTTTAAAACCACCCTCACAAACTAATGTTCAAGGTGTGACTCTTAGTCATCTGATCTGAAGTTAGGCATGAGCTGAACCTTGGGGACGAGAGACCTACTTAAGATAGCAGATTGCTCACAGGTTGCAGTTGCTTGCACAGTTGCTTGAAGTGTGTTTGGTAAAGATAAGGTAGAACATGAAGGTTTTGTTCAGGCCATAGTATTCACTCATTCCAACAGGTTTTGTATCTTTGGCACTCAATAAGGAGGAGATAATTCCTCATAACAGGGCTGTTTGTGTAGGAGTTTGAGGATTAATAGCAGAGAAGAGTTCTCTGTTGGAGAGGAAGGTGTTATTAGTAGGGAACAGTCCAGTGTTGCTTTATGTAGCACCTTTTTTTGTCCAGGGTGGCAGGATAAAGTGGTGGTGTGGCTAAGTGGAGTTCAGCACATGCAGCTGTCATGCTCTGTGGGCGCTGCTGCTGTGTAGGTGCTTCCAGCAAGTCCCAAGCAGTGAAATCTACGTGCAGGCACACACATACCATAACATGATCAATTTTGCAGGTAGGTGCCAGGTGCCCTCTCTGATCCACTTGTTACATCTCTGTCCAGCAATGTCACCAAGGTCTTTAGCACTCATGATAAGGCAGAGTGCAAATCAGTACAGAGAGTCAAAGACCTTGGTGACGGAACTTTCAAGACTGTGACAAGGCTGCTGGGATTGCCAGCTGCAGTAGGTTTGGATTGCTGCTTGCAGTCACTGAATTTGCACCTGGCCTCAGTGCCATTTTATCAGGTTAACTGTCTGCAAGAAATAAGCTTTTCTTCTGTTTTGAAAGATGGAGATACAGCTTGCTATTGACTCTGAGGCACACTTTCTTTATTTCTTCTGTCTACAAGACTCCAAAATACTTTGTTCTGCAGTGCCACAGGGTAATAAATTAACAGGTATAATTAAAGCCATCTTCTCTGGTTATGCTAAAAGTTGCAGATATAAGCCGGCCTGGCTAGTATTTACTGCATTGCTCTTAGTTTTCAGTGATCCCAAAGGGCATGTTTCTATTTTTCTTGAAGCCAGCCCAACTAAACAAAAATGAAGCAATGAAATAGGCAGAGGGAAACAAACATCACCTAAGAAATTGCATCAGATCTTGGACTATTATTCCACATGTGCCCTGTTAGTATTGTTTGTGGTAAGAGAGAAATGTCAGCTGGGTGGCATTCTTTGCTGATATTGCAGTGCTCTGCTGCACAGAGATGTTGAGACTAAAGGAGTTTGCAGCCTGTCTGGTCAGTGCTATTAATGCTTCTTTTATTTAACAGGTAAAGGATGGTAGAGGGCTTGGGCTAAAGAGCAGTCTTTGGAGAGGTTTTCTGATGCATGTGTTTTTACTGCATGATTACAGGGTGCTCAGAGAAACAGGATATCATACATTATCTGCTAGGTGACATTAAGGTGATGGTTAGCTCCCTCCTCAGTGTCTTGTCCCAAACAAAATTGAACCCACACCCTCAAGCTAAACATTCAGATTGATTCTTATACTTGCTTACGCCTGCCTAATTAAACTGGTTTCCTCCCTGACTTCCTTTGGGAAGAATCCTAGCAAAAACCAGCCAGGCTAGAATGAAGCCTGGCAAACCATATGTCCTGGTGGCCTTCACACCCAGAAACACCTGCTAATACCAGCTGTGGCAGGGTGACATTCCTGTTGCTGCACATAAATACACACTTGGGTTCTCTGATAGTGTGCTCCACAGTGGCATTCATGTCCTTGCCTTTCTTTTAAGCCAGGGGAAAAATGTTGCCAAAATGCTGCCCTGTGGTATCAGTAGAAAGGTCTTGATTTATTGGGGTAGGTAGGAAGGCTACTTTACTGTTGTGTTTTCAGTATCACTTACCTTGCACTAGCCCTCAGCAGAAGTCCCTAGGGCATTCCTGGCTGCTGCTGCCTCCTAGCCCAAAACATCTATCCAGGAAGGGGAGTCTGGGACTGTGTGGGAATCACTGTGATTTCTGCTATGGTCAGATGCAGCCTGTCACAATGGGCAAGTGGAAGAAGTGGCCAATGCTGGGTACTTGAGTTGCACACAGATTGTGGTGTGCCATGTTGATGGGGTAGGAGATTCAGGTACATATGGCAGTTTTTCTGCATTTGCCTAATTAATTTTTTTTTGAAATCTCTGTGCTGCTGAACATGCACAGACATGTATGTCCTTAGAGTTTATTTTTTTTAAGTAAATGGAAATTGTTTAGGCAACTGCAGATCTTCTGGAAAAACATTTAGAAAACCTTCTTGGAATGGAGCTTTAAGTTCCTTACTACAACTTGTGGACAAAGTCTCTATGTGAATCCAATGGGTCTGTTATTTTTTCTGTCCTCAGCTGAAACTGGAAGGCTGACAGTCAAGAGACAGGCAAAGGTAGAAAAGACTTCTTATGGCAGCATTGGTCCTAGGTTTTTTATTGGGCAGTTTGGCACATAGCTTTAATTAGTTAAGTGGCATGGTATTTGCATAATTCAAAAAATAGCATCCTGTACTATAATATAACTAGATAAAGAACTATCACCTTCAACAGAGCCTGCTTCTGCTTTCCTTACTATTTGGAATCAAAGGATGTGACTAAACTAATAAAATTATCTTGATAGAGGTCAAGGTACAAAGGTCTGCTGTACTTTAAAATCTGTTTCCAGGAGAGTCATTCTTGTTTTCCATGAGACTGTTCATGAACAGTTGTTATTATGTGACTTTGCTTAGAGGTTGAGATGAGTAAACACATATAGCATAATGTGTATTGCAGTAGTCTGATCCTGTAGAACTGGGCTTTAGTGGCTTCTTTTGGTCTAAACTTCCTTTGTACAGAGGCAGTTTTGAAGGCAGACGTTTAGAATTACACCAGCTTGGATTTTAGGTAGATATGCATGGATGCAGTAGAGCAAGACTGAAATCTTTTTGAATGGGGAATTGAAAAAGCATATGTAGTTACATTAAATCTGGCCTTGCTGTAGTGTCTGAATTATTCTAGGTGACAGGAGCTTGAGAACAACATTTCTGAGAATCCCATTGCAGAAGACTGTATGAAACCTGTTAAGGAAAACTGCAAGCTTGTCAGCATGAGGCTGCACTGGCGTTATGGTTACTTTGGAACCAGCTAGCTTGATGGTGCCATTTCATGGTCTGACCTGCATGCTGGGGAGTCAACAGCACCCGTAACTACAATTAGCAGAGCTATTCCAGTAGATGCCAAATTGCAATTTCTTAATTATCTTTCTTAACTTGTCTAGATAAAAACACAACGAAAAAACAAGAATTGCATACTGTACTCATCAGTAATTAGTATGTGCTGCAGGGGTAGGAAGATCTTTAGAAGTTCTGAGTGTTTTCTTTAGTCTTTAGCCTTGTCTGTCAACACTGACTTTTATTTTAAACCAGCAAATAAAGTGGAGGGTGTTAAGTGAACAGTTAAATCTCTCATATTTTGCTCTTATCTCCTTCTTTGTATGTAGCCTTGTCAGTACAGCTTTTAAATGTCAGGACTGTGTTGCCAAAACTTTGGCTGTTTAAGCTTCAATTTGCATTTATTTTCTGTTTTCCACTCTGGCAAATTCTACATTTGTTTTCATTGACTTCTAATCTCAGAATCTTAAAAACTTGCCTGATTTGTGGAAGATTGCATTGGGTTTATTTAAGCTACAGTCTGAGGTTGGTTGAGACAGCTGGATAGAGACTTTCCACATTGAGCTTAGTGTTAGTAGTCCCCTAGGAAATCTGTAACACTGTTATCTGATGAAAAGTTCAGCTTTCTCAGGGGATTTCCGTGGGCCTGAGCTCTCATGAGAGTGGAGATTATGAAATCGCCCCATTTGGACAAAGCTCTGTACACTTCTGTGTTTGATTGGTACTGAGGCCAGAGTGCCTAATTTGGGTCTGACCTCCCATATCTCTCAAGTTAATATTCAGCTTTGGAGCCATCTGTAGTAATAATACATTTTATCTTCAGCATGCGTTACAAACACTTATTACCTAATTTTTACAGCATTCCTGTGAGCTAAATAAATAAACAGCTGTCCTCATTCTCAAACACAGTAGGATGTGGCAGTTTTCAATGCAGTCAGGATGCAATAAAAGTTGATGGCTTTTAAAAAATGTTGATGGTGAATCACGTTCTTTTTTACACAAGCAAGAGGACAGCATTACTTGCCCAATTCTCTTGAAAATCCATGACAGTTCAGTTTCTGGGCAGTCTTTCATATTCATATTCTATTTGAATATTTTGTGGTCATAAGATAAGTAATACCAGAATCCTGAATAAAATGAAGCAAAATATTCTGCCACCTCTTGCTGAATTTCTTCATTAAAATGTGACATTGTCCACTTCCAACCCTAGAGTTGTTTTTTTTTTTTTTTTTTTGTTGCTGTTGCTGTGTTTTATTGAGCAGTAGTTGTGAATTGTCTGAAATAAGTTTTTTAATTCACTTTATGGGTTTTATGCTTATACTTTAATATGTTTAGTTTTCAAAATTCTGGAAAAAATCCATTGATTTAAATGCAACAGCTGCAGAATTGAAAAAAATAGGCATATCCTTATGTATTTACTAAGTGTCAATAATTAACAAAGTTTGTTAAAACTGCATATTGCTTAGGCCTGTGTATCAGGAATTCTCAGCTGATAAAAAATTAGTGTAGCCCTGAAAATTTAGTGGAATGTAGCTCATCTATTAGGTGAAGATCTTTCCCTAGCTCTTTTTTTTATGCTGACCTGGCAGCACGCTGTGTGCTGTATGTGGGAGAGATTCATGCTGTTCTGTGACACACATCCTCTGTAAACAGCCAGAATTTCCTTCCCTTTCTAATTTAGCTTTAGTTTTTGGAATGGTGCAATAAAAGACCCTTTAAAAGGATTTAAAATAGGACCCTTTCCTGTGAGTTTTGGTGTTTTGTGGTGATTTTTTTCCCCTCTTCCTGAACCTTTCTGCTCTTCTAAACGTATCTTTAGAGGTACATGCTACCTGAGGTAGTATATTTACATGTAATTTTCTTGACATTGTCAGAAGGTTTATGTACCTACAGACAGTCAGGACTTAAGCATAAACTATTATATCTTTGGAGGTCTTACTCTGTCTATTCTAACAGGTACAGCTGAAACACAACTGGTGCATATCTGAGGCTGACTGAGCATAGATGTGTGCCAGAAGATTTGCTGATGGAGCAAAGACAGCTTACTGCAAAGATAGCAATATCTGAAGTCTGAGTGCCTGTTCTGAATTGTGCCAACCACCTCCTTAGGAAAGCAGCACTGCTGCCTACCCAACAAAAAGCTACTTCAGAACAGCAGGGAAAAAAATAGTTACATTGACATTTGAGATGTGATGTGGAGATGGAAGTCCATTGTCCCAACAGTAGTCTTCATCTACCTGGTCTTTTTCCTTCTTTTTCATGTTCTCTCTGCTGCTGTCTTAAATTGCAAGGAATTTTACCAGTATATCCAGAGAAATAATGCCTAAGACCTCTCCAGCAGTACATACTCTGTTTTCTTCAAGTACTTGCAGTTCTTTGTGACTCTGGTACGCAGAATCAGGTTCTTAAAGTACAAGGAGGCACTTCTCTTTTCTGTGTGAAGTAATTCAGTCCTCTATGTAAAACAGAGTGGCAGCAAATGCTCCAGGGTGTATTTTCAGCCAGCAAGTTATGTCAGTACTGAAGGGAAGGACTGGTTAGTATATTGACAGTCCAGTAGAAAACCAGCTAGTAGGATGAGCTCCTGACATTACCAAGATGGGGTCTGTTGGGACCATCCTGATGTAGTGTAGTATAGTGTCTCACTTAGAATATGAGATACATGATTTCCAGCCACAACTTTATGTGAACTTGGGCAGTCATTATCTACTAAGCATTTGTTTTTCAGTCTTTCCCAAAGATTAAGAAAGTTCTTCAATTATTTTGAAGTGCTATTCCTCAACAGTCTTGATTTACAGTAGTGAAGGGCTTGAATGGTTGCGAAGGTTGCCCTAAACTAGGTGCAGAAAACCTAGTCTTTTCTTTAGTGCTGAAGTTTGAGGGTTTTATTCCCTTCTATTGGACTTGAGACTCAAAAGCAAACCCAAACAGGTATCCGTAAGGGTAACTTAGCAGTGACCAATGAAATTGAAGTGTAGGGAGGAATCATGGGAGGTTGAAATAATTTAGATGTAGATATGTTTTCAGTGGAAGTAGATGGTATTCCTGGTTAAACTAAGTGCAGTATAATGATTGGCTTATTGTTGGTAATCTTCAGCATTTTTTGATTGGTTTTACTCTTTATTCTGAAGGTAGCTTATGTTGCAGTGTGCTAGATAAGGAGACTTGGCACTAAATTCAGAAGTGTCAGGTCTTCCTGAATGTAGAAAAAGTAAGAACTACTATGATCTGCTGACTGCAGACTTGGTATCTTAGCAAGATACTTTAGAATAAGTCAAGTGCCAGTCAGGTTCCCTGAATTTGTGACAAGTAAGAGGAACAGATATCTGGCAGGATGAGCTTTCACACCCAAGGGAGGGGTAGTTTTTTCTCTTCTCATCAGCCTTTCTGTGTAAGGAGGAACAAATACAAGTGCAGGACAGTCAGGGTGCTTTGATCTTGGAAAGTTCTGCCTGCTGTTTTGCTTAAGGTTCATCATTACCCATGCCAGTTTCATGGGAGTTCTTCAAACTGGATAAGGTGGTGCTGTGATAATTTTTCAAGTAGGAAGATACTGCTGGAATCATTCTGCCTGCTTGTTTTGGGGGTTCTGAACGATTCTCATGTAAGTGTCTTCTGGTTGCATTTGAACCAGCAGTCTCACAGATGTATGCTTACATAGCCAGCTTATGAAAACACTTCTGCTGTTTGTAATAGTCATTTGATTAAAATTTCCAGCCCTGCTTTTATCCTGTGATTGGAATTTCTACTAAATTTCCTGTCACTTGAGCAAGTACAAGGAAATCTGGACAGAGTCCTTCTTGGTCACAGCTTACTCTTTCAACTTTTGTTTAGTTCCATGCATTTTTAATAGCACAGTGCCATTCCTTGTTTGCCAATACAATCGTGGTATGTGATTGGATGTGACCATGGCATTTGATTTTCAGTCTCTCTATTGTTTGGGTTTTTTAATACCTTTGGGTTTTTTAATATCTTTTACCTTGTGAATTGATGTTTTGAAACATCTAAAACCTGCATATTATCCGGGGCATAATATTCCTAGTGCAGTGAAAATCCACTCTTAACAGCAAAGTGTTACTTTCTGCTGTGGAAGAAGCCATCTTGCCCTGAGCTGACTTTGACCTTTGGAGGGCCTTCTCCATAGTTTATACCATCCCTGAATGTATTCAGCTTACTACTCCTGAAAGTAATTTTGTTGTAATAATGAAGTATTCTATATTGTCACATCTGTGGTCTGTCATCTGTGACTGACAAGCCAGTTCAGAGCCCAAGAAATTTGCAGTTTGTCCTTATTTTGTGCACATTAGCAGGAGAATTCTCGATTAGTTATAATGCCATGCAGTTTGGAGCTCTGCTCAGAATTTGCTTCTTAAAGCAATACAATGACTATTCTTAGGGTGTTTCCTTTAAGCCTGCTTAATTTTTTTTGCACTGTTAGAAGTCTTCATAATTTCTTTCTCCTTTTTTCATTGGCAAGCTCTATTTCACGGTTGTCTGTGCAGATAACAGAATTTGCCTTGCAGCAGGGAAAGTCACAAGAATATCTGTTCTGAGGCATAATGTGGGGCTTAGGGAGGTGGTTGGGTGTGCCCCTCCTTAGCAGGAGCTCTGCAGGCTGTGTTTGCTGGCAGGCTGAGGCTTTTGCCTCTGTGCCCTGTGTCTTGGCTTTCTTGGCAGAATCCTTCTCTTGTCTTGCACAAAACAGCTGCACAGAGGGATGTATTAGCCTTGTGTTTGCTGCTGGCTTCCCACGCAGGGCAGAGGTGGGATCTCAGCTTAATGGGCAATGCATGCCTGGAGTCAGTGTACCCCCAGTGAAGGTTAGCTGAGGACTGGTTTGTGTATGTGCTTTAGTACATGCTGAGAGCTGTGCTTTCTGCCAAAGTAATTGTGCTGGACTATATTTAAAGCTCTTCTAAGCAAAAATAATGACTTAGAGAGGATTGGAGGTGGTCCCAATGTCACAGTCCCAAGTTGAGAGGGAAGACCTAGGCTGTTGCACAGCATTTCCCTTTCTCTCAGGAGAGATGCTAGCTGCTGGAGATGGATGGCAGGCTTCCTCCTCTTTACTCACGTCACCATTTGGCATGGAAGATATACGAAAATGATGGGCCCTGCTAATGGGGTGTTCACTTTGGTATTATCTAGTGTCTGCAGAGGCAGATGTGTGATGGCTTTAGAGCAGAGAGCTGTAGCCTGCTGTAAAAACAGGTCAGGCCATGGCTGCAGAAGGAGCAGCACTTT
Source organism: Sturnus vulgaris (assembly GCF_052056855.1). Lineage (NCBI taxonomy): Eukaryota > Metazoa > Chordata > Aves > Passeriformes > Sturnidae > Sturnus > Sturnus vulgaris. The sequence goes on along the minus strand of NC_142283.1, from coordinate 37,759,855 downwards.
GAATGTGAGCAAATTAGGCTTGTATTTTCACACTAGTCAATCCTGCACAACAGGCCTGCTGAGCTGCTTGATTTCTTGTAAGCAAATCAGGGTTTGGCTGTCCAACCTTTTCAGAGGGCAGTTTAGCTTTTGCCAGCATTAATAGGTACATACACGGCAGCTCTGAGAGCTATTCTCACCTCACAGCGGGAAAGCTGCCCTAGAGGAAAAGAATAATTAAAACATAGTAACTGCTAAAAAAAACAAGACCAAAAACCTTAAAAAATACTTTATCCTGCTTTTCAAATGTGTTGTCGAAGGCTAGGAGTATAATCAAGGCAGGTGAAAACCTTGCCCAGCACTTTGGGCAAGTTTGCTTTTCACAATGTCAGTCAGGGTCATTGCTAGGGTACAGTAGCATGGTTCACCATTAGGAGGTTGCTGTTTCCTCTGGATGGTTGTCAGTTTACTCTGGATGGTCGTAAAATTCCAAGTCATTCAGTCTTTGGTTCTCTGAAGTTATTTGAGAGCCCATTTTTATTTTTATGGGAAGTAGCTTCAGACATCTTTTGTCATTAAAGCACAGTGATAGGTAATGAGTGTGAAAATCAATCTGTGTGTTCAAGTGCACCTGTCACCTATTCAAGAGGAATACTTCCCAGATAATGAAAAATTAATACAAACTTCCAGTGTACAAGGTAACTCTATGTAAGCGTTTGATTTTTCTGCCTTGGTCATCTCACTATGTGAGGATTTCCTGAAAGATAGGTTTCTAGCCAGAATCTTTGTAGTGGTCATGTGTGCTGCTAGTAAATGCAGTCAGCTGCTGGAGCTGGAGCTTCTGCTCCTGGTCTCAGCTTCAGCATCTCCATGGGCTTATGTTGTCCAAATCTCCTGTTGCTGGAAGTATGATCGTGAAGAAGTAGTGCCCTGTGTGAAGCAGGCCTGTGTGACCAGAGTGCCTTCTGATCTTGTTCTCCAGTCACACCTGGACACACAGTTTTGCACAGACTTGACAGCCAGCTGTGCAATCAGGCTGGGCCTTCCCTTCCTGTAGAAGTGCAGTTTTACCTGAATGGGGAGCTGTGAATCTGACGTCTTCGAAGAGGGACAAGAAAATATCTTGTTTGCTTGCTTGACATTCTTCGTTGCTTTGCTCCTTGTGTTAATTGGTGGAGACAGGTGTTGAGCTGGGAACTTTTTTTTTGTCTCCTTTGGGCACTTGTGGAACCTTGCTGATTCTGAAGAATGAAGCTAAAGTTTCTCATGCCTCATCCTGTCTCACTGTTTCATCTTGCTTTGATGCTTTAGTTGCTGTTGCAAAAATGATTGAGTTGCCCTATGAGCAGTCTCTGTGAGAAGAAATAAGGGTCAGAACTTAATTCCAGCTTGTGTTGTGTTGATATTTGGCTATGATGAATACAGGCTTAGCCAAAGGCTAGCAAGTTTCCCCAACTGCAATGAATGTAAAGAAAGTAATGTAATTGTTTTCACTCTTGCGTGTTTAATCAGTAGAGAGAACTCTCATGATGACAAAAGGCTATGTCTGTAGATCAGACACATTGCCCTGGTTTCCTCTTAGCTGCTGAATTAATTTAAGGCATGAAGTTCCCCCTGCCCTTCACTTCATTTGTTTTTATAGGGACTTAAGGTATATGAAGCTGGGAAGTGGATTGGACTGTCACAGTGTTTTCATTGAGCTTGTTAGCTTTAAAATGGCTGAAATCTGGTATATTGTAGATTATGGGCACTAACACTTTGGGCAGAAACCCCACAAGTTAATGTGAGACCTGGTGAGCTTTGTACTCTACAGTGGATTGAGATAAGGTTGAATACCATTTGCATGCCTTTTATTTTTAGAATGCAGTGTATCAGGATATGAAAACATAGCCACAATTTCCGTGGGGTTCTGTTTTTTCCTATGCTGTTTAATTTTAAAAGACACTGCCTCGTTAAGTTTCTGGAGGAAAGTAGGAGATGTCTGTGCTTCTCAGTGAAGGAAGAAAGAGTGGGAGAGAAGTTCAAGAGTCTTGTTCTGTAACCTGCCCCTAGAAGCGTTTCTTCTTTTCACTTATCTGTGGATCTTTGCAGTACTGTTAGAAATTGTCACTACTTACTATGGGACATGTTATGATCATACTTGTAGTAAAATCAGCAGATTAATACTGATTCCCACCCATGGCTTCTCTTGCACTTTGACCCACCTTTTTGAGCTTATGAAAGTAACTGGGGATGTGTTTCTGTAATGAGGAAACTAAAAACCTGTGGTTTTTGGACCACAGATACTTCCTTCACTGCACAATAAATGTTCAGTTCTGATCTGCATGGAACAGACCCCCATATAGCACTGATTTGCTGGTTTTTTGTAATGCATATTTTTATTTTGATGTTCATATAAATCAGTAATATAGCAAGCTTGGAGGTTGTTTTTCTTCACTAATTCACGTGATTATCTTGAGCTCTTTTAATACATTTTGGGCTTGGGGTTTGTTTTGGTTTTTTTTGTCACAAAGATTTCATTCTTAAGCAAGGATTGACTGGCCTACCACTGTGCCGAGGCATGAAGGTTCCAGAAAAGGTTAGGTTGTCAGTAAAACTTAAATCTTAGGATGTAATACAGTGTTACAGTAGGAGATGCTCTGCAATAGGAAAATCCAAGAGTTTCTGGTTTTGATGCCCAGAATGCAGCCCCCAAAGTTTGTTTGAAGGACAGCTGTGCCTTTTGTGAAAACAATATCCATGAAATGCTGCCATGTGTGATTGTCTAATCCTGACTGGTGACTTCAAAGAGGAAGGGGTATTTTGTGGTTAAGGCGCAAGAACTCCAGGTCTGGGAGTTCTCACTTGTGCTGGAAGCTTCCTTATTGTGACCATATGAAGGATCTTTCTCTCTGTCCCACATAGATATGGACATCTCTTCTGCTTGTTTCATGTGCATGGGGATGGTCTAATTGGAAGCCTTCTGTAGCTAATTACAACTGGAGGCATTTTAGCCCTGCCAGACCTGTTGGTTTTGGAGGTTATTTTTATGGTTTATAAGCAGCAGCCTCTGTTCTCTGCTATTGCTCCCTTGATGTCAGGACGGAAAATGCAAAAGTAGCCTGCCAATGGGGAAAAGCTGTCTCAGATTTATTTCTGCTGACTGTCCCACCACGGAATCAGCAAGATGGTTCACATCAGGTTTGACAGTCTTTGAGTGTGTTTGCTCAGTCTGACCTCAGGTTTATCTCTCCATTTGTGCCTAGGACTTGGCTCGCTTGCTGGGACGTATGTTTTCAGCTAGGGGTGAGGAGCCTGCAGGGCTGCAGCTCCCTCAGTTTTCTGTTGAAGATGAAGAGCAGGAACAAGGCGAGGCTGCATGTCCATGTCAAAGTACTTGGAGAGACTGGTCTCCAGTGTGCTGCCTGTGCCCAGCAGCTTGCAGAGGCTGGCTGTAGTGATGCTCTCGGCCACTCTCAAGCAAGAGGGGAGACACGCAAGTTATATCATGTTTGAGCTGACATTTTGTCTCGTATATTTGAGTAACTTGATAGTGTGTCTAAAATTTTATGGCTGGAAAATATTGCAGTAGTAGCCCTGTGGTGGTAAAATGTGTTCTTCGACTCCAAATGTGTGCATTATTAAGTAACCTTGGTAATAACCTTCAGAGGACTTGCTTGTTTCTTTTGCTTTCTATTTCTGGAGACATTTTTCTAAGTAATGCTCTTTTGTTTTCTTAGGCCCTAATGGGCAAACAGTCATCTTGGATGAGAATGGCTTTTTTCGAGAGGAGACCTCTGTTAACTCTTAACTTTTTAAGGTATCCAGATAAAGAATTTAGATGCATTGCAGTGTTTAGTGCTTCCTGTGGTTTCATGTGCAAGCTGTTATGCATGCCTCCATGATTGAGAGGGATTGCCTAAGACACTGACCCACAAGTCCTGGAAGTAGGACCAGATGGGGTGGTGGAGAAAATGCATGGTGCAAAAGGCTGACTTTGTGCTTAGAGCACAGCAGCCAGGACCATGGTGTTGGAATTCAGTCCCTTAGTCTTGCAGAGCTTTCACATGTAGTCTTGGGTAGTGGTCACGGCTTCATGATCAGCTGTCTGGGAACCAACCACTGCCACACAGTTGTAGTAACCTGGTTCTGTTTCCTTCATGGTTTACTCCAAATGGTGATAAAAGTCCATTTAGATGTTTGTAGGAATTCCTTGGAAGGCAGCATTGATTTTCAATAAATTCTAGTGCTAAGTGAGTCTGGCAATGCTTGGCATGACAAAAAAGGCAGGGAATGAATGCTCTGCTAATGCTGGGCTGGTTAATTACAGCTGTAGAAGATGGTGGCTCTTTGTTACTCCCCCTCATGATTACAGGCAGGTCAGCAGAAATCTGTGTAGCTGAGGTTGCATTCCTGCAATTGCCTGTAGAATATCTCCTTGACCAAGAAAATCGTGCCTCCATATGGCAAAAGACCTCCAAGTCAAACCCAGATAAAATAGACTAGCCAAGCCAAAAGGAACACATCACTGAGGAAACAGAAAAGTGGAAGAATTGTTTCTTTGCTACCTTTTTTTTGTGAGGCAAGTGGCCCTTTTAATGAAGCTCAAAAGATATCTTAAGTAGGGGAAGATTCAATGAAAAAGCTTGCGAATATCTGATGTCTACATGCCAGTGTGCCTTCAGTCAGCCACCCCTTTGTCCATCTGACTTTCTGAACAGTTGATGATCTCACCAAAAAATAAACAAGCTGCAGAAGTGTTCAGGGAGTTTGGCACATGTAGGACGTATCCAAGGAATCAGGGTGTGGGGGAAGCTTTTCCTCCGCTTGCGGTGAAGCAGGGTGCTTTAGCCTCTGCTGGAAAGAAAAGGACGGTTTTGTGTTATTGCAGAGCCAGATCTTTCCCCGGGCAGGGAAGGGGGGTGATGGTGGGTTTTGCTAGCGGGATTCGAGTGGGGCGTTTGCACGGCGTGTTCAAACCCAGTATATTCCTGCTGCGTGGGAGACAGCAGGGCCAGGGAGAAACTTTTGCCCCGGAGTAACCTCTGCGCTGCCTCAGCTGAGGCGCTGATTTACTCTTTCGTGTGGAGCAGAGAGGCAGCGGGGAATTTGTAACAGGATCTGTGGGTGAGGGAGCAATGACCGTCGGTAACCCCGTGTGCTCGCGTTGCTCGGGCCGAGCCGGCTCCTCCGCCAGCAGCCCCGGGCCCGGGCCCGCGCGTCCTGCCGGGGCCTGCTGCGGACACCAGCACCTGCCCGAGAGGAGACCAACCCGCCCCTACAAAAACAAAGCAAAAAAACCCAAACAAACAACCCCAAAACCAAACAAAAAGACACAACCGAAAGTAAAAAAAAAAAAAAAAACAAGACAAAGCAAAAACTCCTGCATAAGAGGTGGGGGGACGGCTGTTAGAGCTGTCCCCTATAGGAGGGGGAAGGTACAAGCCCCTGGTTCTTCCCTATTGTTACTTTCTCTTCAGAGCTCATTGTTTTCCACTCTTTGCTCTGGGTTAGAGCAAGCTAAAGTTTTCCTAGAGTAGAAGATACACCATGACACCTAGCTTGTTGTCTTACCTCGGTCTGGAAATCTTCACTCTGGTAAATCCTGTAGGACTTGGTCTCTCACCTGGCATAGCTGCTTTGTTTAAGCATGGTGGAGATGAATTCTCTTCTCTGTCTCTTAAATAAAACATCAACAACAAAACCCCAAACTAAACACTGCTCCCTCCCCCCCAAAACAAACAAAAGCAACAAACAACAGAAAACCAAACCAAAAAAAACCCCAAAAACCAAAAAAACAACAAAAAACCCCAACCAACCAAACCACACAAAAAACCCAAACACAAAACCCAAGAAAACAACGCAAAACAGTGTCAGCTGTGAGAGTCAGCTCCTGAATATCCAGTTTTTTGGGCTTTAATAGTGTGCTTGGATTATAATTTCCAGATGGTTCTCTTCTGTGATGTAGATACACATTTGTTTTAAAGTCAAGAGCTGAGACACCAATGGCTTCAGAAGGTGAAGCACTTGGGAAAGAAAATGGAAATAATGCTGCAAATGTATTTTTATATTTCGAGTCGCTAAGATTGTTTCCTAGTAGCAAAATCTGCCTGTGATTCTGTATCATACCTGTGTGTCTGCATGTGTCAAACTTCAAAATTTATGGTAGAGTACATCACCTGTTAACATAATTAACTAAAGGCTAGTAAATCTCTCGGTGGTCAAATGTACCAGCTCAGTCCCATGTTCAGTAACAACACAGGGATTAAGTGCTAATGCTGTAGTAGGTTTCAGATCAGGGGAGCAGCTTGGTGTGCCCTGCTTCTGTGTATATACGAGCAAATTGACCTGAAGTAATTACGTTAATCAGAGTTGGTTTTGAAGTTTGATTGCTTTTTCTGTTGTTGGTTCAGGGGTTTTTTGATACCAAGACATCACAGACTGACATTTCTGAAGCCTGCCAAGCTTCAGAGCACTTTACCAGCAGCTCCTCTTCCTTTTGTGCTATGGTTTATGTAATTCCCTCTCCCCCATTTGCCAGCTTGACTTTTCCTGTTCAGTGCTCTCACGTGAGTTTCCTTTTGGCTTTGCTGTGACCAGAATTTTGCTTGTTTTGTCATTTTCCAGACTTGAAACTTCGGGATTTCCTGATTGACAATGAGACATTCTCTGACTTCCTCCATCATAATGTGTCCATGCCATCATCTGCAGTAGAGGAGCTACTGGATACAGGGGTCAACCTCCAGCAGGTGAAGAGTACTTTCAACTCCTAACATAATGCTTGTCTATTGTTTGTTTAGCTGTAGTGCCAAGATCCGTAGCGCTGGACCCCTCTGTGCTAGGTGCTGTACAGACACAAAGTGTATTCCCTGCTTCACTCTTCCCTCTTGCCCTTAATTGACTGTCATATTTGATTTTAAGTTGTAAAAGGACACTGGGAACCTATGAGCAAATGTTTTGATCTGCATAAGAAAATAGTAACCTCAGTACCGTCATGCTTAACTGCATTTCTTCCTTCCTCTTTTTTTTTTTTTTTTTTTTTTTTAATGGAAGTAAAACATTAATTAAGCTGCTAATGCTGTTCTGACTGTATTTAGTCACTCAGCTTGGACTGGAGCAGGGTTTTTAGGTCTTGCTCTGCCTTACATTCCTGTGTAGCAGAAGGAGCTCTACTTCTAGGTTTGTGGCCAAGGCATCAAGACAGACACATTGTAAATGACGTAGTACAAGTGTGCTGCTGTCCTAAGTGCTCCATGATTGCAGTCATAAACATTACTGGTGGTGACTGTGGGCTAGAGCCCCATCTTGCAATGTCTGTCTGTCATTGTCAAGCTTGTAACGTGTTCTTTGTTAGGCTTGATGAATTAGTCCAGCAGCATCTTTTCTAATGCAGTAGTTAGAACAGACTTCAAAGGAAGACCCAGGGTTCTCTTGAAAGAATGTAAAAGATGGTATGCCAAAGGAGGAGGAAATCCGTTTTGGTCCTTGGCTCCATATCAGATCTTTTAATTAAAGTGGTATGGATTAATTGTCCTTTTAGTCTTTGTTTTTCTGTAGTTACAGATGCTGTCCCTCTTTGAACACATTGTCATGTTCTTCTGTTTTGGTGCAGTTTGATGCAGTTATCTTACAAGTTAAGGATACATTCTACTAAAAAATGTAAGGCAGAGAAAAAAGTCTTTCCCATTTTAGCTGCAAGTTTTGTTTTACTTGAAACTAATTATATTACTATTATATCATGCCATAGATGATTCTGGGGGGTAACTGGAAGACTGCAGCAACAGCATTCATGTCGTTCTCCTGAAGTTAGTGAAGAGGCAGAAAGATTTTCCAACCAGGCAAAAAAACAGGCAAAAAAACAGGCAAAAATACATTGTGTGACTGCCATACTGTATCAGCTGTATATGGAGACGGAAGGAGGAAAAAAAAGTCGCTTTTATCTACATAATGTGTCTGAAGGGTGGTGAAAGGCTGTCACCTAGTTCTTCCTTTAATGCTTCAAGCTGTGCTCTTGTGTAATTCTTGGGCTGATTTCTGCTAAAGCAGCAGGAGTGATGCTGTTAAGTTGTAACAGCATTCTGTGCTCAAGGGTGGCAAGAAGGGCTAATCGGACCACCAGGACATTAAGCTGCAGAGCAGTGGCCCATCAAATATTCTTTGAGCACTTTTCTAATACAGATGGTAACTAATGATGCAGACCTCTCCCTTCCTGCAGAATGACTTTATCTGACTCACAAAATGGACGTCTTTGATTTTGCTGGAGATCTGGTTTGGAGATCTGACCTCACTGCTGAACTGACTAGTGACTTCAGTATTAATAGGCAGTATTTGTTAGGTCTCTGAATGAGTGGGTCACAGCTTCATTCAGAAGTCATATAGTAAAAGGGCCTATCCAGAGTATGCCAACCTTTCACGGCAAATACAGCCTTCTTCTGCAGTCTGTTGGTGTCCTGGGGTTGTTCAGTGAGACCAGAAGTTATGATACGCAGTCAAGTAAGGAACTGAAGTCACCAAGGAGATGGGATTGTTCATTGGCGTTACTGTAATGACAACACTCCAGCAGGGTTGTGTATTCAGCATACCGAAATTAGTGCAAACAGATAAAAATGACCAAAGCCTTGTCTTGATGGGCCTGTTGCTTCCTGGGGCTGAGTGGCTCAGCCTTGTGTTTTTCCAGTCGTGGCAGGTGTGCTCAGAAGGGTGTGGGATTTGGAAGGTGCCTGGATCAGCAGTGGGCAGGCAGCTGTGTAATCAAGTCTGGTATGCTGCTGTTGTCCAGGTGTGGCCAGACAGCTCTCATGTGGCTTGGAGGTGGGAATAGGTCCTGTCCCTCAGAAAAGTTGAAGGCAGAATGAGGTCCTAGGCCAGTGCTGCAGCATGATGTATTCAATAGCAGTAAGGAGTAAATAGTGGCCAGTGGATATTCTGCTTGGAACAAACCTCTGTTTCACGAAGCAGGAAAAGTTCCAAGGACAGAACAATTACCTATGACTACTTTCAGGCATGAGCCTGGCACTTTGGGAGTCCTTAGGGGACTAAACCTGTCATTTAGCATGTATTTTTGCCTACTGAAGACACCATAGGTTCAGGTGACCACAGGTGGTTAGAGAGCTTGCTGACTTGGCGAGGCTGGGTGTTTCAGTCTTGAGTGGGTAGGTAGTGTCTTTTCTAAGGTTTCACGTTATGGACCTCATTGCTCGAATGGGGCAGCTTCTCTCCAAGAGTGTAAAATCTGGGTGAAAAAGTTGGACGTTTTCAGAATGGTGGAGGGTTGGTCACTTTCACTTTTTTGTGAGTGAACGCTGAGGCACTGGGAGACACTGGTTTTTCTGTATATCCACCCAGGGAAGCTTGTTCTGGGAGTGTTATTTCAGTGTCCCAAAAATATCTCTTTTTCAACATAAGCTATATATAATATAAACTGTAGGCTATAACACTGGTAGTAGTATCTCTGCTGGCAAGAAGAAAAGCACTCCAGATTTTCAAAAGGCAAGTCTTTTTAATTTGAGAGAGACGTGAAAGCTTGACATGAGAGCTATGTGGCACTGAAAGATCCTATTTTGGGCATATGATACAGACCAAAGTTAAAGGTTTGCATAAGTATTGCACTAAAAATCCCTTCTCTTTCCTGTCAATTCTGATTGCTTATTTCCTGAACATAATGCACTTTTCCCCCCAGATTGTGCATACCCCTTTGGTTTTGACAGATGAAAAATTTCGGACTTACCAGCCTGGTTCAGAAGCTGCTAACTCTTCTGGAATGTAGATCAAGCCTCTTTAGTTGTTGTTGTAAATTGGGCAATGCACACTGGGTCTTATGAAACGACAGAAAGAAGAAATTAAGTCTATGGCTGTTGTTACCTGTGCATTTACAGTAAAATGGTTCTATCTGTCTAGCCCCAAGACAAACAAAAGTTTCTTTCCAATAGTAGACTATGGGTTTTTCCTTGTTTATCACCTTTGAGAAGTATGCAGCTTTTTGACATGGACTTTGTTGCTCAGCAAATATGAAGTTGATAACTGACCTTATTAAAAGAATTTGTTTATCAGACCTGAAACAATCTGGTGATAACTCAGAGGGATTTTATCTATTTTGTTAATAAGATGATTGCATGTGGATTAGGAAACATTATTGACAAGGAAGCCATTACCTTAAGAAAAATAGACCTGTGAAGGAAAACTCTAGGGTCTTATCTCATTTGTTACTGCCAGTAAGATAACTTTTTTTTGCTGATACATTATCTGCTCAAAAACACTGCAAAATGTTTGTCTCAGCAGTTAGTGAGTAGATACTTCAGAGTTAAGGGAGATGATTCTGAATCATTACTGCATAGAAAATGTGGATGGCAGATACATCTAAGTAGTTTGGGACATAGGTCTTTTGCCCTTCACATAGATTTGCCAGACTTGTGTCTAGCTGGTCACAAGCCTTGTTTTTCCCTGTGGCTCAGTTCCCAGAAGACGGAATGTTAGGCAATGTGTGTACCCTTGGTTGGAGGAAACGGCTACTGAGGAGGACGGGATCACTGCTGCTTTGTGCATATTTGCAGGCAAGTGAAGAGAGACCTGCCTCCCCCAGGACTTCTCTCCCATGTTCTCAGCAGGGAAGGGTTTTTCTTGGAAGTAGGTTGCGTATGAATCAGGGCTGCTCAACCTGTAGAGAAGAATGCCCCCTCACCTCTATCTGGAAGTGTTATGAACGGTTTTCTTTGTCTGAGCAACAGCCAATGATTTTTGTTGGAGTCTTAGATGAAGGCAGACTTACATGCTTTTCCCACTTTCATAGGTCATTGTATCTGGCTATCGAATGCGACTGCGAGATCTCTGCAATAGCTCGACATCACCTGAATTTCTTATGATCCAAAATCAGACAGCAGCCACGGACTCTGAAGCCTTCATTTGCAACTTGTCAAAAGAAAAACTCCATGCAGCCGAGCAAGCCTTCCGTGCTAACCTGAATCCTTTGAAGCCTCTTCAGGTGAGTTCACTGGCTGCACCAGTGAGAGTCTGTCATTGACACAGTCACATTTTCCATGTCTTTCAGTCTAGCAATGCATCCCTACGTTTCCAGAACTGCTTAGGGGCAAGTTAGGAAGAAGAAAGATGGTTGGTCCTTGTCACAGGAGCATGAGCAACATTGCATCTTCCTGTCATTCTTATCCTTCCTGTTCAGCCTGCTACTTACAGGGCATAAGTGTGTGTGGTCTGCAGTTCTGTTTGTCAAGAGGAAAGCCTTTATGCTGCACAATAACAAACAGGATCTTGGTTGTCCCTATGTTTTGTCAACTGGAATGAACCCAGATATAAGCCTGGCTTGTGCTGAGCACTAAAACCACCACCCTCTGCCCTTAGCATGGGGCCACAAAGTACAGAAGCTTCTATTCACTGAAAGGCTACAACCTCTAAGCAGGTTTAAGTCATATGAAGCAGAGTCAAGTTTTAAGGTCCTGTTTCAAAAATTAACCAATGGAATGGGTATTGGAGGAAGAATTCATTGAATTTCAAGAAAATACATTATTTACAGGGTGACAGGAGACTAGAGCAGACTTGGATTTAGGAAAATCCAGTGATGTTTTGCTACAGATCTGCAATATCTGTTAAAATATGGAAATTTGAGGAATTCATTGCTGGAAATGACAGTAGAGTGATGAAAAGGCCACAGAACCAACTGTATTACCCACTAAAACAAATATTCTATTTTCTGCTGCGTAAGTTTTCAGATTCAAGGAGCCTTTCAGTACTCAGTCATGTACCACTTGCTTGGCTTTGTCCCCAGTCAAAGAGGGTCATTATCAAGTATTGGAATCATATTACTCTCCCACACACTTCATAGCGGTCAGTGACTTCATCTCTCTACAGCTCATCTTCTGTTTTCCACTTGTCGTCCATCTACACTTTGTCTTTCCTGCTGGAAGATCAAGACAGCCCATAAGCATTAAGACATGGGGTAACAGCTCTAAAATTGTAACATAGATGGGCTGTTTAGGGAGGAATGGCAATAATTTGTTTCTTATCTTCACATGTGTATGTGCACATATATACATATTTTACTTTAAACTATTCAAAGATGCTATAATTTTGGGGTCTGAGGGGGTTTATACCACTCAGAATTGGTTTTCTGGGCCTTGTGGAGACTCAGTCTTGGTTTTCTTATTTATGGAAGCTTCTGCAGCTTAGCTGGCAGAAGGAGGTACTGAGTGTCTGTTCTTAGGTCTATATTGTTTGTTGGTGAAAGGAAACACTCGTAAGCCACTCTGTGCCTCTTGGCAACAGCAGTATAGATTTAAAACATTATGTGCAGTTTTAGGGAGCTTTTGAGAAGCTGGCTCATGATCTTGTCTTCAAGGGGAAAAAAGCTGGAGTCCATAAGCCAGCAGTTCTAAACCTGCTGTGCACTGTTGTCTGGTAAAGGTCCACCATTTTCCTCAGAAATGTGGTACAGTGTACCCTGTAGTTAAGCTGCTGTAATGCATCAGTGAGTGAAACAAAAACTAACTGGCTTCAGTGTGGCCAGGCAAAATGGATAAATTAACTGTAAGATCACAACCAACACATTTGAAACTTAGTGTCTTTAGAGGCTAAAAAGTGCCCTGACCTGCAGTAACATCTTTGAACAAAGAGAGAACTTTCTGCTCATGAACAAAGGAGGCTTTTCATACATCCTATTGAAGGCATTGTGTGTCAAATCTTGGACATGCACCCTGAAGATAGCATGCTCTGTATCTGCTACAGAGTCTGTAAACCACTGCCAGCAAATTTTTTTTTTTTTTTTTTTTTGCTTACTCCCTTTGATGTACTTCACAGCAAGGCATTTCACTAAGTAAAGTAAGCGCCAATTCAAATGCAGGTGCAACAGCAATTTGGAGACAGGCTTTTAGCTTGTGTAATTGGACATAGGCTTCACTGTTTGCACTGTTTTATCATTTATGGAGAGGCAGCATCCCTGTACAAGAAGGTTAATACAAGGGCTTGGAACTGTGTGCAAAAACTCTGTAAATTCAACACCAAGGGCTTGAATTGTAAACTAGAGATTTGTGCCTCTCTGATATCTGGGCAGTGAAATGACTATGGTTTCTTGAAATAGCTTAATACATATGACTTAGCCTGACATCCACCTGCTTGTTTTTTTTCCCCTCTGCATTCCTATGCGTCATTCCCTCTGCAAGATGATGCAGTAAATTTCATCATGGAATTGATCCGGATTAAAAGTGATTGACCTGATTGTATGTTTACATGAATATTTATGCTAAAATATGAAGGGGAGGGTACAAGATTGAGAGCCCTGTGATCAGGGAGTGAGTGATCTCTGATCATAACACTCAGTTCTGCTGGCTTAAAGTGTCTGTGCATTTGCAGCCTCAGTGAAATTCTTGAGTGTTCTAAGTAGCTCTCAAAAATGCAGTAATTACTTGCAAGTTAGAGACAATCAAGGTTTTAAAAAAAATAATTAAAGTGATTAATTAAAATGATGAAATGCATGTGCTCTAAATGTCACAGCACTGCTTTCTTTTTTTAAAAAGAGGCAAGGAATAAACACTTTACATACGTGCTCCTCAGTTCTATCGAGAACACTCAAGTGTGTTCCCCAAAGGGCAGTGAAACAGTTAAGAACTTCTTATTAAAATTTATTAACTAAATTTATATTATTAATAAAATTCTTATTAAAAAATGCTAGGATTCTAGCTTTGTCACTGATCTTTTGTATTACTTCAATTTAGCCTGGTCTGTAGGATGAGAAAACAGAGCCAGGCACATGGAGGTATGGTAGGGAGGTTAAAGTCTGTGTCCTTACTGTTTTTCATGTAAGAACCTACTTGAGGCTGGCTGTTTAGATCAAAACCCAGCTGAAAATCTGGGTGTGCTCATGGGGCCCCAAGACAGAGGATAAACTTCCCTTCTTCTCTTGAGTGTTCACTCCATTAGATGAAAAAAGTGTTTAAAAGAGTCGCATTCCATGACCCATGTCTTAAACAGCATCCATTCTCTGGAGCCTTTTGACCAACAATACTATGGGACACAGGATACGGTGTACAAGCTCCCTGGGGACTCATCATCTGTTCTTGAGGCTTTCTTTGCACTGGCTGATGAAACTGAGGCAGGAGAAGCTGGTTTGAGAACAGCAGTGAAGCAGTACCTCTGACTGCATGCATGCTAGTTTCCTTCCAGGCTTTCTCCTCATGGTAGGCCAGCAGTTGTCCCATAGAGGAACTGCACAGTTTGGGAAAGGCTAACAAGAGCAATGGCAGAAAGTTCCCAGCCCTTACAATAGAGTCCAGTGGGACATTTCTGACTGTCTTATACCATAGAAGTACCTGTTTGTATATCCCTCTGCAAATCTCCCCAGTTTTGAATGTGATCTGATGGGGAACGTTTAATGATAATTCAGATTGCTCCTGTGGGGTTTAATCTCTTAGACAACACTGCCTAATAAGGGCTTTGCCATACTCACTTCAAGTGGTATGGATCTGTAATAAGTCATGAATATGCTGTGGCTTGTGTACTGCAGTGGTCCTTGAAAGACTGTGGGTGAGCACATGAAAATCCAATTGTTTTTTCTTGCTCCGTAATCTGGGTGGTATTTTGTCAAATGGGTAGTGTGAACTAAGCATTAGCTAATAAATGCCTTGCAGTTGAAAAATGGCTTTTAGAAAAGGTCTCCTAATGTAAATATGTGCTGCAACTGAACTTGTAGATTTTCTTGGTCTTTTGAGAGTGTTTTCGGTCAAGCACAATGATATCATCCTTTTAAGCAGCAGTGGTTTGAGACTTCCACTCTCAGGAAACAAAAGCAGAAGCCTAAAGCACGTGATTTTTTTCTGCAGAGGCCAGTGGAAAGTTTCTGGCCAGTGGAAAAAAATCAGTATAAAGTTGTAATAACTATTTCAAAGCAAATGTGTCAGAGTCGTCTTTATTAAGGAGAAACAGTCAGCTATATGATGCAGACTGGAGCTTTGGCTGAATGCTTTGACTTCCCAACACTTTAAACCTATGCGTTCTTATGTATGTTAAAAAATCAGATTTGTCCACCCCCATAAGTCTCATGTGAATTTATTCAAGGCTTGTCTGTCAACTCGAGCCATGTCAAATATTTGTCGCTAGAGTAAATCTTGTAGCATGCACATACAGGCACACAGAGTCCCCCCAGTGCACTCAGTACCTCAAGAGTGTTATGATATTGGCTGCCCCAAAAGACAAATTTAGTGACTTGCTAGCCACTACCACAGTAATTGTAGAGGGCAGTTGTGTTCAAAACCTGCTTGAGCTTTGTCTTTCCACAGTGTGCCTGGAACAGACAGGTGATGTTTTTGCAGTACACTGCCAGTAAATGAGTCAATGCCTTCCCCAGCCCCTAGATGTAGTGCAGATATCTGCTAAAGCCAGTCTTACAGTAGGAGCAGTCTTCCTGGATCTACCCTGAATTTAGAGGTTTCTTATTAATGTAGTTAACTACTTAGTGAGTCACTACAAAGTTGTATATTACAGGGAAATTAATGTCATCTTCATCTGTTCAAAGAAGACTGGCCCTTGTGACTGATCTTTTGTTATTATCTCTGGAGATGACTTATGAGAGGCTTGATATTTGCTGGCTAAATTTCTTTAAATATGTCTTGAAGGTCTAAGCCTGTGAGGGTTTTTAATTGGTTTTTCTCCTAGATGATATGTTTTTATTTATCCAGACCTTAAGGACTGCATTTATTAGAGATCCATAGATGTTAGAGAATCCTCCCTGAATTTTCAACTTGCTTTGGAGCAAAGACTAACTATGCATTCATAAAAGTTAGCTGAATTTTAAACATCCTAGCAGATCAGCAGAACAGTGCCTGTTTACATCAGCTGGTACTGACCAGGTCTTACCCGTCTCCAGCAGATCCAGTAGAACAAGTGAAAACCTCCAGACTTTGTTTCCAGAAATTGCCCCAGGAAAGATGTGAAAAGGAAGAGATTCAGCTCAAAAGATGTGTACTAAAATCAAGGGCCTTGGCTGTTCATCTTTGTGTTGCAACTCTGTAACTTTAGTATGCTTTCAAATGCTGCAGGATGGAGCCACTAATGTGAAATCTTAGGAATTTATTTTGGTCTTCATTCCTTTGAAACAAGGATTGTGCCCAAACGTTTTCCATGCAAGATAATCCAGATACGTGAATGGAAGGGAAAAAGAACCCCACTAACCAAACTCCAGGCTACCAGTTACATTTAGAGCAATTGGAAACAAGGAGTTGTCTTCAATGTGACTTCCTGCTAGAGCAAATAGTTTCCTGAAAGCTATGCCTTCCACTTCTGGAAGCCTGTCAGTCTTGTTCTTTGGTGACAGTGCATGCCAGCTATTTCCTGGAAGCTGATTGTTTTGAAATACACTCTTGGTTTGGATAAAGAGCATCAAGGCCTGATGGGAGGACTTGAGTGATGATAATGTACACGGCATTAGGGAGTTCTTTTGTGTCTGAGCTGGTATCTGTGCAGTCTCTGGTATCTGAAAACTTGTTCCCACCAAACTGTCTTTTCCCCCGCTGTAGTGATCTTGCATTCCCTTCTTAGCACTGGCTTGCAGGATTTCACATCCTGTAGACTGTTCTTGTTTTGTGACCTGGAATGCAGGCCACCCTTTGCATTGTAAGTGTATGTGCATGCATTTAGCATTTTGTTGGTATGGTTCTAATTATGGCATCTGTGTCCTTTACCTATGAAGAAAGGGGTGATCCTATCACATTGCAGGGTGCAGAAGCCCGTGGTATTTTCAGTTCAAGGTTACACAGAAAGCCAGCTCCATCTTCCCCACCGATGTAAACAGTCCTAGCTGCTCTGTACAAGAATGTTTACAAGAGTTTAATTTCATTTGGGCTTTGCAATAACTTCTAGTTTCCTTTTCTCTCTTCTTGCAGAGACAACTTTCTTTCAATTCTTCCTTGTGGGATCTGTCAGAAACTGTGGAAACTTTGAGAGAAAGCATTGGGAAGCTTGTTAAAGAGGTAAGAAGAGCCTTTGTGTTGGGAGAATGCATCACTGGGGTTGTTATCTTAGCCTGTGATCAAGTACAAGATGCAACTCAAAGTCAAATCCTTGCCTTGTTTTGGAACTGCCCCATCCTACGGCTGTTTTCCTTGTGTCAGTGCAGGCAGCATGCACTTTGCAACCTCTTGGCACTTCAAGTTATGAATACCATAACAGGAATTAGGACACTTTCTGTGGTGTTCTGCCTTCCCAGCAGTGTGCAATGGTTAGGCTTGCAGTACTTCTGCTGCCAGATAGTGCCTTGCAAGCTGCATGTTGAGGCTTTCCTTTATATTTTTTTCCCTCCAGTTGCCAAGTCACATCGAGGTTATTACTTGGTTTTATCTACTGGGTTTTGTGTTGAGTGAAGGTATGGCATGTGTAAAAGGTGCTGTGACTGTTACAATTTTAATTAGTAGCTGTAGGCTACTGTTTCCTCTTTATCTGTCTTGCTTTTTGGGCCGGAGATCATTTTCCAGTCTTGTGGGGCACTCAGCACAATGACATCACAACACAAAACATAGACAGTGATTTGCACAGTCAAATTGGCATTCTAGGGACTCCAAGTATTTGTTTTTGCAGGTGAAATGATGGATTAAGAAGAAAAAGCCCGGCGTACCTAAGTATGAATGGGAAGCCCAAATCTGAGGGGTAGGGTGGGGATGTTGAGCCAGAAACTTATCCTGATTTTTTTTTTTGTCTGGCTCTGACTTTGAAGTGCTGCTATTAGTCAAAAACATTCTCTCCCTGAAGCAGAAATCACAACCATCTAAGCTAAACAGTGCCGCCGCCTCCATCTGAGCTAAACAATGCTGCCTCCTCCTCCCTTCGCTAGTCTTCCGTCTCTGCATCAGGGCGAGAGTGAACGGCAGTAACCTCGGGCAGCATGCACAAGAGCGGGTCACTCCAGGTTAGCCTGAGCCTCACTCCCACGGAGGGGCAGCTGCCGGGAGCCTGCGCCCTGCCAGCCAACAATTCCTGGCACGCACCCTCCCCAGCCCTGCAGCCTGCTGAGCAGCCTCCTGTGCGCTGGAATCAAGGCAATTCCAGAATCGCCTTCAGTTAGGGCTATGGAAGAGCTTTTGCTGCTCGCGGGGAGGCCACCCTTCAGAGTTTGACTACAGCTGTTTCCTGTTACGTCATTTAAGCTTGGCTTTTCTTCTTGTCTGGGATAAAAATAATTGAAACCACGTGATACTCAGTTTGCTGATGTGGCCGAAAACGTCCCAGGGTAATGTGCCTTTTGCTTGGCAGCTGTTTTGGGTAGGACTACCTTTTATTCTGCCCTGCTGTGCAAACAAAGGCAGCTTTTCACTCTGTGTACAGCATGAGCTGCTCCAGATGGCTTGACCGAAAGTTACTTCTTATTGTCTGTCAGGCTGATTTCTGTGTGAAAAGGAGGGACTTGCTCTCTTGTTTCAAAGGGCAGCAGCTTGAGGGGGTGAGAGAACTATTGTTTGTGCCATGTCTAGGAGCCTTTCTAGCAGGGAATTTTAATTAGAAAATGGTCTGAACAAAATATTTGCCTTGGAGTATGGGGATTGATTTGATCTGTGTCCTTGGACTCTTTAACTCAACTTCTAGGAGGGCAGATTCAACACCAAGAGCAAGGACAACTATTTAGAAACACTTAGGGAACCAGGTCTGATGGCTGAGAAAAACAAATAGTTTAGTCACCCTTCACCTTTGACATATTTTCTTCTAGAGGTGTAAAAAGATCTGCTCTGTATGTAAATTGTAAAGATGCTGGTGCGAAAGAAACAAAGTTTCTTGCTCAAAGTGTTTCAAAATAATATGTAGAAAAATATTTGCAAATGCAATCCCTCTTTAAGATGGTTAGCACTTCATATATTCATGGGAATTAGAGGCACTTCCTGTTTGAATACCTTTGTTCATCATGTTAGGGATTTTATGATACTTTAGCTAAAGCAGCTGCCTTTTTGCTGGGCAAAAATAAGCTGGTTTACCTAAGATACCAAAAATCTTCCCAAGGGATCCCTTTGAATTGCACACTCAAAGTGTCACACCTGAAATGTAGCCTTGGCCTTTTGGGTGAGGAATCATCAAATGCAAAATTCTGCATGAACATACATAACAAACAAAAATGGTTGTGCGATGGTTTTCATTCATGTTCCATGATGCTGGTGTCCTGTAGTTCACCGTGAAGCTGTGGAGCCAGGTTGGCACCAGGCTGCAGGCAAAGGCAGCAGTGAATAGCAAGGAAATGAAAGTACACTTGAGTCAGTCAATCCGGACATTTGCACTCGGGCTTTTGCTGCTCTCACAGCTGTCTTCCATTATATCAGTGTGTCATGTGCTCTTAGCCATCTGAAGATAGAGGCTCCTTGTGTAGGTGACACGTAGTAGCTGTTGTTTGGCATCAAGAATTTTTCTCCAGATGTTGGCACATCTAAAACATGCACGGTGCTACAGATGGATCACACAAAGGGTCAGGTTTACCTCCCACTGTAAGGCCAAATATTCTTGAGTGTGCTTTCCTTGGGTGAACTTGGATTGAATTGTTCCAGCGCACTGCTGCTTTCAGCATTGTTGCTGGCTGGCTTTACCAGCTGTCTTAGACTTTGGTTATCTGCATTTTATTTAAACAAAGGTGACAGATGAGTGCACAGTGAGGAAGAGTGGCAGATGGTCTTTGACTCTGTTATTGTCTCTCTGAAAACAGGGCAGTTGGAGCACAGCATCTAAAGTTGTTTCTCAGATGCAGTTAATGAGCAGTTACAAATAGGTCTCAGCAGCTCTGCTTACCCTGTTTAGTGCATGTGCCTATTCTGCACAGCACAGTAAGAATATCCAAGTTAATGTCCTCTGATATTTCAGCAACAGTCAAGAAATCAGATAAAATTCTAGAAATACTTAAAAAGGGATAGAGAACCAGCTATAGCATTTCACCATGATACTATAAAAACCCTTTGATACAGAACACAGATCTAGGCTCTTGTTTTCTGAAAGCAGATAGCATAACTAGAATAACATTCAGAGAAGGCCAGTTAGAAGTATAATGGCTTTCACAAAAGGAGTAAGGGAATAGGCTGAGACTGTCCAGCTTGCAAAAGAGATGAGTTGGGGATATGACAGAGACCTATAGAGTTGAGTGGCACATGAAGAAGATACAGAGATTGAATGTTCACTGTCTCTTGCAGTAAAAACAAAAACCAAAACCACATGACACCAAATGGAGCTAACCATAGCCAAGTAAGGAGAGAAAAGTTCTTTCCTGTGATATTGGATGTTAAATACTTGTGGATGTTCTAAATTCTAGTTTACCGTGGAAGAAATTCATTGAGGCTTAGGAAATAGAAGTTCCTTGAGCTGAAAAGAAATGGAATCTTGAGGGTTACTTAGAGGAAATATCCTAGATTCTTGCCTTTGTCTTATTTCTTCATAACATCCACTTATTGTCACCATCAAAGAGGTGATGTTCTGACATCTCAAGATAGGGGGTCTCAAAGCAACACTCCAGTGTGGCATGAAAACAGTGCTCATGCGGCTGTGTTGCTTTTCCTGTAGTGGTGAGCTTGGCCATGGCAGCATTAATGCAGTGAGTATCTCAGGCGAAGGGCAGGGTGCTTTTGTCCATGACACATCGCAGGCATATTGTCTGGCTTGTGCCACTCAAATGAGTCTGGAGGTACTACTCGTTCTGGCTGGTTGTATGTTGTCACCTCAGGCCTGGTGTCAGGTCAGCTGGATGGGAGAAGGTTCCTTGCTGTGACTAGTTGTGTACAAAATTTGTGCTGTGATTCAGGCTCCTGCGTGCAGCAGGGCTTGTTTTCAGGGATTTTCTGGGAATGCTGTTGACAATGGGGCAAGGAGTTTCTGGGGCAGGGATAAGTGATGCCAATCTGGGAGGTCAGACTGGCTGCTTGGTGTAAATCAGTGGAAGCTTGGTGGAATTGTGCCAGGTGACACTGCTGTGGCCTGTGGCTCATCCAGTTTGTTACCCATGAGCTGCAGTCACTTGGTGTTGTTCCTTTAATTCCTATTCTGACTCGAAGTACCCCACCCCACCTGTCCTTGTGAGGGTACTCCACTGGAATGTAAGCCATTGTGCAACCAGGAGGACAAGCAGCTCCCATGTTAGAGGGCAGGGAGGCTAGGAACCACCCACAGCACTGGAGGAGAAAACTCAAGAGTAAAGAATTTGGCAAGGATATATTCCAAATACTTGCACAGAAGAGACTTCCCTCTACAGTCTTCTACAGTGGTGGTGGTAGGGAAATGTTTTCCCTGGTTCTTACCCTTGATGTTGTGTTCAAGGGGATTCTGACCTGTTCAAAAGTCTGGAAAGAACTTCTCCTTTTACTAATCTTGTTCGATACTTGCTTCTTTTCTCTGCCCTTCGCCTCCAGCTGCTGAGCATGAAGAGTTGGAGTGACATGAGGCAAGAGGTGATGTTCCTGACCAATGTGAATGCCTCAAACTCCTCTACACAGATCTATCAGGCTGTGTCACGCATTGTGTGCGGCCATCCTGAAGGTGGAGGGCTCAAAATTAAATCCCTCAACTGGTATGAGGATAACAATTACAAAGCATTGTTTGGAGGCAACAGCACTGAAGATGATGTGATTAGCTTCTATGATAACTCCACAAGTAAGTGTAACAATGCCATGCTCTGAGGTCCCATCTACTTCATGATTGTCATCACTAATGTTTTCCAAACTTCCACAGATGAAAGCAGGTGGTCCTGAGGGACTGCTGTTTCAGAAAGACATGAGCATATTGTCCTGCATATGCCCTTAAGGCCAGTAAGATATCAACTTGCAGAGTCTCCCAAGGATCTTCTGTAGAATCCACAGAAAGCTGTGCAGTGGACCTACTTTAGTGGGAGAGGGAGCACAGTCACGTGCAGCCTCTAGAAATCTGACATTTTCTGGTCAAATTTTGTTTGTGCCGTACGTTGGGGTTGTGGGAGTGTTGCAGAACTAGTACTGTGGCTCTTAGTGTTGGAGGCTACCTGGTTGCTCCTTGTTCACTGTGCAGGCTTGTTCTAAAAGGGGCTTTTTGTGGAGCTTTGCAGTAAAGGCGGGTGTTTGTCTGAAAAATGCTTTGCTCTCAGCTTTGATTTTTCTTGAAGGTCTATGCATTATGTGCTGTTCAGCCACTCACCTTTGTACTCTTCCTCAGCACCCTACTGCAATGAGCTAATGAAGAACTTGGAATCCAGCCCGCTTTCCAGGATTATCTGGAGGGCTTTGAAGCCCTTGCTGATTGGGAAGATCTTGTACACACCAGATACGCCAGCTGTAAGGAAGGTCATGTCTGAGGTAACTCTAGCCCTGTCCTCTGATAATGTAGCATTAGCTATGTCCTCTGGCTGTGCAGCTGATCCTCTCTAGTTAAATTGGACCCAAACACAAGCCTAGAAAGACAAAAGCACAGCCTCCCTAATCTCTCACCTCCCATGCGCTTACTGTTGAGGGTTCCATGCACCCTCTCAGCCCATGATGGGTCTCTGCCAGCTTTTGGAAATAACCTTCCTCTCCTCTTTGTGACAGGTGAACAGGACATTCCAGGAGCTGGGTGTGTTTCGTGACCTCGGGGGAATGTGGGAGGAGATAAGCCCAAAGATTTGGACATTTATGGAAAGTAGTCAGGAAATGGATCTTATTCGGGTCAGTATTCTGTCCTTGCCAGAGCCACCAATGTTATTTTTTGTAATAAGTGATGAAATATTTATTTTTAGATGGTACTTTAGTGCAGAATAGGACAGATAAATATTATGGATGGGATCCCTTCTTGAAAGAGATTATGATTATACTGATCTTGCATTATGCTTGGCATTCCTTCCTTCACAGAACAGTCTCCTGCAAACAGGAGCAGTGCACATTTTATACCAAATTCTAATCTGGTTCTGTTGGAAAATGTACTATTCTGTCCACAGTGTTGCCCTAATGTGTCATGAGCACATCCCCATGGTTCCTCAGGTGCAGCTCTGAGGGGAGATCTTTGCACCTGATGTCTTTGGCAGCACAGTGATGTAAAACTGGCATCAAGAAACAAAGGGACCACTTCAGAGGACCACTTCAGAGTAGTTTTTCCAGCTGCCTCTGCAACACGGTTGGGTATCACAGTGCACCTCCTTGTGTACAGAGACCTCCCCAGATCTTACCAACCTTGAAATTCATTCCTTTTTTACCCCAGTGTAACACTCTGATGAATAATCTATGACCTGCCCTGTTGTACTTCTCCATCAACATGACATGCTAGAGCACCAGAGACAGTTGAACAGATTGTTACAAAGTTCAGGCAGCAAGTCGAGGTCCAAAACATTGATTTACCATTATGTCCTCTGAAAAGTGAATGTTGCTCCTATTTTTTTGTTATTTTACTGAGCCCTGGGCTTTTTTATATTTTATGTTGCTTGTTAACCCTGTTGCCTCTGGTAGTGAATTATTGATCTTCCCAGCAATCTTCTCTGCACCAGTGTAGTAACAGAGGTCCTTTTGTTATCACCTGTTGACATTCACACAAGCAGGAGTACTTCGTTGCTAGTGCCTTGGCAGCTCCCAGGCAGCATCCTCTTCAGCTGCCGTGCTTCTGCACCGGCCATCACCTCTCAACTTTCTGGGTTGTACAATCTGTTTGTCATATTTATTCCTGCTGAGGGAGAGGAAAGTGCTTTGCTTGCCCATCCCTGCCACTTCTAGCTTGATGCTAATGTCCCTTGAAATTCAGGAAGGGCGACACATGCCCCTAGGGTTAAGGAGCTTTAACGCTGGACTTAAACAAGATGAAGTTGAGCCCTGCAGGCATGGTGGCAGAAGTTATCCTTGGAGACCAAATGAGAAGAGAGCACAGCACATCCAATTCCTGTTTGCTTTGATTTCCTTTTTGTATGTTTTCCTTTGCTAGCTTGGTCTGTTCTGCTTTTCCACTTTGCAAAGCTGTTTTTGTAATTGTGACCCGCTGCTTTCTGGTTTGGTGGTAACAGCAGAGTATGGGGAAGCTGTTTACCTCTCTTTCATTTTTGTTGTGGCAAAAAATCCACTTCCTGTTCTTAATCATAAGAACTTTTGTAGTTTTCTCTCTTGTGCAGGTTTTTCTTTTTATCTCTTAGACTTCAGTTCACCTGTATCATTTACAATTACTCTTCCCTTTCTGCCTGGCCTTATATTATCTACCCAGTGGACTGGTTTCTGCTTCAGTGCATTTGTGCTAGGCATTGTGCATACAGCAGCCTGGCCTCAGAAAGCTAGCTTAAACTGGGTGAAGAAACCACTGTCCCAGACAGGAGGACAAAGGCAGGACATCATGGCCATACAGGCTGCTTCAGCCAGCCCTGGGAGCACAAAAAAATACAAAAATCACCTGGCCTCTGGTGCTGGTATTTCTGCTCGGCACAGTGACTGTTGAGCCTTCAGCCATGCCTCAGTCACTCTCCATCCCAGCCAGGAGGAGAGATTTTTCTGGCAGAATTGAGCAGAGCTAGGCAACCAGTAGTGGGCAAATGCATTTCTGCTGAGCAAGCATCTCCCTGGTTTGCATGTGTGGGGTGCAGAGCTGTGCATGGCTCTCTGCTGCCCTCTCCTTGGAAGAGGGGTGGCAGGACATGGAGCAAGCCAGCTAGCCAGCCTGCAAAGCACACCGACGTGGTGTAGCTGTACCAGGGGAGGCACATCCTTCTCAAAGGGAAGGATGATGGCAAGAACACCACTGGGCTGCTCCTCTCCGTACAGAGGGCCTCTACCTGCGCGTTTTTAACAGCTGTTTCCCCTGTAGTGCTTGTTTTTATTATGAGAGAGGAATCTAACATTACTTCTCACAACTCTTTCTTCTTTGGAAACAAAATACCTGCAGACATTGCTGAAAGGCAAAGCCCTCTGGAATCTGCACTTGCCAGCTTCCAACTGGACAGTGGAGGATGTTGCCCGTTTCCTGTCAAACAGTCCAGAGGACTTTGAGACAGAAAATGGCTCTGTGTACACCTGGGTGGATGCCTTCAATGAGACAGACCGGGCTATACAGACCATCTCCCGCTTCATGGAGGTGAGATCCTGTTAGTGTGGGCAAGGTGAGGGGGAGGGCAGCAGCTTGATCTTCATTCAAGCAGGTGGGTGTTCTGGAAAGGGAAGACAGATTTTCCTCCATCCATTTTCTAGATACAACCAGGCATTAGTAGGGCTGAGTAGCATGTGAGAAAACTAAGATTTATTCAGATGATTAAGTATAGATGTAGGAAACTAACTGTAGACCTTGTTTTTGAAGTCTTTGCTTTTGTCTCTGCGCGTGGTTTTCTGCCCTTCTGTTACCGAGTGACTGAAAGCTGCTGCTGTCTCCAGCAGTGTAGCAGCTTCAGTATGCGTAGTGTAGCTTCAGTCTGAGGTTTAGCTGGGGACTTTGGTGAAGCTAGCAGCTGCTTTAAACTGAGGGAACAAAATTAGTTCTACTTTTTGCCACATCAGCTTGGGAGATGAGTGCAAGCAGAAACAGTCCATGGCCTGTTAATGGCCTGGTCCAAAGCCTTCAGGTCTCTCCATTGATATTTAGAGGCTTTGAATCAGACTTGATTTATTGGTAACAGATGAAATAAGACTATTTATGGAAATTGATATTTGGATGAGATCTTGTAGGTAATACTGCAGTGTTAGCCTCTTGTACAGAAAATACCTTTGCTGGGGTATTTCTCAGTGATATGTATTTGACTGGTAGGTGACTGTCAAGCAGGAAGCAGTGACAACTCTTGCAGTAACAACTTTATGGACTACAACAAACTATTGCAAAATAGTCTGATGCTGTTGTCTTTTTCTTGGGAGTGACATTACCATTGGCATGTTCTCTTGTTTCCCTCCACCCCACAAGTAAACAAAGTACATTATGATTTGGCAGTGTATGCCTTAAATGTTTCCAATTCTGTCCCTGTTTAGTGTGTCAACTTGGACAAACTGGAGCCTGTGCCCACAGAAGTCCGGCTCATTAACAAGTCCTTGGAGCTTCTGGATGAAAGGAGGTTCTGGGCTGGCATAGTCTTCACTGGAATAGCTCCTGACAGCACAGACCTTCCTCAGCATGTGAAATACAAGATACGCATGGACATTGATAATGTGGAAAGGACCAACAAGATCAAGGATGGGTGAGCCCTGACATCCTGCCTTATGATCAAGTTCTTACAAAGGATGGGGTGAGGAGGATTTCTGATGGAAAGGTCTTGTTCCCATGGTGCAGGTACTGGGATCCTGGTCCCCGTGCTGACCCCTTTGAGGACATGCGCTATGTCTGGGGAGGCTTTGTCTACCTGCAGGATGTGGTAGAACAGGCCATCATCAGGGTTCAGACGGGCACGGAGAAGAAGACAGGAGTTTACGTGCAGCAGATGCCCTACCCATGCTATGTGGATGACATGTATGTATGCAGGCTGCTTCAAAAGCTCCCAGGAGGAGGAGCTTGGGAGGCATGGGCTTTTGTCTCTCCTCAGGCATGGTTTATATCCCTATTATCAGTGTGGAGGCAATCTCCGTAGTGTTCTTAATCCCTAGAATTAGGGCACCTGCATGGAGGATTTAGAATATGTAATGACTTGCAGAGTCCTGTCCAGGAGAGGGATTGTGAGTACTGGAGTTGAACATACAAAGTACCTTCCTGAGGTGTGACCATATCCCCACACGTGATGCAAGCAAAAATAGCGTTGGGGGAAAAAAGCAGACAGATAGGCACAGGAGAGGAGAAAGAGAGAAATGGAGAGCAGTCCCCAAGCAAGGCAGCTCTTTGTATCCGCTCTTTCACTGAGTGACAGTTGCAGCTCCAGCTCCCACTCCTAACTGGAGATGTGCTCCAAATCTATCTGCCTCACCTCATGGTGAGACATGGATCCTGTGTCAGGCTTTGCACATCAGCTGCTTTGTGCAGTGAATCCTTAGCTATCACCATGCTCTGATAGCCCTTGAAGGGTATATGAAGTTGCAGTGATGTTTCTCACTCAGTTTTCCTGGCCCCTTTCCTTCATTTTCTCAGATTCCTGCGTGTCATGAGCCGCTCCATGCCTCTCTTCATGACACTAGCTTGGATCTACTCAGTGGCTGTGATAATTAAGGGCATTGTGTATGAGAAGGAAGCCCGGCTGAAAGAAACAATGAGGATTATGGGACTTGACAATGGCATCCTTTGGTTAAGCTGGTTCATTAGCAGCCTTGTCCCTCTCCTGATGAGTGCAGGACTACTGGTGCTGATCCTGAAGGTGAGTTTCCTGGTTGGGTCGGTGGCAGCAGACTCTAGAGCCTTTAGGGCCTGCTAGGCAGTGGTCTGCACTGACACACTGGGGAGGAGTTTGTGGGTATGTGTTGACCAGTCACTTTTTGGAAACAGGATTTTGGAGCAACAGGAGCATGTGGCTGAAAACAGCAGGCAGGAGTGTTGTAGATTCAGTTCTCTTGAAAAGATGCCTCTGGTACAGCCCTCACTTCTGGGAAGGCTGTTATGCAAATTGCAGGAAGCCCTGAGCAGCAGCTCTGCAGAGTTGCTATAACAGAGGTGCCTTGGAGAGCCCTTTCAAAACCTGATGCACTTTTTGTTCTCCTGCCAGATGGGGAATCTGCTGCCTTACAGCGATCCTAGTGTGGTGTTCATTTTCCTCTCAATCTTCGGCGTTGTGACTATCCTCCAGTGCTTCCTCATCAGCACCCTATTCTCCAGGGCCAACCTGGCAGCTGCCTGTGGGGGCATTGTCTACTTCACACTGTACCTACCTTATGTGTTGTGTGTTGCCTGGCAGGACCACATCAGCTTCTCACTCAAGATTTTTGCGGTGAGTCTCAGTGAAACTCTCCTGGGCACCACCAGGGTCTCCACCAGTCTGGCACTCAGCAGCTCTCTAACTGGACACTGTTTCAAGGGGGGAAGTGGCAGTGGGAGCTTAATTTTCACTGTAAGAGTCTGTCAGGGTTGGGCTTAATAAAGAGGTTTACTGAACCTGGTAGAAGCTGCTGGGAGGGTTTTGTTGGCTTTGGAAGTAGAAGTAATGCAGCTGGACTAAGTTGCTTTGGTCTCTGTATGCTGTGATACTGTATCCCCAGACATGCAGGCTGAAGGAACCAACTGCCTTTCCTCTGCATAGCACTTCTTACCTGTTAGCAGCCTGTTCCTTTGCAGGAAAATCCAAAGAGTAAGGGAAAGAAGATAGGGAAACAAAACAATTCTGGATGGAGCTCCAGTGGAGATTTCAGGCCTCTTGGAACCTAGACCAAATCTGCCATTCCGTATCTGCAAATACAGTGGCAGTCTTGGAACTTTTGACTTTTCATATGGACAATGTCCGTTAGCCTCATGCTACTGAGATGACTAGCTGGAGAGTAGATGTAAAAGATTCAGTGTGTGTTCATGCCTCCCATTTTCAGAGCCTGCTGTCTCCAGTAGCCTTTGGTTTTGGTTGCGAGTACTTTGCACTCTTTGAGGAGCAGGGAGTTGGTGTTCAGTGGGACAACTTCTTTGAGAGCCCATTGGAAGAAGATGGCTTTAGCATCACCACATCAGCTGTCATGATGCTGTTTGATACCTTCCTGTATGGAGTCATGACGTGGTACATTGAATCTGTCTTCCCAGGTGAGATCTACTTTTGAGAGATAATCATGTCTTAAGGCTTTCAAATAAATATTTTTGCCCTTTTCACTTGCTAAGGTGCAAATTTGACCTATTTTTAAGCAGAGCTGTAAAAAGGTCATGGAGCATCAGAGCAAGGTTGTTGCTTGCTGCTAGCAGTGAGTGTTGCCCAGCACAGAAGCATGACCCCATTGTGCCCATGGCTGATCTAGCCCCAGAAGCTTTGCTGTGCTTCACTTGTTCCCTCCTCTGAAGTTCACAGACTGTGCTGCAAGGGAGGAATTAAGAGCATCAGTACCACGTGCTACTTAGCACCTTTCAGCATAGGGTTTTTAACCCTAATGTGAAGTTAGATGTCTCTTACCCAGAGTCTGTCAGCGTCTTCATATAGAAAGATTTCTTCTTAGTCCTGCCTCATCTGGCGGTGGAGTACTTCTCTTCTTGTCAGGAAAGATAATGAAAGAAAAGGGACAGATGCATTCAGGCTTACATAATGCTTTTCTTTTTAGGCCAGTATGGGATTCCCAGACCCTGGTACTTTCCTTTCACAAAGTCCTATTGGTTCGGGGAGGAACCACAGGACAGGCAGCACCTCCATCCTGACCAGAAGGGGTCTTCAGAAGGTAAGTGCTGGACACAAGTCTTTAAGTGAAGTGTTAAGGTCTTTTTCTGAAATGAGAGTCCAAGGACAGCAGAAGCAGTACTGGCATGGATAGGTGAAATTGGTCACCCTTTCGTTGTCATAGTTTGGGTATGCTTATCAGGTGGGTGCATCCAGATAATCGCAAGGTACTTTGCCCACCTTAGTGCAGCTGGTAGTCCAGGCTCATGGAGTTGATAAGTGCTTGTATTTTTGTTGACCTTGGTAACACTGGCAATCTCCAGCTCTCAGGTTAGCCCAGGAGAGAGAAAACAGCTAAATGATAGCTTCTGTGGAAAATTCTTGTGTCTGAGGAAGAAATGTGGTCAGTTCTTTGTATAGCTCATTTCTTCACAGGCTTGGGGGAATGTGATGTCTATTAAAACCGCCATGCAATTTCTGTTAAAATCTATCGTATCTCTCTACTTCGTTGTGTTTTCTTCCAGTCTGCAAGGAGGAAGAGCCAGTGCATCTGAGTCTTGGTGTTTCCATCCAGAACCTGGTCAAGGTTTACCGTGATGGCAAGAAAGTTGCTGTAGATGGTCTTACACTTAACTTCTATGAAGGACAAATCACCTCCTTTCTTGGGCATAATGGAGCAGGGAAAACCACTACTATGTAAGAACAAAATAATGATTAAAGACAGTAGGGAAGTGACTGAATACTGCAATTCCTATCCATATAGTAAAGGTAGCCATAGAACTGCAGTGTGCAAGTTGGTGCAGACTAGAGTACCTCTGCTTGGTTTAATCTAGTTGTGCTGCTGCCTTACAGATACAGCACAACACAGGGGGGTTCAGATTGAGGCTGGGTCAAATGAATCTGTAGGTGGCATTTTGTAGTAATGCCATTTATGATTCTGATTTACCAGTGAAAAAAAGCAAGTTGGTACTGAAAGAACAAGAAACTTTTAGAGGGAAAAAAGTCTTTCCTTCTAGCAGCCATGTGGGTGTTCTTTGATCACCACTGGAGCTGATTTGGTTTATTTAAAATCCATTAGTGAGATGTTTTTCAGGCTACTTTCTTGACTTTTCTGCTCTTAATTCAGCCATTCACTGTTCCCTAGTGGTGGAACCTTCTGATTTGTTCTATTTTTCTTTCAGGTCTATTTTGACTGGCTTATTCCCCCCAACTTCGGGTACAGCCTTCATCCTGGGCAAAGATATCCGCTCTGAGCTTAGCACCATCAGGCAGAACCTGGGTGTCTGTCCACAGCACAATGTGCTGTTTGACTTGTGAGTATCATCTGGGAGACACAGGACTGGTGCTATCCAACAGATGTTTGGGTCCTCTAGGATACAGCAGTGGGCTTTCAGCTTTGACAATCCTTTTTCTGTGTATGCATGGTGTGAGACAGTGGGGTGGTGTGAGAGCGGTACAGGAACATTGTTTGTTAGCACATTCCTAATTGCCTGGGAATGACCAGCAAGAGCTTGTACTTTCATCTTTCATGTCTGTTAATAATCTACTCTGCTCAGGCCAAGTGTTTCCTCGGTGCCTAGTGATTTGGGTTGTTTGTGGTACTGTCAAGCACCCTTAAAAAAGGAATATTTACATGGGTGCTGAATAGAGTCACACTCTAAAGTCAGGCCCAAGCTGAGTGTGCACAGTCTGTGGCTCCTTCATGAAACCTCAGGCTTAAAAGATGTTTTTCTGAGCAAACAGAAATGGCTGCAGTAATGCTAATAAAAGGGATGAATCCCAGCATGATGCTTTCAACTGTGCCCTGAGGCTGCATTTGTTCCCTAGGCTGACTGTGGAGGAGCACATCTGGTTCTATGCTCGGCTCAAAGGGCTGCCGGAAAAGAAGGTGAAAGAGGAGATGGAGCAGATGGCAACAGATGTTGGTTTGCCTCACAAACTGAAAGCTAGGACCAGCAGGCTCTCTGGTAGGTTCAGATCTCTTATATTTCTCAGCGTCAGAAAAACTCCATTGGCTCTTGCACAGGCTGTATTATGGACCTTGATGGGATCCTGCAATTATATATAGAATTATAGTATAGAATACTATGCAATTAAACACTTAAGGAAATTAGTTATTTATTAAGTAGCTAATCAATGTATCTTAGTAAACATCACAATTTTGCACAGTCTCAGGCTATCTAATGGCCATAACAAGTCACTTTCTGAGTATTTTCTATTTATTTCCATCATGACATAGTTCGGTTGCATTTGCTGTGTTTTGTCCAAAGCTTACTATTATATCTGGGGTTTATGAGTTTAGGTGAGAGTGGCTTGGACCACAGTCTCCAAGTCTCTTGCTGTTTGTGAGCCGTACATGCATTCCTTATGCTGACTTCTGCCCCTTCAATTGGTGACCTGGAGTGTCCTTCATTGTTCAGGAGGGGCAGTATCTGTATCCGTCTGTACCGGATTACTAGAGAGACTGAGATGTCTTTGTCTTACTCAAGTATCAGTACAGATTGCACATTTGACTTCGGGGAGGGAGAGAAGATGACCATGGTTGACTTTAGTATTAAGGAATGCAATATAATTCCTTGCCTCTGGAACACTTCCATGGAAGTCTCATGGGGACTTACTTCTGCAACTCAGGCTCTGGGAGACCTGTGTTCCAGATCCTCAGGCCTCCAAGCTGGTGATTTGCTACCCCTGGTGTTGAGACAGTATAATTAACTTAAGGAAGAGCATGCAAGGTGTGGTTCTGTGCAATAGGAGGAGAGTTAGATTCCACTGAGGAGAGACTATTCAGATGAGTTATCCACTGTCCAGAAAGTGGTGGGACCCTGAAGGCCTGAAACAGCAGCAGTGCTTGTTCTCCTCAGTGTACTTTCTTTCAGAGAGCTTATTATCCACCATGATGCAAACATTGCTATTTTACTCACCTCTGCATCAGCCTGAGCACCTCTTTCTTCTTGTGCCTGATAGGTGGCATGCAGAGGAAGCTCTCTGTTGCCTTAGCATTTGTCGGTGGCTCCAAGGTTGTCATTCTGGATGAGCCTACAGCTGGCGTGGATCCTTATTCTCGCAGAGGAATATGGGAACTGCTTTTGAAGTATCGGCAAGGTATGTCATCTTTTTCTCTACCCTTAATAAATGCATAGTGGAAGGCAAAAGAAAATCAATCTGATTTATGACCGTTGTCAAAATAGCAATATGTCTTCACAAATTTATTGTTGCCTGCACCAAGGAATGAACAAAGACAATGCAGGACAGGGATGCTTAGATCTCTCATCCGTATTCCTTTCTTCTCCTATTCGTGTCCGAATTCATGAAAAAAAATTTTTACTGGGTTATGAGGGAGAGCAGGTAAAGTCAGAAAATCACCCTTGGTGTTCAGCAGTTCTGCTCCATGCAACCAACCTTGCAGACATGAAATTAAACCTGCCTTTGCTGAGCACGACAAGAGCCAGCGGAGAGTGGGGAGAATAAACCCATGACAGCAGTTGTGAATCTTCTCCATACTCCTAGTCACGTTCAAAGGAGCCAAACTTGTGGCACCAACTTCATGGCAAGATGCAGGTGATTGTGGCTCTGGCGTGGCAACACAGGTTTGTTTGACTTACCAGCCATGTCTTCCTTGCTGTCTTCCAGGTCGCACTATCATTCTCTCCACACACCACATGGATGAGGCAGACATTCTGGGGGACCGGATTGCCATCATTTCTCATGGCAAGCTCTGCTGTGTTGGCTCTTCTCTCTTCCTGAAGAACCAGCTGGGAACAGGCTATTATTTGACCCTGGTCAAAAAGGATGTGGATTCCTCTCTGAGCTCCTGCCGAAACAGCAGCAGCACAGTTTCCTATCTGAAAAAGGTACAGCTGGCCTTTTCTGCTCTTGTTTATTCTTTCTTCATTAAATCTCAGGATTTTTGGAAGCAGCAGCTAAGATTTTCCATGGTAGAATGTCTCTAAGGAAAATCCCTTGTTCTTTGAAAGAACTGTTACCTGTTCCTTCGGTACTGTGCCAGACCATGTCTAGTTAAACTGTTGCATGGGATATACCTTTCCGTTGTTTCTTTCAGTGCCAGTGGTCCCAAGCTGATCAGAGAGATACAAAAGTGTACTCCACATGTTTTGTAACATTCACTTCTATACCCGTGATCTCTTACTTCTGTTTTAGCCTTTGCAGTGCTATGTCACCATCTGCAGCATTTGATTGAACATTTAGAGTGTAGCATCTGGTGGACCCCATTTTGAATAAACAGCAGGAAATAATGTTTGTCTTCTCATTTGCAACCAGGATGACAGTGTCTCCCAGAGCAGCTCTGATGCTGGCCTTGGCAGTGACCATGAAAGTGACACATTGACAATAGGTGAGGCTTGGAAAAACATTTAAGATTGAATCCCAGTTGACAATGCTGTGTAGCTCGTGTTGGACAGCTGCCTTAACCTTGTCTCTCTTATGTAGCTACAGTCTTGGGACAATTATTAAATTCACAGTGGTGGTATTTAAAATATTGAATGCTTTTCCGGAGGGAGCCATTTTGAATTCAAGCTGTCCTGAGAGTTAATAAGTAAATACTATGTAGTTGCTTGGCCTATTAGCAATATATAACGTTGGTGAGCTGTATATCAGTGATTTGTTTGCTGGTCTTCCTGTAGCATGTACAAGCTCTCCCGAGTTGTGCACATAGAAAGTATAGCCAGGCTTTGGTCCAGGCTTTTATCCAGGCTTGTGTTACATTAAAAAGAAATGAGCCTTTTCATGGAAATGAGCTTCTTTCCAGAGATGTCTTATTTGTCCTCCTTTTCTTCTGGCAGGGTTTTTAAGGCTGAGCTCTTTTTTCCACATAATGAACAGTAACCAGAACAGAACTATCTTTTATATCTGTTTTTTTTTTTCTAGATGTCTCTGCAATTTCAAATCTCATTACAAAACATGTTCCTGAGGCAAGACTGGTGGAGGACATAGGTCATGAATTAACCTATGTCTTGCCATACAAAGCTGCTAAAGAGGGAGCTTTTGTGGAGCTGTTCCACGAAATTGATGACCGTCTTTCTGATCTTGGCATTTCCAGCTATGGCATCTCTGAAACTACTCTGGAGGAGGTTAGTGAGCTGCTGATTCCTGTTTGTCCTAAACTAGGCAGAACAAATAATGACAGAATTAAGAATGAGATGAAGCCTTATTGCTTCCTGTAAAAATTGACAGAACAGACAGCTTTGCATTCCTCTCCAAAACAGATTGTCTTCTGCCCTGTGTGTGTGCTCATAGAGGTGTGCATTAAAAACTGCAGTGTGGTACACGCAAGCATGGACAGGTCCTGTGTACTCACCTGCACTTTGCTGAGATATCATGTGTAGGTTGGCCCCTGATTTGGCTTCTAATATCTGAATTATTTTTAGGGGTGCTTTGTGTTGCATTAGCTGAAAATGTATTTCAGTACTGGATACATATGTTAGGTAAACAATTCAGACGTATGCCCTTGTCAGGGATTTTTTTATGGTTTCAGGTTTGTTCCATGTGACTGTGTTCCTGCTGCCAGGTCTCTTTATCACAGGAGCATCATGCACATTATCTCTGTGTGGATCTTTATTTGTTTATTTTTAAAGAATGATAAGGAAAGCTGAAACAGTGGTGTTGTCACCTACTGAGGTTGCCCTCTAGGTCCTTCACGGCTCTGAAGACCTTGGTTGTTATCTCAATTTGAAAACGGGTTATTTCTGGTTTAGGAGAGTCCATGGGTCAAGCTCCATGAAGGTGCCTATTCAAGCAAGAGCAATGGAGAAATACGAGATTCACCAAGTTTAGTTACTAGGTCTATTTCTGAGACATGGGAAAGAGCTCATGTTTGAGATGGCCTGAGAACTGATATTGGAAAGGGGGAACAGCTGGTAGCAGTCTGACTCCTGGAAACTGGAGACAAGCCACAAAATGCACATCTCCATCATGTAGAGGATAAACTAAGTTCTCTTGTTTCACCTGCCAGTCTCACATAGCATCTTTTGAAGCAGTACCCGCAATATCTCTCCTCTTCTAATTTTCACTGTCACTTACCATTCCTTTTCAGATCTTCCTGAAAGTGGCTGATGATAGTGGTGTGGATGCAGAAACCTCAGGTGGGTATAGTTGTACCCTACAGTTGTGACACGTGCCAAGGTCTGACAGACCCTGATTGAGACTGAACTGAAGCTCTTCTGTCCTAGTATTTTTAATGACATGAAGTAGCTGGGTTTAGTGTATTAATGCATGCTTTTATGTGCTGTAAAAGTCAATTGACTCAGTTGGTAGCATGTTTATTTTGTTGTAGTGAAGAGTTTCTAGTGTTAGAGTATATTGAAAATTACTTGACTTGACACTGTTATCTGCTCTGAAGACCTCCTGACATATCAGACCACAGTAGGGTCCAAATTACTTTCTCTGAGAGCAGATCACTGCACTGAGTGCTCATAACAGCAAATTGCACTTGCAGTCACATGACTACATACAACTCTCATGTAGCAAATGAGAGTTTTTTTCAAAAGAGCCGCCTGCTGTTCACCTGGAGAGAAAAAAAAAGGCATCAAGTGCACTAGAAGTTGTTTCTGGGACATGACACAAAGTATGATACATAAATCATGGCCCATTTCAGATTGACAGTCTTGGTGTTGCTTTTGCCTGCACTGAAGTCACTCCAGATCAGCTCTTCAGTTTGCAAATGGGAGACATGTAAAATGAAAATTACATTGCTTTGGTTTTTCTGGGGCTAGCTGGAGATTAACTGAAGCAGTTCAGCTAACTGTAACTGCATTATTTTCAGATGGTACATTGCCAGCCAGAAGGAACAGACGTGTGTTTGGAGACAGACAGAGCTGCCTTCGTCCATTTACAGAAGATGATGCATTTGATCCTAATGACTCAGACATAGATCCAGGTATTGCTAGAGTTCAAGCCTGTTTTCTTCCTGTGGATGCTCTTTCGTATTTTAAGTACTGCAGATCTGAAGGCTGAGACTGCCAAAGGAGTGGGTGATGTATTTGCCTTTAGGAATAGGGGACAATGAAGTATGCACAGCCTGCTCAATCCTCCCATTCAAAGCTCAGAGATAAGGGAAAAAATACATTCATGTAAATTTCTGTTGTTATTGCTGCTGACTATGCTTTTTTTTTCTTTTGGTGAATGAGAGTGATTACTCCAGCCATCACCTTCTGCCTTCAGCACAGAGAGAATCTCTGAACTTTTGAATGAGGTTGATTTCTTCTTGTTAGCAGAATCCAGAGAGACGGACCTTCTCAGTGGCATGGATGGGAAAGGCTCCTACCAGATGAAGGGCTGGAAGCTCACCCAGCAGCAGTTCATGGCTCTGTTGTGGAAGAGGATGCTCATTGCTAAGAGAAGCCGGAAAGGCTTTTTTGCCCAGGTGAGAGCCTCTAACATGAGCAGAGTCCCTCAGCAGGTTCAGCTCTGGACTGTATGTTGTAGTCTGAGCTGATGGTGGGCTAAAAACCTCAAGGGAATGCAGATAACCAAAATTAGCCTTCACTTCACTGTGTGGGCAGAAGGAGACCTGTGCAAGGAGTTGCATGATAAACCATGTGTTTACAGGATTCTTGCACAGCAGAATGTAATTTTGCCCTTGAGAACAGCATTTGCAAGCTAAATCCTCTGCACCTGAAGTGAATTCCCTGATTGAATGCCAAGATATATCTTGCATTGGTGTCTACCACTGCTTTGGTGTAAACAGCAGAGGTATTCCTGGGAAACTTTGAAAAAGTTCTGATCCAATAAGTGATTCATACATAATTCCTGATGCCTCTGGAAATATTTTCTTAAAAAAAGGACTTGTTTTTTCCTTGCAATTTCAGATTGTGCTACCAGCTGTCTTTGTGTGTATTGCTCTCATGTTCAGCCTCATTGTTCCTCCTTTTGGGAAGTATCCCAGCCTGGAATTACAACCCTGGATGTATGATGAGCAGTACACTTTTATTAGGTATGTTTTGGGTGGCCTATAAATTATGTTCTTTGCAAACTTGAGTTAGAGTTCCTTAATAGGTTGGTTTGGGTTTGTGCTTATCTCAGAAGTACATTTTAAGAGAAAGTCATGGTGTTTTCTTCTTCGACCTTTAAATTCCAGCTCTATGCACAGGCAAGGCCATATCCTTTCTGAATGACACTGCGACTCCTAATTCTGCATACAAAGATTTGGAATGTGTATGTGCTCTTAGTCCAAGCATTCTTCAAGGGCAGATCCCCCACCCACATCCTTTCACTGTGCTCTTGGCCTTGCTCTGTTGCTTCTTTTGCTGTGTGCTTGTTACCACACTGACTGATAGTGTTTTTCTGCTGTTCCCATAGCAACGATGCTCCAGAAGATGCAGGCACTCACAAGCTTTTGGACGCCCTTCTTGATAAGCCGGGCTTTGGGACACGCTGTATGCAGGGACATTCCATCCCGTAAGTGGAATTCTGGTCTGGGAACAGGAAGCACATCCCTGGTAACTCTAGCTTACTTTAGGAAATTATAGTAATGTATGGCCAAAGCAGGATTTAAGCCGGAAGAGCTGTCATTATATTCAGTTTTTCTGCTCAGAACCTTTTTAAAAGTTGCCAGCCCTCAGTCTGGAGAGAAAGTGAGGTTTGAGTGCAAGTCCTCGCTGACAGAGATGGAAAGGAGAGAGCAAATTACTCAAATTACTGTTCAGTTCTGAACATGGTAAAGGACCTATATATGTTGCTGTGTGTTGTTGACTGTAGTTTCCACTCCATAATCCTTTGTTTCCAGCTGCATTAGAAACCTGAGTTAGCAGCCCACAAACACCAGCAAAAGGAGTGGAGAGCCAGACAGCATTTGTGTTGTTTCCTAACTCTGCCACCTGACTTGGTGTGTGGCTGGGCAAGTCACTGAAGATCTAGTCTGTTAATGTAGAAGAGGTATACACTCCAAGAGTCCAAGATGGTGTGTTCAGAAGACGTGCAGCTCATGTTCACAGGAGGAGGGGGAGGGAGGCAGGGTGTCTGATATACTGGCCAGTGGTGGAAAGTAAGCTGCATCCTTCATAGCAGGCATGAAAGCTGAGCTATTCTGCCAATGGGCCATGAGAAGAAAGCTACCTTGGGGAAGAGCAGTGTTTTGATGCCCTAGAGGCAGAAGTATTATCCAGGGACTCATCCAAGAAGATTGTCTGCTGTGATCTTAAAATCACAGGATATCTCAAGTTGGAAGAAACCCATGAAAATCACCAAGCCCAACTGTCTGCTTCTTGGAGGACTTCTAACTAAACCACTTGACTAAGAGCATTCTCCAGATACTCCCTGAACTCTGGACAGCATTCCTACTGGGACTGGAACAGAGCACTTCATTATAATACAAAGTGTCTGGCACTACTCAGTGTTGGCCAGCCTCAGTTTCTTTGGCAGTGGGATCTGTTAAAAGCTACAGAGTCTGATCTGTTGCTCTGAGCTGTTTGTCTTAGTGAGGTCAAGCTCCTTTGAGAAATACACTGCCTCTTCTGAGGACTGTGGAGTTTGATCTTTAAATGTCTTGTAAGCAAAGGCCATCTTACTTGTCTTATACTGCTTTTTTTCTTGCCTCTTTCCAAACACAGAGACACTCCTTGCACTGTAGGGCAGAAGGAATGGACGACCGCTTCAGTCCCAGAGTCAGTCCTGGACATCTTCCTGAAAGGCAACTGGAGCATGGAGAATCCTTCCCCATCTTGCGAGTGTAGCAGTGAGAAGATCAAGAAGATGCTGCCTGTGTGCCCCCCTGGTGCAGGTGGCCTGCCACCCCCACAGGTAGGAGGGAGCTCAGTGGTACTGCAGAAAGGAATGCTCACAAGGAGCAGAGTGTCTAAGTGTGATTCTTGCATGCAGCATTGCACAAGATTCGTTTCATTCAGCACCTGTGTTTTCTGATGAG
Organism: Sturnus vulgaris; assembly: GCF_052056855.1. Lineage (NCBI taxonomy): Eukaryota > Metazoa > Chordata > Aves > Passeriformes > Sturnidae > Sturnus > Sturnus vulgaris. The sequence goes on along the minus strand of NC_142283.1, from coordinate 37,720,919 downwards.
CATTTATCTGTGTTTTCACTGGTGACACCAGCGTGAGCAAGACACGGCTGACATCCTCCAGAATCTGACAGGCCGCAATATATCAGACTACCTAGTGAAGACCTACGCGCAGATCATTGGGAAAAGGTGGGTATTGAACACTCCCCCTTCCCTCCCTGACAGACACTACTTTCCTGCGGGTGATGCACAGACCAGGCAAATAAACCTGAGCAGCCCACACTCTTCAGTAATGAGCCAAATCCACGCAGATCCTCAGACAGCCCTGATCCTCAGCTCAAGTGATATTTCTGCTTGGTTAGTGATTCTGTGTGCTGACTCTCATGGGCAGATTATGGAGGAAGTCTAGGGATTACACCAAAGACAAATGGCCGGAGCTATATCAGATAGCTGAAAGGCTGTTGCAGTCTTTTCCATAGCCAAGTGCCTGCACGGTTGTTAGGTCTGTGTCTCCTCTGGTTCTGTGTATTATATATCAACTCTTTTTTTCTCTCTGCAGCTTAAAGAATAAAATCTGGGTGAACGAGTTCAGGTGAGTTACTGCCTTTTATTCAGCTTCTATGTGTCCAGTAAACCTTGAGCATAGTATTTAGCAGGTCACATCCACCCTGCTTTGCAGTTTGTGTTACAGGACTCTTAACTGCCAGATGTTGGAGGAAGATGTTTTAAGGATAAACTGGGACAACCCCAGAGCACTAGACAGCGTGTCTGCTTTTGCAGAGAGCAGTCTTGAAAAGATTTGCATGACCAGTGTGCTGGTACTCTATTCTAGGAAGTGCTATTCTTCCAAGCAAGGGCAGTGGGGGATGTCCTGCTTTGCCCGCAGCAGAGAATAGCTGCCTTTATTAAATGGACAGCATGCTGAGCAATCGTGATATGAGTATTTAACCCCAGAAACAAAGAATAGAAGACTGCATGGCTAAGCAGCCATGTAGGAGAATAAGTCATCCCTTCATGTAAGAGTGGAAACACTATCCTTGGGTGTACTGCAGGAAGAGGAGACACATGGAGAGGAATGAGGAGTGGCATTTTTGGAGGTCACTGAGTCACATCTTAGCATCACTTTCTATCTGAACTTTCAGGTATGGTGGCTTTTCCTTGGGAGCCAGCAGTTCTCTTGTGCTTCCTCCAAGCCATGAAGTCACTGATGCCATTAAACAGGTGAAGAAGATTTTGGAGCTGGCACAGGTGAGCGGTTGTCCCCCATAAGCCCAGGATGCACTAATACTGAGTCTTGTTACTTGGGAGATGACTTGGAAGCTATAAAATGAAGAGCATGTGTATTAGCTGTGTCCACTGACTTCTCCCCACTACCTCTGAGCTGGGATCTCCCAGGCTGTTGTCTAGGAGTAGCAGAAGGCTTGAAGACACGCTCAGCTAAAGCTTACCCAGCCCACATTGCTGATGTGGGTTCTGCCCAACACCAGTTGCAAGCCAGTGGGGATTGCAGGCATCTGAATGTTTTGTGGCAGGACAGGGTGGCTTGTCTTGGGGAATTAAGAATTAGTTGCTGCCATCTTCAAACCTCAGCTGAATGTTCCTGTGCGGAGTCTGCCCTGGCACAGAAGAGAATTTGGGCCATTGTTTTCCTCTGAGACATCCAGCCTGTGGGCTGTAATGTCTCTGAAGGTTGCATGCAACTTTGGTTAATACATTTTGCTGGGAAAAAAGCCAGGCACAAGACTGACGCTTCTTACTGGTTAGACTACAGAAAGGAAAGGGTGAAGAGAAGCTGCAGTTACTCAGCCTTCCAACCACCTCCAGTTTAGTGGGTAGAGATTGTTGAATTGGCAGAAAGCTGTCAGAGCTGTGAAAAACATTGTGTAGTCTTTGCTAGACCCCAGGGCATGAATAAAGGTATTCTTAGAGAGGAAGTAACTGTCTCTTTGCTGTTTACAGGGGAGTTCTGGGGATCGATTTCTCAACAGTTTATCAAGTTTCATGAAAGGCCTGGATACAAAGAATAACGTGAAGGTAAATTAACCAGTCTTCATTTCCGTGGCTCTGTTTGAAGCTCTGGTGACTTGGAGGCACAGCAGTTTTTCTTGAAAAACTGTATAGACCAGAGTTCCTTGTATTTGCTAGTGGAGTAAATGTAGCTTGTAGCTCTGTGTGGGCTTCCTCAAAATCCGTTTCCCCTGTGGAGTCTAGGCCTAAATGCCAAAAGGAGTTCAGTGCTGGATCAGTGATAGCTTCCAGCAGCCTCTTGTGCTTATTGATTAAACTGTGTTCTGCCCCTCAGCAAGCTAACTGAAAGGATGTGGAAAGAAATATGCCCTCATAAGAGGAAGGAGTGTTCTGCAGGGTTTAGGAAGCTTTTGGTGGCTGATGTACCTGGTGCCTTTTTGATGCTCATGTGGTGTCTTGCAGGTGTGGTTTAACAACAAGGGCTGGCATGCCATTGCATCCTTCCTGAATGTGATCAACAATGCCATCCTTCGGGCTAACCTCCAGCAGGGTGAAAACCCCAGTGCTTATGGGATCACTGCCTTCAATCACCCACTCAACCTCACCAAGCAGCAGCTCTCTGAAGTAGCTCTGTAAGTGTGACATGAATATGGATGGGTTTGGGCTCATTGCTGATGACTGGAAACAGGCAACATGGGAGGTTTTGGACTCACTGGTGGACAGTCAGTAGCCTCTGCCATTTAGGCTCTTAACATGTGGGCCTAATTTTCTCTGGTCTGGGCAGGTGGCAACCTGTGCTGCTGGAAATTTGCTGTTGAACAGCACTGCTGTACAAGCTTTCATTGTCTTTGAGTCCCTGGAAGCTGCAGTTTCTAAGAACCTTAGATCCCTTTTCAGGGATCAGACCTTCTGCAACTCTAGGAAATTGCTCTCAGCTACTTTCCGAAAGGTGTTTCACTAGGAATGTGAAATTCTTTTGTCCCCATGATTTGACTAGGCACGACTAATATGTCCTTTTGAGTTTTGCCCACTGTCTCAAGCTGGAGGTCACACAGTAATGCACAGAGTTAACTTCACTGAAGCATTGACTAGTCCACTCCCACTATGATCAGAGTCAGAGCTCACAATCTGTGTGCATATATGCCCTTCAATCCATAAAACAGTGGCAGATGATGGGCAGACACTTCCGAACTTTGAAACATCATCAAAAAAGACAAATCCCAGCAGCCCCAGGAAATTGATTATATGGGAAACAAAGTGGTGGTGATAAGGAAGGCAGAAAGCAGTCTATTGTGCTGAAGCTCTTCACCAGTCTCCCAGCTGTGATGTTGGGCTTGAGATGCCAACAGACTATATATTCCCTTTGCTATATGGCTGGAGAAGAAGTGTGTGGTTAAGAGAGCCTTGCATAGTAATCCTTTACTCCGGATTCTGAGTATAAGGACAGAATAACAACAGCAGAACCAATTGTTTCTATCCTGCCCTGCATGAGCTGCCTCATTTCATCTTAAAGGAGCCAGTACCAGCATGCAAACAATTTGCTTTCTTCCATTTTTTATCCAGGATGACCACATCTGTGGATGTCCTCGTGTCCATCTGTGTGATCTTTGCCATGTCCTTTGTTCCTGCCAGCTTTGTGGTTTTCCTTATTCAGGAACGTGTCAGCAAGGCTAAACACTTGCAGTTCATCAGTGGTGTGAAGCCTGTGATCTACTGGCTGGCCAACTTTGTGTGGGATATGGTAAGGACTTCAGCTGGGCTAAACTATGCTCTGTTCTGTTTTTCCAGCATGTCTTGAAGTGCACAGTGCAGTTTGGGGCCAGTGGGCACCATGTTATTTCAGTGAATAACAACTGTGAATATGACTTTTGTGTTTACTGTCATGGAGCAATGGTTCATCTTGGTGGGTCAAGGAATAAAACAGAGGATGGAAGGACAACCAGAAACTCAATCATTGGCATTTATTATGTCATTCTAAAATACTTGCCCAAAAATGCTTGTTTGTGTAGCCCCTTGTTCTGCTCTGTCCAAAGCAAGTTTTCTCAACCTGTGGTGTCTGAAACCTCTGAGAGTGACTACTTCTAGAGGCACCAAGAAATATAAATTCATGTGTGCTGTATTATGGTTCACACATATGACACTTTTAAGAGTCTCCCATTGAAAACAGCTTTGGGAACACTGAAGAGTATTGAAAAGTATTGCATTAGAGCAGAAAAACATCTCTCCTTTATTTTATGTCATCTGGAAAGAACTCTAAAGTAATGTTTTTCACCTTCTAGTGCAACTACATTGTTCCAGCCACACTAGTTGTCATCATCTTCATCTGCTTCCAACAGAAGTCTTACGTATCCTCCTCCAACTTGCCTGTGCTGGCTCTCCTTCTGTTTCTCTATGGGTAAGGGATTTCTCATCAGAGGATGATTGGGAAGGCTTTTGGACTTGGAAGGTTCTTACCTGATGTTGCTGCTTTTCTCTTGCCAGGTGGTCCATCACCCCTCTCATGTATCCGGCCTCCTTTGTGTTCAAAATCCCTAGCACGGCATATGTTGTGCTGACCAGTGTGAATCTCTTCATTGGCATCAATGGGAGTGTGGCCACCTTTGTCCTGGAGCTCTTCACCAACAATGTATGTTTTTCCAGAGGGTCCTCACTGTCTTGTGCTGTTGCACTGTGGTTCCATGCTGCCTTTAGCAGCCAGATCTCCAGAAAAGCTAGGCCCTGTACTCATTAGCTTCGGCAGCACTTTGAACACGGGTTCTGGTGGAAATGGGTTAAAGCCCCCTTTAGAAAAGCTCACAGAGTAGTTAAGGTAGGGAAGGAGCTCCTGAGATTGCCTAGTCCAACCTCAAAGCAGGATCAGCTACAGTAGTGCATTGGGTTTGCATGGCCTGGCTTTTTGTAGTGGGGTCAAACTGTTACAAGCAGGTTGCTCAAGGCCATTAGATTTTAACATTTCCAGGGTTGTCTCTGTACAACCTTTTCCACTTTACAGTCATTCTTAGGGGGAAAAAAAAATAGAATTTTCTTATGTTCAAATGGAATTTCTTGTATGTTCTTAATGAAGGCATTTTCCATCTATGAAGGCCATTTAATCACTCAACCATTTAGTTGCCCTGAATTTTGCCTCCTATTGTAGATACTTCTCTAGCTATACTGGGGAGCTTACACCCTTCAGTTTTTCAACACCAGATGCCTCCTGCGGAAGGTACAAGTTCCTCTCATACTTGTAGACATCACAAGATGTCTTAGCAAGCAAGCACTGTTTGACCCACAGTGGTGTGAAGTGTTCCTTGTGGGAGGAGGCTCAGGACACACCCTGGGAGTTACTTGTTGAGCTACTCTTCCTGTGGGCGTAAGGACACAGTCCTCGATGATGGTTCTTTTTGTTATGAAGCCTGTTCTAGCTCAGTAAAAATGAGTACATGCTCAGAGGTGAGTACCTGGCAGAACAGGAACTCAAGGTGCTATCACTTCAATCCATGGACTAAGCCAGCTGGAAGACAGCAAATAAAAAGTATTAGAGCTTCCACTATGGGATAGGGAGGAACTCCCTACAGCCACTGATGTATAAGTCTGTGCAAGTTCAACTTCCCTGTGTCCTCAGCCAGTAGTCTTTTTGCATATCATTGTTTGCAGACTCTGTCTTTTAGACTGTGAGGGTTTGGGAAAACCTTTTGTTGCACTTTGCTCATGTTAGTAGCATCATGAGCAGCACAACAGCACTGACTGTCCAGAGGAGCCATGGCTCAGGCTCCTGGGAGAACATTTCTAACCTTGGATTCTTGTGCGATTGCAGTGTTGGGGAAAGGGGAAGGAGGGGTCTGTGACAGCGTAGGTCACTCTAGGGAGGTGGTGGCTGCTTTCTGCTCAGCTGGCTCACTGGCACTTGATATTTTTCTTAACAGAAGCTGAAAGATATCAATGACATCCTGAAGTCTGTTTTCCTCATCTTCCCCCACTTCTGCCTGGGCCGAGGACTCATTGACATGGTGAAAAACCAGGCTATGGCTGATGCTCTGGAGAGATTTGGTAAGTGAAATTGTGTATCACAGAAACAGTGGCTTGAAAGAAGTAGATAAATCTAGAGTCTGCTCCAGATGAGCTCCTCTAACTTTTCAGAACTGAAAGCGCACAATTTGCAGCACAGACCTGGTCAAACATGGCAAGTCATCATAGCTTTCCACTCTAAGTTGTTCAAAGAAATTGGTAGATAGATCCGAAGAATTCTGTGTTAAGAGCATTAAATAAGAGTGCATAAAGACAATTATATGGAGATCATTAGGCCTAGTGTAAGGATTGACTGAGGTTCTGGAAAGCTGAATGTTTGTTTTTTTCTGACATGCAGATGCCAGGCCTGAATCATAGTCTTTCTGTGCTACATTAACCTTTTGTAAAGGTGGGCTAGCTTTTTGGTGGACGGAATTCTCTGGGCCTGAGTCCCAATATTGCTACAGTAAAAAATGTGCAGACAGCCACAGCTGGCCCCTTGTGTGGTCTAGCCCTTCCCTCCTACAACTGGCTGATCACCAGTTGTCCCAGTGCCCAGTTTGGTGAGCTCTGCTGGAAGAAATGCTACCCTGATCCCCTTGCTCTGGAAAAGTGATTGTGCTTTTAATCTTACGTTGGCAGGAGAGAATCGTTTTGTGTCCCCTCTGTCATGGGACCTGGTGGGAAGGAACCTCTTTGCCATGGCAGTAGAGGGTGTTGTGTTTTTTCTCATCACCGTGCTCATCCAGTACAGGTTCTTCATCAAGCCCAGGTAGGTTTTCCTCTCTACTGCACTGCTAGAGGCAGGTGATGTTTTTATTGGTGTTGCCCGTGAAATGGGGAGAATATTACCTATGACAGCCCTGTCATTTTCTGCTAAGGCTGTATCATGTTGCTTTTTTCAGGCCTGTCTATGCCAAGCTGCCTCCTGTGAATGATGAAGATGAGGATGTAAACAGAGAGAGGCAGAGGATAATTAGTGGAGGAGGACAGAGTGACATTTTGGAAATAAAGGAGCTAACCAAGGTGACAGAACTGAATTTGTACTCGTTGTCATGAAAACTATGCAGTTCACTGTGCCTTGTCAGAGGAATTTAGTGGGGTCAAAACTGGATCAAGTTGGGAGTATTGAATATGTACAGCTCTAATTAGAATTCTTTGACCTTGTCCTTCTTACTCTTTTTCTTACGCTTTCAGATTTACAGAATGAAGAGAAAGCCAGCAGTTGATAGGATCTGTGTTGGAATACCCCCTGGAGAGGTAAGCTTATTTGTTAAATGCATTGTTTTGCTATTACTACAGTATCTAGGAGCCACAAGACAGTACATAAGATCAAAACCAGATGAATGTTCAAATTGCACCAGAGGAAAGTAGAAGCTGAAGTTGTTTCTGGTTCTGTGTGTCTCTGCCTTTGAGGAAGATACTTAACTCTTAGTGTCTGGGACCAGAAACCAAACTCCAGTATGCAAGGCTTGGCACAAATGAACTGTGGTGACAGCGTATCAAGATGACACCCCTCTTTGTTCATATTCACAGCCTAAAGGCTTATACTTAAAATAAATGCCCAGAAGCTGGGTTGGTTTGTTTTTTTTTTCTGAAAGTAGACTTACCCTCTAGCTGTCCTGAGGGTCAAGTTTGCTTCTTTCCATCTTGTCACTGCTGAAAATGATGCAGCTGGATCTTGTTCTCAAATACACTGTGCTCATTTATATCCCCAGTGTTTTGGACTCCTGGGAGTAAATGGTGCTGGCAAGTCATCCACTTTTAAGATGCTAACTGGAGATACAGATGTGACAGGAGGAGAAGCTTTCCTCAAAGGAAACAGGTGAAAGACAATGCATCTTTTCTCTCCTTTTTCTTCCAATTTTAACAGGGTTTTTTTTCCACATCAAAACTCTCTTCCACTTTTCCTGTTGACAACTCCTGGTATTTGTTTCAGCCCTTGTTTGAGTCTGGTAAAGTATGTCAGTGGCTTAGGAAAGTTGACTTAGTCTGGTAGTCATTTCTGCGTAACAGGTCTTCCACGTTTAAATGACATTTTCTAAAAAAAAGGAGGGGAAAAGGGAGAGAGATAAAAAGTAATTTGATCAAGATGGACTTTAGGATCCTGTATTTTTGTTAGTTCAGTGACTCCAGAAACAGTTTTACACGGTTGTAACATCTAAAATAGCAGTGTATGCTCATGAAATCTTAACAAAGGCTTTTTTATTTTACAGTATCTTGTCCAACATCCAAGAAGTCCATCAGAACATGGGGTACTGCCCACAGTTCGATGCTGTTAATGAACTGCTGACAGGGCGAGAGCATTTGGAGTTCTTTGCACTCCTGAGAGGTGTTCCAGAGAAAGAAGTCTGCAAGGTAAACGAAACACCATAGGACCCACCTCAGTGACCAACTTGCAAGTTCTTGCTTGCATGCACCCTCCCTGCAACTCCTGTAATGCCATGATATGAAGATACCATATGGTGAAATCTGTCCCCCTTTCCTTCAGGGCAACCCAAGGTTTTTTCAATGTTGCCTGGAAAAATGTACTAAATGGAAAGGGAGATAATTTGGGTCCATGTTCTCATAGTGAATGCTCTTCTCCGGTGAACAACTTTCTTCCCTTAAGAATGTAAGGGCTGTGAAGCTTCAGCTCGTGCAGAACTTCACTTGCTGTCGAGTGAATTAATTCTTTTAAGTCTCCAGAAGCAAACACACTACAGCTTAGCAGAAGCCTTGTGCTGAGCTTTAAAAGCTTTCTAGTTGATCATGGTGTACATTAAAGTGCTGTTATTTCAGCATTCAGACATGAGGTTACAGTAAAAGTCTTTAGGCAATGGATGACAGCTGCCAGTACCATGCAGCACCCTTCTCAGTTCCGTTTCCTGCAATTAACAACTTTTATTGTATGGGACCTGAGTGCTCTAGGTAGATGATATCTAGGGTATATCCGAGTAGCTTGAATCCTTCTGTGAGGGTGGACATGATGGGTGGAAACTGCAATCTCCCTCTAAGATTGCTCCCAAGTTCTTTCATGGGATGTTCTCATCAGTTCCATATAAAAAGGGGGTCTGTTCTGGGTGTGATTCAAGTAGTAGCTGAATCTCTTCTCCATAACAGACGTTAGTCTGCAGGGCTACTGTGCCTGCCTCTTGGCACCATTAGGCATACTACTGAACAGCAAGCCAGATTCCATCTATCCAAAGGGCTAAGATGCACCACCATGTCAGTGCAATGGTCAGCAGTGTCCATGTCCCTGCTGTAATAGGAAAGCTTGCTGAAGCTGGTGCCACCAAGAGCACTGGGCTGTTGGTTAAGGTGGTCTAGCTGATGCTAAACTCATGCCCACTGTCTGGCCGGTAAGCTGCAGCCATTTCATTTTTCAGGCCTCCTGGGACAGGGTTACATGTATCCTGATCCAGAGGTGCCAAGGGTGTTTCAAAACCCGTATCCATGCCACATGAGTTCCTCAGATACGTGGCCCTTCTGAAAGCTGCTTTTGAAGCCAAGCAAGCTTTGTGTGGATGTTGCTATGCTTGACTGAAGGTGGTGTGCCGTCTGTCATAGGTTGGCGAGTGGGCAATTCGGAAACTGGGCCTCGTGAAATACGGAGAAAAATACGCTGGGAATTACAGTGGAGGGAACAGACGCAAGCTTTCCACAGCCATTGCCCTCATTGGAGGGCCACCTGTGGTGTTCCTGGTGAGTCTGCAACCTTCACTCATCAATATTTTTTTTTAAACAGAAAAACGTGTTGAAATGAAGACTAATTAAAAATCTCGTGCATAAATTACTTTCTCATTTTAGAAAATGAATAAAACTTGCTTATTTTCGATGTTTCCATAATCAGGAATGGACAGGTCATTTCAAAGATGAGGTTTGTCAGTGGAATGTAGCAGTGTAATCTGTTCTTTGTATACATTTTGCAGGATGAGCCAACAACAGGAATGGATCCCAAAGCCCGTCGCTTCTTGTGGAACTGTGCTCTGAGTGTAATCAAGGAGGGGAGATCAGTGGTGCTCACATCTCACAGGTAAGTAGCAGCATACTTGTGTCATACCTTGGCTTTTACGTCTGCCAGGGCTGGATGCTAAGCTCAGCCTTTCTGCTCTGCCCTTCAGTGCTGTTTGCAGTACTAATGAAGTTATTTCTACCTGCAGCATGGAAGAATGTGAAGCCCTGTGCACCCGAATGGCAATAATGGTCAATGGGCGATTCAGGTGTCTGGGCAGTGTCCAGCACCTAAAGAACAGGTAGGTGTTTTATCTTCACTTACACCACAGGGTTTGCGTTTTTAGGGAGATATAGTCAGGCTTAGTTCCTCATGCAGCATTTCCATTGCTATTGTGACTATAGGAAATGCTGCTGGATTTTTAGCCTCACTTGTATTTCAGAAGCGCTTAACTCTTGTACTGACATTTTTGTTTGCAGGTTTGGAGATGGTTACACCATAGTGGTGAGAATTGCAGGGGCAAACCCAGACCTGAAGCCTGTTGAGGAGTTCTTTGGGCATGCCTTCCCTGGAAGTGTCCTAAAGGAAAAACATCGGAATATGCTGCAGTACCAACTTCCCTCTTCACCATCCTCCCTGGCCAAAATATTCAGTATTCTCTCCCAGAACAAGAAGAGACTCCACATAGAAGACTACTCCGTTTCTCAGACCACACTTGACCAAGTAAGTTTTTAGTAGCCTGGGTGCCAAAAGTTTATTTGGCAGTGGTAGGAGTAGATCCACCAATTTCATTGGCCTGTCCTATAAGGGCATTTAAATGGAGTACTGAATCCCAGGACTATTTCAGGATCTCCAGTGCTTAAAATGCCATCAATTAATGAAATACTATAGTGGCGTGTGACATGGCCTTTTTTTCTTGTAGGTTTTTGTAAATTTTGCTAAGGACCAAAGTGACGACGACCATACTAAGGATCTGTCATTGCACAAAAACCAGACTGTGGTAGACATTGCAATCCTTAACTCCTTCCTGCAAGATGAGAAGGTAAAAGAAAGTTGTGTGTGAGCCAGTTTCATCAAAAAAATGAGCAGAATGCAAACTTCCTTTTCCTGGGATAGTATGCTCCCAAAGAAGCTAGAGGAAAAGCAACTGGACACTCTACTGATAACCATTCAATGCAATGCAATTCAATGCAATGAAAACAATTCCTTTACAGGGGCAGTGCCTCATGGAGTCGTCTTGTACTGTTCTCCAGTGAAAGACTTGAACTTAGCTCATTACAGTATAACTCTGAAGCTGTGGTAAAGCACCCATGAGATGCTGTGGGATTTCAACCATACTGTATCTTGTTCTGTACAGTATGTTTTTATTAGGGTTGCTAAAATAATTCATTCAGGAATCATGGCCAGTGGTTATCTACAGATATTTAGGACATGCATGTTTTAGTCTTTAAAACATTCATGTCAGGAGTGGGAATGTGCTGGTGCTGTATCCATTGCTGGCAATGAATGCACCAAAACAGTCAGTGGCAAGAAGAGTCACCATCAGTGTTGTAGCCCTGGGTTATGAAAACCTACCTAAACAGCTGGCTTTCTCGAGGTTGGTGCAGGTCAGTGGTGACAAAACTGAGACCGCAAAGCAGTACTGTGCAGGTGGGATGGCAAGAGACAGGCCATCATAACCACACATCTTCATCAGCAAGTGGTGATACACAGAACTGTGAACCCTCCAAATGCATGATTGTCCCACCAGCATCACAATCAACAACATACTCCGACTAGGTGTTTGTGCAGTTAAGTACTTTCCTGCTCCTCTGAGGTACTGTCACAGCTCCATGAACATCTAGTAGGAAGAAGTGGGTGAGAAGCAGACATAGGGTTTGGACCACAGCAGCAAACAGTAGTTGTACAAGCTGCTAATGCCAAGAGCAAATTCTAAATCATGAGCTAACACTCAGATTTGTAATATCTGCTCTTTAACCCCTGCTTTGCACCAGAAAGGTACCCATCATCTGGAATTACTGCTTAGCACAAGCTGTTTCTGGCTTTGCCAGATAAAACTAGAAACGAGATGTAGATTTTTTTTTTAAACAGTATTATTTATGACTTTAAATTGGTAGATAGCATAATTAGGGATTGAAAATGCTTTCAGCTGATCTTTGTAGCCACAGTATTTCTTTACATTATGCCTGTAATGCTATGCTCTCTTTCTATCCATATGGTGGATAGCTGCATTCATGATCTGACCATGTTCCAGATTCTAGCAATCAGCTGCTATCTGCAAACAACTGCAAGTTGTTCACCTAAAATTTTCCTGTTTGGAAACTGGTATAATATTAATGTGTAAGTTTCCGCTTCTGTTGCGCAGTGTAGTTTCAGTCATTAGGTGATCCCTAACTGGAGAATACACCCTTATTATACATGTGACATACAACTGTTTAAGTAAAAATCCCCCTGAAAAACAAGAGAGTTCAAGATAATAGTGCTTCAGTTCATCAGTGAATTTTTCAAGTTTTACAAAGCCAAACTAATTTAAGAGGGGAAATTATATAGTAACAACAACCAATTCTTGTTCACACTGTACAACGGTCATGGGAGAGTATGCTTTTGGGGCCCCTCTGTGTTGCTTTTATATTCGAAAATTGGTTCAGTAATGTGGTTTGAACACAAGTGCAGTTCCTGAGCTGTTCCTGTATGCCTCTGCCTTAAATACCCACAGAAGTTCTGCACTGGTTTTGATGCTACTCCATGAATCAAAAATCATGGACCATTTTCTTCGGTGAATAACCATAGCAGCCCAGCAAATACTGAAAAGGCTGGCATGAGCCTGAAGAAGATTGATTACATATTTCCAAGTATACTTGGTAACACTGACCAACTCAACATTTTTAAAACACAGTTAAAACAAGTTCCTTGTCCCTCTGTGTCCTGCCTTGAGGTTAAGTAAGAGCTTAGTACAGGCTCTGCTGAAGTGCCTTTTTCATACTTTTTTTTTTTTTAATCTGTATAATTCATTGCTAAGGGGATTGAGAGACGGAGTGTAAAGGGGATTGGTATACCTCACTTAAAACATGCTTTGTTATTACCTTTATGATGACATCATCACTCTACGGGGATGAGTTACAGGGTGATGAATACACCAGACTTCCAGGTGCAGAAACAGCAGAGCTACAGCCATGACTACTCCAGAACAGGCTGCAAGTATGTTGCGGTATCATTGAAACAAGTAGCATGTACTGGAGGCTTGCCACTGCTAAAAGTCGCTATTACAAATCAGCATTACATTACTGAATTGAAGGGCTAACGTTTTGCACTGTGCCAAACTAGTGCATGTAGAGCTAGAACGAGTTCTAGGAGGATTCAGATTTGGTCCTGAAAGGGCTGTGGTTTGCTCTTGGTAACTGCTCATTTAAATTATTCATGTATCAGGAAACAACAGTTACATGATAATACACTTTCCTTAGCCCACCAAAAAAATTCTTGTTTTCTGTTGCCCCATGACTGTCATGCTTACAGGGTCTGCTATCTGTGACGAAATGTTGCAGTAAATGTGGATATTAACCAAACTGCTTCACAGCTCTTATCTGCATTGTTTGTACTGAACAGACAGCATAATGCAACACTGGCATGAAGATTTGTCATGGAAGACGTTCAGATAGCCACTAATTTTTATTCATTCAAGTATGTGTTGGGGAAAAATCACTCTAGAGTCATACACAGTATATGAACCACTCTTGATAATGAAACTACACTGAGGTGTTAACTTATTTTAAACTTCAGTACTATTGACATGTTGCATCCCTCTTTGTAGTAAGTACATTTGTATTTCAGTAAGGAGTTGTTGTATTTTCCCCATGGTTTAACAACCACTTTTGTGCTTATCTTTCCCTCCTGAATTATAGTTGGTCCTTCGTTCCAAGCACTTTATGCTATCTGTAATGGGATCTATTTTTGCACTGGAATATCTGTTAACTTTGCAAAAATCTAGAGAGATTTCACAACTGAAATTTCTAAGTTAAATCCTTAAATGGACATTTTCATTAAAAACAACAAAAAAAAGTATATATATTTGTATTTGCTAATATCTGTTATGTGAAGTATTAAAAGGCACTCTAATTGCCTTGTATTAAGTAAAAAATAAAGCTGTTATAGCACCATTGGTTTTCACAAGTGTAATTTTTGCATTTTTTACTTCAAGGAGCACTGCTAGAAACTTTTGTTTTGCCTGGTTTTTATTTTGTTGTTAACTTTGATACATGAGATTTTAGTAGCTCAAAGAAACTAGTATGGAGTAGATATACAATTTTCAGGTAAATGAGGAGAGGGAAGACATAAAGGTTAAGTGCTACATTAAACGTTCTAAAGTCAGTAAATATAAAGGTCGCTAGCAAGTGATAGGTTAACTGTCAAATCCAACTGCAAAGCATAAGAAACTTCTCTGGATGTTGAAATCCCAACTCAAGTACCTGCCTCTGAATTTTTATTACTGAGATGTGAGTTGCTGATTGCTCCTCCTTGCTAAAAAACACCCTATATACTCGCTTGATTTTGAACAGCAGTTTACAAATGAAAGCAGAATAGTGGTGTGATTGCTCAAGGATAAACTGATACTAAACTGTTGTCTGCTGCTGCCTATAGTATCACCATCAACCAAGTTCCAGTATTCAACCAATTCCTGAAGTTACACTTATCAGGAAAATTCATCATGAGATAAGAAGACAATTAAAATTTCACAGAATCACAGAATATGCTGAGTTGGAATGGACCCTCAAGGATCATCAGGTCCCATTCCTGGCCCTGCACAACATCATTCCCCAAGAATCATACCATGTGCCAAACACTTCTTGAACTCTGCCAGGCTGGTGCTGTGATCACTTCTGTGGAGAGCCTGTTCCAGTGCCCAGCCACCCTTTGCATGAAGAACCTTTTTCTAATACCCAGTCTAAACCTCCCCTGATACAACTTCAGGCCATTCCCTGAGGTCCTGTCACTAGGTGCCAAAGAGACAAGATCAGTGTCTGCCCCTCCTCTTCATGAGGAAGTTGCAGTGAGGTCTCCCCTCAGTCTCCTCCAGGCTGAACAAACCAAGGGATCTCAGACGCTCCTCCTTTGGCTTCCCCTCAGGGTTCTTCACCATCTTTGTTGATCCTCTCTTGTGGCTTAATGTCTTTTTTACAGTGTAATAATGCCTTAGGATTTTAGCATTTATATTTTTCATATATTTGTAATCCTGCAATTCTTTAGCGTATAACTCTAAACTCCATGTAGAGTGTTAGCTCCTGTTTTCCCCATTTTTGTCAGACAAAACAATTCCTCTCCAGGCCTGGGAATCAAGGACACGTTCCTGTCTCAGGCAACAAAACAAAAGTGAGTTGGGAGGAGCAAACTTGGTAAGTGACTTCATTACCTGGAGCTGCAATTGGAAGATTAACCTCCAATCTGCAGATGGACCAGACTTAAAAGTATGAATGCCTATGACTCGTTGTCCATTTTGGGTGTAGCCCCTGGCAGGGGGCTTTGTCTGCCTGAAGGGCCTTCAATAAATGTAACTGCTTTTTATTCCCCTTAATTTTGTCTGGCCTGTTTTTAGATATTCCCAAAAGGCATCAGTGGCACCCAAACCTGCCCCCAGCACTTGAGGTGAGGCTGCCCCAGCTCAGAGCAGAGCAGGACAATCCCCTCCCTTGTCTGGCTGTGATGCTGTGCCTGATGCATCCGAGGACAGAGCTGGCCCTCCTGGCTGCCAGGGCACTGCTGACTCATGGTCAACTTGCCATTGACCAGGACACCTCAGGGCCCATTCCTGCTTCTTTCCCGCATCTTGTTCCCCAGCCCCAGCGTTGCCATATCCCAGGTGCAGAATCTGGCACTTTCCCTTGTTGAACTTCATGTGAACTTTGATGATTGCCCAGCCCTCTTAATTTCCTGGGTTTTTTGTCTTGATCTAGTGTCCAGCTGGCACCTCAGGATAAATCACACCTCTAACATCTTGAATGTTCTTTACTCTCAATGCTACTGTTGAGGAAAATAGTTTTAATTATAAAAAACAAAAAAACCCAACCAAACAAAAAAATCCCAGTGAAACAATTCTTGCATTCAAATGAAAAAAGTCTTTTTAATTCTCTCGTCCCATTTTTCAGCCCATGTTTTTGTTAGTAAAAAAAAAAAA
The DNA here is from genome assembly GCF_052056855.1 of Sturnus vulgaris. Classification (NCBI taxonomy): domain Eukaryota; kingdom Metazoa; phylum Chordata; class Aves; order Passeriformes; family Sturnidae; genus Sturnus; species Sturnus vulgaris. The sequence goes on along the minus strand of NC_142283.1, from coordinate 37,704,927 downwards.
TTTTCCTTTGAAAACTCTTCTAACAATATACTCGTTCATCAGCTCTTTGTACCTTATAAAGTTGATTTGTAAAATGTAAGCCAGGGGTCTCTGAAGTACTGTTTGTTCCACCCTGAGAATGCTAAAAATGGCTTTGTTGGAGGGAGCAGTGGATGAAGACATGGATATAGCAGCTGGGACTTGTTACACTTCCTTAACTACAGCAGCCATCTCCCATGCAGCCACCTTGGACATTACCATAATGGCCTAGATCTCATTTTAGTGCTTTCTGTGAGATCTTAATGCACTTTAAAGAAGCAATAATCATTAGGCAAACTGCACAAAGATACTTTTTTTTGAGTACTCAATTGCTCATTGCAGATCCATGATTAACATCTAGAAAAGTCTCCCAAATGCTCTGCAATTTATAGTCAATACCTGTAAATTGCAGAAGAGGGTGCTCTGTACCACTGTACACAAAATAGAAGTTTGACTTCCCAGCCCATGAGCCCTCTGCCCTATTGTTATTCACTTTAGCTTACTGGTTCTAAAGTAATTTGTTGCTGACCAAAAGACAAGACCTGCAAAATGAATACTGTACCTGGAGAATGGGATTTATCATTTCATAGTTTAAAAAGAGTAAGAGCTTGAACCATAAACACTAAAAATGAATGCTTTATGCTCATTTATTTAGCTTTTAACAGTCTGACAAAAAAAGTATTTCAGAGAATGCCAGCACATGTAGATCAGTTGAGTCTGATGACACAATAGAACAAGAAGGGCTAATCAGCTTTAGCATCCTAAACAAATATTAAAATACTCAAGGCAAAGCTTGTGTTTCATGAACAAAAACGGAAAAGCCTGAAATGAACCGTAACAAGTTATTAAGTAAAAAGTCTCATGGCAGAACTCATTAGGATACACTACCTAATCAGCCTCATTGTTGTACTTAAGTGCAATTCCAGCAACACTGATGTTGTACATTGCTCAAAATTAATATAAAGCATCCCAGTGAGAAGTCTGATTAAAACATAATTGGGTAAGGTATATCTGGGAGTTTCCTTTTTTGATGCCTTATCAGATTCTGTACTTCACTGGTGTGTGAGTCTGAATTTCATATAAAGTGTTAGCAAGTTCTCTTCACAGTTTAGTTAGACAGCTGAGAACCAAGGGCACCATTACGGTTTCAGGCCCAAAAAGTGGAAATAGCGGATTGAGGAGAGGGACTTGATAACCTGAAGCTGTAATTGGACAATTAACCCCAATATGTAAATAAACCAAAACTTATAAAAGGGTGAAAACTCATGACCAGTTGTCCATCTTGGGTGGAGCCACGGCTAGGCTCTGGTACTGCCCAAGGTGTATCCTTTGAAGGCCTTTTAGTAAATACATACTTTATTCCTTTAACACTGTCCAGCCTCTGTTCCAGGTAGCCTCTTTAGGCATCATCTTAAACTGTGTGGAATAACTTAGATGTGATAATTATAAGAGGCATCAAAGTGTGTTATAAAAATGATACCATCCCTGGCTGGAATGCTGGACAAAAGCACTTCACTTATTCCGTTTGATAAGTGATCTAGGTATGCAAAAATTATTAAGAACTTAGGGATTAAAATAGAAGATTGGTGAGGCATGGTTTGTATCATGATATGGCTCAAGTTCTTTGTCCTGGAGATGTAGGAACATCATCATCAACTTCTTGTTTAATGATTGGGATCAAGAGTGCTGATTTACATTGCTAGTGGATAAGCATTTTGCATCTATTTTTTTGTCAACAAAAGAATAGCTCAGCTGATGAGGATATGGGGATCCATGTCACTTGCTGACAGCACTTCCATCTTGTCTGTTCTGTCATCAGTTACATCCTTTAGAAGAAGGTTACTTCAGCGGTGAGCATGGCAGAGGAATCACAAGCACATTTTGCTGGGACTCCAAGAATCTGACACTGTCGCGCACTAAAATTAAATGTATATTTAATTAAGACAGTATTCCAGTAAAAAGTAATACTTTTCTCAGCAAGCATGCAGGTAACACAAGTGAGTTCTCTAGATTCATCATGTCTTACCAGCTGCTACAACTCTAGCATCTTCATGGGCACTGTGTCTTCCTGCTGCTCGGTGATCTGGGCTCTCGTTCCACCACAACACATGGACTGAGGAAGTACAAATAAAGTCAGCTGAGCACTATTATGCTGCAATACAGCACATACTCTAAGTCCTAGCAATTTGCCTTCATCTGTTACATGCCTTGCAGTAACAAGACATCAGATTAACATCAGATCTGAGACTGTGGCAACTGGTTTAAGCCTATAACCCAATACACAAAGCTGGGTTCAAGGACTGTTTACAGGACCTTGCTGATCCACACTAACATTTCCATCAAGCTGGCCAATCCTGGTCCAGGACAGGGGCTTGTCTCTCTGCCTCTGCCCCTTCCCATGCCAAAGTCTGTATCAGAAACTGATGAGTACCTGTGTTAAGTAATCCATATTCTGTGTGGAAAACACCAATCAGCCTGGTATATCCTGTGTTGATGTGAGCATTGATTGCAGCTCGAAATGCTTCACCCCACAATGCTGGCCCACCAGGCTTCATCTGGAAAGTAACCCATTCATATACACCTAGAAGAAAAGGCAAACACTGCCACAAGGAAGGAAATATAAATTGATATACCAGATCTTGAACTGTGTCTCATAGCCACAGTGTATTTGCTGTGAGATCAGTATAACGTTTCCCTTCCATTTGGGGACAGCAGGAAACTGCCCTTTCCTTCCAACACGCAAAAGAGCTCACAGCTTCCAGAGGCTCACAAGAGCACAGGCTCACTAGCTGCTGTTAGTTCAAGGGTAAATCTAAGTACCGGGGCCCTGAAGAACAGAAGGTTTCACACAAAGCCCAGCTTCTCAATTTTCAATGTTGCATGGAAACTTCGGGACATTCAGACTACTTTGCAGGTATCACAAATGCTCATACTTGTCTGAGGGATTTGTGTGGCTGCTTGAGCAATGCCGGGTGTCTTTTCTAAGACTGGTGATGTTTTCTGGCATTGAAGTGGTTTATGATATTACAAACCTCTTTGACTCCTGGCAGTTGATCACAGTAAGATCTGACAGCATAACCAACACAGCAGGACTAGTTTAGCACCTCTGCTGTGCCAAGCGAGCTCCCTTATTTGTACAGAAATGGCATAATTTGCCAAAAAACTCCAGTCCCACTAAAAGTTACTTGTCTTCTTTCTGTTCAGGTAGTTACTTCAGATCGCAGTTGTTGACACAGTAGTAGAAAGCCAGACACTTGCTACTTGGCAGTGTCTGCTGTTACTCTCCAGCAATGGGCTGGAGATAAACTGCAACAGTATTTGAAGTCACCTCTCCAGATTTTAGAGAAAACTAGACTGCTTTCAAATTCAACAGTAGCAGCATAAAATTCCAAATCCTGGGGAAATAAACAACAAAGATTACTCTATCTATACATGTGCTGAGGGCTGAAGCAAGGTCTGTTCCCTGTCTCTTCATGCAAGAAAGCCTGCCAATGTTCATAAATTGGGGAACAGTAAATATTATTAATACCAAATTTGCTACAGAGAGAATTAAAATACATAGGGACACGACTTCTACACCTAACCTATTATTGTTACAGAAAGAGACATAAGGAAGAACTGCAGAACTACAGCTTGGTCAGTATCACCTCTGTGCCTGGCAAGGTCAAGGAGCAGATCCCTATGTGTGACTTTCATGTATCTTTAAAAAAGTAGGGAATCTTTTAAACTTTATGTGAAAGAAGCAGTAACATCAAAGCAAATTGATAGAGGAAAATCTCTCTGTGAAAGAGAACAATGATGATGCAGGAAATTCCCTCTCACTGATAGACAGACAAAGTCCAGGATGACTGCTCTGACCACTACTGTGACATTACCATTTTGCGTGCTCATTTAGCAAGTCACAATCCTGATAATTAACAACCTTAAGGATCAGCGCTCTAGTCAGTTACTGATGTATGTCAGTGTAAAATCCTTCTGAAAAACTGTCCCTCATCTGTGTTATGTCACCTTTTCCACATGGGTGCATGTACATGCCTTTGTTATATAAAGGGTCATAAAACTATGCAATACCTGGTTTAAACTTTAAGCCATTTTTTGTTAGTAACTTCAATCTGCAAAAGAAAAGATAAGCTCACCCCCTTCCTTTGGAGGCTTCCCAAGTTGACACCAGGGCACCAGATAAGCAACCTCATTGTGCTGCTTCTCTACTAAGGGGAGAATCACAGAGATTAATTTTCCCTGCCATTCTTTGTCATTTGCTAGTGCATGCCGGACTGCTGTTCTGTGGGCAAAATTATCTGTAAGAAAGAAAAAAAAAACAACATGAAAATGCATATGATATCACATCAGGCCAAATCAAAATGTATAATCACAAGAAGGCAAACTATACTTACCTAATTTTGAAACTAATATTTTTAGGCATCATATTAGCTCAAAGCAGATGTGGTAAGTTTCCTTTAAATTGTGCAAAACTACCTTCAAAATCTGTTTTAGCTCCCAAATTAAAATGGATTCAAGCCACATGAAATTTTCCAAGTAAGTTTACAAAATAGTTAAAGTAAGTTAAGCAATTTTACTGTTAAAAAAGGTTTACATATGGCAACTGCAGGGACCACTTGATGGAGCAACAGTTACCAAGGATAAGATTTGGAGAAAGCACAGTGGATACAGAAATGAAGTGGAAATAAAAATCAGAAGTAATAGCCTACAAAGAAAAAAATTAATAAATGTGGTTTGGCTTATATAAAATGACATTAAAAGTGTAGAATTAATGTTTGTGTGTTCAGTTACATAAAAAGATCTTAAATGCCCAAAAGCTAAACCTTTTATTCTTTTTCTTTTCCTTAATGCAAAACAAATCCACTTAATTAAGAGTGTGAATTTCAACTGCTTAGGCTGCAGAGGCATCTTAAGCAATACATTTATGCAGACAGCTCCCAGTATTACAAATGAAAAATCCAGCATCTGAGAATGGGAAGAATCTTGAGAAATATCAGTATCTTGGGTCTAAGAGGGAAATATAGCAATTATGTAAAAAGAGATCTGATGAATCAAGGAGGAAGGATGTGGTAAAGTTTGTTCATTTCTCAGATCACAGTGTGGTCTTAGGGTGGGGGGGACGAACCACCACAATTAGACATGTAAAACACTGTTAGGAAACAAAAGGTATAGGTTTTCTGTTACTTTTGCATTTAAAAGGTTTCCCACAGATTTTTTTTAATTACTTTTTTTTATTTAGAGATAGTAACAATAGCCAAGACTAAAATGTTCTGAGAAGCAGGACAATTTATAAATGCAAGTGAACTCAAAATATTGACAAATGAAATGCCCTTTCTTGAAGGAAAAGAAAGACATGGCTGCCCAGGTAATGAAAATTGTTGAGGTGCTTAATGTCCTTTTTTGCCTTGGTCTGCACTGGACCAGCCTGACCACACAAGTCACAAAAGGCAAAGGCAGGGACTGTGAGAATGAAGAACCACCTGCTGTAGGAAAAGTTCAAGTCTGAGACCATCTAAGGGACATGAAGGTGCACAAATCAATGGGACTCAATGAGACACATTCGTGGGTCCTGAGGAAACTATCAGAGGAAGTGGCTAAGCCACAATTCGTTGTATTTGAGAAGTTATGGCATCCCATTTTCAAAAAGGAACATAAAGAAGAACTGCAGAACTACAGCTTGGTCAGTCTCACCGCTGTACCTGGCAAGATCAAGGTGCAGATCCTTATGGAAATGATGCCAAGGCTCATAGAAGAACATGAGGTGATTGGTGACAGCCAACATGGCTTTCCTAAGGGCAAACTGTGCCTGACTAATCCAGTGGCCTTCTGTGATGGGGTTACAGCTTTGGTGGATGAGGGAAGAATGACTGACATCAGAGGAGGTGATGAAGATCATCCAAGCGCTCAAGCACCTCCCCTGTGAAGAAAGGCTGAAAGAGTTTGGGCTATTCAGCCTGAAGAAGAGAAGGCTCCAGGGAGACCTTACAGCAGCATTCCAGCAGCTAAAGGGAGCCTATAAGAGAGCTGGAGAGGCACTTTTTACAAGGGCATGTAATGACAGGAGAAGAGGGAATGGGTTTAAACTGACAGAGGGTAGATTTAGAATCACAGCATGGCTTGGATTGGAAGGGATCTCTAAGCATCACCTAGTTTCAATCTCCTGGCCACGTGCAGGGACATCTGCCATTAGACCAGGTTGCTCAGAGCTCCATCCAGCCTGGCCTTAAATATCTTCTGGGATGGAGCAAGAGTTAGATTGGATTTAATGAAGAAATTCTTCACTCCGAGAATGTTGAGCCACTGGAGCAGATTGCTCAGAGAAGCTGTGGATGCCCAGTCTCTGAAAGTGCTAGAGGCCAGGCTGGATGTGGCCCTAAGCAACACGGTTGAGAGGAACCAAACAATTCTCAGAGTCTATGATTCCATGATTCATCCCTCCAAAACAAAAGGAGTGATCCTTTAATCTAAACAGGTACTGTGATCGCACTGGACTTCAATGACCACACTGTCTCAACATGCAGATAGACCTGGACTGCAGTAGGTGTTCAAGGGGAATTATACCAGTGTGCCTTCCTACCCCTCTGTAACCCAAGTATCACTTCCCTTTGGCTCCACAAAAAGCACAACCAACACACCTAGTTTTTAGCATAATCATAGCTTTTTTTGGCTCACTTGCACCTTCCATGTCAGCACCGACTCCAACAACATAAAAAGTTGATCATACTGCAAAAATTGTATTACTAGCAAGGTTAAAGCTGCAAAAAAACCACTCTGCACGCCTGGGAAGTCAGACCTGGTGGAGTGGCTTCCTACCTCATTACAGATCCACTGCAGAAAGGAGTTTAAGCGTGCAAACTGCATGCTCATTTTTTTTTTTATGGAAGTGACTGGTACTCTGAGCTAAAATACAAGAACAATTTTACATGCCTATAAACACACACAGGCTGCATATATGTGCATATTTCCTTTTCTCCACTAGTTTTGAAAGTTTCAAGACATTTGTGGAACTGACTCTAAATTAAAAATATTCACCATGAATGAAACACTCTGACACAGTTCCTCTATCGTACCAGTTTTGAACAGAGACTGCTGTTTAAGAACATTTGCAACTTTCTCATCCCAAGATGTCAAAGTTGTCCTGACAATCTCTGAAGTGCTCTTGTCACTAATCAGTACAGGAGCAATGTTTTGGGGGCACCTCCTCACAGTAAGAGTAACAAATAAAAGCCAGGTAAGCATTCCCCTCACCTTCTTGCCTAGGAGGCAGGGGACACACAAGAGAGCAGAGCAGCGCAAAGGGATGCTGACCATACCGTACTTCCAAATGTGAAACACCCTGTTCATGGCTCCCAGCTCTGAGTACCAGAATCCCACCAGCTCCGAGTGAGCCGTGCGAATGTGCAAGTACTTGTCTATCGCTTCCAAAAACTCCTTCATCTTCGCTGGCTTAACATCATATGTGCGAATTTCGTAGAAAACGCCATTATCTTGTCTGGGCCCCGTAGCAAGGCATACCTGAAAGAAAATAGTAAGAAAAAATAGTAAAAATAAGTCTCTACCCAGAAAGTTGTATTCTTTAATTAATGCCATATCACAAAAGGATCTGTTGCTGCAGATTGGGAGAAGGGTACTTGCTTCATGATGTCCACTATGAAGGAACTTTTGCCACTTTTCTTTGGAAGCAGTTCCAATGTCCATTGTTTGCTGCCACTCCTTTTGGCAATGCAACAGACTATGATGTGTCTTTTATTTGATGCATTCAACTGTTTAATTAATAGCTCATAACAAAGAAGGATTTTCCTTCTCTCAACCTCCTTCTCAGGAAGTCAGCAGCAAGATGTATTTGGCTAAAGATATCATTCAGAAGCAAGGCTGCTGAGATGCCACCAAAGGGGAAGCAACACCAACATCTGCCTGTGTTGTGCTTACTCAACCAACTCATGCTACTGCATTGTGTTTTCTACTTGCAATCTAATGCCAGTATTATCAAATTATATATTGTTGGCAAACCAAAGGAAAAGATACCAACACTTGGGAAAGAGTGATTCATTCAAACACAAGATTGCTTAAGTCCACAACCTAGCCCTTTACTGGCTGCTTCCCAAGGGCTGATCAAGAACAGTTTTTCTGTTCATATTAGACAAAACACTTTGGGAGTCCCTAACTAAGCATACTTTTGCACCTGCCTCAATAACTTGGAACATGCTACTCACCCCTCAAATAAAACATGAAAAATGAAGGCCAAAACACAGCTTTGGCCTTAGCCCATGTTTACACAGAGGCAGCTACAGGATGGATTTTCGACATATCCTATTTCACAAGAATCTGCAGGCATGAGCACCATGCAACTCAAGCCACATAACTTTTGTTATTTTTGTTTATGTTTAGAAATTACTTTAAGATCATCCTATTCACTGTGAATCCAGATGTGCCACATCCACCACTAAATCATATCCTCAAGTGATGTATCTATCTATTTTTCAGACACTTCCAGGGATGGTGACTCGACTACTCCCCTGGGCAGCCTGTTTCAGTGCTTTATAACCTTTCAGCGAATAAATTTTTCCTAATATTCAATTTAAACCTCTCCTGGTTTAGACAACTTGAGGCCACTTCATCTAATTCTGCCACTTGTTAATTGGGAGAAGAGCCTGACCCCCAACTGGCTGCACTTCCAGGTCGTTGAATACAGAAGGTGAAAACCAAAGGCTTTGTTCCTCAATGGCCCTTTTAGCATGACACATCATTGGCTGCCATGAGTCATAGCTCCTTCGGGCTGTTACAAATCCCTGCAGGATCCTGACTGTGTGGGGAGCCTGCAGTAGGGCCCACACGGGATTACTGTGGGAGAATGAGAGACCCTGAAGCTTTCTGCTGCTTAGGCAGATAGTGGGACACTGCAGGACCACTTCTGTTCCAGAGAAGGGCAATGGAGCTGGTGAAGGGTCTGGAGGACAAGTCTTATGAGGAGGAGCTGAGGAAACTAGAGGTGTTCAGCCTGGAGGAGAGGCTCAGGCGTGACCTTATCACTCTATACAACTGCCTGAAAGAAGGGTACAGCCAGGCGCGGGTCGGCGTCTTCTCGCAGGCCGAGGACAGTAACAGGGTAAGAGCTCATAGTCTCAAGCTGCAGCGGGAACGGTTCAGATTGGACACCAGGAAGAAATTATTGACAGAAGGGGTGATGGAACATTGGAACGTGCAGCCCAGGGCCGTGGTGGAGACCTTCCCTTCCTCCAGATGTTTAAGGAAAGGCTGGACGCGACACCTGTTGCCACGGTCTGGCTCACAGGGTGGGGGTGTTCGAGCATGAGTTGGACTCGCTGATCTCGGCAGTCTTTTCCAACTGACTCGATCCCGTGACCCAGGGACGGATCCCAAAGGACCTCACACGACTCTGGGCAGGGCCCGGCGCTCGGCCCGCCCGTTCCCGCACGCGGGCTCGTGACAGACGGCGTCGCGACAGCGACAAGCCTCGCCCGGAGGGTATCGCCCCCACCCGCCCCGCGCCCCCGCCGCTACCTGCGGGCCGCAGCGCGGCAGGGCCAGGCGGGCGGCGGCGGCGAGCGGGCGGCGGAGCAGCGCCAGCGACAGCATGGCGGCCGCGGCCCGGCCACAGACACGGACGCAGCCACACGCACAGACACACGCACAGACACCGCCCCGCCTCTGCCGGCCTGCGATGGGGGCGCACGGGGGCGGGGCGGTACGGGGGCGGTGAGGGGGTAGTACAGGGGCGGTACGGGGACGATGCTGCGGCAATGCTGCGGCGGCACGGGGGCGGTACGGGGCGGTGCTGGGGCGGTGCTGGGGCGGTGCTGCGGCGGCACGGGGGCGGTACGGGGCGGTGCCGGGGCGGTGCTGGGGCGGTGCTGCGGCGGCACGGGGGCGGTACGGGGCGGTGCCGGGGCGGTGCTGGGGCGGTGCCGGGGCGGTGCCGGGGCGGTGCCGGGGCGGTGCCGGGGCAGTGCCGGGGCGGTGCCGGGGCGGTGCTGGGGCGGTGCCGGGGCGGTGCTGGGGCGGTGCTGGGGCGGTGCCGGGGCGGTGCTGGGGCGGTACGGGGCGGTACGGGGCGGTACGGGTATGGCAGACCCTCCCGTGGGCAGGACGGCGCTAGGGCCTCCTCTGCAATCCGCGCCGCCGCCTGCGCACCGAGCATCGGCGGACTGGGGTGTGGAAGGCATAGCTGTTGTGGTTTTAACCTCAGCTGGAGGTGGAGCAGGTCGCCGCTCAACTTCCCCGCCGCCCCTCCCTTTCTTGTCCTCTCACATCGGTGTAATGCGGAGCAGAATCGAATTAAAACTTGTATGTTGATATAAGAGGAGTTTAATAATTGAAGCAACAACAAGCGCAACAATGCAGTTGCTCACCACCCACTGACTGGGCCAGACCTCCCCTTCCTGAAACCAGATCATCCGCCCTTCCAGGTAACTCCTCCAGTTCGTACACCGGGCATGACGCTCTGTGTGTGGGACATGCCTTTGGTCAGCTCGGGTCACCTGTCCTGGCCATGCTCCCTCCCACTTTCATCTGCTTACCGCCTCCCTGGCAGAGCGTGAGACAAGAGGCGGGGCGGGGGGGAAAAGGTGCTTGACTTAGAATTAACACGACTTGGCAACATACCAAACACACTGTGTTATCAACAGCATTCTTATTCCAAATCCAAAACACAGCCGTGTAATATTTACTGAGAAGAAATTAACTCAACCTCAGCTGTAATGAGGGGCAACAGCTGAGAATTGCTTGTTTAAATTACCTGGCGTCGGTGCCTGAAATGTGGTATTTGTACCTCTGTCCATGCACCTGTGTACAATAAAAAGTATCCTAACTGCTTGAGGAGACCTGGGACCTTGTTCTTCACAGGCTGCCCTGGGGCAAATCACCCAGAAAAATCACCTACACCCCAGGATCAAACATCAAACTGATCACACTGATCCTCCTTTGCAGAATCAAACTTTAAAATTGTGCAGATACGCATCCTTCGTCGGCAGTTCTCCTCTGCAAGAAAGTCGCATGGCACTCTTTTTTAGTGTTCTTTTGGGTGAAACCAGAGGTACCAGCGGTGCACAATACCAGGAACTCTTACCCCATTACCTCTGGGCCCACCTGCATACTTCTTCCAACCACATAGTTACCAAGGGATGACATTTTGTGATGGCTGAGACCTTGCAGGGTCAAATATTAACTAAGATGAATATAAAGATAAAATTTCTTCTGGTATCAGTGCAATCTAGAGTTTTACCTTGAGAGACAAATCAGCACCTAGCAAAGGATGCTTTGTGGATGCTTTATCTAAATTTACAAAGCATGTTTTATGATTCCTCTTAATAGGGGCAGCACATTCCTTCCTCTACACCAAATTATTGATTTTGAGGGTCTCTACATGGAATAAATGTGATAAGAGCAATTATGAATTCATGCCTATGGAGCTTTCATGCTTTTCTCACAATAAACTAATTTTTATTTTGTTAAAGACAAATTTAGGAAGAAAGATTGTCTAAATTAATATAAGATAGAAAAAATTGTTCTAACAAATTAAAAGAGTATTGTGGAAAGAATGAAGCATCTATGTTTTGTATATGTTATATGTTATTTTACAAGTGTTTACATTTGTTATAGATTTTTTGCAATGTGGCATAAAATAAGTCTCAGAGATTCTACAGCAGAATCACATAATCACAGAATGACATGAAGTGTGATTACTGATGCAGTGCTGCCAGTTTAAATTGGTTTAACATGGAAGGTTTTTTTTTTACTTATGAACAAACTGTTTCAGCTGAAGGCAAAGAATGAGATGGCAAATTCCAAAATATTTAAACTTCTCCATTTTTTATCTCATTGTATGGTTGAAGTAGTGCTCTTCATAATTATGTTGTAGTGGAATATTTCTTCACATTTCTAAAATATTTTGTTTTTATTGTTTGAACATTTTCTGTGTTTGCTTTCTCATCAGTAAAGTTCACACAAGCCAGGATTTGAAATGAGTAGTGATAAAAAGCAGGTTTTGTTCTTGCTAGCCTGAATAGCCAAGAAGCATCTTTGGTTTTATATTTATTTTTGCTAGTCAGGGAATACAAAAGTAATCATGATTTTCATAATTGAGCATAACAGTTCAAAACAACACAGAGTTAAAATGTACAAAACTGTGCTGGAATTCAGTGAAGGCCTGAAATGATTCCCTGAAACAAATCAGCAAATGATTTTACACAGCAATTACATTTGAGAAAATTGCAGTCAAGGAAGTGACTAAGATAAAATTTATTGAGAAGACTGTTCTTTCAGCTCTGCGATTTTGCCTGGAATTTGGGTTCTCTATACTTCCTGGTATTTTCTCATTCGTATTCTTCTAGAAGTCCAAGAGTATCTCTGTCTGTCTATGTGGATGTGGCAGAGAGAGTGGTGAAGAGAGAGGATTGTAGCTCCAACTCCTGTCAGCCACTCAAAAGGCTGTCTACCAATACACAGAATGGTGAACAGGAGCTGTGCTTCCCAGACAGCTGGCACTGAACATCTGGGAATGACAATTTTGATCCTGTGCAAGAACTCAAACTGAACAGTATTGTGCTTTTGATGGGACGTTTTTATTTTGGTACTGAATTCAAGAATCATGTGGTATGTTCAATTTATGTAGCTGTGACTGACAGAGCAGCCCAAGTTCAAGAGGTTTATTAAAAAGTGGATGAAACATTCTCATTTTCCCAGGGAACAGGAAGCACTTTGAATCTCATCTGTATGTGTCTTGTGAATGTGTGCAAGGTCTGGGTAGGGGTTATAATCCATGTGAGATGGTAGTAATGGAAAAAAGGTACCAAAAGGTTCAATGCTTTCAAAAGCAGCCTAAACTTCCTTTGTGATGTTCGCTTAAACACAAAATAACTCAGTATTTTGGCAAAGGAGAAAGCACAATACCTGTTCCTCAGGTAGTGGGATGTTCCCATTTGCTTCTAGCAAATCACAGCTTCCAGTTTGCTATTGCATGAATGGTAAAACAAGGACATTTACTTCTATTTCTCCATAAATCTTTCAGCTTAAATTCCTTTCTCAGAAAAGCAGTTTTCAAAATTATAGGAGGGTATAACACACTGTGCATTTTCTTTCAGTAGCAGTAGGGTCTCATTACACAGTGCTGTTTGTAGGCTTGAGAAAGGTGAATAGCAAGCTTGTTTAGTTTGTTAGACATGGGCATTTCGCTGTTAGGTTTTCACAAATCTCTCATACTGAGTGCTTCCCTTCCTCTCAATCTGCTGCTGTGTGAGCAAGCAACAAGTGATTTCCTGCTATGCACACAAGGCAACATTCCTGAATGTAATGCAGCCTCTTGGTATGTTCCCAGTAGGTCAGAACATGTAAATATCCTCTGGTTTCCATTCTCTCAGCCATTTCATATGAAAATCTGGATAACAACTTAGCAAACTTGGTATTTTCTTCCCTGTTTTTCCTAGCCAATATGCATTCCTCATCTCATTAAAACAATCTGCATTGTGTATAAATATTTATTGTGTAGAACTGATTAGAATACCTGAAAGAATCAATGTCATCTTTGTGTTTAACAGGGGTAAGAGTCACGTTAGTGTTCTTTGCACCTAGGGCCTGGGGACATGGTTGAACCAGAGTCATATGCAGGTGCCCTACCAGGCAGTGAATGAGCACAGAAAAAAATGGTTCCATGTTTTCGCTTTGCTGGAGAAGGCACAGGACAACAACGTAGCACTTTGTCTCTCCGAGAAGCAGGTCTGTGTTGTTCCCTCTGGATTTATCCACTCAACACCCAAATATGTGCTGAGGTTTGGCACATTCCCTGACCACACCAATATGGAGCCCACCGGCTCACTTGGCCTGGCTGAGAGACTGCCTTCCAGAGCTGCACAATTGGAAGAAAAAGGACAGAGCAGGTGCTTATGGCTTTGTTGGAGGGAATTAGGGAACTCCTTCATACTGCTTGGGGTTTTTTTAAACACATAAGTCTGATGTTTGTCGTCATGACACTTTGTGTCAATACTTATATCAAATCTTGGAGGAGATAACTTTTCACTGTATCAAAATGCTCTGCTCATCTTTCAAGTAGCTGTAGCACAAACCTGGTATCAGGCCGCTATAAACGCAAAAGAAAACATTAATGTATGTTCTCTGTTCTTTTTTTAGAAGGCCTGTTTCTTACACACTTCATTAAGGGATTTTTCCTTTCTTTTTATTTCCTGGGAAATCTGTAAAAGCTTAATGACTCCAGAAGAAGGACATGTTAAAGACAATACACACACTGAAATCCTCTATTTGTTTTTGTACAAATAGTTTGATTCAAAACTTCTGAATTATATATATTTAAAAAGCTCTTCCCTGTAACAGGCCAAAAATATTACAATATTTAAAAATGGTATTAATTGTTTATGCTTATTACTTGACCGCTCTAATTGCAGTTGTTCTTTCCAGAATATCTACTTCGGCTTTGCAAATGATATTTTTAAAAGCTGAAAGTGAAATATTCCTTTCAGTAAATCCATTTTTAGTTAATTGGGAAAAAACAGAATGCTCTGCTTGCATATCTTCACAGATGGGGTGACATAAGGTAGCTTCTCACACTGTAGTTATTTAAAGCTTGATGCTGAGAGGCCTTTGCTACAAAGAGCACTGAAAGGATTCAACATGTGACAGAGGCTTACATGAGGAAGACCTAGCTAGGTTGACTTTTTATTTAGCAGGTACTAACTAGCTCAATTAACATTTTCCCTAATAAAATTAAGACCTAAATTGATCCTGATAAATCACCCAGATCCCCTCTCCATAGTTAAAACTCTCTACAGGTTTCTCTTATTTGCTTCTCCCTTACGTGTATGACAAGCTTTCTTCTGGAGGCAGAGAATGAGATTTTTCTCTAGGATTTAGCCAAAGTTGCACTTGTATTCTTCTTGTCTCAAATGCAGCACAGACACAGCACTGAGGCAAGGTATTTCTGTTTCTTTATTCTAGTTTGTGCAAAGTATGAGCTAAGTGGTGATCCACAAAGGGCTGGGTCCCTGATCATCAAAATTTTACACCAGCTGTACATTTTAGCAAACAAAGAAATCACAGTTTATTGTCTACAAGTTACACAGTTCTCTTATTAATTAGTATTACACCTTCTACTGGTTAATTATCTCTCTTGTCGTAATAATTAGTTCACACGTGCAGATTTCTTTTCTCCTAAGTTGGCAGGTTTCTTTAATTGGTGGGCTGTGGGTCAGTGGTCCCTGTCTCCCTCTGCCAGAATTACTTTTTACCCAGTTGGAGCTGGTCTCAGCACAGTTGCTGTGTTTGCTTTATTAGTTTCTTCCTTATCTTAGGAGTTGTGCCAAAAGTCCTTGTGGCACATAAATTCTGCTTTGTTTTTGTCCACTATCAGCAGTACATCCTTCTCCCCAAGCTTTGTTAACCTCCCACGAGCTCTGAAATTACTGAAGCACGTTAAGCTTTAAACCTTAACAGGGCAGTTCTACCAACAACTAATTTGTCTTTCTACACCTGGACATCATTCTGAACCCATGTTTTCTTGAAGAGGAGTGAGTGTAAGATGGGAGCTAAATATTGTTTAATGTCAGGCTATAACATCTCTTTTATGAAAGCAGGTAAAGCCAGGTAGCACAGATCATTATTTCAGGGCCACCCCACTATTGCTTGGTCCTGTGTTTTCTGTCTTCTACACAGCGACCTGGCAATATTTAACTTGGAGAAATCCTGAGTGGTTTCAGCTGAGGAACAATATTGTGCCTCCTAACCTCCTAAACTTTCTGAGGCCTTATGTCATAGAGGAATTGAGCAAAGATACCCCTTGCGTCAGATTTTTATAAAGGAAGAGAGAGTCTAATGTAAGGCAACTGACTGCAGAAGGCACCTTCTTACCTTGCAGTGTCATGCCAGGCCCAGCCCATACGTGGAGAAGACACAGTCCATAACAAGTGTGTGTGTGGGGAGGATGTGACTGACTCTAGCACTGCCCCAAGTCTAAGGACAGCACTGCTCATTTAATATGGGACTCATCAAGCTGGATGGAGATCCACCAATGCTGGCACATAGTCAGCGTCTCATTTCTAAGTATTCTGTTCTTTATCTCTTTATCTGTGACCCACTGTAATACCAGTAATACTACTTATGATACTGACCTATGCAGCCTGCAGCAAAAGTCCCAATGCCTGCGTTAATGAAAGAAACTCCCTGATGGCTGCACTTGGCCTCCTTAGGGTTAGAGGCAGCAAGCCATGTTGCTCTTTTGCTGTGAGCAAGCTCCTCTGTCCTAATTCAGCTTCTGAGTTTGGCCTAAAGTCCTAGAAGATTTTTTTTAAAATGAAAAGCTAAAAATAGTAAGTGAGATTTCTAAGCAAGGCTTAATAACTCAAGAAGCTCACCTCTCCTAATTATTGATGCATTGCTTAGATAAACATCTCTTTCTTGTAGAAAAACAGCCTTGTCCCACTTGCCTGGAAAAGTTATTCCTTCTTCCACTCTCTGTAAATAACCTCTTTCAAGGCTTCCTTTGCCCGAAGTTGCATTGAAATGAGCACTGATAATAAGAGTCTGTTTCTGCTTTGGTTGCTCTTCCCTCAAGCTTTTAAAAACTTGCTTTTCTTGGTATTGCAAGATGAGAGGTTCCCTGCTATACAATGTGTCTTGCCAAGATTCAGGAGGCACTACTGATCTTTAGAGTAGTGAGCTGCAGGTTGGTGCTAATCACATAGGGCAAATTTGCAACAGTACTTGTCAGCTACCTCAGTATCTATCCAGCATGGTGCCAGCCCTGTCTCTGTCCTTCTGATCTGGATGCTTGTGCAATGGGCAGAGCTGAAGGCTTAAGTACTTAATCTGCCTGTGAGTGAGCTGTGGTTAACACAGGTTAAACATGTTGAGCTGGGTATAGCTCAGTTAAAAACCCAGTGGGCTAAAAGGAT
The DNA here is from genome assembly GCF_052056855.1 of Sturnus vulgaris. Classification (NCBI taxonomy): domain Eukaryota; kingdom Metazoa; phylum Chordata; class Aves; order Passeriformes; family Sturnidae; genus Sturnus; species Sturnus vulgaris. The sequence goes on along the minus strand of NC_142283.1, from coordinate 37,687,993 downwards.
GGAGACTGGGAGCAGAACAGACAAGTTCAGCCATCATGCTCCTCAAAGAAGTCCCTAGAGTGGTACTAAGCAGAGGGGCTGCGAGATTAAACTTCAGCACTCCTGTTATCACATAGGAGTTGCTGTAGTGCAATGAGTGGACATGCAATGTGAAGAATGTTCGCAAGTGGGCTTGACTCACCTGAGGGTTGTTAATTTACATCAGTGCCCACCCCCTTTCACAAAAAATACAGGCTTCTTTTTGCTTGCTTACATCTACTCATGCGGGACATACTCTTTCAATTAAGATTTAAATGAAGTTGGTGTCTTTTAATATGCCCACGCTATTTCAGAAAATGCTCTGAAATGGTGTTCTCTGTGAATGCTTCTGAAGAGAGATGCTTCTTAGAATTTAGTGTATTAAACTCAAAACAAATAAAATCCTTCTTGTTTTAGGTTAGGAAGTGTGTATGAAGCTTTGATAGAGAGTCTCTCAGCTAGCACAACTAAGGGAAGGTGATTTTATGGAAAGTTCCAGTCTGGAAAAAAAGTCTCATCAGTAAGTGTTTTTAGTGATTCCATGTAGATTTCTCCTACAGTGAAACAAGAATAAAAACAACAGCCTGCACTGGAAAGGATTCTGTTACTTGTAATGAACTTGTAGAAAGGAATACACCTATTATAGGCAGAATCCTCCCAGCATGCTTGAATAGCTTGATATTGGGAAACTCATGGGTCTAACAGCAACATTAGACAAATTGGTTTAATCATTTACTTGGAGAGCTTCAAATATCAATACTTACCCAGAGAGTTCCTGGTATTCTGAAGTCATGGACTTCCCCATGTTTACTTGGAAACTACTGATATCCCGACAGTTTGATGTAGTCCTCTGGAAGAACTTTGATTTTTTTAAAAGCACCTGGAATATTTTAGAAAAAAAATAACTTATAGAAGAGGACACCTGTCCTCCCGGAAGGCTGTCATAACAGTGAGCTCTTCCGCCAGAATTTACATCATCTGCACAATCTTTAGCTTTAAATTACTTTGGCCATCCTTTACTCAGTAAAGCAAGTTGTTATTTCTAGGCCTGTCCTAGGCCTAGGAGCTGTGAACTGGGATTCAATTTGCCCGGTATCAGACAGGCTGGCAGCAGCACAACCTGAGTTTCAATCTAGGCATTTCTAGCTCCATGTCCCAAAAATTTATAGTCTACAAGCCGAGAACATTTTCTTCACACTTGGTAGTTTCAGTAATCACTGCTCAGGTCTAATGAGAAGGTACACTGTTGCATTTTTGCTTTATCTGGCTGCTAGACCTGTCTCAATACAAACAAGTTACACAGACAGCCGGACTTACAAGGAATGCTGAACAAAAGCCAGGGTTGTTTTCATTTAAAGAAGAGGTAACTTGGGGGTCATATGATCCTTGTTCATGTAATTACAGGAGTGCTTCAGGAGAGAAAGGTATAATTTGTTCTCTATGGTGGATAAGATAAATGCAGCTGGTTGAAATTACAGGAAGGGAAATTTAGATTAGATGTTTTCCACTTGTTAAGATAGTGACACATTTGAAAGGATTACATGGGAGAGAGAAGGATATCCAGGCCCAGAAATAATAGGGACGGTTAAAATGGTGTTCATGCATTCACACAACTGGTATGGGCTAGATTAGCATCTTTATCATGTGAAATATGGACTACAGGGTAACAGTCCATGAGACGTACATGGCCCATGCAGCATGCAAGGGCAATGGGAAAACAGTCTAATGATAGCCCTCAGTCTGTACCTAATCCCCGACTTCTGCTCCCTACTCTGAGGCATTATTTGACATTTTGGGAGCAAAAATACCATTTTGTTAGACCTTGGTCAACACTTTTAATGCTAAGTAATTTACCCGTATGTTGCCATCCCTGCTAATCACTGTCAGATCCTGTAATGCTTTAGTGACTTGTAGCCCTTTCTTTCCTAACTATAAGAAAGCTGTAACATTTTCGAACTACTCGACTTTCCAGGCTTTCCTCATACATCTTGTCTAAGATAATGTCAATTTCTCCGAGAAAGTAACTTGTATTTATACCTGAAGATTTTTACAGTGGTTTGATAACAGTCAGCTACTGCCAAGAGCCAGTCCTTTTTCTCTGAGCCTTCTACATTTTGAGTGACTACCAAAAAAATCAAGGATGCTTCAAGATTAAAAATTGCAATGCAGCTCTGTCCTCTATATGCCATAAATAATTTCTTTCTGGGATCAATGCAAACTCTGAGAAGAGTGAATAAGAATGAATGCCGTTCCATAATTCAGCTCTGCTGATCTTTTCATTATTGTTTCTTTGTCTGTGATATTGGGGCAGCAACTCCGGTGTTCACCAAAGTGCTGTCCTTTGGTAACCAGGAGCTCTTTCTTCTGCTAGCAAAGAGAATGAAGTTAGAGCTGGCAGGATTTGAAGGGGACAAATTTTATTTTTAGTGTTGAATCACCAAACCATAGCCTTGTTTGCCTGCTGGCAGGGCACATGTATCACTAGGAACTTCTGCCAGTGGTAACAAGGAGTACAACATTTTGTGAAGTCTCTCTTCCTACAGATTCATATCTTTGGGCATATCTCTTGCACTTGTGTCAGTATTTCCCACCTCCCATTTGTGTCCTGCTGGATACCTTTGGCAGGGAAAAAGAATGCCTAGATTAGTGAGTCTCTGGCCAATGCTGACTGCTGCCCAAAGAGATGTACTTCTCCCTGACTTTGCCTTGGAACAAGCATAAATAAAGTTCTGATTTTCATTAAATTTGTTTTCCCTGAGACCTTTGTCCTACATTTGTTTGAAATTAGCTAACCAGTTCAAAAGATGTTATGAAAAGCAGACAGATGAACAAACAGGTAACAGGTAGCATAACCCCATAAGCTTTTGCTTTTCTTAGAAAACCCATCTAAAACAAGAATAGTTTAATCAAATTGTTCTTGCCTGTATGTTGGTCAAGTTAGGCACTCAAGACAAAATCTGCACCTCAAAAACCATGGAGGACAAATCCAGCAGACTCCTTGGGGGAACACATGCTATATGAATACGTTTATATTTTAATATTTATAGTATTTGTTTTTGTAGTTTTGATGAATATAAATTCCCTATCCAGGCTGGATTGTGGCTCAGTGTTCAGCAGTGCTCTCAGTACAGCTTCAGCAGACTGTGGGCAAAGAAGATGGAGACACCCATGTGGCTAAAAGGGCAAGACTGAGTGCAGAAGGACTGAGGTTGGTCCCATCTGTGATGTTTCCTTCTTTTGGGCCTAGAAGGGAGAAGGTAGTGGGTATCAGGATATGGCAAGAGGGGAACCATAGAGCCTCAGTACCAAGTATTTCCTTCCAGGTCACCTTTATTAGCTTCCTTGTCATGTGATTTATTGTCATTTTAGAAGTTGAACATCGACTTCTAAAAAGTACCACTTAGATTGAACTGTGAACTTTTTGGGTAAGGAGCAATGCTAGCAAGCATTGTCCATATTTTGTTCTCTCTCACAGAGTACACAGTACTTACATTAATAATTTTGGCTGGTCTGTACTTTCTTTACTGCAACATGGTCTAGTCTTTGAAAGCATTCCACTGCGTTCCTTTTCAGGACGGCTTTGGTGCTCCAGTGCACTCCAAGCATATGAGTTTTCCCCATAGTTGTCCAGTCCATCAATCACATTTGAAATACCTAGTGCCATATCCTAAAGATTATTCCAGTCCATAAAGGGAGTTTTCGACTGGTGTGTTGTTTTGTTTAGAGAAGATCTTCCTGGCTTGAGATCTTCGTGGCTTAGTTGTAGGTCGAGTTGTGTGGTGTGTATACTATAATCTGCTAGATCTTCTAGGGCTCTGATCTATAGGAAAACCCATCATTGTGACGGCTGTTAAGGCAGACTGTATCCCTCTGTTCACTTCTACCTTCCTCTATTGGATCTACAGACACATACTTTAGCCAGAGTAAGAGTAAGAGTCTATGCTCAGCCCCTGCCAACTCCTTTAAAATAGTTCTTGGATCCCAGAGATTTTCTGGCTTTATTAATTTAAAATGCAGCTTCCTAAAGAGTATAAAAAGACCTTTGACAACCTTTTTTTGCCAGGTTACCTCAGTGCACATTCCACAATGAGTCTTTCCATGTATTTGAATGTTTCATATCCAAAAGAAACCATTGGTAAGGTATGTGCAAATCCTCAGGCTGCATCAAGTGCAGCTGTATGGCTTGAGGTCCATAGCCTCAATACAAAGATTACCTTTGTGATGTACATGCTCCATTCAAAAAATGCATTCCCTGCAGGAAATGCAGGGAGAATGCAGGAAATGCAAAAAGGATTCCTGTCATGCCACCAGATGATTTGGTAGTTGTGTGTCATCATAAGCCTGCAGTATTTGTTTTCTTTAGAGATCAAAGCCATTATTTAAGTAAGTTACTTTAGCAATAATCACATTCCCATAAAGGGAAGTAGAAGGATTTTTCATTATACTCTTGGCTTTTGCTAACATCCAGTGCAAATCTGTTTGTTTTTCATAGGTGTGTCTAAAGAAATGCTGAATGAGTTCTTTGGAAAAGCTGAATCTTTATATTTTACCTACAGAAAACAGTGATCTTCTCTTGGTATCAAGGGAGACACTAACACATTTACAAATACTGACTTGCAAACAGAGGCAAAAATCTTCATCCAGTTCAGAAAGTCCCCTCAAACTCAAGATGTAAGTCAGGTTTATTAATCTCAGCTCTTTGATTGGAAGGTTTTCCCCATTCAAGAAGGGGGATGTAGGGACAAACCTTAGTGTCTCAGGAATATCATTCTCTTCTTTTTCCACCCAGTTTCAACAAGCCTAGACAACCTGGGGAAATTCAGGCCCTCCTTGATGTCTCATTCCACCAAGCTGACTCCTGAGGCCGCTGGACTGGTTAGCTATTTTGTGGCCACTTCAAATGCAGTAGATGCATTCAACACAGTTCTTGACCAGCTAAAAATGTGTGAATCTGAGATCTTTGGGTCCTGGATTTATAAAGTAGTGGTGTGTCTGTCTAATTTAATGTATGTGACTACCTGCAGTGGGACTGAACCACGTGTTCAGTAGGGACTGAGAGGCGCCTGGCTGAGAGGCATTTGGTTTATTGCCATGCAAAAAGCAGCCCTTTCATATTGAGTGTAACACTCCCTTGCATCTGTGGTTTGATCAGGTCATTTAACTTCTCTGCCTCAGTTGTTTCATCTGAGGAGTCAGATCGCTAGGACTTGCATTTTTGACAAGTGGTGTAGGAGGATTAATTCAAGAGGGTGCACCCTGGACATCAGACAAACCTACTGTATGAAAAACTATAATTATGATTGCTTGTCCTGCACTTGAAAACACTTGCACACAGCCTTATCCTGAGCACAGCTGACTGTTTGCTACTAGCACTTAAAGCAGTGAAGGTTGAATATGCTCAGTAGAATTGTAATCAGACTAAAAATTTACTTTTAAGACAGCCATTGAAAGTCCAAAGTTTGGGAAGAACCAAACGAGACTCCAAAGGCCAAAGCAAGTGGTATAGTTTTCCACCGACTCCAGCAGGCTTTGAATGAAGCTTGTATCTCCCACAACTGTCTCAGACAGTTATCACTTCTTCATCATCCATATTTCTTCATCTTCTGCTTCTCTCAGAAAACAGGAATCCAGCAAGTTCTTCAAGCCAGAAAAAACTATTTCTGACATCAAGGAAAGGGAAGCAAACAGCATGTTGCTTCTGTACCTAGCTATCAAAATCTAGCATTCTAATTAAAAATATATAAATGGAAAAAAAAATGTGAAGGATTGGAACACATATTTGTGGAACTGAGCAGTTTTTTTTCCCTTGGGCTAATTTTTAAGTTGGATTTAATCTTGATATAATTAGGGAGTTGTAAAGCTGGCTTGATGAAATTGTAAGAAGTCAATATGGCAGTGGATAAAAAAAAAATCAAGCTTTTGGAAACAAAATAAATAAGGATTTTTGGATTTGAGGAAGTCAGGAGCAGCACATCTCTTCCACTGTAGGTGCTGGATCCACATGGTTGTGGTGAGTGATAGGGACTGATAAATGACAGGCAAGACCTACCAACACCCTCGGTTGTTCAGATAAAACCTACTTGGGAGGAAATTGAATCTCCATGCTAAAGTATTGCATTGTCCATTTCATGCCTTCTGCATTCCTGGTGAGGATTTTCTGGAAATAAGGAGAAGGAAGAGATGGATGCTGTATAGCAGCTACTCTGGCTTTCAGTACAGGCATCTGGGGTGTGGAGGCAGACACATGAAATGGTGAAAGCTAATGCTACGGGCTGTAGCACAGGAGCAGGTGGCAGCTGCTTTACCCAGGTGCTGATGGAAGAGTAAGGCTGAGGAAAAGAATAGGGGGAGCAAAGATCATAAAAGCAATTAATTTGAGGGGAAAAAAGGTAGGAAAAAAATGATGCTCCTTAGCTAGAGCATTCTGTTTACAAAGGGTGCACCTTTAAACGGGGTATTTGGCACAACTGCAAAATGGTAGGTGGGTAAGAACTTCCTATATCTTTCCTGCTGCTTCAATATCAAGTTTGTGCCCCCATCTCATTGATGAAGTGTCAGCTGCAGGCCAGTTAATAAGGTAAATGGGCAGGGTTAATAAGGTAAATGATTGCTAAGGAGGTGGGGAGTGTGAGTGTTGGGATGTAGGACAGTGAGGCTGAGACTCTTCACCAATAGGGCAGCAGCACTACAGAGCAGGAGAGCAGGGGGACTGAGAGCTCCAGTGCTGAGGTATAGGTTTGAGTGCTGTAGGAAACCAGAGCTGGGGGAGCAAGAGATGGAGTTTAGTTGTGAGGAAATTAGGTGGTACAGGAGACTGTGGACATTTCGAGGATGCATGTTGACATTGATTTTTGGAGAGGGAAGAGACAGAGATGAAAAGTTTGAAAGGAGGTCTGGTATCCGACTATGGAGAAGAGCAAGAAACTGTAGAAGATTTAAGAAGATTTAAGAAGAGAGGACATGTGTCTTCCCCGGTAGCCACTTTTCCATCCACACATTCAGTGTGTGATGCCAGGCATACGCTCCCTGTTTCTGCAAAGCTATGCCTCCCTTCTTGCTCTATCCTCCTAGGCACCTCAGGGCTGTTGCTCTTCTAAGGCTTTCCATCCCTTCAAACGACCCTTCCAGGCTGATATTAACCTAGTAGGCTGTGCAGCAGCCTTGTGTGGCAGGCTGCCCCAAGAAACCACAGAAAGACACAGAGAAAGAAAACACCATACTCCCCCCTGCTTGGTGATACATCCCATCACACAGCAGACCATGGCTGTTACCATGGTGCTGCATCACAAGAGTGGCTGTCTCTGGTGTCACACTCTGGCTGACATGTGATACTTCTGTCTCGAGTCTTTTACAGTTTGGCTCCTGTCCTCTGCTGTGGGAATGAATGCTGTTTTCCTTTGTTTAGAAAATCTGCTGAGAGATCTGCCAGCTGAGGCCTTCCAGTTCTGACCAAAGCCAATAATGATCTGTTCACACTGGCTAGGCTCACTCTGTCCCAGTGAAATGGGCTTGTCCCCATTTAATTTTCCACCTGTCATTTGTGACTGATGCGTGCTCGCTGCTGGGGCAGAGCTGGGGAAGGATGTGGATGTGCCCATCCATTTCCAGCTCTCTGCTGTCAACACCCATTGCAGATTTGTTTAAGCAGAGGAAGCAATCTTGTTAGTACTTTTCTTCAGAGCAATGTTGTTTGTGTTTTTGACTGGAGCATTTCAGCCAGACACTGCTGTATGAACATGCCAGAGTTACAGGCCATAATTATCTCATTTTGGGAAAGAGAGTGGGGTGTTATGCTTTACATTTTCCCAGCTCTGAAGGCTGCTTGTTGCATGTCAATGCAACACACAATCGTAGCTGCAGCAGTCCTTCTCTGACTCAGGTTTTCCAGGTGCTGATAGTCTGTAAAAAGGTGCTATCTACCCTACCAAAAAAAGGCCATTGAATAAATGTTCTTTTCTCCTCATGTCTCACTGGCTTTGTATCTAATGTGCAGTCTCAGTCCTCTGAACCATCCGTAGCAGGATAAAATAGACACTCATGAAAAAGGAAAAATTGTACAGGAGACTCAACAGGAATATGCCAGTATCCAAAGAAGCCAAAACCACAAAGCCACCATATCTTGGCTTGAAATGTATGCTTCCCTTGATGATAGCATACCATACAGTTACAGTATTTGGCATCTCCTTTTGGAGGTCAAGACCAGAAAGATTTCTGTGTGACTGGCTAAGGCTTCCATAGAAAGAATAATGCTCTGTAGAATCATATATATTGTTCAGGATGGTAAAAGACTAGCTGGACCATTTCTCTTCTGCTCAAATACCTTATCTCCTCACCTGTGTGTTTGAATGCATTTTTGAACACCACTGCTGATATTTATGCAAAACATTCTTTTTTTTGTGGTTGATAATCTAGATATGCTACTTTGCTAATAAATCCATCTGGTTATGAAATGCAGGCACAAACTAGGGATGGGAGAAGGAATCAGAGAGTTTAGGGCAGGTGGGCTCTAAGTGGAAGACTCCTAAGAGTAGCCATGCTTAGGCAGAGGTTTTTCACTTATTTTGAGATAACTTTTGATAATCTGATTCAATAGATGAATATAAGGTTCAATGCTTCAGCCTGAGAAAGAAAGGTGTCTCTTTCCTTATATGATTCTTGTGCTTTTCTACTAGGTACTGTGTCCTCTGGGAAAGAGCTGGAGGAGATGCACATGCCAGATTGACTTATGGGGCTGATGATTCTGGTATGATGCATGCTCTGTAATACAAGGCAGTGTGCCCTTGTTAAGCTAGGGCAGAGTTAATTTCCTCTCAGTAGCTGTAACAGGCCTGTTTTTTGATTCAGTATAAGAATAGTGTTGATAACACATTGATGGTTTGGTATTTTGCCAAGTTGTGGTTATCCTAAGTCAAAGACTATTTTTCCCTTGTCTCACGCTCTGCCAGGGAGGCGGTAAGCAGATGAAAGTGGGAGGGAGCATGGCCAGGACAGGTGACCCGAGCTGACCAAAGGCATGTCCCACACACAGAGCGTCATGCCCGGTGTACGAACTGGAGGAGTTACCTGGAAGGGCGGATGATCTGGTTTCAGGAAGGGGAGGTCTGGCCCAGTCAGTGGGTGGTGAGGAACTGCATTGTACATTACTTGTTTCTTTTTTATTATCATTGTTATTATTTACTGTTATTATTTTATTTCATTTTATTTTTATTATTAAACAGTTCTTATGTCAACATACAGGCTTTACTTTGATTCTCCTCCACATTCCACAGGGGTGAGGGAGGAGAGGGGACAAGGCTGAGTTAGCAGCTGCATGGTGCTTAATTTCCATCTGGGCTTAAACCATGCCGTAGTGAAAGAACCCTTCCCTCATATTCTCCCAAAGCCAAATCTATCTTTGCCATATGGATGACATTGCAAAGAAACCAAAACGTAATTCTGTTCTTTACCCTTTATGTGGCAAGTTGGGGGAAGAGAAAGAGTCTTGGTGATTTGATCCCTAGAAACCTCCATCTAATGATCTAATGTGGCAGAGATCCAGAGAGACAAACACCGAGCTCCTGGGACCTGGCTTAAACTTCCTTTTCCTTGCCTCCACTGTTGGTGTTCCCCTTGTTGGAGTATCCTAAATTCCTAGTCCTGGCCTCCTGCTTGCCTGTCAGGAGCAGGAGGGAGGGCTTTCCCCCATCCAAAGAGAAGGCTAGGTTTACCCTTAGTGCTGGAGAGCAGCAAGAGCAGGACTTGCTAGGGCTTAGCAGCCCAGGAACAACTGCCTGTTTCTCTGTCACTTTTGGAGATGCTTGGGAACAACATGGCCAACATCAGAATGGTTGGAACCCTTCCTCATGGTCTTCACTCTGGCAAACTTTTAGTAGGGCCTCTCAGTTACACCATGATTGCTGCATTGGGCTGCCACTTTTGGAGGGCGTTGGCAAAGAAAAGATTTAATGACCGGTCTGCTCATTAGTTCCATACAAAATCAGGAGCTGTGGCTGTTTGTTGGGGAGCGGATGGCAGCCTGTTTAGAAGGTTGTACCCCCTACAAATGGGCTGATTTCACAGGACCCTGCAGCCCTTTCTAAAGAGAAGGCCAAAGTGACAGATTTGCTAGACAGGGGGAAGAGCAAGGGTTAAGATTAAGAGAGGATGTGACAACAGAGACCCATGAGGTAACCTTCCAAAGCAGAGATATTCAGCAGGATTTTCTGTGTTCTTGAGTTTGACTTGGGCTGATAAGGAGATTTCTAAAGACTCACTCAAGCAGGGTGAAGTCCTGGTGCTGTCAAGTCCCCGGTTTTGGAAATAAAATTGGAGATCCCCACACTCTGATGGATAGAATAACAAATTTGAGATATCCCATCAAATGGTCTATTTCTGGCCAGTTACAGGGCTCCCTAGGCAGGGAATGTTGGTCATTTCCTTTCCTCCCAATGAACATGTCAGATGGAGGAGGGAGTGAAGTGAAATCTCTGGATTGTTTCCTGGCCATAGCAAGACTCTAGAGAATTGTCCATGAGTGAAGGAGCAGGACAAGACTCAGTTAACCCATAAAAGGGAAGTTTCCAGGAGCTTTGGGTATGAGGCCAAACAAACCTAACAACCTGTGAGGAAAAAGCCAAGTGAAAAATGGTGATACTGTCATGGCTTGCAGCATACACCTTCTCACAGTGAAGCTGGCTAACTAACCAGTGTGTTCACTGGCCCATTCCATGCTGTAGCAGTCACCCTGGGCCTTATGATAATGATTTACACCCGACTCTTTTAAAGAAGTAATAGGAAGGTTACCATCTTTACACATGCCCAGTTTTTCTTACTCTGCACCTCACCTCCAAGTTTGCTGTTCCCCTTGTGCTGTTGCAGCTTCTTTTCTACCCTTAATTCAGAAAAAAATTGGTTGTGATGGCAACTATGTTTTTCTGAGTTAAACGGGAAAAAAAAATGTTTTCCCAGCTGTCTCCAGAAAATCCAGACGCACGAGGAAAATCCAATAAATGATTAACTCAGTCTTTCCATCTGTAGATAGTGGTGTTTCTGGTTAGGCTTTTAAAATGATATTATTTTTTATATCACCAGCCGCCTTCTCCCTCAAGACAAAAGAGGGTCTCTTTGATTTGAAACGCAATGTCCTGAGAAATTTTCTGGTGAGTACCTCGATGATTGCTTTTCTGCCTTTTGAATAAGGAAAGATTATTTGGAAGTGAGTTTCCTGTACTACTTCCCTGTGAGAGGAGAATAATGAGCAAGACAGCAACTTTATTGGCAAAAAATCATAGTTTATGCATTGGTTACTCTTTGCAGAACACTGATTTTTAATACACTCCTTTTAAAATTTTTTCTTCTTATTTTTTTCTTCGTTATGGGGTGGTATAGTGAGGTAGGGTATTTTCAGCTGTAAATTTTTGTCCCAGACAGTTAAGTTTGTCTTGGAAAGTGGTGGAAAGAGGCTGGTGCCATCTGGCTGGCACAGGCACTGGCACAGCAATGCTCAATCCATGTGTCCACCTAGGTGCTGCCCTGCTGATGAAAGAAAGCACCCTATGACCTCTGTGTTGTTACCAGAAGCAGGTTTGACCCACGTGCTATAGTCAGAAAAACAGGTTTGGTTTGCTGTCTGCTCTGTCTCTGGGGGTCAAGTGTGGGCTTCCTTGACAAGCACATCTTGGCAGCCCTTGACCCCGACTGTCTTACTCATTTTCCTGTTTATTGACCTCTTGTTTTCTACTCAAGACTCTTTGCAAACAAGCAGTCCACCATAACTACTATTTTGCCCTGGGTACCAGTTTTGCTACCTGGCATACCCAAACTTGATATTTTCAATACCATGACCTGGGCAATCTCAGCTGACGAGCACTGTTGGCCTTGTAAGGCTCCACTCCCCCAAATACCCCCAGCAACTGCCTTTGCAGTTTGGCCCCTTCTCACACAAATACCCTTTATCCAAGCTGTGGGATCCAGCTGTCCCTCATGGTGCTTTCATACTTCTGTCTGCCATAGCCACCAGCTTCTGAGATTGTCTCCCATTTCCTGTGCCCTGCTCAACCATAGCCCAGCACCCATACATGTCACCTACCCAGTGTTGGCTCCCTGCTCCCCGTCACTGCCCATGGCTGGGGAATTCAGACCAGCTTAGCCACTGCACAGCTGGACTTGACTGTTTGCCATCTTCCGAGGTTTTGGTGTTTTTAAAATTTTCTGTTTAGGTAAAAATGCTGTATGCTCACAACTAAATTCTTTAAGAATTAAAGAGTGCTCTCTAACTGTGATATGTAGTTCATAACTACTTAGCAAGCTGCCACGTTTTGTGTCAGTTTTTTGTGACGTTTATTTTTTTAAATATAACTACCTGGAAATATATATCAAGTGTTTTGGCAAAAAATACAGATTTTCTTCATAAATGTGCCAACCCCTGCACATTTCTCTGCTGATTGCCCATTGACTGAAATGTTTTAGCATTTAATGTGGCCCTTCTGCAGAAAACAATGATCAGTGGTGCAAGAAACAACACTTTGTGCCAATTTCGGGGCTCCATCACCCTCTTTTGTAGTGAAGCTAACCAAGAGCTAGATGCCCACGTAGGAGAAGCTTGCAGGACCATCCTGCCCCAGGCTGGCAAATGCTCTCCTTTCCCAGTCCTTTGGCACAGAGCATACTCACAGCAGCCTAAATGTCTGGGTGACTCAGGCCAGATGCCTGGATCAGAGAGAAAAGTTCAATTTTTTCTCAGCACAAATAGGTGGAAAAAGGTGCAAACTGAAGTGCAGTGGCTGCATCAGCCACCTAGGTACCGAGGGCAGAGGGATGTGCCTTGCAAGGGACATCACCAGACCCTCACTCCAGCCCTGCTTTTGCTCCCAGCTGCCTCCTGGCCTGCAGTGCTATGACCTCAGCCTGTCAGGGAAGAGGCAGGCAGAGTGCATCAACTCCTCAGAGACCCAGGCACTGGGTGGTTTCTTTTTCCGCTGCATTAGCCATCTCAGATGTGGCACAGATGGGGAATCTGCAGCCTGCGCATCCACACCGGCTCCCAAGGCCCCCAGAGCGTCTGACAGATGGGACAAGACCCTGGCGGGGCCAAAACATGTTTGGCATCACAGTTGTGGCTGGGGGGAGAGGGGTGAAGCCCTTCAGCATATCATCCAGTCCTTCCAGCACAATTCAGCCACAGACAACGGGCACGGAGGAGCTGCATCACAGGGACCTCTTTGGGACCTGTGCCAGATATTTTGGGTGATGGAAAGACAGGTTTCACCCACCGGTTCCCAAAGGACAGAAACGACTGGATTGGAGTGCTGCTGAGCAGGGCAGGGGGCAGGTTGTGTGCTGCTCCTAGGATGAATGGTTAAAGACACCCTGTGGTGCTGAGAAGCAGGCAAGAGGCTTAGGGAGAGGGGAAGTTGTAGGAAAAGAGCAGAATGCCTTCTGAAATACAGTGTATGCCACTGGCACCCAGATGACAGAGGCGGTGCAGTCTGCTGCTGGGTGATGTGGGTATAAAGGAGGAGCATTATTGTTTGGGTAAACGTGGATGTCTTTTTTGGGTAAACCAGCTGGATGTCTTTTTTGGGTAAACCAGCTGGATGTGATGAGAAATAGTGGGTCCAGTGTAGGAGAAGCAGTGTGAACTCCATATGCCACAGCCCTATTGGGAAGAGTATGGGACGTGCTGCGGGATGGAACCTCCAGACAAGTTGGAAGAACCCAGAGATGGTGCTGGTACCCCTGTCTTATTGCCAAACAGGGAAAGGTTTAGGCCAGGGTCCTTCGAGCATTATGCCTGGACATGCTTTTATCCTGCTGGAAATGGATTTTTTCCCCATGGGGCTGAAGAAGGGCTGAGATCACCCAGTGGCAGGGAGGGTGTCTCTGGCACAGAGCTGTGAGGCCAGTGGGGAGCAAGGCAAGGCTGGGCTGTCTCCTCAGCCACAGAGGTGCTGCTCTGTCTGGGTGTGGTACACTTATGTCAGTGACTTCATGGTGATGCACTTCTACCACCAGCACTGTCCAAAGCCTTTCAGAGGAGCACAGCATTAGAGAACAGCCTTGTCTACCACCTAACACACAGGTTTTTTTACCCATGCTCAGAATGAAGCAAACATACAATGTGTTCAGTGACTCCTGGTCCTCAGAGATTGTTCCAGAAAGCCTATCCTCAAGTTTGAGAAGTTTGCAGCTGCCGCTGAACAAAACACAGATATACTGAACTTACAAAAACTGACACCCTTCTTTATGCAGTCTGCCAGCTACTTGTGCAGTTAACTCCTCTAACGGGGCTAATGAGATTTGGGGTACTTTCTAAAGCACAGCTTTTGACAGGGAAACTTTTACTTAAGAGAACAAGGCTCAGAGGTCCTAGTTAGAGAAATTCTAATGATGTGGCTGAGTTCTCTAAAACCTGACGATGCAAGAGAGCTTCCAGCGAACTGTGAAAAAAACAAAAGTGGAAAATCAGTTTCAAGTGTTCAGATGGGGTTACTCTGAAGACATCTGCGCTCTTCTGCTTTTTGAAGTCGGACTGCGAGGGAAAGCCCCAGGGCTGGAAAAAGCTTCTGCTTTTTATTTTTCCATTTTTTTTCCTTTTTTTTTTTCCCCCAACAACTGCGAGCCGCACTAAGGGGATTTAAGAGCAGAGTACGGCATGTCCCAGCCCCCGCGGGCTTTGGACGTGTTCCTGCCCAGCGCCGCTGCTGCGGGCACGCTTTTCACTCTATTCCTTTGCTAATCCTGAAATAATTCCCCCTTTTTTTTTTTTTTTTTTTCCCCTCTTTATTTTAAAATCTTTTCAAGAAGCACGTGGTGCACTCCGCTCCCCCCTCCTCCTCTCCCCTCCCCTTCATCGCGCCGACCCCCGCCCCCGTCTTCCCTGCCCTCCCCTCGCGGCCGCCGCCCCGCCCCGCCGGGCCCGGCCCGGCCCCGCCGCCCGGCCCGCGCCGCTCCGCTCCACTCCGCGCCCACCGCGCTGGGGCCGCCGTGCTGCCCGGCTGCGCTGCGGGCCGGGGGGCACCTCGGCCCGGCCCGGCACAGCACAGCCCGGCTCGGCGCGGCAGGGCTCGGCGCGGCCCGGCGGGAGGGCGGCTGCGATCCGCCGCGGCCGGCGATGGGAGATGGAGGGAGCCGGCGGTGCGGTAAGGGGCGGCGTGTGCCCGTGTGGGTGCGGGGGCTGCGCTCAGCTGGAGGCACTTTTTCCCATTTACTTTTGCATTTTTTTTTTCTTTTTCCTTTCCTCACCCTTTCTTTTTTCTTCTTTCTGTTTTCTTTTTGTTACCTTTTCTGTTTTCCTTCTTCCCTTATCCCTTTTCCTCTTTCCTTTTATTGTTTCTCTGTAACTCTCTTAATTTCTTTTTCCATTTTACTTTTAAACCCTTTTCACAGTGCCCTGGGGAAATAAGCTCGGAGCACTGTGCTCGTAACTGTTAGATCCCGAGAGACACCAGCTGCAGCAGGGAAGCTGCACTCAGGGCTGGGACCCTGAGCCTGGATATCGTGAAGTTCGTTTTGCTTGTGTGTCCAAGTAACTTGTCTGTGTAGCGCACGGGCACAGTTGCTGCACTGACAAGCTCGCTTAATCTAGCCAAATTCTTGAATTTTGAAACAAGAAATTGAAACAAGACGTTGTCAGAAAAGTCAGCGTTTGGCTGAGTAGTAGCATTGCACTTTCAGGGCAAGAGTGGGGTTGAGATGATTTCACCAAAAGTGTAAAACTGTAGAATATTAAACTACACAATCATGCTCCTGTGCAATTGAGGTGCTTATCTTCATCCTTGCTCCCGGGAACTGGAGCTACACTTCTCAATGGGAACATAAACATACAGTTGTAATGAGTTTGAACTTCACACAAACCCACTGAATTTTCTAGCTCCCACATAGGTGAGTATTTCCATGCTATAAACATTAATTACCTGTCTCCCACAGGGTCCAGTTAGTATACTGTCAAGCAAAGCCACATGTATATGTTATGGAAATTATTTGGGTGTGTAATAGGTAACTGCAAGTACTTTTAGTTTTGAAGCTTCAGTCACACTTAAATTTTGTCTGTGCATAGGGCCATTAACACAAAAAGTCAAATGCAGTATTTGTAATGAAACTGGAGTTTGCACGCCCGGTGTTTGAAGCAATTGTAATAGACTGCTGAGAGTTATCCAAGCCTTTCTGATGTAGCTAGCAGAAAGACGCCTCTTTCTACTCCAAATTCTTTTTCATCAGTCATATTCTTAGTTGATGTGTTCCAGCAGATGTTACCAGTTTAATGCTCTCAGTGAATCTGTCCTAGCCCTGTTGATTTATACAGACGGAGAATTGGTTTTGGGGAATGCTTTTGATGGGAGAGAGGTAAGGTTAATCATGTAGGAGACCCTGTGCAAATGATCCCATTCAGTTAGAGTCTTGGTTGATTGCGGAGTGTAAGAACATCCTTTGTGGTAGTGGTTATGTTAAAAATCCAAGAAACTTACATGGCGCTGTTTTCAAAACTTGAATCAAGTTTTGAAACAAAAACTAGGACCTCTTAATCCACACAGAAAATTCTTGCACAACTGGCCTGTGTGAAAGTGGTTCTTCTGTGCTTAAGTGGATTGTGTGATTTACTGTTTCCAGTTTTCAATGTGATGTCTGTGCTACCAAAGTGAGAAGGAGAAGAGCAACGAGGATCTTAATGAACATGCTAGCAGCTTTTTCTTTTCAGCAAAGCTTCTTTACTTCTTAACAGTAAAGAAAGCTGAATAGCTTGTTTACTGTTGTCAAGGTGCATAGCTGAAAAACATGGATGTTGCTTAGAGTACTTCCCCTCCCTGCCTCCACACCAACACAGTTCTTTCTATTCTTACCAATCACACCAGGGAAGTCTGGCAATTGATTTTTCAGCTTTGATGTAAGAGATGGTTTGAGGTTTGATTCCTGTAGGCTGAAGAGGCAGGCTCTCTGCAGGAGTGCCATGGAGCATCTCTGCAGGCACTTGTCTCCATGTGTGTGTTCTGAGACAAGTGCTGGGAGATTCAGCGTTTAGGCAGCACAAGTTGTGCGCCACACAAGGCCACCAGTGCTAAGTAAGGGTGCTTGGGCCATGGCCGATAAACTGTCTTTGTGCATGCTCAGTAGCTGATTGCTTGAAACTATCCCTGCTTCATGGAGAGACAGGCTGGCAGACATGAGGGCTGGTGTGATTTTTCTCAGTCATGTGCTTCTATGAGGCATGTGTTTCTCTTTGGAGAACCACTGTTGGCTTGCAAGGATCTTGAGAGAGAGCAAGAAGCTGGGGTACTGCTAGGTGCTGATTTAAAGGTAATTTAGAGGCACAATGGTAATTAAAAGTAAAGGGTAATTTAGCGCAATGTAGTGCCCTCGTGAAGGGAGCCCGAGAAAGGGCGGGAGGGAGGGCGTAGTGTCTGGAGAATAAGATTAGGAGAGTGGGTCCCCAGGGTACCGGGGAACCATCTGCCAAGCTGCTGTTCTTCAGCTGAAGCTGGACAAACCTGTGAACTGCTTCTAAAACTCAAAGATTGAGCTGTCAGAGTATGCTCCTCCAGATCAGCTCTGCCTTGGGAGTGCTGAGGATCCCCAGGGTGCATCAGCTGTTAGAGTTGTTTGGTGTGAGTCTTGCTGAGCTCACCCAGCAAAGGTGGGAGTAATGTTCCTGGGCTCAGCAGGGACATATGCCACCCACTGTCCTTGAAGGGACATTTCCTTGCAAATGGTCCCTGAGGGAGAGTTGGCTTCTGGTAGAGCAGAGATTTCTTGATCTGCCTGTCACTCAGACAGGCACTCAGACCTGCTCTGTGGCCTGGGTGGTTCATTGCATCCTGGTGGGTTGTAAAATTGCATGTGGCTCTTTCCCTCTCGAAGTTTGGCTGAAAAGGGGGATTTGTGCTAGGGAGCTTCTCTGGACAGTCACCGTACAGCGAAGTGGGTCTGCAGATAAAGAAATTTAGGTCTTGTGCAGTTTTTGTCCTGAACTTCTTAATATCTTTCTAAATGGATTGATGTCCTCCAAACCCCATGATCACAGAGACTATTTCCAGTACTTATTTTCATGTTTGTAGTGATGTAAAATTGAGGGGCCAGCAGGGGTGGTATGTGTGTTAGAAATAATTTTCTTCTGTTAGATGTAAAAGCTGTTTGAGACTAGCTTGAAGTGTCTGCCTGATAGTTTCATTCTGGATGTAAGCGTTCCATTCCTCTCAGTAATGGCGCTGTTTGAAGTATTCCTTCTGCAGAATGTTTCCAGATACTTTCTCTGAGTGCAGCTCCTCCTTGCTCTGAGATGTTTCTTGCTGTTTTGCCAGCTTCTGTTGGAGACCACAGACTCCTGTGATGCTAATGCATCCAAACATTTATTCTCTGCATTACAGAGATGAGCAAGGCAGGTTGTGGATGGTGCTTAAAAGCAGGGTGGGGTGAGAGCTAGGCCTCTGGGTGCGGGCTTGTTTGCTACAGGGTTGAATGAGGAGTCAGAGGAGCTCGGATGTTGTCTAGCCCTTGAAGCCTGAATGGCTTCTGAATTGACTGTACTTCCTGGATGCTGTAAGTAAAAAAACCTGTTTGGGCAGTGGATCAGGCTGTCCGTCAGGGATCAAGCTGTCCATCAGAATATGAGCACTGCATTTCCATCTCCACTGAGTACCTCAGCCACCACTGATGGCTGTGGGAAGTGTGTGGTGTCTGCTGTGGCTCCCTTTGCTAATTGCGTGACGACATGCATAGTGTTGCAACTCCTGGGCTAAGCCAAAGGAAACCAGGTTGGAGCTGGCTTCTGAGGATGGCCTGCCAGGGCAGAAGCACACTGGCCACTACCACACTTCATACATCACGTCATAGCCACAGCAACTTTTTGCTGCCTTGTGAAAAGACTGTCTTGCACAGGACCAGGAGTTGGACTTGATGATCATGATGGGTCCCTTCCAACTCAGTTTATTTATGATTCTATGACTGAAAAGAGGCCCTTGTCTCGAAACTGCGATGCAGTAGTTTGGGAGCAGTAAGAAAACAACCTAAATGGCACAGATTACATAATACAAGCCTCTCTTTTTGCAGAAGCAATGAGTGAGTCTTGCTTTCACTTCTTGGCATGAAATGGCACAGTGGAAGAGGTGGCTTAAAGTGTACTCATTATTTTTTTACAACAGTTTTCAAATGGGAAGTGTCATTTGAGTAATAACTGCATCTCCCGGGCTGAATGAATGCCAAGTGTGATGGCAAGATGCACTTAGGCCTGGGATATGTCTGCATGTCAGAGCTAACAGAAGAACGCTTGCCAAGGAAGCCCTGTTCTTAAGAGGAAACAAATTACAGTACCAGCAAGTTCTGTTTGTCATCAGCTGTCTTGTCTGTGGACTTGCTGTGACTTAATGAGGAAAAAAGGAAAAAAGAAGCGGTATTAACTCCTCACCAGTGGGACATGAGTGCCAGCTGGCCTGTGTTGTGCTGCCTGTGGGATGTAACATCTCTGATGTCTTCTGCCTTCTTGCCGCAGCTGAAACTGCCTGTTGGCTCCTGACCTCTTGTGGGGCCGTAGCTGCCCGACAATGCTGCAGTCCTCAAGGCACACTTTCTTAGCAAGCAGACGGTCTTGCAACAGTATTTTCAGTCCCCCAGTGCCTGCACATCAGGAGAAATTTGTTGATGTGTATTCTCGCTTCTGCCTCAATTGTGCCAGAGATAAGATGGCTCAGATCAAACTTCAGTCAAATTTCTGTTCCAAAAAACTTCTGTTTAATCTAGGTAAGACTCAGAAAACAACTGCTGAGGTGAAAGCTGTAAAATTAATTTAAATATGTGATATGAAATAATCATGCAGAATTACTAAGCTATGTCTGAGTCAGCAGGAGATACATACCCCTTTTTGCATACTCTGTTGCTGTGTTGTGGTTCTAGAGTTTGCGCTTGCTACAGAAAAAATGCAAGTTTTTACACTTTTACAGATGTAAATTCTTCCACTGTAGAGTGGTCTGATGGTTGGGTGTGGTGTGTTCTTTTGTTTGTTGGTTTGTTTTTTGAGTTTTTTTAACCATTGGCTGAAATGGAATATTTTAGTCACTTGGGGACACCATCTTAAACTATGTTTATAATATTGCTTTGAAAAATGAAGATGAGCTCTCCCATGCCCTGTCCTTCCATTCATAAAAGCAGTGTATATTTAGCTGGACATAAAGAATGTACAGCACATGGCAAAGGATGCCGTCTGTAAATTTTCAAGGGACAGCAGATGTTGGCTTGGATTTTGGAAAGAATTTAATTGCTTAAAGATGCAGAACTAACTTCTGGTAGGCTCATGAGGCATTTAGGTATATTCAAATTTTAGCTTCCATGGAGTAGAAATCCATGTGGAGCAGACCTGTAGCCTGTCTAAACATTGTTCTGCCATCTGAGATGCCTAAAGATGGTGGAAGCACACTACCTGCTGAAGAGAAGCAATCTGTCAGTTTGCTAAATATACTGGTACAGACTGAACAAAACCAGTAAATGCCAGATGTCTACTACATGCATTACTGAATTCTCTGGATTAAAGGTGCCGTCTTTGCACAGTTTTTTTTAAATTACACCCCACCCCTGTGCTCTTTGACATAACTCGGGAAAAATACTTTCACTGTGGCTTTATCAAAGTTTTGTGTGTTTTTCATTATCTCTATGTGTTATGTCTAAGAACGTGAAGGTTCAGGCAGTGAGCTAAAGCCTTCTTTTCAGCGGGCTTCTTTTGATTCTTGCACATACCTTAAAAATAATGCACAGATATCCAGAGGTCCATACAGCATTCAACAAAAATCACTGACTTGGCAAATACAAAATGCTGAGTGACCTTTAATGGTAAAGTGTAATCATCTAGCCTTTGAATTAATATGCTGTTCACAGCCATGTAGTTACAGCTCAGACAGTGTCAGCCTTTGCATAATAAAAAGCATTTAATTCTGTGTAACAGCTGACTGCTTCCTAACAACTTCAACCCAACAACAAAGCAAATGTTTCTTTAAGGGGAGAGAAACTCAAATGCAGGTCTAAAACAAGGTGACCAGACTGGAAACAAATTTTACCTGCTTGATACTGCTGTTAAGGCATTAATTTGAGGGTTTCTTGTGACTGTTCCTAGTTTTTTTCCTAAGCAGCAACTCTTTTGCTTCATTTCTGAACTGAGCCTCTAGATACTGAACTTTTGTGAAGTCTGCCTTTGCGCAGGGAGAGCAGCTTTGATAGTATCTGCACCCTTTCAGTTTTACTCTCTCCAGTCTGACTGCTTCCTGTGAGGTTGCTCATAGCAAACAAATCCTGTAATGCTGGGAATAATGGCATAGAAAGCCTGCAGTGCTTTTGATGAATCCCTGGGGTAAACGGTGGAGAGTGTTGTGGTGAGGACTCAAGAGGAGCTGTCTGAATGGTACCAAGCTTGATATCTGTCCAGTCCATGGCAGTGCCGAAGCCTGGTGAGCAGGTAATAGAGACTCACTGCACTGGTTTTGATTCAAGGCTGCTTTAGCCCATGAGCATGTATATGGTCATGGAAGTCACCAGATGCCCAGAAAGAGTTCAGCTTAGAGATTCATGTGATTTATATATTGTTAGGGATTTGTATCCCTTGAGCTTCTTCACCCTCCTCAGGTACCTCAGTATTTTGGTTTCTGTGACATTGCTTTCCAAGGAAGTTGGTGGTTTTGACTACAAACTGTATGAGGAACCATGTCCTCTTTGGTGTGGTGCTGACTTCTTTTGTTGTTTTCTGGCTGTTTCATTAAAAAAAAAGGTGCTGAATTACTGATTGTTCTTTGCTTTTTTCAGACCCCTAATCATTGCAAGCACCACTTCAACATCTCTCAGTTGCCTCGTAGCTGAAAAGTCCTACATGGCCTGCTGTAAAAACCCAACTTCTCTACTAGAAGACAGCTATAGGCAGTGCTCTCACACAAGCCTGTTCTTCCCCACCTTCTGGCTTTCTATGCATCTCCTTGCAACTCCTGATAGTTAGGAATTAGTTTAAAACCCTGGCTGAGATTTCTTCTCTTTCAAAACCTTGGCTAGCATTAAGTTTTAGCAGCTCCAGCTGAGATTAAGCCATGCAAAGCTCCTGTTCTTTTGAATTTTAATCTATTTTATTAACGCTTTTTTTCAAGAATTGCAAACACGTGTATTATTGTGGGGAAATATGAGGAAAACACACGTATGGTGTATGAGGTCACATGGAATTAAACACTATGACCCTTCCTAGTGGTCTTAACTGTGAGCACCCACACTCTTCCTGTGATGTCGGTGCACTAGGTTTTACCAGTTAGCAAGTTTATTTTAATGCCAGCTTTCTGCATTTAATCCTGTTACTTAGGAAGGTGATTTAGGACAGGCTCAACAGGCATAGTCTTTTCAGAACAATTGGTATGACCTGTCAAAAGCAGTGAAACTTGCTGAGCTCTTGACCATGCAGGGATGATGTGACAGCAGAGGCAGATGCAGGATTCTGCAAAGACTTGTCCATGACATTGCAACTTGCTGGAGAAGTTCTTAAAATTCGTGGGAACCTTCTGTCCATCATTCTTGCTGAGAGCACTGTTATCAGGGTATTTGATAGGTTGCTGACATGCAATTGAGTTTTTTGCTGCTGGAGATACTGTGGAAGCAATGAGAATGGAACAAGCACAGCCTGGGATTAGAAATGGTCCAGGTGTGGCTGTAAAGTTCTCCATAGTGGACTGTAATTTACAGGCATTCTTCAAGGCTTTTTCTGCTTTCTTGCAATATGGCAGCGTTTCCCCAGTAGCCGCAAAGAAACCTCCAAAAGGCGCTGCCAGTGCGGGGGGTGTTGCCTGCTGTCAGGGAGCTGACATCCAGTGGTGGTATGCTAAGGGGGAAGGCAGGGAGCTCTGGGAAACAGAGCTGTGCACATGCGGAAGCATGTAAAACTGAGGCTTCCTCTTGGTGCGGCTGAGCAGTGCAGACATGCCTGAGGATGCTTTCACCTCTCTGTCCCAGCTAAAAGTTCTTCATGAATGGTCCTTAGGTCCATTCCTGCTGATGTTCCCCCTTAGCATGAGTGGTCTCTTGCTATCCAGAATTTTGGCTGACTCTTGCTCCCTGAAGACTCATGCTTGAGTGCCCATCCTGTTCTGCTTTTTCTCAAGCACTCTTTTCCCAGGTCTCCTCCAAGGAGTGAGTCTGTCTTAACAGCATCTGTCCTCTCAGGGAGTCTGAAAAATACCAGACTGGAATTTGCCATTTAATTATCTGCTCCTTTGAGTGCTTCCTCCGTGTTAGACATTTTCAAAAAAAGTGTTTGACCTAAAGTGTGAATGCTTCAGGAGGCATGGTTTCACACTGGTTCTTTGTGCTCAGGCTGACCCATTCCTTGTCACAGCAGCTGTGGACAATGTTATCCTTACCACTGGACAGAGCCCAGCTCTCCTGTCAGCTCAGCTGAAAATGGCGGTGAGATAGCAAGAGTTTGATACTCTTCAGTTAAAGCTTTCTGACATTGTAGGTATGTGTTGTGGTTTGGGACAACTTAGGAGGAGATGTTCACCCCAAGACAGGATGAAAGGAGAAAAAAGGCCCCAAGATAAAACCAGTTTGTCCCTAAAAAAGGTCCCAACCAGAACCTCAGTGAAAGTCAAAAGAGGATGTTTTGGTGCTTTTCTGCTGTGGAGAAAGGAGAACCATTTTCTTTAGCTTTTTATGTCTCACTATACCTATCTAAAAACCACTGGGATTTTTGGAGGGTAATTTGAGGGGAGTTTATGAGTTGAAATGAAATTCATCCAGAGAGAGAAACTGCGCTTCAGGAAAGGCAGCACCCATCTCACATCAGGAGCTAAAGACACCTCTCAAGAGTGAATTGTGGGAACAGTTTCTCCTTGCAGATCCTGACCCGCTGCTTCATTTGTACATCCAGACAGGAGAGCAGAGGCAATGTGTATGCTTCGTTCTGGGCTTACTTATCTGTCCTTGGCAGCTCCTGCTGGAGTAGCAGGAACCCTGTGGTCTTAGCATCCTGCTGCTGTTCAGTTCAGTGCTGAGACACAGATTCAGCAACTTCATTCCTGTGCTGGTCTGAAATCACCACGAGCACCATGGGCTTATCCTGAAGAATCTCTCTGCTCCCCAAGCGTGAAACAGAAGGCCAGCAAGGTGGGACCTCTGTTGACCCGTGCCAGTGCCTTGTGTGATGTCAATAGGAACTGGTCCAGTGTGTTGGCAGGAGGTCTGAGGGGTGAGGACTGCCAAGTGCAAACTAATGCAGCTTCATAAATGTTATATAAAATTCACTGAGAGGCAAATGTAGCCTTCTAACTCCTGACCAAGAGCTATGACCTAGATAAGTAGGCTTCATCAAACATATTCAAACAGGCAGAAGGCACTGCAAGAGTGATGCACAAATGGGTAGGAGCTTGCTGCCTCTCTGCCCAGAGCATCACTGGACTGAAAAATATGTATATGGCTCATGAGAAATGTATGTACAGCTGGGCTGATTTAAGGGGATTGGTGCTCTAAGCGTCACCTTCTCCAGCAGTGACAAAGATGAGATGCATCAAAGGTGGTAGTTAAAGCCCTCTGAGGGAAGCAATTATGAAATGAGCTGACCTGGATGCAGATTTCTTTGCCCTTGAGCTGAGAGAGAAGGCTAAAGCAGGAGTTTTATATCCCTTTCAATCTTGCTCGTATTTAATCTTTGCTAATGCATCTTGAAAGCACCATGAATGTTTGTCCAGCCCATTTCTGGGCTCCTGGTTTCAGGGCCTTTTGACTTCTGCAAGGCTTGGGTGTTAAATTGAAAGAAGGAAAGGAGAGCCTCTTGTTGTCTCTTGATTTGGACGTTAGTAAAGCAATAGTCTTAAAAACTAGCTCTGACCTCAGAGCATCCTCATTCTTTCCTGCTCTTGCATTCTTTTTTAATATTTCTTGTTTGGATGAAATATGATAAACTTATCCTTAATCCTGGATCTGAACTTTCTGTATACATCCTTTTAGTGCTCTGACAACCTAAATAGATGTTAAATACAGCTGTTCCCCTACACATGGCTGTATCTGTAATTCTCATCAGCAGTGTTTAGCACTTCTGAAAATCAAGTTACCCTTTTCAGATGCAAAGACTAAGAGTTTGCAGCCTCTCTTTAGGCTTCTAACTCTGATAAATGATGCCCTATCACTGAAACCTCATTAGACAATTTACTTGTGCCTGTTACTGGGTGATGCAAAGGGTCCTGTGAGCTGTAGTTTTCTTCTTTGCTTTACAATAAGGTACAGGCAAATAGAGATTCTTGGAACATGTGTTTGCTGGCAGGGATGCTTAGTGCAGCAGATGTCTGTGAAATCTCAGAGAGCAAGGGTGAGGGATGGAGAAGCTGTGTCCCAGAGGGGTATAGATCAGAAATTCTTTGCTACTCAGGAACTGAACTGTTATGTTCATTTTATTTTCCATTTCATTTATCTGTCACTGGGATTTGGCACCAGCTAGTTGTTAGCCATCCCATCCCTTCACATTCATCTGAGTAGGCTGAATTTTTGTCTGGCTCTATGAGCTACTCCTGTCTAAGCTGTTGCAGACAAAGAGCCTTCTCCTGTATGCTCTGGCTCCAGCTATTCCTTTTCTAGCCCTTCTTGCCTCCCTGCCAGTGAATGAATGCAGCCCTGTAAAGGCAGGACAGACATGCGGATTTCTTCCAAGCTTGTTTTGTCATGCTTGTGATAGGTATCTTTGTGCTAGAAAGCCCTTTATCGGTTCCATCACATCTTTACCAAAGGATTGGGTAGGCTGTGTTAGTATGTGCATCAGTGTACTGGAAGCCCTAGTGCTGAGTAGTTGGATTAGTTAATGGTGAATAAGTTAGTCCAAGACGCCCCGGTGTAACATCTGCTGTCGACTTAGAGCAGAGTGGTGTTGGACTAAATCTTGCAGAACTGGCACAGTGCAGAAAGATAGGAGAAGAAATGGGTGTAAAAGGCCAGGAGAACCTGGAGCAAAACAGTTCTCGGGCATGGGGCAAGACTGCTATTCGTCAATATTCTCTTGGAAGAAAATGTAATTGTTGGACAGATGGCCTAGGAGGAATATATGTATTTGTGATTCCATCCATCTCTGATTAATAGCCATGACTATGTGTTCCTGTGAATTATGTATCCCTGGTACTTTGAATTTCTGTTTGTATCTTATGCTTATCCTGAGGTATTTGATAGAAATGCATAAAAGTTATTGTTGTCTTGGGGGACAGAATGTTCCACTTTGTTTTTGAAAGAGTGTTTTTGTAAGCTAATGCTTTCACCAATGTAAACCATGCCATGGCTTGCTATGATACAGCAACTGACTGCCTCATCTGACTATGAAGTTTACTGAAGAATTTGTAGAATTAATGATTTAATTTATCTGTCACTTCAAGCAGAAGAATTATGGGCTCCATCTTGTCCAGCTGGGAAGAAAACTAGTGCTGACTCTCTAGATAGTTTTTGCAGAACAGTTTGTTGCTGATGTGTGCTTTATCTTAAAGATTTGTTTTGTCCCTACCTGTTCAGAAAAGTATTTTGGTCTTAATCCTGTAGCCTTTCTCTCTTCTGAGAAACTGGACCTTTACTTGGTCAAAGTGTGTCTTACAAGAAGGGAGCGGTGGGAAGGTGCTGGTGGCACCAGGCCTGGGTAGAACGAGTTGCTCAATCCATCTGTCCATTCACTCCTCCAGGTGTTCCCCTGCTCACTGGGCTCACCACCCTGTATCCCCTCCCTGCCTCCTGGCCAGATAAGCAGGTTTGACTTGTGTGGTATGGTTGTAAAACTGAGTTGGGGTCTTGTCCTGATATAGACAGTGGTGGCCATGCATCGGCTGCCCAACAGGGATCATTAGACAGTACTCCTACATATTTGCATATCTTATCCTGCTTCCCTTTTTTAATAATCCTTGTTGTAGTCCTTGCTTCTCACTTTCTACCCCACTCTCATTTCAAAGAAACAGCCTGCCCCATTTATGGTTTTCCCATGGGTCCCAGTTTTATGACATACATACTCAAATTTGCTATTTCTGATACTATTCCCTTGATATTTTTAACCCTAACTGGTATTATTGAGATAGTTGGCCAGTGCTGCTGGCCTTTCAGTGGGTAAAGAGTGGTTCGATGTTCTAACATCTCTAAAAGATCTTTGTTCCTAATACTGAAATTTTTGGGTTCAATGACAGAGAGGTGAGCTTTTCAAAAGTGCTCTGAGTTGGCCCATGTCTGCTCTGGATGATCTTAGTGGTGACATTAAAAATGCCTGAAGGGATTTCATGTTCCTTCTGCTATTTTTTCACTAAAAGGTAGATAAACTTTGTTTATTTTGACTCTAGGCAGAAGCACTTGTCTGGGATAATGACGTATCAGCTCATGCCCAGAATGTTGCCAAGGCCAAATATGAATTTTTATTTGGCTTGGAAGAAGAGAAGCCTTCAGGAATGGGTAAGTGCTATTTATTACTCTTTTGTGCAAAAAAAAAAACACCAAAAAAAACCCCAACTCTTAAGCTACTCAGGAAAGTTTTGCAGAAGCTGCTCCTTTAATGACCCTTTGAGGGCTCACTCGCTGTGCTGTGCTGCCCTTCACAAGTACCAGACCCTAGGATCCCGCTGGTTTGGCCCCAGAAAATGACAATGGTCCCCTGTCTTATAACCCTGCCTTCCTTTCTGGCTCATGTGGGCCACCATGATGTGACAGCAGGGACTCATGCTCGAGATGCATTGGTGGACGGAGTCCCTGCACTTCTCTGCAGTGGAGTTGTTCAGCCACAAGTTCTGCAATTGCACGTGCTGAAACATTGCTATTTCTGCCTGGAGCTCCTTCCAAAAATGTGATTTGTGGTCTTTCTACAGGTAGAAGTAGGTAAGATTTTAATTTAGATACTTGAGGTGGTGCCCGAACTGCTCTGCCCTCTGTAGTCAATAATTCCAGAAGTCCAGGTGCAATATCTAATGTTGTGCTGAAGGATCTGTCTTGTTCCTGTTGTCTTGTAAATACAGGGCATTTTCTATGTTTTAAGAGCCCAAGCTTAGAAGAAAATAAATGCAGTTATTATAACTATTCCCCTTGCCTCTTCAAAATTATCAACAAGCCCTGCCCTCTTTGGAAAAGCATTTCCTCAGGCAGTTCTCTTTATACCTTGATCCTTTCTAATTACAAACTTTCTGGAATGTCAATTACAGAAGACTCCCTTCTTGCCAGAAAAGGGCAGCACTTTGTTAAAAAATAAACTCTGTGGGCTCCTCAACTTCAGTAAGAAAAGGAAAAAAAGAGAATAATAATAGTAATAATAACAACAATAATAATAGTAATAATAATAAGCAGAACTTGAGTTTATTCCTGGATTTTATAAAGTTTGGTCATCCACTTGGGAAGTCCTAATTGCAAAGTGGAAAAAATCCAAACTTCCAAAAAGGGAAAAAACCCTCAAAAAAGCCCAAACCAAAAGGACCTCACATAGGAATTTTAAAAACTCTTCCAAATTGCCACAAAATATGTATCAGTTTATTACATGAAACATGATGACCTCATTTCTTGCTTGGAAAGACACAGTATGAGAGCAATGTCAGCAGGCATTGGTACAAATCCAGAGATTAGTATTAAATAAAGTATACTGTGTCTAATAAATCCAAGTGAATCTATTGTTATTATCAGCCAAAACAGTTATCAAATATCTTAGTTATTCTTAGCTAAGTACTGAGCTCTAAAATAAAGAGTGGCAAAGAGTAAGCCAGATATATGGACTTATATGCCTCATTGTCTGTATTTTTCCTGTGCTGCTTCTTGCTTTGTTTCTGGATGTCCTCGTGTTCTTTTATTAATGAGAGACTACAATTAGGGGCTAACAATTAGCAAAATGGGAGTGATTTCAAGGGACCCTCACAGGAGGGTTTGTGAATATTTAACTGTGGTTAACATACAACATTTGTGAATTGTACTCAAAAACTGGGTGACATTTTACCTACCCAGACTGACCTCATGCTGTCACAGACAAATGCATCCTCCTCCTCCTCCTTCTCTTCCAAGTTGTTTGACCATCCTAGATAAATGAGAGTGATTCTGCCCCTTCTAGTTTTTCTTCAAGCGAGCAGGTTTTAACTGTTTATTAACGAAGGTGAATGAGGTCAGGGTGACTGAGGGGACAGTAGTACAAACTCAGGACTTTTTTGCACCAAATCATGTGTTTTTTTGGATTTGATATATGCCAAATATGTCATGACATATGCCTTTGGGGGAAGCAGCTATACTTGAAAGTCTTTCTGTTCTTCTCTGTGTTAGATGGGAAGGGAGAAAACACCACCAGAAATCCAAATAAACATGCTACTTTCAGAAGTTTCCTTTAAAAGAAAGAAGACATGCTTTTTAGGGGTCAAAGTATGAAATATTTCAAGCAAATGAGTGATAGGGGCAGGGCCAGGAGAAATGCTGGTGTTTAAACTTGATCAAGAAAACAACTTGTCACTGTGGACAGTTAGGCTGAACTGTAATTTATCTAACCTAAAGCAGTTGACCCGTGCCATGGCTGGCCTCAAAAACAGAACATAGCATGTAAGCTGCTGAACGGCTTAATTGCTGCTGCGTTCTGGTTTATCCTTTCCCTTTAGGCCACAGCCGTGTTACTGTAGCCCTGCTGATGCTGCTGAGGATATACATGTCTTGATTGAGTACTAAAACCCTTGCATCAGACAAGGCAATTCACAAAGAAGGAACAATAATTGGGGTGACTGTGGCAAGCACTTATGTTTACCAGGTGGAAGGTGGCAGCTTTTGTTAATAAGCTCCTGTGTTGATTTTTACCTTCCAGGTTGAAGCTGCTGATCATTTTCAGATGAGAGGGGGGAAAATAAAAAAAATAGATGGCTTTAAAAGAGGTGTTTCAGCAGTGATATTCAAATGCTAATAAAGCTGTCACATGTAAAACATTTTCTCTTCTTTGCTGTCTTAATTCTGGATTTTTCTGGGATATTTGTGATCACTGATGCCCTAATGTGCTCTTGTCTTTAATGCATGATGCCTCTTGTCTGGGTCCTCTCCTCTCTTGTCCGTTGCCCATCCTCCTGCCCTGGATGCATTAGTCGGAGCAGAAGCAGG
Organism: Sturnus vulgaris; assembly: GCF_052056855.1. Classification (NCBI taxonomy): domain Eukaryota; kingdom Metazoa; phylum Chordata; class Aves; order Passeriformes; family Sturnidae; genus Sturnus; species Sturnus vulgaris. The sequence goes on along the minus strand of NC_142283.1, from coordinate 37,657,945 downwards.
TCCAAGCCCCCGGAACCCTCCTGCTGTGGAAGGGTTAAAGACCACACATCTCCCTGTAGACCCTCCCACTGGAGAAGCTGGGAGGACGCATCACACTTGTCCACGTGGCCCTGTGCTGCCTGGCCACCTTCCTTGGCGAAACCCCAGCCTTCTGCCTTCCAGCAAAAGAAAATGTTTTTTAGAAACTGAATTTAGCTGGGTTGGACAAGACCTCTTCTCAGACTCACTTACATAAAAGGTCGCTTGTTGTATGTGGAAACATACATTCCTCCTCTGGAAACTGCTGTGGAAACAGTGATCTCTATTGAGCAGACTTTTCTTCGGGCTTGGCTGTGTTACAGGCCTGATTTTTATGACTTTGCCGTTAATACATTTAAATACCAAAAAGAAAAAAAAAGTCACGGCCGTGTGACTTAGTCCTAAAAGTGCTTCCTTGGGGAAAAAAGTGGGGGATACTACAAAGTAATTCCTTAAATAAACATGAAGGCCAAATACCCCCTAATTCCTGTTATATGAGAAAATAAATCCAAGACCGGTGTTAGGAAGAAAATAGCTTCTTAAGATTAATAAACAGTCTTTTCTCTCATGCTTCTGAGAGGAGAAAGCTTTCATCCCTCCTGTATACCAGAGGTTTAATCTCATCCTTCACAAAAAAGCCCTGTACAAATACTGCCTGTGTTGCTATGCAAATCTGGTCTTTCCCAACAGCTGCTGGAAGAAGCTTGGTTTTGAATTGCTGGTGAAACAAATAGCTTTTTGGAAAGCCTGTCACTTGCTGTTTTGTGTTCAGTGAGGTATCATGAGGGAACTGAGCTCATTTAACATCTTGGTTCTGCCAAAAGCGATGGTCCCAGACACATGCTGCCACGGATTGTCTCATTGTAGTTCTTGTGCTCATCTGTGTGCTTAGCAAGCTCAAGCCAGCAAAAACTGAGTAACAACCCCCCCCAAAATAACGCCAAAAGAACAATTCTTTAAAAAGGGCTTATTTTCTCCTGGCGATGTGTGCTGAATCACCTTTGCAAGGGGTCAAACAATGCCAGCTCTAACACGTGAAAGAAAATCAAACACATACTTTGACCCATGCAACATACCCATTTCTGAACTGCAATCATACAAATGATTGCTTTTGCTTTAGAATTTCTAGAACTTCTTTCAAGAGCAAAGGAAGAACACAATGGCTGCTATTTTGTAAAAGTGAAGCCTTTTCAGGGTTCTATGCTGCTGATGTAAACAGCTTTAAGAAAATTATCTCGGTATCTTTGTGTAAAATGAGCATTACTGATATACTAGGTTGTGCTTAATCTTCTGCCTCACTTGTTTGGTCTGATATTTCAAGGCACGCATGCCCAGCTCTGCTGCATCCTCCTCACATTGCATGGAAGTGACACCTTCTGGATCCTCACCGCAGGAACTGCCCTTAGACCACAGGCACTCAATTGCATTGTTCTTATGATAGCCGAGACTGCCGACTGTAGTCTTGCCCAATGCTCCAACCTTATTGTTTTCCATTTTGAGGCACCACCCTTTGCCATATTTTCATCTCTTGTTCTTTCCATCTCCAGGCAGTCCTGAAAGTCTGGGCTCCCTGGTCTGGTATCTTCCTCTGTAGTTCTCCTTTCCTTAAAAGTTGCAAAACTGCATTTTCTGAGGGTTGGAGGACTGCCTGATTTTCTTACCTGGATTTTGCTTAATTATGGTGAAGGTTTGGCACATCAGACGTGCTGCAGTGTTTACCAGGAGCACACACAAAGCTGGAATACAGAATGCTCATAGCTGTGGTACCCCTCTCCCCCATAGTTAAAATTCCATCATCCTGTTGTGCATATTTGACTTTATCAGCTTCTTGTTGTTATTGTTTCTAGTGTCCTACTGCATTTTCTGGCATACAGAAGACATGCAGGAGTTTTTAAATCACAATGTGTAATCCATAGTTTTCTCATAAATATCCCTGATGTTTGGCATTGCTGATTTGCAATGATTTAAAAAGAAGGTTAACTATTGAAATTTAAGTATCCAGAGGTACTGTATTAGAAGGTACTTTTCCAGTGGAGTTTGTGCACTATAGGAAGTGATTACCTCTTTGGCACCAGCATGTTTGCTGGCCATGCTGAGTGCTCCTTTTTCACTCCAATATGGAGTAAAGCAAGTAATTTTGGATGTTCTGAAGAGCAGCAAGCTCTTGCAGCGCTGTCAGAAGAGAATTGTGCATATGGAAAAATAAATGCTGGTGCAGGAGGACAGGTTTCATTGTGCTCTGCATCTTGGCTGCAGAGATGGAGAGGTGGAGCTGTCTTGCTATTTCTCTTGAATTTCTGAGAATTCCGCTTCCTGGGGTTGGGAGAAGCTGAGACATGCTCTGGAACTGTCAGGTGTGGTGTGATGGATATCTGGGTTTCCAGTCCAGAGAAGAGGAAAACTAAAGAGGGAACAAGGCATTATGCTACGTCCCTTGCTCCACAGGAGGAAATTGTATGTCTTGTGACCTCCACTTGAAAGCTGGATAGTTCAAGTTATCATAACCTACAGCTGTAGGGAGGAGATTACCACATCCTCAACTTTCTAAACAACAGAGTTGTTTGAAGGCCAAGGGTTTAGTACAAATAATCGTTAAAACATGGGTTGTTTGTTTTTTGTTTTTTAAAGGTGCAGAATTAAGTGCTCAGAAGTTAGGAAATGCCAGAGTTAAGGCAGTTAATGTCTCCCTGTCTGTGCTGTACTGACTGAAGCTGAGAGCCATGCTGATGTGAGCACACAAATATTTGGGGACCTGGTGATGCTGCCAGTCTGTCAGTGTCTGCTCACATCAGATGTTCTAAGCACACATGGCACAGGCTGAATTTGGCTGAAGCTGGCAGGACTCAGCAATACTTTCCTGGAGGCAATCAGGCCATCCCCTTCCATCAGGCAGACAGAAAATGGAGCATCCAGATCAGTGGGCTCAATAGGGGAGGCTCAGCCAGCTGACTTGGCTTGTTGTAGGCAGGTACAGTGGGGCACAGCTGCATTTTTACCTGTCACCATGGCCTCCTCTCATTGGCCTCAGCCACACCATCTGGTGAGATCTGCAGCACACCAACACAAACCCTGTATTGTGCTGTAGCCTTGCTTTATTTCTGAAGCTTTCTGAATGAAATGATGCATGTTAACTTGCTGTTGATATCCACACAGAGAAGACATTTAAATAAAATTGTGTATTTAGATGCAGTTCTGGGCTGGTATTGGACTGAAGAAGTGTAACACAGAGTACAGCATGTATTTTTCCTGTTCACAGTTCACTGGCTTTAACAAGTACCTTAGATCTGCCTTAGATCCCTGTGTTTATTTAACTCTGTCCAGCTTCCTGAGGAAGGGAGTCTTATTCGCTGTGAGAGCCTGCTGAAAAGTTACTATGCAACGTCCGACTGCACCTTTAGCAACAAACACTTGGAGCGTGGGAGATGCACATGTCCCTCTGTGTCCTATTTTAGCTGGGTGAATAACTTGATATCCATCTCCTAGAGTGCTTTAAGAACTGCCTAGCAAGACTACTCTTAGCTTGGTTAATTGGTCCCAAATCCTGAAATATAGTAAAGGATGTCCTTTTCTGCAAATGTGCCTGGTTTCTGGATGTACAAAAATCCAGAGTTTCTGAGATCTGTGCTTAGAAGTGAGGGATTTTTAAAGCCATTTTAGCTACCTCAGACCAACTTTCCAAGGGGTTTGAGAGGATTCTTTAAAAATACAGTATTTAAATATATAACATTAATTGCAGGTGAATTTAGAGAGGCTGTAAAGTCTTTGTAGATGCTGAAAGTGTCAAAGCAGCTGTGAGTTGTCACCGCTTCAGAAGTTTGTTCTTCAGATGAGGACTCTTATGGAGCTTTTAAAGTAATTCTTGCTAATTACTATGTGTATCTAAACTTAGAAAATCATCTGTTAGCCTCTTCCTTTATAAATCATAGCAACAGAAAAATAGAAAATTTCAGATTATTTTTGGATCTCTTGTTTATATTTTGGGTCTCAGACTTCTCCAAACACAAGTCTTAAATCAAAACTTGAGATTCTCACAGCCATATCATTCCAGAGTGTGGGACTTCAAAGAAGAAAACTGCATTAAATATTCTAAGACCCACTTGCACTTTTATGTGAGGATAAGGAATCCAGATACTCCCTTTGTATTCCCTCCTGTTCCTGCTCATGCTAACAGCTGTTCCACTCTACCATTTTGCTTTCCAGAGTAATGACTCTTGGGACTGAGCTATCTCACTGACCATCTGTGGCCCATACAGCAATTTGTAGTGGATAATCCCTCACACTAAATCCTCTCAGTGCGTGCTGCATGTTAGTTTTGGACTTTGTCCTGTTTTGAGCTGTCTGTAGGCCTTTGAGTGACTGCAGCAAGGTGCCATCCTTCTTGCAACCAGGGGAAAGGTACGGGGCTCTTTGGAGGACACTTAATTCAGTGCAGTTGGAATTATGCAAGTGGTTCCAAACCCTGTTTACCACTGGGAATTAGTTAAAATCTGTGGGGGAAAATATGCAACCAAGTCACAGCATTGCTTGTGTAAAGCTTTCCGTCAGTAATAGGGTTAGAACTTGTGCAGTTATAAAAAAAATCCAGATTCTCTCAAAAAGGCACAAAGTGACACATGTATTTTACAAGTTTTCTACATGGTGATTGCTTTCTAAATGCACAGTATTTACATTCTTATCCTAGTGGCTTTTCGCACTCTGTTTTCCAAACCAATGAAAACAGCATCATCACACTACCAGACTCCAGCACTAGGACTTGGCTAGCAGAGAGATTGACAGATCTACCTAGCATGGGCATGGTTGTCCTATGGCAGACTGATATTTCATCTAGCACAGCCTCTGGTAGCCCAAAACCCCCAGACTTTAGGGAACTACGCAAGAGCAGTGGTGAGCAGTACCTTTTTGAGAATCTCTTCCAGTGCACAGCAAGCTGTGGGTGTACGATTTCCTGAGCAACATACTGCCCCTGCACGCTTGCAGGGGGATTATTTTTTCCCCTGAACAAATTAGTTTAAATTCTGGGTAACCCTGAGCCACTGTCTGTCATACCACTGTCTGGCTGTTAAAGTACGGTGACTGCAAAGAGCACGCAGGCTGTGCATGCTGTTGGGCTCCGTGCCAAACCTCCCAGTAACCATAGCTAGGAGTCTCTCTCTTTTTGGGGTGAGGGATCTCAGCCAAGATGGTCAATTTTTCTGCAAGGTCCCTGCCATACTTCTATTCCCCTCTACCTTCCCTGCATGTTTGCTAAGGCACAGAGGCATTTCACCTGGATTTTTTTCTAGGCAGCTCTCCCTAACCTCTTCCCTCAGTTTCCCTCTCGCTTTGACTCAGCTTCCCCATTTCCACCAAGTTGTTTTTACATAATGCTGCTGTAACTTTTGATGGGATGAAGACCTATCTTTGCTTCTCCTTTTTGGTGCAAGCAAAAACTGCCCAAAAGCCCGGAGTGTCTGCAAGCTGCAGAAAATCCTGCCCCCAGTCTGGCGTGGATGTTTGCAGTCCAGTTACAAAAGCTGCGTGTTTGTGTTACGTTAATCCCCTGGCTTTGGCTATGCTGGCCAGGCAGGACCTATCGCAGCATGGAGAATGACATCATTTGGAAAAAGGGCTGCTGCACAAGGCTGCCAGAGGCTGTGCAACATCCCTCCCCTTTTACAGGGGATGGCCACTCCATCTCAGTAGGAGCAGGCTCCTTTATCAATTTGAATAGTTTTAGTGACCATAGAAATTGTAACATGATGCAGTGCAGGACAAGGACATACATGTAACCCTCCTCTTTGGCAGGCTGCATTGGTGATATCATAAATCCTGTGGTTTGTTCATTAAACTCTGTCACCTATAGATTTGTTTCATCATAATGTATACATTGTTTTTACTTGCCCTAATCTGCCTTTTACAAATAGTGGCAAGAAATACCAGGAAAGCGTAACTGATACAATGCTGCATGCAAGCTCATCCACGTGCTACTTGTGATCGGCACAAGGAGCTGCAGAAACACAAAATGCAGGATGACTAGGCTACTTAGTGAATACTTTCAGCTCACTAGTGCTAAAATGCCATAAAGCATCCTGTGTTCTGAAACCAGCACATGACTCTCAGCATCGCCATTCTACCCAATTCTCCCCTTACAGACGCAGTTACAAAAACGGCAGCTAAGCACAGACGTATCCCTGGCATGCCGTCAGGCAGCCTTGCTGGAGGAAATTTTTTTTTCCCCCTGCAAGCTGCCAAGGTGGACTCCTTAGCTCCTGCGATAGACTGAATGAGACTGCAGTTCCCCCATCAGTTTCATAATACTCAGAAAGCATCCATTTACATCATTGTGTGCAGTGCAGGGCAGCAGCTGCCAGGAAATTTGAAACTTATTTTGATTCCAGTTGACTAGAACAGCAGCAATTGAATTAGCTGGTATCGCTATAGATAAACTGATGATCTGTGCATTTTATTTCTTTGACCAATGGGTAACTGCTGGAGCTACAGTAACCTCTGTGAGTAAGGAGACTGTTCAAGCAAATATATCTAATTTCTCGAGCTATATAATATATATATATATATATATATACTGTATAGAGAGAGACACTCACACCATTCTTTTTTTTAAAATGTACCTGTAAACAAAATGTCTGTCTATGCTTTTAACTTGTGTTTTGCTTCCTAGAATTTCCTTTTATTATGCTGTAGACAAGTTTGTTTGACATGGAATGGTTATTTACCTATGAAATATCATATCTATGCCTGATTTAAGTCATTAATTCTTTCAACGTCTAGTCATCAGAAAGGCTGCCAAATGCTGTTAGGTTATATTTGCCCAGTCTTAGTTTTCTAGTCACTCACCCCCTTTCTATTTTAGCTTTTTCCCTATCCATTTCTTTCTCTTTTTCCTTTCTTTTTATTTTTTTATTAATTTGTTGAAAGAAGCCACCTTCAATGCAAAGTAGAAATTTGTGTTACCTGAAAGTGTGTGTCCTTTGTTTGTTTGGTGATGGGTATTTTTTTCCCTGCGCATCTTCAGTGCAGTCCTTAAATTTTGTTGTTGTCTTTCTAGCCTTGTTTGTAATGCAGTCATATTGGGGGATGGGGTTGGACAGGATATGCCAGTAGCTGCAGCAAGACATGATGCTGTGGTGGTGGATGGGAATAAGGGAGGAGTTTCCCTTAAAGAGCTCAAGCTCCCCTAAGCTCCTGTACCTGAAATAGCTCTCTGAGGAAAGGGAAAGGCTTTGCAATTTTGGGAGAGAGGGGTGGATTTGTTGTGGTTTACCTCATGAAATAGAGACCTTGGCAGTCATGTGCATGGTAGTCCTAACATAATGGCAACAGAGCACTGCTTTGATGTCATACATGAATGTTTTCAGTCAGACAGAGAATTAGGCAATATTGCTGCATGAAGACAAGAATCCCACTGACTTGTTCTTGTATACAGCAGCAGCAGCAGCAGGAGCAATCCGTCCAGAGGAGGACTGCTGACATCTCACTTTAGGAAAGACCTTACCTCTCTAATGTGACAGCACTACTCTCTTGCCCAGATGGAGCACAGCTTGCAGGCGTGGCAGAAGGGAGTGTGTGTAAGCTCTCTCCCTTCCCTTGGACATCTCTCAGTGCCCGCATGTGTGGGTATATGCTCTGTGTATGTACTTCTTCTGGAGTCTCATGGACTTGTCAGAGTATGAAGTTCAGGAGGAGAAGTAAATCAGAAACTTGCTCAGGACTTCTTTCCACCGTCAGCAGTGGCTGTCGGTGGCAGATGGGGATGCACAGCAGAGCATTTAGCATTCACCATGAGAAATAAGGCCCCCTCTGTTTCCCTCGTGTTGGTTCAGAAGCTAAGATAGCAATTAGCAGAGACGAGCCTGGCCCCTTGGCAGGATCTGTGTGCGGTGCCTTGTTAGGGCTTGGCCTCCGGAGCACATTGGCTGCCTCCCAGCCCCACTGGAAGCCGGGGCTGATGCTCTGGGCTTCCTTCCAACAAGGCGGGATGTATGGGTTGGAGTGAGGCACGGGGGGTCCCAGCTCTTGGGACACTATGCATTGCCTTTCTTCACAACAGTGCAGCCAGAGAGTGTGGCCAGACAGTGGCCCGGCCAAGTGTTGTGCCACAGTGCCGAGGGCGCACGCTGAGCATTGCTGTCAGTGGATGTGTCCACCAAGAAGGATTTATGTTAGCATGTATAGTGCTAGGCTCCCTATCAGTCCTCTCCTAAGAAATCCCACCTCTAGACTGTGCTGAGAGAGTAGCAAGCACAAGAGCTTCTGCATTAGAGAAAACCAGGGTTGCAGAATAAGAAGGCAGTTTGGAGTTGCTTGCTTGGGGTTATTCTGGTGCAGGTGTAGGGATGTTGTAACCACAAAGCATGACTGTCACATGTGAGTCTGTCCTGGTAGAAGTGTCCCACAGTAGCAATCTAGCGCCTGTGCCATGAAAAGTATGGTCTTGATTGAGATGCACACAAGCACTGTGTGGCTGAGTTGTGTGCAAAGGGGACTGTCTGCTGCTTCAGATGCTTAGGAAAAGCACTGTCGGTGCACCCACACCTGTGTGTTGGAAACCTTGCCATGAAGATGGGCTGGTGATGCAATTATGGACAGGGCATCTGTGCTCCTTACAGCTCCCTGGGATATTGCAGCAGAGAAGAGGTCCTTGCTTTGTCCAGCCACTGTCCTGAACAGCAACCAAGCCGTCTGGATGAACCTGAATTTTTATTATATAGTGATTAAGTCAATGGCATGGAGACGTTTGGAGAACACACTGTGAAAGATTCTGAGGTTTGGCAGGGTCCAAGACTGTCACTTTGATCCTACACCACGCCCAGTGTGTGGTATTTACCCTGTGGCTAGATAGACTGGCATATACTGGCAGGTGTGAACTTCTCTTTACCTTAACAAGCCACTGGCACATAGGTAGCCATATTAATGCGCTTCTGAACTTGTGTTAGGTTATCCTCTCTTTTACCTTGAACTCAGCCTATCATTAACCTCAGCTGCATGGCTTCCGCCTCAGACACAGACTGTGGCCATCCTGCTTGGAGCAGAGGTGGGGATCAGTTTGCAGTGCAGCACATAGAGATGCACCTTGGGACTGAATCATTCAAATGCAAGTTGGTGTCTGGTTTTAGAGCTGTCACTCCTGATTTTCAGAGTAGGTGTTTGGGTCTGGCCACCCTGCAGTTTGATTTAAAACATTTTTGTACTCCGGGTCAAGGGACAAATGCAGCTGTTGATGGTTGGGTTTTTGGTTATTGTTTTTGGTTTTTTTTTCTCCCAGAAGCTCAGTTCCTCCTTGGGCTGTGATATAAGGTGGCCAATTATCTGTCATTATGTCATCCCTGAGGTCCCTCTGGACAGATGGTTCTCTGTTACCTCACAACAATGGGAGCCACTGGGTGCTTGGCGCTTGGAAAATGGGACCACCCACTTTTGGTCCTGCTTTGTTTACATCAGTTGGAAAAGCAGCACAAGGAAGGGAGGGATAGCAAGGTTTTTCTGCAGCATTGTATTTACTGCAGTAGAAAATGTGAATTACTTGGTATACATCCAACACTGCAACATGGCCTTCAGCTACCTGAGTTGTTAAAGGAAGAGGGTAGTGCTGGCAGAAAGTTGAATTGCTCATTAATTGCTTTGTAATTTAGCTAATTAGTTTTGTCAAGGCTGTAAGAACATAAAGGGTGTGGCTGATATCTTCCCAATGTTTCGTCTTCACAATAAAACCATCATGTGTGGTGTCTTTTTAAAGTAAAACCATCATGTGTAGTGTCTTTTTTAAGTAAAACCATCATGTGTGGTGCATGCTGTGGATGGATGTCAGACATCTGAATCTCTGCTTTCTTAGGCCTATGCGCCTGGCCTGCCGCCTCAGACTGTGTGCTACTGAGACCTTTTCTGAAGTGTAGCAGACATTTCTGGCATTCCTTCCTCTGTAGTGCACACTCCCAAAGTAGGGCTGCCCAAAAGCTCCTAGGTAAAAGGATCAGCTCTGATTACTGCAGTGTGAGAACTTGCAGAAATGAGTTAAAAACTGAACAGTATTTCCCCTGCAGGGGAGAGTGTGGTTGCTCTGTTAGGAGTGGTCTGGGAAGGGAGATCAGGCTTTTTGCTTTGTTCACATGGTGGATAAATCCAGGGTGTCCTTCTTTTTTCCTTGCAGGTAGTGGCCGCGGAAGCAGCAGTTTGCCTCCTCATGCCATCATCAATGAATTTCCAGAGTACGGCAGTGTAGAGTCAAGCAGACAAGCGGCAGCGGCTCCACCGACGTGCCAGGCCGAGCCCGTAAGGCGCAGTCCGGAACGGCGGGACAGCCACCACCGCGTCAGGCCTGCGCCTCAGCGCGCCGCTCCTGCACACAACCTGAGGCCTGATGCAGGGCCTGTGCAGCTTCACACCCCAGAAGAAGGTTTGCAACCTGCAGGTAATCTGCCAGAGATTATGAAAATCTCTCAACGGCTAGAGGCAACAAAGGTGCAAGAAAGAGCAAATACTTCTCTCGATTCAGAGACGCAAATGGAAAAAAAGAATGTTACTGGCAGCCAAAATGTGCAGGCAGCCAGAGAACCAGTTCCAGCAGGCCAAGAAAAACTCTCAGACATGCTTCTTCCATCTGAACGAACAGCTGAGGAAAAAAAGCATTTGATCATAGAGAAGGATCTGGCTTCAATATGGGCTGAAGAAAAGCAGTCCAAATCCTCACAAGCCATAAGTAATAAAGCAGAGGAGGTCCACGCAGCTCAGGAACCAAGCTGTCACAAACTATCTGTGACAAACCTGGAAGCAGTCAGCAGAGTGGAGAGGGGGACACATTCTGAGGAGTTTTCAGAGTACAGTCAAGGCAGAATGCAAACAGGTCCTGAAAGAAGGCTTGCTAAAGAGGCAGCTGTGAGTAAACATGTAGAATTTCAAGGTGTGGAGATCTTATGGCTGCAAAAAGCTGAGGAGCAGAGAAGAAAGAAACACTCACTGCTGGACTCTGTATCTGTGGAGAGGAAGGCATTCCCCAAAACATCCAGCCACCCTGTGTCACCAATGGTCTCCCCAGCCTTGGTTTCTTTGCCAGACAGTGCGTGGAGTGAGGTCTGTGAAGACACAAGGCTGGGACCTGCTGCCTCTGGAGCCACTCCTCTGTCACTGCTCGATGAAAGCAGGAAGGATGAAGCTACTGTGAAGAACAGGAAGAACTGTGGTGAGGAGGAGGTAGCTGTGCTTGCAAGAGGCCAGGGCAGGTGAGTTGATGCTAAGAGGGGAGCAGGGGTCAGGCAGCGGTTCTCTTGTCTGGGCATGTGGCTTGTGCCTACTTGTTTAGGAGCTAATGAGAAGCTGCAAATATTTGTCTGCTGCCTGTAGCATGATGTTTACAGTAGTGGTTCATAGCTGGTGGTGGGCTAGTGCCTAAAGTTGGTACTGAAGCCACTCCACACCATCTTACAGAAGTCTGCAGTCCATCTCAGGTTTTGAAAGATAAATCAGAAGTCTTGATGTTTGCACAGTGATGTCAGTGTGATGAAGCATCTGAAGCAGATGTAGTTGGGATCTGGACATGGCATGTAATTAAATACAGTTGGCATCCAGGCCTGGCCATATGCACCTAAACGGATTTTCTGGTATCATTCATTCAGAGTTTGTGCAAGAGCAGTGTGAGAACCTCTGAAAAGTTGGATAAGAAAGACATTTTATCCAGGGCTATGTAGATCATAGGAGGAGAAATGCTACAATATGTGCTTTCTATATTATCTATCTATCTATCTATCTATCTATCTATCTATCTATCTATCTAATCTGTGTTTATGTCATTTTAGCAATACATATTACAAGAATGGCGTGCTGCTTTGCATCCTGATTTGCTTGCTTTTATTTCCTAATGCACATCTCTGACAAGACCAAGGATTCCACTGGTGCACTCCGAGCAAACCATGCCCACTTTGACCTGGACAGGTGTTTGCTGCTGGGACAATAAGTTCACTACAAGGGAGGCTCTCCCAGCTCTGCACCTCTGGATCTGTGGACTTTTGCTTTGGCTAGTGCATGGGATTATTTGGGCTGGTTACTCCAACTGCTGGCATGTTGAGGAGCCCCACAGTATTTGGTGCAGCAGAGAAGAAAACGCTTGAGGGGGATGGTATTACTTTCCTTGCATCTGCAAGCAGGAAGTCTTTTCCCTTCAAATCTGGTTCCCCAGGATCCATATTTTCAATTGCATGTGCTTCCCTTTGCATTTTGGAATAATTTCCTTCAGCTTTTTTGCTTGAAGACCCCAGTTCTAGGACTGCAGAGATAGGAAATTATCTTTCAGGAGCAGAGGCTCCATCTGGATACACATCTCCAATATGTCCAGCCTCTGTCATGGCTCTGGTGCTAGGACATATCTTGCATATTGTGCTTTTCTCATAAGCAGCTGATGTTGTCTGTTAGACAATATTAGGCTGTCTCCCAGCCCTCTTCTTTTACCCAGAAAATTGTTTCTTTCTGTGTCCCTGGAGAAGGAGAGGGTGCCAGTTATAAAGAGAGGTTGTGCAAGGAGAAACCAGCATTTTACCTGCAGTGCTCTCTGTTGCATAAAACTGCATTGACCTTTCTGCTCAAAAAGATGAGAAGGTGAGAAGGGTTGCCCAAAGTCTAAACCTTGCTCCCAAGCTGAAATGAGCTGTTTCTGGTTAATTTTCAGGATGGTGGAGGAGGGGGAAGCAGCCACAGGAGGATACGAAGATTTCCTTGGGCAGAAGCACTCTGACGTCTCCACTGATCTGTACAGCTCACAGTTTGAAAACATCCTAGACAATGCATCTTTGTACTACAGTGCAGAATCGCTGGAGACATTGTACTCGGAGCCCGATAGCTACTTCAGCTTTGAGATGCCACTCACTCCCATGATCCAGCAGCGCATGAAGGAGGGTGGACAGTTTTTAGATAGGACATCAGCCTTGACAGATGTTCCTGACAGGGAAGTGAAGGGATGTGGTGAAGGCATCGCCAATGGCTTAAGGAATGCAAGTGAAACACTCTTCAAAGGAGATGTCACAGAAGTCCCTTCTCTGGAAAGGTAAAAGTAGTCGGTGAGCTTTCTGTGCCCTCCTGATTTTTCCCCAATCTCTGTAGTATATTGTCACAGAGTGTAGTTTTGTGTCTTTTAACACTTCAGATTTTCTACAGAGAGTAATTTCCAGGGTGACTGCAGGAGAGAAATGAGCCATCCAAACCTGCCATTCATATGAAGGATGCAAATTTACATTATGAAGGTTTATTAGGCAATGCTGATATGTTGATAAAAGTCTGTCTGGTATTCTCACTTTTCTGGGACCTGTCTCTGGAGGAGTTAGTTATTGGTTACAAATTAACCTTGCTCAGCTCTAGTTCCTACCTGTATTTATTGGCAGCAGCTTTGGGAACCATAACACTTGGTGTACACAAGGTAGTTGTGATCACAAATGCAGTTTGTGATCTGGATGTTAAAGATGTGTTTCTCAGCATAGCGTTTCCTCTCTTGAGGCCAGTGGGAGTTTAGAACCTCACTTCTGCTGGGATGAGATTTTGCTCCCACCACATTCACAGGTTAGCCGCTTCTTTCATCTGTGCACTTAGTTACTGAAAGAGGAAGGAGCTTTGCAAAAACGTAAATAATTTCTGTTTAGGTAAAAGGGGATGTGAGAAAACCTATTAAAGAGTCATGTGAGAAGCAAAAACTAGGCTCAGTGGTCAGAAAATACTGTACAATTGTAGAGAATCACTCTATGTGCAAACTTTTCCTATAATGTATTGTCAGAGAGAGTGGGGATAATGAAACGCAGCCACAGACAAAGTGGGAGGTTGAGTTAAAAACAGAGTGGTGAGGGTGCAACTCACCTGCAAAGTGGTGAAGGACCTTGTGAGTGACAAAGATGCCTCTGGTCTTCATCCTCCAGGGACAGGATTTTATCTAAGACTCCTAGGACTATTACCTTAGATGGGACTAGTGTAGTTTGAGCTTTCCTGGGAGTAAGGGTGGGAGATCTTTTACCTGTTTTATTTCTTTTGTGCTAAAATGAAAGAAGTCCTTTGAGCAGAAGTAGTTTTACTAACTTTATGGATTAAGGTGCAGCTTGGTTTTAAAACAGGCAGCAGGACCTTAGAATTTAAAATATTTTCCCCTCAATCATACAGTAAAAAAGATGTGTATGCATGGTGTCTGCCAATAGGCAATAAGTGATTGCTAATATGCAATAACCTGTATGGAGCCTCTCAATCCTGAGACTTGCACCTCCTTACTTACAGCAAAACCAAAGACTGACATAAAACTGGACAAGGGAGAACAAGCAGCACATTCAGATCCTGATTCTGTTACCCTGGAGTTGAACCATCCAGTATCTAAAAGATACCATCAAGTAAGGCCCACATTGGCTCATCAAGACAAAAATTATCACAAAGAGAAGGTGTGCTTAGATGAGTCACATCAAGTGCCTGCCTGATGTGGAGTTCACTTGGGATTAATTTTAGTTTAGATTTGCAGCCACACTGATAAACCAGCAGTAGATGTTTAAATATTTTTTTCTCAATTAAAAAGATAAAGAAAAGGAAAAAAAAAAGTGTTCCTGGTTTGTTAGAGACAAGCCTCAATGGCTCACCTAAGGTAGGTGCCAGTAGAGAATGTCACCACAGCAAGATGGCTAGCCATGAGTATGCCCAACAGAGTGATCCTCCCAACAATAATTTTATAGCCAACACCACCATTCTTCCTCTGGTATTCCAGTATCATGTCGTATTGCACCAGGTGTGTATGTTTGTGTGGTGACTGACAGGCGACTGACGGGTCGTGAATACTTTGTTGGAGCCAGTTGGGAATCACAGTGTTAAGAACGCGTGGGTGAGAAGCAGTGCGTGCCTACTGGGGGCGGCGGGAGCTTTATTGCAGAGGGTTCAGGGCGGTGTGTCTTGGTGATGCTCAGGTGAACCAGAAATAGCCTTCTGAGCCCTGGCGGCTCAGGGCAGTTTGAACGGGCCGTTGTATTGCCTGAAGCAATTCGAGACTTAGGTTTACCTGAGTCTGCCTGTGCGACACGTGTATGGCACCTCTGTGCCTGCTGGTGAAGCTCTAGTTTCCTACGGTGCCGTGAGCCTCCAGTTGTGCTTGGGGCTGCAGTTCCTCACGCGTAGTGGCTGCCTGGCGCTGCAGAGCAGCGGGAGCACCCTCCGCAGTGGTGCAGCCCTCCCGGAGGAGGGTGGAGGGAGGCGAGCGCTGCTCCCCGCCGTGCCGGCCCCGCGCCGTGCCGCCTGGCCCGCCGGGGCTCCCCGCTCCTGCCGCCCCCCGCCTGCCGGAGAGCGGCGGGAGGAGCCCCTCCCAGAGGGGTGGGGGCTGCTCTGGGGGCTCGGCATGTGGATACTGGCAAGTGCAAAGGGAAGCGGGGGGATTTCGGGTGCGGGGAATTTGGGAATAGAGCAGGGTCGTGTGACAGTGCGGGACAGCAAGGAGCATGAGACCTCCCGCTCTCTCCCCCCATTCCGGAAACGGTACTGCCAATCCGAGAGAGCAAAAACCGAAACTAAAATCTCAGGAGTGCCTTGTGCCGTGGTATTTCGGTGATATAAAAAGTGACTGGAGAGGGAGCATGCTTCCGAGGACCAGCACCAGTTAATGGGGGAACAGTGTGAAACACTAGCGGTTCTTTCTGGCCCAGAGCAGAAGGGGACGGCCGACTTGAGAGCAAAGAGCTGGTGGTTTTACACCTGAATATTGAAATCCGTATGCCAGTTGGGAAAGGAATAGCCGGGGCTCCCGTGGCCATGCCCTCCTGATAGCAGGTAGCTGAGCACCGTAGCCCCTTTTGCACCTGTCCGGAGGGATCCAGAGCGTACCTTACACAGGGAGTGAGGTTTTGATGCATAAGAACAAGGAAACCTGGCCTCGTAATGAATAAGCGGGAGGGTAACATCCTTCTCTGCTCTTAGGAAATTGCTGGCTTTGGGAGGGGTCAGCTCTGGTATGTGAGGGCCGGTCACATGCCTTCAGAACTGAAAAAAAAGAGGAAAAAAAATATTAGAGGCTTGCGGGCTCCAAGTTCCTATGAGCTCCTGGGTGTCTGAAGATTACGTCCCTGCTGTCCTCCCTGTCAGCTGCTGGTCGTGATTAAACGCAGTAAGTCCTGGCGAGAGCTGTATGATGGACCTGTCTGCTTTGACAGCCACCTGCCGTGTTTCTTTAGGGTAGGGGGACGTCAGCTGACCCTCAGTCTTCCTGTAGAGCAGGCAGGCTTACTTTTGCAAGTAGCCCTTTCCCGGCATAGCTTAGGTGCCCTTTTGTGCCTGGCCAGTGGATGAGGGATGGCTGGGGAGAAGGGTGTGCAGCCTGCCTTTCTTTGGGACTCTTCGTGTGGAATTCTCTTTCAGTTCTCTGAGATAAGCTCAGTTGGTTAGAGCATGGTGCTAATAATGCCAGAATTGTGGATTTATCCCTGTGTGGGCCATTCACTTAACGGCCGGAATGGATGATCCTTTTGTGTTCCTTCCAACTCAGAATATTCTGTCATTCTGTAGTGATTTTCCCTCTGAGGGGGAAAAGAACCCAAACAACTGCGGCTGAAGTAGCCTTAAATTTCCACAGGAGGGGATGGAAGAACGGGGGAGGAGGGGTAGTGTGTGAGGTTTCATAGCTGAGCGACAGCTTTGCTGGGTGTCAGGGCACCACGGGATCCTCATGAATAGGCTAAGCCTCTGGTTGCCAATGTAAAGAAGCTTTGTAGCGACAATAAGGACGTTGCATTTGGGCCGCATTTGATGCCCTTGTCTCTTTGTGGTCGTTGCAGAGGCATGCAGTCTGCACGGTCACACCCACGCCCCAGGTGCCGTACTCCTCCCTTCCCATGCCAGTGGGCTGTATTAAGGCGAGCAAGGCTCAACCTTCCTATCTGGGAATTTAGTCTTACTTTTAGAGGCAGTAAGGGAAACTGTTTGCAAGCTGCTACCAAGACACTGAGCTTGAGTTTGCCTTGCCTGGACTAGGTATAATTATTTGCAAATTGATTCAAATTGGTGATCCAGGTCAGAGTGGGGTGAACGGTATGTGTTTCCAAAGCAAAGATATACCTGAGGGGAAAAGGAGTTTTCTTTTCTCTGTATACCACAACCAAGGCATCTTCGTGACTAAATGTAAAGTGTGAAATTATCTCTGTGATGATCTCTATATACTTCCAGACTTTAAAGACTGGACTTCTTTGAGTCTTTTCTTTTCCTGCACACTTTACGATAGGCTTTCTCTTTCTCCTTGTAGGCTAGAGTCAGAATAAGACATTTTAAAAAACCCAGAAAGCAGTAACAAAAACTTACGGCATTTCTTTTCCTGCCATAAGTGCCTTTTCCTCTTGTCTTGGGAAGTGTTGTCTCTGTTGGCAGGACATTGCTCAAGATTTTTGTAAATCCAGAGAGAAAATAAAAAATCCATATTGCAACTCCTAATCCTCAAAAATGCTAAATATTTGCCACCTGCCATCATCTTCAAAGAACTGCTGGTGCTCTGCAAATTCTGCAAGTCCTGTTATTTTTTTTCTCCTAGAGATGCAAACACAAATTTAGTTGCATGTGTATTCAAGAAGGGAAGAAAACAAGTTCTCTAAAGCAATCTGGTGATTCTCAGAATAAATTCACAAGAATGTAGCCTGCAATTCCCATGGGTACCAGGTTACTTTTAATTCTTGGGGCCTCTTGTAGTAGTTCCCATGGTGGATATTTTTCTTCTGTGTATAGGTCATTTCCAGCAGTTTCTCACTTGGCACTCTGCTTATTCCTTCTTTAAGACAATAAAGTTTGTTGACAAATAAATCCAGTTTTGATTTCTCTCTCTGGATTGATTCTCTAAGTCTCTTCCCAGTTTATCAGTAGCCGCATGTTAGTCATAATTCTGGTTTTCGGTTTGCACACTGGTATTTTTGTCCAAAGTAGCTTGTGTTTGATTTTTCAATGTAGTTACAAGACTCAATACTTAGGAATCTAACATGTAACCTTTATACATTCATTTTATTTGTCTGACAGAGGTCTGGTAGAATTTTTTTGAGCTTTGAAGATTCACTTCGAGACCCAGTTGAATTTTTTCATTTAGTGTGAAATCTGCTGCGATCCCTATTTTTCTGAGTGGATGTTTTTTCACCTTCAGATATGCCTCAGCTCATGGGAGACTCTGGGACCTAGAAGACTTAGGTCAGTCAGAACACGATACTTCATATTTGCTCCCAACCATATGCCCAGGATAAGGAAGGTTATTCGAAGGGATGGCATTGGTTATTGTCCTAGAAAAGCAAATGCATCAAATGCATCTGCAGCTGGTGAGCAATCAAACAAGCTCTGGAGCCCACTTGCTGGCAGATAGGCTAATGCATCTGTCCGTTGTTGAGCCACTGCTAACCACAATATGCTGGCATGGATGTATGTTGAATCCAGGTAAAGATGAAGTGGCACAATTCACAGGGGTAAATTTCTGACACCATTAGCATTTTGACAGCTGAGGATTTGCCTTGTTAGTACACAGCCTAATAAGTTCTAAATGTTACGCTACACTTTTCACCTTGGTATTTCCTCCAGGAAGGTGTTACCCCTTTATCAAGGGTCTGGTGATACGCTGTACAGAGTTTGCCTTTGCTCTGGCTGATGAGGTGCTTGGAACACCAGTTTACTGCAAGTTTGTAAAGCTGTTTCTAGTTCCTAAATAAGCTGTTGTTTTAGGGAAAAAAAGGGCTGCTGACTTTTCGCCTCTTCAGTTCCCAGCCTCCTCTGAAAATAAAACAAACAAAACAGAAATCCAGGAGCTGACAGAGACAGAAAATAAAAAGAAAAAGTGGAGCAGCTGATCAGTTCGCTACACAAAGCGTCTCAGTATAGAGCTGTCAGCAGCTCAGCTTTTAAGCTGGCATCTGTTGGCACATCTCCATTAAAGTCAAAGCCATTTAGGTCAGGAAGGCTAGATTTGCCAAAATCGAGGCGTCTCTGCCAGCTCTGAGCTGGTCCCAAAGTGCAGCCTGCCGTCTCATCCATTAGCCATGATTGGCTGCTAGTCAAGCCCCTCTCCACGTTACTGCTGGTTAAGCCTCTTCTTCCTGTGTGTATGTGCTGGGATAGAGAGAGGCAGAGCCTGGCAGCTGGCAGGACGGCATAGAGAGGCATGCATGTCTTCAGATGTGATGCTGAAGCAGCGGTGAAGAAGAACAGGACACAGAGCATGCAGACTCCTTGCTAGCACAGCTGGGTGAGCTGTGGGTTGGTTAGTGGGTATTTTTTTCTTTATTATTTTTTCTTTATTCACTGTTCTTTTTGAGGACAGGTGGTTCATTTCGCTGCATGATTTCACTGTAAAGTTTCTGTGTGATACTAGTGCCAGTGTTCAAGTGCTTCATCGACGTATTGCAGGGAAGCCTGAACCAAAAGGTATAAACACATGTATTTTTATGCATCTGTTTTGTTCCTTGCCAGGGAGCACCAGCTGGACCAGATGCCTGGTTAATATGCTCTTCCTGAGCCAGTCTCCCAACAGTTAAACCAAGCCCAAACATGGTGGGGAAGTACTCTGCTGGCTTCCCAGTTTTGGTCCTATTCTGGAGGACCCCACAGGAGACTTATAGGGAAGGATGGTTATGTGGGTGCTGAACATAGGGATGGTGGCTCTTGACTCCTGGAGCAGGTGGGCTATGAGGGGAGAGCCTGGGGGTTCCTGAAACATGTAGGGGGTGAGTGTTTTCTGAGCAAAGTCACAGGTGTGCAGTGCATTTGTTGGGTCTGTTTTTAATTTTTATTGGGGCAGGTGGATCACATCCTGAGTTTGGGACAATCCTAATGCTTTCAAGAGACCAGTCAATGTGTCTGTGCATGTCAGAAATATCCATTGCAGAGAGGAGCCTTTGGGTACCCCATGTGGTGAGGACCAGGTTTTCACTTTCTAGGCATGGTGACATGAATGTGGTGAGTGTCCCTTTGCAAGCCCTAACCCTTGCCATAGCAATGTATAAACCCTGAGGTCAAAATGGAATCAAACCTGAAGTATTTTTAGCAAGACATTTGTACTTCAGGTGGCAGCAAGCCAGCATGTCTGTGTAATAAAGTACACGCTGTCTCTCGGAAGGGCTACAATCTTGTCCCTGCATGTGGCAGGACTTCTTGTTCTGATGCTGTGATCCTGTAATGACAATTGCATTTGCTGTATACAAGCCTACAGAAATGGTGTTTTCTGAATGCTTTAGCTGTTAGCTCCCTTTTTAACAATCAATAGGAACTATTTTAATGAAAGAAAAGGACAAATTATTACAGGAAAGGAAAGGTTATTTTTGAACAGCAGTGTGCATCTCAGCCCCTGAAGTTGACTTTGCATAACCAGTAGGGGATTACAGGAATTGTCACTTCTAACTTTGCTCCTCTCCGTGTAATGTGACAAGGTTGAGGTACTTTTTAAGAGATGCTTCATGGTTGTTCTGGCTTGTGGACACTGTCCTCGCTTTGTATGTCCTGGCTGATGCTGTGCTTGTGAGACATCCACTGAAATGAGTTGCAGCAAAGTGCAGCTGTGTCAATCCTCAAAGAGGGATCTACTTCAAAGCATGTCTTTGAAGAGAATCCATACGTAGGACTTCAAAGCTGATTAAACCATTTGGAGTAAAATAGCACACTGAGTCATCTGCTAGGGTAGGGCATTATTTTTATTTTCTTATTATTTTTCTCCCCTTCCTACAGTTGTATCTTGGAAGAGGCCTGGAGCTGAAGGTAACTGGCAAGGTAAATAATAGCTTGAAGTGCTTTTGTGCTCACTCTTTCTTGGCCCTAAAGAAGCTGGTTTGGAGCTGCAGCAAAGCTGCAGCACAGCTGTTCCCAGCCCATTTGTGTGGTCGGGTCATTTGTAGCAGGAACTGAGTCATCACATCCCACTGCTGCCGGGATTTCTTCACTTTCTTCAGTGGGGCTGTTCCTTTCAGAGCTGAGCTATTCAAGCACAACTTTTCAGGTCCTTTTAAACAAAATTCAGACTGTGGAACTGCTTGTGTCTGGTCTACTGGTGAAATGTGAAAGGATGTTGTTCACTGAGCAGCCACATATTTCCTAAGGGTTGCAGAGCAGGGATTTGTTTCTGCAGGGCAGGACTTAGAGGGTGGAGCAGAGGAGTGGGGGCAGGCACCTGACTGTTTCTGCTTTGTCCCTGCCATGCTTCTGAGGGGCTGTTGAACTAGTATTAGAGTATGCTTTTCATGGACAGAGTTGATGGTTATGGAGGGAATGCTGTCCTGTTTCAGAACTGGGAGGAGAAGGCTCAGAGTGAAAGCATTTAAAACAACAGGGCCAGCACTGTCTTGCAGTGGGTGATTATCAGCTTCACTGTGGCTCCTCAGTGGATGCCGTACCCCTGCTGAAAATAACATTCGTTTTGGCCCTAGCTTCAGCATGCCAGAATCTTTCTCCACCCTTCCTTACTTTTAATCATTGCTGTGTTTTGCTCTGATAGGTTTTGCTGGCAAATGCCTGACACAACCTGCTTTGGAGTAAAGCTGATGTTAAAGGCATGCACATTTATTTGAGAGAGAAAGTTGGTTTTCCTCCTGTTCCCTTCTCTCTTTCCTGAAAGTCTATGAAGGTTCCAGCCATGTCTTAACCTAAGCTCCCCTGCAATTGATACAACCAGTGCACTCACTCCAGACATGTGTGCCAGATGAATTAATGTTTCTTGGGGAAGGAACATATGCATCCAGGGGAGTCCGTGTGCCACAGAGCATATGCTGTGCATCAGTCTGGTAAAAGTGAGAGGCAGTGGTAAGCTGAGATCACTGAAGTGGCTGCGGTGAGGGCAGCACTTAGGCTGAGTTGTCGCACCCTGCCACTCAGTGTCAACTCTGAACATCACTTCTTTGTTAGCAGCTGGGCCAATTGTTCCATGCTTTTACTCCATAAAGGACAAAGCTAATATGCATTTCTTCCTTGGGACAAAGCACAGAGTTTTTTTCTCCATGGATTTGCTACAAAATGAAGAGCATACCAAGGTTTAAGACATCATAAACTTGTAGCCTAGTTTGGCCATGAGGGTGGACCACTGAGATATGAGGTGCCTGTATGATTATCATTGTTACTGGCCTTGCTGTGTTTTTTCTGGAAATTGCAGTCGTTCTTCAATCAAACATTGCTGTATAGAGTTTCAGTTTTGGTGGTACCTGGAATGGGAGACGGGCAGTAAGTGAATCTAGAATATTCTCAAACAGATCAAGTGTGCTAAGTGCTGAGCATGGCAAGATTGAGATAGCTTGGCATTGGGAGCTAAATTGCTGTAGGACTAGTCTGTAATGAAATAAGCGAAGAAAACATTATAAAGTGCCTAGCAGTTATGGTGTATTACAGGAAGGCTGGAAAGAGCTTACGGTCTACAACTTAACATGTTTTATCTGTGAGCGTGGACAGGTGTCTACTGCTGTTAGAGACTATTGCATTTACCACAGCAATCAAATCCTTATTGAATTCCTGTAAATTCTGCTGGATATGGTGGTCACAACCTCTGTGCATTTTGTGTAGGTCTGGGGATGCTTTGACCAAAGGAGAAAGGATACATCAGGTACATTGCTGGGGGCAGAAATATCAAGGTCTATAGACCTGGCTTCTGGCCACAGCTCATGTGCTGTGAGACTAGAGAGGTCTGGAGTTTTTTGTACCTTCTGTTTTCTGTGTTTTCTGATAGCAGAGATTAATGTAAGTGTCTCTGGATAAAAATCAGCAGCCGTTGCTGGACAGGCAATTAGCAGTAATATCATTACAATCTCTTTTGGCCTTGAATCTAGGATTAGGGGGAATATAATATATTACATTTTTTAGCCTGCGTTTTTCGCTGGAGGTTTCTTATTTTTATGCGATAAAGAGTAAAGCTGCATGAGAAATCCATGTCCATCCTTCTCTGTATTACAAAGCCCTTTCTTGGCACTGTTTTGATGGTAATGCTGCTGTGGATTCTTTATGTGTAGAAACTGTAGACTGCAGAAGAGAGACTTATTTTCAGCCTTGGTTGCTCTTAGCTCTTGATTAGAATTCATTGTAAGCACTTTACAGAGGGAGGCAAATATTACTGAATTCAACAGATGAGTAAACTGAGGCATGGAGGGAAAATGATGCACCTGGAAAGCACTGAAAGTAAGAAGAGACATCAGCCTTTTCCCTGAGTAACCCTTGGAGCCTGCTAAAATATCCTGCCCTCAAGGCAGTTTGCACAGCAGCCATGCACAGGGCATCTGCATTTCCTAAGCTGTCAGTGATATGAGCACTGAGTCTTCAAGCCACCTAAAGCCACCTGAGAACTGAAGTCTCACTTTTCTGCTAAGAATCTCTCATTTCCCCTGAACAAGAAGCTTATGTTACAACCTGTATTGATTTGACAGCCTTTTTATACTTCATACTTTCGTATGAAGTACAAAAAGAACTCACTTAGTACTTACTTTTTGTACTACGTACAAAAAGTACTTACTTAGCCCTCCTTTGTATTAAGTAACAAGCTAATCAGCTGTCAGAATTAACTACTGGAATAGCAGAAGGAAGCTTTGCTTACTCTTCAATGCATATACGGGCGCCCTCAGTCAGGATGAAGCTTTAAATTGGAGAAGTTGGAAGACAGGTATTCTTCTGTAGCCCTGTTGACTACTTTTGGCAAGCAGGGGAAAGAGCACACCTTCCCTCTTGTTGGGTGTTCCTCCTTCACATCCCAGCCATGGCTCCGAGAGGCAAAGCAGAAGCTGGGAGTTTCTGTACTGTTAATTTCACTAAGTGGCAGATGCTGGCACTTCCTTTCTTTCTAAGCTTTTGGTGGTTTGTGGTAACGTTGACTCTTGTACTGCAGTGGTTCCTAGCAGAGTACAGATGTTTCTTGTCAGCTTTGGCCATCTTTCAGGGCTGTAAATGCTACCTTTAATAAAGAGCAGTGGTGAAACAGGACTGTGATTTATAGTGAGGTGAGGCTCTGTGAGTTGGCATGGCTTTTGAAGCAGCATTTGTATGTCAAAGACTGTAAATGTGTTATCTCACCTGGGTATGCCTTGCTCTTGTCAATTGTTAGGGATTGGAATTTGGAACAAGTCGTGCCTGATTTGAATGGACAAGGTGTTGGTCAGGGCTTGTGTCAGGGTACTCTGTCATTTGCTTTCTTCACAAGTTTGGTATAGGCCAAATTTAGAGAATTTCAGACATTGGCTAGTGGTTTTGGGTAGGACTGAGGATGCGTTTTCCACAACAATTATGTCAGAAGGGGCTTTTTTTTCCTAGGATAACTGATGGGCAGTAATACTAGTGTTGGAATTGTATTTACAGTATTAATTTCCTACTGGGCATTGAGACTGACTCCCTTTTGTTATAGCATCATTTTATTTACACAGAAATAAATACAAACCAATGCAAATCCCCAGTTCTTGCAGGAACAGGCTAGATTTCTGTTTTCCCTAGATACTTGATAAAGAAGTTGTACCCACAGGATGGATGTGTGATATTTCTGATGTTGTTAGCAGCACTGAAAGGATGGAAACAGAGGTAAAATGGGCAAATCTCCGTTCTGTACATGTCCTTCTCTTAAACCATGGATAAGAGAGATAGGAAGCAAGTGATGCTTTGTGGCATGCGGAATAGGAAATATTTTAATTTTAAGCTCACCTTAAAGATGAAAATCTCATCTTTGAGGAGTTAATAAGTGGCTAGCAGACATTTGAGTAAATGGCTAGACACTTGTTACTGGAGCACAGCAGTCAGTTGTTTTTACCATGGCTTGTCAAGTCTGAAAATTACAGTGGTGTGTGAAGCTGTTGTATGTTGTTTAAAGTGCTGAGGTCATCTTTAACTCATTCCACTCATACCTGCCCTGTGGATGACCCTTGCTGATCATTCATTAGCCCTGTGTAAATGGGGTTTTATTAGAAAGAATTTCTGTATAGTATGAAAATATAGAAATAAAATAAAAATGCTGTCAAATGCACACACACATATACACAGAACCGAGATTTTGCAAAGCTTTTCATGCCAGTGTCAGAGAAAAGTTAAAAGGTTAAAAGCCTGCCATTCTGCAGGGGTGTGTATATGGGGGTGCCCTTTTTGGTGTTATGGCCTCTTGCCTCTTTCATGGGAGAAGCAAAGCAGGCACACAGCTCAGCCAGAGCATTCCTATTAGAGGTGGGAGGAATCTGTAAGTGCATGATTTTTCCTGAAGTGCCCTGGGGTTGCTATGCTGAGCATCTTGACTTTGAGCAGCTGGTGAGGGAAATAATTGCCACCATGAGGGAGCAGAAATGAAGCAAGGAGTTCTCCAGGCTGGCATGGGTGGTTTGTATCTTTCATAATCCAAAGTGAGCTCTTTGCTCTGAGTCCTGCTTTTTCTAGCAGTGCCTTCCGTGGGATGTCCGCTGCTCATGGGCAACGCAGAAGCCACAGAGAGTTTTGGTGATATTATTTTAGATTTAAGGAATTGTCTTGTTTCCAGGACAACTGGGGAAGAATGAGGAAGGGACTTGTTCTGACTCAGCTTGGAGTAAGTGATCACCCTAGCTTAATCACTGCATTTCCCCTGAAAAATGCTTAATTTCCTACTTGCTAAGAGGCCTCTTCAAGCCGAGCAAGCAATTGGGTTAAAAGATACTAATGCAAGAAGCACTCTAGTGCAGTTGTAGGCTGATAATAGCAAAGAGCTCTCTCTGAAATGAGCCCAAGCTGAGGATATTTAGCACAGTCAGAAGGAACGTCCGTATTTGGCTGTCTGTTAAAACACCCTTAACTTCTGCTGACTACTAAGTGAATGTCCCTGTTCTATACTTCTTCAATTAAGTGGATTTTGTTACATTGCGTCATCTTGCCTCCATACAGTTAATGGCCTTCTGTTCTAAGAGGAAACTCTAATGTTATCTTATTTTTATTCTTTCCATATTCTTTTAATCTCACAGCAATGTTGAACCACAGAATGTGGTGTTAGACTCCAGTGCAGCCATGGGGAGCAATGAACTTCAGGAGAAAGATGCCACTGGAGCCCCGGGCCATGATCTCAGCAATGGCAGCAGCAGCAATTTGGAAGCAGCCAGGCGCCTGGCTAAGCGCCTCTACCATCTGGACAGATTCAAACGCTCTGATGTGGCAAAACATTTGGGTAAAAAGTATGTGCTCATATGAGGCCTTTGGCCACATTCTTATTGATGGTTCTGCAGGAGTTCACTCTTGAATGATAACCATTACTTATTTCTTCACTTTTCTTCAGCAATGAATTCAGCAAGCTTGTGGCCGAAGAGTATCTTAAATTTTTTGACTTCACAGGCATGACGCTGGACTGTTCACTCAGGTACAACTATTTCTGGACTTCATATTCTTATTTTAGTAACAGTGCTGTTTGCAGTGTTGTCCTGATTTACATGGTCATCCTTTTGGAATGTAAGAAGATGAAGAGAGGATTGTGATGTATTTTGGGGACAAAACTTTCTTCTTCTGTTTGGCTTGGTGTGCCGCAATGCTGCTGGAGTGGTAGCCAGATGGAGAGGAAAATATTTGAGTGGCCCTGCTTAAGGATGGTCCTTTATACAGAGAAGCTGGAGAAAAGTGTCCAGTCACTAGCAAAATAGGGGACTTGTAGTCTGCTAGGTGCTAGTGAGGAATTACAGTGTTGCTCACAGCCGATCTGCACAGACTTTCTGGCTGATGCTTTTTGGAGCTTACCCTACCTTGCTGCAGTGCACTATGACCAGGGTTTGGTTTGTCTCGGCAGCTCCTCTCTCTGTGCCTCCCTGAGGAATCCAGAAATGTGCAGAACAGCAAAAGCTTCTAGGTGGAGAAAGCTCTAGTGAGTTTGGTAACTGTCAGCATGGATGTTTGAAGACCCAGCCCTTCAAATTTCATTCCTTTTTACACTGGAATCAGATCTCGGCAATGTTTCTTTTCAGTGTTTTATTTCTCAGAAGTCAAAACCAAGTTTGTGTAGCAGTGGCCTGTTAGTGCAGTTGCTGGTGTTCTGGTGCTTAAGGGGATTTAAATGAGTTTAACTCATTTGACTGAGGTTACTTAAGTAACTGAGGTTACTTAAGTAATTTTTTTCTAATTAAAATATAGGAGGTGTGCATGCGCTTCTCACCCGCTTTGCAAATGTATTTCTGGGAGTCTGATGCCATGAGACCATAGCAGATCCAAGGCACCCACAAAGGCCTACCTTCTGAAGGCGGTAGAAATGGAACATGTTTGCACAAGCGTGAACTGCTTGGTCCTGAGGCAGGGGGAGTGGAGCCAAGCTGGAGCACCCACTCAGCATGGGATGGGAGCTGCTGGGCAGTAGAAGGTCTGCTGCTCTTTCCAGTTTTTAGCACCCCTGAAGTGTGATGCTAAATATACCCTTCTTTTAAATTGTGAAATCCAAGACATAATTGCTTTGTGGTGCATATGTAGGAGATCTCTGCTCCCTGTAGATCTCCTGTTAGTATTAATAGTTATGACCTTCTCTAAAATGTGCCCGGGCTCATGTAGGACTTAAACAAGCCAAGGGGTTGTTGAGGTTTCAAGAGTAGCTGCAGTATTTGCCAGCTACATGCCCTAAACATGCAACAGGAGTTAGGGACAAAGAATCATCCTGAAGCCAGAGGAAACTGAGGCATGCTACCTCATGCTTGGCAGAGAGTCAGAGGTAACAGTGCTGTTGTTGCTGGCTTGCTGACAAGCTGTGGTTTGTTGAGCATTTTGGAGGCAGCTGCTGAGATGTGTGCTACCTCCCAGCTGTGGGAGGCTCTTGTGCAGCATCAGTGACAAGTCTGAAACGTGGGAAGGATTGTTCCATCACTGTCCGCTCCCTGAATACATGTTGCCCATGCACCTCCTGAGTGGTTGCAACCGCTTGCAACCTCTGCAGGACTACAGGAGGGGAATGTGATGGGGTGACTGCTCCAGCTCCTCTCAATATCCATTCTGGAGTCCAGCCCTGGACACAGGGAGAGCAGACGTCAGGCTGCTCAAGGAACTCGTTAGTAAAGTTCCCTGAGAAAATGCTTCTGAAGGTGCTGGGATCCATCAGTGCTGGTCACCACCTCCTATGGGCACCGGAGCAGGCAAATCGAAAATGTTGGAAGTCAAGCAGATAAGGCAGAAGGCTAACTTGGATAACCAAGGTTCTTCTGGAGCTAACACAAAAAATCCAAGGTGTTTGTCCAGTGAGAGCAAGGTCAAGTGATGTGGGAAGAATACAAATTTGCTGCTCACTACTGTAGAGAGAAAATGCCAGCTGACAAAATTCAGCTGCATTTGAACCAGTTGACCAGTAGATGTGTGGGTCAACAAAAATATTTTTAAAAAGATAAGTCAATAGAGAAAGGCAATGCAGAATGGCTCAGTCCTTGAGCTGGAGGACCATGGCTGTGAGACTGATAAACTCCCACTTGTGTGGGATCTGCTGCTCCATCTGGATCCTCATAAGTCTACGGGGCCACATGGGATTTATCCAGACATACTCGAAGAGCTGTTTGATGTCTTTGTGAAGTCTCTCTTAATGATTTTGGAACGGTCTTGGGATTCTGGAGAGATCCCAATTGACTGGAAACTGTCTAACCTTCAAGAAGGGCAAGGATGACCCCAGAAACTATAGGCCTGTCAGTCTCACTTCAGTGCCTGGTGAAATTATGGAGAAAATTATTCTGGGAGGTATTGAAAAATAACTGAAAGGCAGTGCAGTGATCGGTCACAACCAACATGGCTTCATGAAGAAAAAGTCCTGCTTATCCAACCAAATTTCCTTTTATGACAAGGTAACCTACTTAGATGATTAAGGGAAGCTAGTTGATGTGATCTTTTAGGATTTCAGTAAAGCTTTTGATAGTCTCTCTCAGGACCCTTCTGGAGAAAATGTCCAGCCCACAGCTGGATAAACACATCATGTGGTGGGTGAGCAGCTGGCTAATGTGTTAGGCACAAAGGGTTACAGTGAATGGGGTGATGTCAGACTGATGTCACTGTCACTGGTGGTGTTCCACAGGGCTTCACCTGAGGCTGTGTGCTCTTCAACATGTTCATAAATTACTTGGACACAGGACTTGAACATATAGTAAGGAAGTTTGATGATACTAAACTGAGAGGAACCATAAAGGAAATGTCCTGCAGGGAGACTTTGATGAATGAGAGATCTGGGGAGCTACCAACTGTGTGAAATTTAACAAGGTCAAATGCTGGATTCTGCACCTTCGAAAGACTTGGAAACGAGCTGCTGGAGGGCAATGCCATGGAAAAGGACCAGGGAGTCCTTGTGGAGGGCAAGTTGAATATGAGTGAGCAGTGCCCTGGCAGCCAGGAGAGCCAGCTCTGTCCTGGAGTGCATCAGGCACAGCATCACCAGCCAGGCAAGGGAGGGGATTGTCCTGCTGTGCTCTGCACTGGGGTGGCCTCACCTCCAGTGCTGGGAGCAGTTCTGGTCCCTTCAGTATAAGAAAGAAACAAAGCTACCAGAAAGTATCCAGAAAAAGGGTGCAAAGGTGGTGAAGGGCCTGGAGGATAAGCCAAAGAAATGGCTGAGGTCCCGTGGTCTGTTCAGCCTGGAAGAGACTGAAGGGAGACCCCATTGCAGTCTAAAACTTTCTCAAGGGAAAGAGAAGGGGGCTTGCACTCTTCTCTCTTCTGTGGTGACCTGTGGCAGGACCTGAGGGAATGGCTAAACCTTGTATCAGGGGAGGTTTAGGCTGGACGTTAGAGAGAGGTTCTTCACCCAGAGGGTGGTTGGGCACTGGAACAAGCTCCCGAGGCAAGTGGTCACAGCACCAAGCCTGACAGAGTTCAAGAAGTGTTTGGACAGTGCTCTCAAGCACACGGTGTGATTCTAGGGGCGTCCTGTGCAGAGCCAGGAGTTGGATTTAATGATTCTTGTTGAGTACC
This sequence comes from Sturnus vulgaris, assembly GCF_052056855.1. Lineage (NCBI taxonomy): Eukaryota > Metazoa > Chordata > Aves > Passeriformes > Sturnidae > Sturnus > Sturnus vulgaris. The sequence goes on along the minus strand of NC_142283.1, from coordinate 37,628,113 downwards.
TTCCAGCTCAGTATGTTCTATGTTCTCTGTTCTTCCTGTGGGCAGTAACTCATCCCTGTGGTCCTTGGCTGAAGCATTGTGCTCTGAGAGTGAGGAAACTGCCTTGTTTATTTACCAATATTCTTCTATTAGATGCCTCTCCAAGTCAGCTTCCACGGGGGTAAATGTGCTTCAGAGGAGGAGATAGTATAGGTCAGTGGTGCCTGGCATGAGCAGGAAGTATTGCTGGAAAGAGCCCAGACTAGGGTAGGAGACAGAAAGACGGCTAATTCTCAAAATGTACCTTGGGAGCTGTTGTGGGTTTAGGAACAGTATTACCCAATTTAATATTCCCACTGAAACACTTGAAACCATGCTCTATTTGCTCCCTTCCCCCTCCCCATGGGGCACCTGGAGAGGAGAACTGGAGGCACAAAAGGCAAAGATTGAGGGTTAAGAACAATTTACTGGAAACAGTAAATGAAATAAGAAAATGAAGGGTTACAGTGACAATTATAGAGTGTACAGAAGAGGTGAGTGATCCACATGCAAGTGCTCACCATGTGGAAACCAGCAATACCTCAACTGCTCCACCATGCTACCTGACCAGAAAGGATGCCTCCCCCTACTATCCCTGCACATGACCTGAGGTGGTACAGAGTAACATCAGGCTCCTAGGCTACTCCTGTAGGCTCCTGCCCCTCCTGGCTACTGCAAAAATTAACTGTCCTGGCCGGAATCAGTGTGTTTTCCACCCCTTATCTTATATCATCTATATCATGTCCAGGCCCTACACCTTCCAGCTACATATATTTGTGTGTATATATATAAACGCAAGCATGAGTGTCATTTCCATAGTTAGTGGCTGTCCTTTCAAGATGTCTGTTAAGTTCATTTAGTTCATGACCGTGGGTTCTGTCTATTCTAGATGTCTTCCAGGGCAGGAGGGCTGCTGTGCTTTTGGCTGGTTGCAGTCTGCATCGGGAGCTCATGACTGGTATCTCTGGAGCAGTCCATATTCATTCTCCATAGTAGTTATGGCATACAGTGGCAAACAGTATTGTACAATTGAACATTACAGATCATTCTCACCCAAAATTGAATCTCCTTGGGGTACACCTCATATTTCCCCATCCCTCTACATTACCCATCAAGTGCCCTCAGGTCCTTGAGCAAAACCAATCCCATGGATGGATTTACCTTTGCAAAAAGGTAGAACTGATCCAGACCATGTTCTCTGAAACATTTGTACATACCACAGGGACTTCTTCCCCTGCTACAGTGTAGAAGTTTTGATTGGGCAGGACCAGCTTGATTGGTAGAGCCTCTTGTATTAACTAATGAAGTAGCCTTTGCTAAAAGCAGGTTCTCATGTTTGAAGGTGCCATCACCCATTGCTTTCAGTGTAATTTTTAACGGTCCATTGTGCTATTCAATTTTCTCAGAGGCTGGTGCATATTAGGCAATATGTTATACCCACTCAATCCTGTGCTTTCTGGCTCGTGTGTCTCTGGGGCTCTTTTTGAAATGAGTCCTGTTAGTCCAACTCAGTTCTTTCTGAGGTGCCATGCTGCCAGAGAAGTTGCATCTCAAGGCCCAGGATTGTGTTTTGGGCCCTGGTGTGAGGGTTCATCTCCCCATTTCATGGGGTTCATCTCCAGACATCCAGTGGTTGTTTCCACCCATGTCAGCATGTAGTGCTTGCCTGGGTGGGCTTGTAGCCATGTGATGTAACTAATTTGCCAGGCTGTCCCATGTTTGTATTTCAGCCACTGCTCACTGTACCAGAGGGGCTTTACCTGCTTGGCCTGCTCGATGGCAGCACATGTTCACAGCCACGGGTAGCTAGGGGGGAGCGTCCATGGTTAAGTCCACCCGTTGATCACAAGCCCACATGTATGTTGCATCTCTTCTCTGATGACCTGAGGCATTGTGAGCCCACTGAGCCAGAAGTCATTTGTTCTTAGATTGCCAGTCCAGATTAACCAGACACACTTTAATCTTGGTGGCCTGATCCACTTCTCCATCGTCGTGATGTTCTTCAGTAGCCTGACTCTTGGGCACGTGTGCATTTCATGATGTACTTCTACAGCCAGCTTCTCTAGCAGGGCAGTGAGTTCTTGATTCATCAGCCCAGTTGGGTTTCCCTCCCTCTCCAATGCTGATTGGCTTTTTCTGTCAGTCCAGCCACCCCAACAAAGCATTTGCCACAGTCCACGAGTCAGTGCAGAGGTAGATTGCTGGCCGTTCTCTCATTCAGTGATATTAAAGCAGCTGGATGGCTTTCAGCTCTGCAGCCTGGCTTGATCCACTTTTTCCTTCAGTAGCTTCTGTGACTTGTCATATAGGGCTCTCTACACCTGCTTTCCATTTTTGATTTGTCCCTCTCAATAAAGAGAGGGTATTCTTTTTCATTTTTAGGTAGATTATTGTGTGGGGCCGTTGCAGTATGTGTCATCTTCTCCTCCGATGATGATGGTAGTCTGAAATTTTCACCTTCAGGCCAGTTAGTGATGACTTCCAAGATCCCTGGTTGATTGGGGTTTCCTGTTCAATCTTGCTGTGTGGTCAGAGCAATCCAGTTACTCCACAGTGGCACAGTGTGTTGCAGGGACTTTCCCTTTGAATATCCAGCCCAACACTGGCAGCTGGGGCACCAGGAGGAGCTGTGCTTCGGTGTCAATCACTTCTGAGGCAGCTCCAACCCCTTCGTAAGTTGCCAGTGTCTGTTTCAGTAGGGGTTGGAATATTTGTATTCCCAAATCCAGAACACCAGGGGTCGTCGTCGAGTCTCCACATGTACCTTTTGCCAGCGACTCCAGGAAGGACCGTTCTTCCCGGCTGCACTGTGGAGCATATTTTTTACATCTTGTAGTGTCCTGACTGGCTACTGCATGAGCAATCTCCTGTTTAATTTGTTCAAAATCTCATTATTGTTCAGGACCCTGCTTGAAATCGTTCTTCTTTGCGATCACGTGATAGAGAGGTTTTATAATCTGACTGTAATCTGAAATGTGCATCCTTCAAAACCCCACAGCACCTAGGAAAACCTGTGTTTCCTTCTTGCTGGTTGGTGGGGATATAGCTGCCATAGCTGCTGTTCCATTGACCATGTCCATTGGAATCTGATGACATCCATATTGCCATTTTACTCCTAAAAACTGAGTTTTCTGGGCAAGTCCCTTGACCTTACTTTGCTGTGTGGCAGAACCAGCCTTCAGGAGTATTTTGGTTGTCTTCTTGCCTTTCTCAAAAATTCCTGCTGTGTTGCCCTGCATGGTCGTGTTGTCAATATATTAGAAGTGTTCTAGGACCCTTTTCCACACTTCCTTTTCCAGTGCAGTATGGAGTAGTCCAGGATAAATAATGGGGTTTTGTTTCTACCCCTGGGGAAGTTGGTTCCAGATGTATGTCACACACCTCTGAGTAAAAAACGGAGGCCTGCACCCTGCTGCTAAAGGAATGGAGAAAAACATGTTAGCAACGTCGATGGTGGCACCACTTGACTGCTTTGGACTCCAGCTCATACTGAAGTCCCAGCATGTTGGGCACAGTGGCACCCAGTGGTGGTGTGACTTTGTTAGGCCATGATAGTCTAGTGGTCCCTGGGCTTACACAGGGACCATATAGGACTGTTAGAGGGTAAATGAGTCTTGCTGACCACTCCTGGCTGTCCAGTTCATGGATCATCTCATGGATGGAGGTCACAGGGTCCCAGGTGGTGCAGTATTGTCAATGCTGCAGTGCTGTGGTAGTGACTGTACCTGTTGTTCTTCAACCCTCAGCAGTCCCAAAACAGAGGGGTCCTCTGAGAGACCAGGCAAGGTATTCAGCTCTCTCATTTCCTCTGTCTCCACAGGAATCCCCAAAATCCTAACAATGCCTTTTTGGGTCCTTGGAATATCCTCTTCTGAGGTATCCTGTGCCAAGGATGCATGAGGCCTCTGGGCCAGTCACAGTGGGGTGGTTTTGCCATTCATTTCCAGCCAGGCTGTCTCCACCTTCCAGTGCAGTCAGCTGTTGGGATCCCCTTGGCATCCCAGAAAGAGAAGGATTCTGTCCCCACATATCTTGGTGGCATCAGAGTACATTGTGTGTCGGTGTGAACAAAAGCCTTACACTCCTGTGTGTCTGATGTGCCAGTGCACTGGATCCACACAGTCCAATACATCTGATTGTACCATTCTTCTACCTGGCTGGGGCTCTGTAGTTCTAGTAGTAGTACATGTTGCTCACTTCTTGTAAATATGAGCTGGGAGTCCCTTCAAGAGGATCAGAAATAATGTCAGCCTTTATATTAAAAATTAACTCTGTCCTGGCCACAACCAGGACAGGAGCACAAAGTAGGAAGGACAGAGAAACCCTGTGAAGATTCACTTGCATCTACTTGTGAATAGGATTATTTGCAATACATTATGTGTGAAATTAAGTTATTACCAGGCAGATCACACTCTCTGTGGGTGTGAGATTGTTGCAAGTACAGCTTGTCTCTGACCTTACATCAGAGAGAAAAAACTAAAGTTTGTGCATCGAGATTAGATAGATTTGAATGTTCCAGGAATATATTCCATTCCTCTCAGACCTGGTGTTAATTTCAGTCTCATGGCATGTTTAAAAATTGTCTATTAGACAGTCATTCTGTATGTCTTCTTACTTCAGATCCAGAAGGTTTGTGTTTTTCAGTATTTTCTTAGAAGCATCCTGATAAATTAATGCAGAAGGTCATCTTTGGCTGTGAGATGCAATTTTTTAGTGGGAAGAATTGCAATCTGTTTAAGAGGAGGGGTGTTCAAGTAGGAGAATAGAAGTGAAAGATCTGTGTCCTCCCCACCTCTCTGCACAGGCTTGCTGGCTATATCCAGTGGATGTGCCCAGATACGCACCAGCCCTGCACCCTGGGCTCTCATGAGCAAGAACCTCAGGAGGGCCAAGTTACTCCTCCTCCTGTTGAAGCTCAGTGGGAGATGTTGCAAGTCTTCTGACCTTTTGCTCAGATATTTTCTGCAGGTCAAGTAGTCACACTCCTCCCTCACTGATGTGGTCCTGGCCACTCTGATAAGTGACCACACTTTGGCTGCTAGCTGTGAGTGCTGTGCACTTACTTGACTTCACTACCTGGAGTAGCTTCTCTGATTTGGAGAGCAGTATTAATGAAGTAAAGTTAAAAGGTGCAGGGGTGGTGGGCAATTAGAAGACAATAGAGAACATCCTGGATATCTTGTCATGCATAAAAGATGCGTGTTTCAGTTCATTGCCCAAAGAAAAGAAAATTAAAAGTAAGAACAGCTCTTTCAAATGGTGAATTACTTATTATTTTATATATTCTGTGGCTGAGACCAGTGGTAATTGAAAGCTTCCTTATTTACTATAATGTTGGAGTTAACTGCACGCAAAATGATAACCCAATTTCCCAGAAAGGCTCCTTGGAACCGAATGTGTGCTTACGTACTTCTTGCTATGATGTGTGCTTTGCTCTGTGCACTGTGTGAAACAAAAAGAGATTTATTACCTTAATTTCACATTTTTTTTTCCCACTGATCTTTTAGGAGTTTCTTTAAGGCCTTTTCACTTATTGGAGAAACTCAGGAACGAGAGAGAGTTTTAATCCACTTCTCCAGCAGATACTACCAGTGCAACCCAAATGCCATTTCTTCTCAAGGTAACTTTGTTTCTGATACTGAGATCTTTGCTTGTTGCGGTCTTCCTTCATTCTCACCTTCAATAGCACGCACCGTGTATGCCTGGAAAATGAAGCTATGTAGTCACTGTACCACACTTTAGAGACTGTCTCTGGTAAGCATCGAAACCCTCAGAAGGAAGGGTGTTTAGCCCTCCTCAATATTTGTTTAGCCCTCCTCAATATTAATCCTCAGTTATGGCACCTCCAGATTTTTTCTCAGTTGTAGTTTCTGGTCTCACTAGCTTTGGTGTGTTGGTACTTGTACTCATGTGGGCAAGAATAGGTCCCATGTCAGGTGGAGGAGAGGCTGTTCACTTTCAGTGCTCCATTCAGCACTTGTGTCTGCATGCACTGGCAACAGGTATGCGAGTTCTTGCCAGTTGTGGGGGTGAATTTTGGGTACTGTATCCAGACCCTGGCATGGTTTCATCTTGACTAGCTAACATCAGAGTGCTCCTCCTTGCCAATGTTTTTTCAGTCAGTTTGGAAATAGATGATGGAAACAAACAAGCACATCTATCAAACCTAAGAAAACTGGGATTGCAGAAGAGGACAAACTGTCTGCTGGCATAACTGCTGTGTTCAGCCAGACATGCTGGCAGAGCCTTGTAGCCCTGTGATTGCAGCACACACTGATCACACACTGAAGGAGGAGGTTGAAAAAGAAGGCAATGACTGGTTTAGTTGTACCTTTCATTTCAAGTGTGAGAAAGAGCTGCTACACTTGGAGTACCACTGCTTCTCCTTACACCTTGCTTTGTGACCTGCCCATGTTTCATTGAGATGATGTTTGGGCATTTTGCACCTCTTCAGCTTTACTGGCTGTCCTTCAGGGGAGGGAAAGAGTTAGGACTAAGACAGGATCTGTTCCTGTGCTGTCTCTGTCCTACATATTGCCTTTCTTATTTCAAGATACTGCAGGCAGTCAGGTAGAGCAAGTGCATCATGTCCAGAGTGAAATAATGACTTGCCTGATGATCTGGCTGCCTTACTCTAGTCCAGGGTGCAAGAGAGAAATTGCAGCTTCGAATCCTGAGTAAGCTTTTAAATCCTACACACTTAACCTAGGGTCTTAGAACTATGTGCAGTTTGGGCACCACAGTATAAGAAAAGTACAAAGCTATCAGAAAGTATCCTGAAAAATGATATAAAGATGGAGAAGAGTCTAGAGGGGAAGACAGATGAGGAGCAGTGAGATCCCATAGTTTGTAGGGCCTGGAGAAGAGGAGACTGAAGGGAGACCTCATTGTAGTCTACAGCTTCCTCATAAGGAGAGGAGGGGGGGCAGGCACTGATCTCTTCTCTATGGTGACAGGAGCTGAGGGAATGGCTTAAAACTGTGTCAGCGGAGGTTTAGGCTGGACATGAGAGAGAGGTTCTTCTCCCAGAGGGTGGTTGGGCACTGGAACAGGCTTCCCAGGCAAGTGGTCACAGCACCAAGCCTGACAGAGTTCAAGAAGTGTTTGGACAATTCTTTCAAGCACATGATGTGATTCTTAGGGGTGTCCGGTGCAGAGCCAGGAGTTGGACTTAATGATCCTTGTAGGGCGACTTCTAAACTTGCTTGGAATGTTTATTCAAAAAGGTCTTAAAGTACTATACTTTTTCCTTAGGTGAGCACAAAGAAACTTGACAGAAGTTCACAGAATATTCACAACCAAACTTTCCTAGTAAACCTTAGAAGTTCAGGAATTTGGCAAAATTTAAAACAAACGTTCAGTCAGAATAAAACATTTCATGGAGCATTGACTTACTCATCCAACCTTAATTACCCATATTTCAGAAAATGGAAATTAGGAGTAGAAAAGAAGAAAAGTAGAAAAAAGAGCAAAAACCAAGATGTAGCTACTGCCCTGTGTCCTAGTAGGGTTTCAGCTTCCCTAAAATTCAGAGACAGTAGGGACACAATCACACATCTTGGTGTCTGCTCTGGCTTCTTGTGGCAAGCAACCCCTGGCGGGGGCTTCCAGTCATCTAGCTACCCCAGATGAGGTTGACTGGGGCTCCAGGGCAGGGTGTGGGGCATTGCTTTCAATGTGCCAGTGATTGGTGGCAGTTCTGAGCTAGAGGCTCCAGAGAGTGGAGTGTGGAGCAGTGCACCATTCCATTTTCTGCAGAGCTGCTCCCCCTACACACACATTTCAATTGTTTTGAGCCAGTAATCACTTCCTTCAGTCTCTCAGTCCTCCAACTCTATTCTGTGGTTCCATGAATCTGGCTTATTGCTGAGGGCCCTGGCCACAGGACCAGCTTAAAAACCCCTGGAGTGCTCTCTACCCAGCATGGAGCCAAGGCAGCATAAATAACTGACGGTGCTTCTCCAAAATTAGGTCTAATTGAGCACTGAATTTGATCTGAGCCAAAGGGGGAGAAAAACAGGATACCCTGCTGCACCCACTCTTTACACAAGAACGAATATATTTTACTTTTCCCTTTCTTCACTGAAGTAAATGAAGAAGAAAGTGTTGATTTAGACTGTAATATTGGTATTAGCAAGCTAAGAGTGATAGCGTGATTTCCTGTCTTGCTTGCCTCATCCATGGGTGCTGCAAGACAGTTTTGACAGTTGCTAAAAGATAAAAGAAAGACTGTTCTGGTTTGGCAGCTGTGTGATGACCTCATTGTTCATTTACTCAATTACGTGTATTCCTTAATATAACAGATTTTTATAAAGGGAACAGAGTCAATTAGTCTACGAGTCTCAGTTTCAGCTTCTTAAAGGTCCAGATGTGCTTCTGCATGTGACTCTGGCTATTTCTCTTTTTGCAGATGGAGTTCACTGTCTCACGTGTGCCATGATGCTGCTGAACACAGACCTGCATGGCCATGTGAGTATGCACAGCTATGTGTAGACTGCTCCTATCCACACCATGCTAGGATGTGGTGGTCTTGTGGTAGGCCTTGTGCTGGTGGCTTTCTTATAAAGCCCCTGCAGATAGCAAACAGTGAGAAGGCTGCACTCCCACGCTGTTGTCCTGGGCAGGCCTTTCCAGCATGCCTTGATCAGTCATTCGTAAGCTGGCGTTGTGCCTACTGTTGCCATAATGTCTGAGCATACTCCTTGTCCTCAGGCCTGTCTTTCTGGTGTGCTTACCATCCTTCCTGCAGCAGGCCCTGACCTAGGAAGCTGTACTTGGGATTGGCTTCCCCTCTACAGTAGGTACAAACATATGGGAAGGCCGAATAAAGATAGGAAGTGAAGAAGTTTTGGGAAGATCACAAAGGGAAGGTGATATTTGCAGACATTCATTTTCAGGGGGCAGATCTGGTGGAAGCAGAGTTTTGCACAGACAAATGATAGGTGTACTCAGAGCCAAGAGAATGGAGGAGGGATGTGGGCATGCTGAGTGGGAGCCCTGTGTTCCTTCACTACCCACCTCTCCCCAGTGCCTGCCTGGGTGAAATAGTATTCTGGTTTGAGTTCTCCTAGTCATGCTGCTCCAGGGTGCCAGTAGCCTTAGGATGGGTATTTCAGCACCCGTGGTGCAATACATCTGCTATGCAAGGTATTCCCATGCTGATGGGAGGCTTTTTCTGCCCTGGAGTTAGGATGGAATGTGTAGAAACACAGGAAGGCATAGCATGATTATATGCAAAAGCAGTGCCTTCAGCCAAGCAGCTCTGGGACTTCTCTCTGGCCTTCCACTGCACTTGAAAGAGCTCTTCCAGGAGGGTGTCCCTTGGGAACTTTACCATTAAGGGTGTTAGATTGGGCAGCAGAACATGAAGGCACCCTGGGTCTGTCTCAGTGGGCTACTTAGCCCCTGTGAAACTGCAGGTAATAAAACCAAGACTTGAGTGTTCACAAGGAGTTCTGAGACCCACTTCCCATTAATTGAATGCTTTTGTCTGAAGGTTGTGGAAGCAGGAGGAGGTAGGGAGTTCTGAAGAATTTTTTTCTCTGAAGGCTTAGCCTTCCCTACTGAAGGGTGTGTCAGTCATTTGTGAATATGAGTGAGGGGTACAGGAATGTGCCCCAGTTTGTCTCTTACCACCAAGGCTTCTCTTGAGCACACCTGAGTCTTTCTGCACAGGTATCCCACTCCCTAGAGTGGTGAGCAGCTTGGAGCTCCTGCTTTGCAGCCTGCCTGGCCTCACAGTCCAGGGAGAGAGACCAAATAATGGCCATACATCAGCCTGACAGCAATTCCCATTGCTCCCTGCAATGCTTTAGTAAGCCCTTATGGTCTTCAGTAGGTACTGGAATAGACGATCTGGCTCTGACCTATCATTGCTGTTGCTGTGTGTAACTGGAGGTTTATCCCATTGGCAGTTGACAGTGTGTTGTTGTGTATATGCAGCTGTAGTATTTGCCAGACTCCTGCTTGTATTATGTCCATGGGTGTGTCATTGTGTTCCCTCCTACCCCTCTGATTTCCTCTAATTTTGGTCTTCCTCTTACTGCTTTACATTTTTCCACATAGGTGGTAAGTTTGGCATTTTTTACTTGGAATGCAGCCCTCGAAGATAAGCCTAATTGCCTGTTTCGTAACAAAGATAATGCTTTGCCCCATCCTTACCAGGATTCTGCTAGAGCAGGAAGCAAGTGAATCACAGGGCCTATCTATATAGCTCTCTATGAGCTCTCTTTGTTACTGATATGCTGATCATAAGCACAGACACCTCTATTTCACAATCAGCTCCACTGCTTGTAGGGCTGTAATGCAGCAGTTCTGCCTTTAGTTCACACTTGCCTTTAACTCTTACTTATCCCCTTTATTTTCCCTTTCTTACCACTCTTCTACTTGTAACTAAACAGTTTTTGCTAGGTATGTCTTGGAAATGCATGCTTGCTTCTCTGCACAGAGGTCATCACCCACACTGGTGCTAGAGAGTTTCGAGGTATCTCCAGGCCACCAGCCACATCTTCTGGAACCTCTGTGGCACCATATGGAGATGTTAACTTTGGTCCTGCAGCACAACAGCCATTTGTCTGCAATGCCCCATTGCTGTTGGCTTTGGTCAGCATGGGGAAGCTGCAAACTGCTGCATGGAGGAAATAAATAGAAGTAGGCTGAAGTTGCAGGGAGAAAGGAAAGCACTTGTAAGTCTACTAGACCAGCTCCAGCCTGCACCTGAAGATTGAAGTTACGAGCTGTCTTCTATAAGCTTTGCAACCATAGAGCCAGGGTTACAGCCTGTCTGTGTTGTCAGGAGCCATCTGTGGGAAGCCATGAATTGTTCCAGGGTTACTGCTAACATTTTTTCTGTAGGTTTGTGCTGGCTGCTGCTATGGGATCTTCCTTATCGGCTAGGTGAGGCTGATGGCCAAGATTCAGTGGTTTTCCTGATCGTACATTATGGAAGGGAAATAGAGGTTATGCACTTTAAGCTGTGATGTAACTCATAACCTTGAATGACCTGTATTACCAACTGGTGCCCTTCCTTGTGCTCCAGTCCTGTGTTAATTTGCACTCTTCCTCCTAGCTGAAAACAAAGCTCACACAGAGCTCTTCTACTGTATTTCTGCAGAAAAAGCATGCCCTGACAGTGGAAAAGTCTTCACTTCCATCTCCTGACTGATGATGGTGTTATCCTCAAAGATACCATGACCGTCACAGAGCCCTATTTTCCTCTATGTCTATACCACATTTCACAGCTCATCTCAGGCTGCTTTCCTTTCCTCAGATGTCTTTGGTGTCTTTTTTCATCAATGCCGTGTTGTAATTGTTGCCCACTCACAAGGCTCCCTGCATGCTAAGCAGGGGCCTTCTAGCACCTGGGGGACCGAGTATAGACACTTCCTCTGAGGGGTGGTGGAGTCAGGGATTCAAGAGTCGTTTAGGGCAGCCTCAAACTCTGGATGTAGTTTAGCTCCTACACAGACATGTAAGAACAGCCAAACAGTTCCTATCCATTTGTGGCTTATTTGGGCAACTTTTGATCTAAGACTTAGACAGGGAGAAAGGAAAGAGAGCGAGCCTGTGGAAATGTCATGAGACATGGGATATAAGGCACCATGCAACTACCAGAGATCTTCATAATTGTCCTCTTCATTACCCCTAGTATTAAGCTGGGTTTTCTTTGAGGGGTGTGTGTTGGCCTTTGAGTGCAAAAGTACTTTCCTTTTTCTAGCTATATGCATACAAGGATGCTCATCTATGAGTAATCTCATGCATGCTTTCTTAGTGCTGCCTGCCTTGGACTTGAAGGAGAGCAGGAAAATGCATTTAATCTGATGTTGCTCATTCCTGTCGTTTGGGAAAGCAGCAGGAATATGATATTGTGTTTTTCTGGCACTCCTTTCAGAACATTGGGAAAAAGATGACCTGCCAAGAGTTCGTTGCTAACCTCCAGGGAATGAATGATGGCAAGGACTTCCCGAGAGGGCTCTTGAAGGTAAGGAATTAACTGCAGAACGTGGGTTTCATTTTTACTGAAAGATAGTTCAAAACAGAATACGCATCTTGCATTTTCTGAATCTTAATTGTCAAACATGACAAATGATCGGCACATTTCTCTTCCCAGACCATACATAACATATATAACGTTTATTCTCTTGTTTTCTTCACTTGATAGTGAAGGAGAGTCTCTGCAGCACAGAGAGGTGAAACTGAGCTGCAGGCAGGTCTCTCCCCAGAGCTGTGTGTCTTGTAAACTCCTGAGGTCGTGCCAATCCAGAGTGCTGTCTCCTGATTACAGCGGACAGAAGCAGCCAGTTGGCTCTGAATGCAAATACATAAAGGCTAAGCCTGATCTCTGTGTACATTCTAGAAGGCGTATGTGTTTTTTCATCAAAGGTACTTTGGGGTACTCACATTAGAGCTAGAGATGTAATTTCAGATTATAATGTGCTGTCTGGCACAGGCTGCATTGCTTCAGCTTTTGTTCATTAAGTTTGTGCCAGGAGTTAAATCTGAAGAATGGAGGAAGAGGCTGAGCAGGACAAACCTTGTTTTATTATCAATAATAATGAGAATGTTTCACTTCTTTTTTGTCTGATTGCTAGCATGAAACAGCACTTTGCTTAAATGAAGACAGGTGCACATGCACTGGAGTTCTTTTTTTTTTTTTTTTTTTTTATAGAAATAAAAATAAGAGGCTGCCAGTCTGAGAGCTGACCCAATGCCTATTGAGGCAAACCAAATGAGTTGCCATCTCTTCTGTAGGTTTTTGTCAGGACCATTGTGAAATACAGATGTACCTGCATAGTTGAAAGCAGCAGTTTGTCTTCTAGTATTGGTAATTCATTTTCTTCAGGGAGCTTTTTGTTGGGCTCTCCTGCTTCAATATAAGCTCAACCACTCTTTATTTTAGATTTAATGTCCTTAATTTTTGAATCTGTATATCTGTCAGCAGCCACACTTGAATTATTTTTTCCCCCAAGGAATCTCATTTCTCAGTTTGCCATAGAGGGATGTGTTGAGATTAATTTGTAGGCTAATTACAGCCCTTACTGAATAAATAGATCTCCAGATTGTGTTTAAATAACCTGAGTGTACTGACAAGAGACTTCCACTGGTGCTCACCTGCTGTTTGTTTTCCTGCTGAAAGAATTATGCAGTTGTGGCTGTACCTTGGTGCTTAGCGCTCATCTGCTAATGCTAGGGATGCCTGACTCTTCACCCAAAGCAAATTCCAGGGCTCACTATTTTTTGGACATAGATGGAAGGAGTTTGGTGTTGGTATCCCACTTTGCTTAAGGGTTTCTGCCCTTTTCTCTGTGCTTCCTTGATGTCTTAGGGACAGAGGTGGTGACCAGCTTTTGTTTCCTTCTGGCTTGTCTGAAGATTTGATTAACTGACCCTTGCTTTTTAATTTATCAGTGGAGGGGAGTGAGTACAAGTAATTGTGCTACTGTGTTCACAGCAGCCAAGCTGCTACTAAATGTGCAATTACAAAGACCGAGCGGAAATTAATTTTTGCATTAGTTTCAATAAATTAAATTCGCAGGACCCTGCTTCAGCACAGCACCAAAGCGCATGTGGCTTGCTGCTGCATTACCTGTGCAGCCACTGAGCACGGGTGAGGCTGCGACCCTTTTCCCTGCATCCTTGCCCAGCCGCCTGGGAGAGGAAGAGCAGTTTCCACAGGGTGGCAGTGTGTCCCTGTGGGAGTGAGGTTCTGAGCACCCACTGGTGACTAATGCAGAAGCGAGTGGGCCTTTCTGCCTCTGCAGTCTATCCATGTTCTCCTCTTGGCCCTGCTGCAACCTTGTTTGAAGCTCTGCAGCTCTGCTGAGCCCCAGAGCAAAGCTGAGCAGTGCTGGAGGAGAAGGAAGGCCAAGGAGAGCTGAGTGTTCTTCCAGGGCTTTTGAAGCTTTATGCAGCATTTATTGTGGCTTCAGTTCCCAGAGTCAGGGGTGCAAATGCGAATGCTTGGGCTATCCAGGAGAGCTGGCTGACAGGCGTCGGTCAAACGTGGCCTTCTGTCAATCCCTTCAACCTGAGTGCAGAGTGTGCCCCCTGAGTGTTTTGTCTGGATAGGAAAATAGCATATCAAGAGCCAGCCATCAACACATGAGGAGGGTCACACTTTTGTGTGATCACAGCCTCAGAAAAGTTGTGACGTTAGATCAAGTTACTCCTTTCTTTCACCTCCGTGGGGGAGCTATCTCTATGTTTTATTAGGTTTTTTTCCGACAGTGACAACATTTTTGTTACAAACCACAAGGCCTTCATGATCTGATTCTGTGTGTCACTAGTTGTGCTTTGAGAACAAGTATTTTACTGTGGTTCGAAAGTAGAAATGAGAAATGCTAATGTGATCTTGCTCACCTTATGTCTTGCTCTCTTTTCATTTAACATTTTAAAAAGTTTTGCTTTTGTACACCCATCTGCACAAAGATTCATTGCCTTTCCTTTTTCGTCACTCCTTTAGTCAGATCTGAGGTTGCTTTTAAAGTTGGGACCCATAAACACAGATATGCCAAACTGTAATTAAAAGTGCACTTCTCCCCATGGGGTCTGCTTGTAGTATTCATGTATTCATCACATATATATATATGCAGAAAGGGAAGCCATGGCTAGGATCTCCCTCCTTGGAAAGAAAACAGAATCAATCTGACATTTTGGCAGTGTCAAGAACCTCATGATTACAGTGTAGGAGTGGTTTATTTCTCACATGCTCACACCAGCCTTAATCTGCTACTATGTCACAATGATATTCTAGGGAATTGTACTGTGTGACCGTAGCCTTCTTCAAAGCTGGGCTTCACAAGCTTTTCTGGAATGAGGAGGAGATTGGCTTGAAAAGAGCCTAATTTTGACCATACATTATTGCTTAAATTCCTGTGGGCAGTGTGGTCCCTGCAAATATAGTGCTTGTATGGTGCTGGCCACAATGTTTTCCTTTTGTCATCTTGAGATACTGTGTTTGGGAGTCCACTCCAGGAAGATGGTGGTAACAAGGCCTTTCATATGTAAGGAGATAAAATGTCTTCTCTGGTCCACAGAGAGCCTGCAAGAAGGCTTCGCTGAGGAAATAGATCCCTGCTTTTGTTAGTCAGTGTTCTGGGAGGGGTGCTCTGTTTTTAGGCTGGGTGCAAAGTACTCCTGTCCTGTTTAAGTAAATGTCCTCTGCATTTACAGTGTCCAGGACACCTCATTCATGGAATCATGGGCATCATCCAACATCTGACTGGGCTGACTGGCAGCACTGCTACCCCCTGACATGAGCACTGGATGTGGGGAAGTCATACCTGGCTGTGTGTCTTTTAGTAGGGGATGGTAGCTCTTCACCGACCTATTATACCATCTGGGAACCTCCATCATGCTGAGGTACCTGGGATGCTCTACAGAGACTTGGCTAGACTCATCCTAACAGGGGCTGCTAATGGAGATAAGATGCCAATCCTGCATAAAAAATCTTCTTTTTCTCAAAGGCTGTTTTTTGGGTAGGCCTTATCTCCTGCAGATGCACTGTAATGAAGTGACCAAATTAACTTGAAGTTGCTGGTGCTGAACTCTTCTGAAGAACCAGTCCTCCTTAATTTCCTAAATAATCTGAATTCTTGATCAGGATTCCTGGGATATGCAATTTCCTACAGAAGCTGCAAAGTAGGGTTTATCTCACGTTGCTGTCGGTTCCCTGCACTTTAATTAAGGGGTTTTTGCCACTGTCTTTCTGCCTCCTCTCGCTCTCCCTCTCTTTTTTAAATTCCCTTTGAAAGCCCTCCAAAGCAAACACTTAGTTTAAAGAGAATTACTAGCATCTTCATCCATTCCAGTTATTTCAGGTATTTAGTTAGGTATTTAGCACAGTCTCTCCCTCCTTTATGGAGACGAGCTCACAGTAATTGGACTGTTGTGTGCACCCTAGTTGCTGTCATCAGCAGTCTCTGTACTTCATCCATGTCGTCACTTTTTGGCAAGAAATTCCCAGCTTGCAGGGAAACCTGATGAAGTCGGGGAGATAAGAGCGTGTGACAGCATGCCAAGATGGCCCCAGGAGCACCACACTGACTGCTGTAACACCCTGTAGCAGTGGGCAGAGGAGGGAGAGGACCAAGTGTCTTTGCTCCACTGAATTAGACAGAGCTCTGCCTCCTTGTTTCTTCGCCAAAATAAAGTTTTATCTCTTAAAAATACTTCTGTTGGAAATAGTATTTTTGCGCCATTTCTTATGCGTATGAAATAGATCTGTTATGGAAGGCCCCTTTCAGCTGCTAAGAGACAGCAGCGTCTAATCTGGCAGTATAAAAGTCAGGGAATGCAGGATTAAATCATTAATCCTTGTTTTAAACAGTTGTTTGTGAAAGCATACTTTCCTTTTACTCTCAGAGGAGCCACAGATCCATAGTGACTATAGGGAGCACCCAGCTTGTCTTCACTCTTCTCCATCCTCGCTGAGAACCTTCCTACTATGACAACCTTTGTTTCCTTTAACTTAGAGATTTTTGGGTGTTGTCATTTGTCCTATTCAGGAGCAATACCATTTAAAGCATGCTTGTGCAGAACTGAGAATTGGAGCAGGTTATGATGGTGTGTGTATTGGTTTGTGCCCCTTAAATGATAGAGATTCCTGACACCTTCCTGCCCTGTTGAAATGCAAATATATTTTCTTTTTGCATTTCAGGAACTTACTTCAGTGCATATAAAAGGAAAAATCTATATATATTTTTTCCCAGAGTCAAATAAGCCCAAATATTAAGTTGAAGAAAGCTTCGTAATAGTAAAAGCCTAATACCAACTGTGTCTCTGAGCAGGGAAAGCAGAACTTTAAACAAGGCTTAAACAGAATTTTTGAAGGTGATCCAGGAATTGGGATTGCTTTGCATAGTCTATAGGTGGTACGAGGGATTGCTTATCTAACTGGGAAGCAGGCTGGATTTCAGGATGGACGTGTTCTGCTTTGACAATCTGCATTTCTCTGAATTATTTTTGCTCCTTCAACCTTTCACCTCTTTACTTTCCAATTGTTATTCAAAAGATCTCACTTAGCCTACCAGGCTTTTGTGTCAGTAAGGAGTGAAACCCAAGCAGAGTCAGCTAAGAATTTCCATTGCTACTGGCCGCAATTATGTGGCTCAATACCAGCCTCATAATGAAAATTTGGGGGGTTAATTTTCATCTGTGGAGGCAAGCTGTCTGTAGTGTCTTGTCCAGGTAGATCAGACAAGGGAATTATTTGATGTTTGGCTTCTCCAGCCTGTCAGCCATGGCTGTCACTTGTCTCCTGCTGCAAATGAAATGCATAGCAGGTCCCAAGGATGAATGTCAGCTGTCAAGTGTGGAGGATACAGGCTGGTAGTCTCCAGGAATGATGCACTCTGCCACTTTAAAAGAGGAATTTTGGGCTCTTTTCAGACTGGGAATTCTCTAATACAATGTCACACATACATTTTGGTGCCTATGACATATTACTCCCACCTCCATGTAGGTAGAAAACAAATTCTGAAAAACATTCTTTGATCTTCCACCCACTGATCTGCTTGAAATTTAAGTTCTGTGCTGCATCTCAAGGGAAGGAAGAGTAGGAATATAATTTATACCATATTAAAAAAAAAAAGAGAGAGAACTTTCCTTCCACCAGCTTTAGGATTATTGCTGTGTAAGTCTTTGGTATTCCTTCCTTCTGTTTGTTGCCACACTTTTCAAATAGCCTTGGACTATTCTCTCTCTGACCCAGTTACACTGTTTTCTTTCAAACAAGATTATTAGGCTGCTCCTTAAATTCAGATTTTTTTTTTTCTCCTTGCCTGTGATGTTAAATGGAATATTTAGTTTCCCTCCAAGGTCATACTTTCTTGGATAACTAAGTATTCACAAGATCCTTGAACAAATGTGGGGCAAATCCAAGGCACAAGTGCTCTGTCCTGTTGGTAGATGGGTTCTGGGAGGTGCCAAGAGAGGTAGGAAGGGTTTTGCCTGCTTTTGGGGCAAGGTAGCTGGACATGACTCCATAGCTAGATGGGATTGTGGAGAAAAGGGATGTCAAAGGCTATGCTTATTTTTGCCCCACACTGTAGTGCAATGCCAACAGCTACAGGTGAGATTCACTTGTGACGTGTGTGGATCTTAGAGTGGCCTCAATTTCCTTCCTCCCCCTCTCTCCTCCTACTTCACCCTATTTTGCCCCCTCCCTTTCTTTTTGCTCCCTTCCTTTTGCTCTCTTCCTTCCTCCCCCCACTTCCTTTCCCCTCCACTTCCTCCCCTTCCTTTACCTCTTTTCCTTTTTGTTGATGTTGTGTTTTGCTATTTGAGTCAGAGAGAAGCCTTTTAGAGGATGGTTTTTCTGGGTTTTTTTTCTTTTTTTTTTTTTTAATGCAGATCTCTAAGGTGAGGGGTTTATTTCACTGCAGGGATAGAGGCAGAGATTGTTTGCAGCTGATCTGAGATTGTAGACTTTGTATCACTTCTTTAGTCACTTTCCTGTGGTTTCTGTCACACCTATGCAGAATTTTAGGGTTTTGATGCTTTTATGGATTTGCTCAAAGTGCTGCTTTTTTTGTAGTTTACATTTGTAGTTTTTTGTAGTTACATGTGTCTGCTTTAACTTAAGAAACTTGGTGGTCTGTGTTAGTCTTTCTACTGTATGGCTCACTTAATTTCTGTGAGCTCTGTTGACAGCAGATGATAATTCCTAAGAGGAGGAATTCACGAAGAGGAACTTCCCCCTTGGATACTATAGTGCTTTGCCAGGAAGTACAACAATTAGTATATGAAACAGCTGTTTTCAGATCTGCTGCAAGAAATATGAAGATGGCTGAAGGTATCTCTTCACTTGCAGTGCTAATCGGGATGACAGGATGGATGATTTCTTTGCATCCCTGTTATTATCCAACATCTTGTGTTCATTAAACCTGTGATCTTGTATCATTCTCAGCAGGGCACTTACCTTAGGAGTGGTTTCTTTTGGCACAAGATGCAACGTGGATCCCAGAGATACTGTGATGCCAGAATTCATTTAATCTTCCTCCAATCATTGTGGTTTTGTCATTCTGCTACTTCTAGGTGCTTATTGATGTAAAACAGTCAATTGTAAAGACTTGTGCTGTGACCATGAGCTGCTTGTTGTGGATGCTTCTTTAGCCTTCTCAAGTAACCTAAAACAGATAGTTGTCCATCATTCTCCCACCATTCCAGCTGTTACCCTGCTAGGATTCCTGTTGACCTGGTTGCTTGTGCATGTAGAAATGAAGTGGTTGCTCTAGTATTTCTGCTGTTCACAGGAGACATTTAGATTTAATCTTGATTGTCAGCTTGATTGTTATCTTAATGTTAAATGAATTTTATGTTGATCGGTTTTAAGCTCCAGTTCCTTAGCCATTTTGTGAGAATAGCTTATCTGTCAGAATTAACTTTCCCCTTCCTTCTTGTCTTGGGGGGAAAGGAAAAAAAGATGAAAGAATGAAAGATGAAGGAAAGATTTAATGTTGTTTATTTAACAAACAGTATTTACCGGCAGCATTAAATAGTTCTGCCTTTCTGTGATACACAAATATGTTACTGGCTTCTGAGGGTATATTTTAAGTAATTGATATGCATGTGCGTGTGTATTTTGTCAGCTTGTGTTGTTTGTATTTGTCATTGACATCAGGCTTAAATGACAGTAATGGATTCTTATGACTTTGTTTGAGGACATTGGAGTTCTTTAGATACAGTAATGTGGTCCTTAAGTTTGTACCCCAAAAGCCAATACTGAATTTTACTTCGAATTCTGCAGTTTTTCTTCTTGTATTGTTGATTCGCTGAATGACATTAGGAAGACCAAACAAGGACTGAGTACGTTTTGCCTCCCAGGGAAACTTGACTGGTGGGAGGAACAGATGGGAAGGAGCTTATTTCAGGGTAAGCTGGAACAGCTGCCCATTTCCTCTGTGTGATGGGGTCTGACATAGTGCCTTGTGACAAGAGAAAAGCTTTTGTATGGTTTTAAAAGAATAAGATGGAAAGAATAATAGAGACTCGGGTTTTCTGCTCCTGCATCTGTTTTGACCCAAAGTTTAAGATTTTCCTGCTGGTTTATGGTTTGTTCCTTAGAGGAACTGATAGGGAAGGTCCCTATATAGGGTCACAGTCCTTTTGTTCGCCCCAGTTGTGTTACTGACTAAACGAATATTTATATGCTGTCCCTTTCCTCCACCTCTTTGCTGACCTCTGAAAAAGAGGAAGATCCTGAATTCTTGACATACTTGCAGGGTCCCCTGGGTGTGGTCAGCTCTCATTTTTCTGATACTGCACAGCTATTTCAGCCCCTCTTTAAAAATATGACTCTATTTATGTTAACAAAACACTTTTCCCTCAGATATCCCTGTTACTCAGTTACAGGCATAAATCAATCCTGTGTGCATACTAATTTCTAAAATGGTGGGTCTTCTTTAATGTCGAAGCATGGTCTTTCCCCAGAATAAGTCAGTGTGTACACAGAATACTGCCTCAGTCAGGAGTACAAGATTGTATTATCACTTGCAGATGAAAATCAGGGACACTGATGAAATCTAAATTGAATTCCCAATCTGAAGATATTTAAGGCTTCAAATGTGTGATCTCAGGGGGCTCTGTTTGGGAGAGTGTGAGCTGAGAAGTGTTTTCCATACTCAGTTGAAACAAGAAGAATGAATATTCTGTCATCCCTGGAGTTTTGGACTGCTGCAGAAACAGACTTGCTCCTTTCTGAAGTAAGGTTCCTGTCCTATCTGAGGATCTGCTAACTTTAAGCTCAGAGAATGCTAGATGAACTGCTGGAATTAGGTAGCACTGATGGTTCTGTGGGCAACACAGAATCTAAATATTGCTTTGATTCAGTCTGGCTTGTGTTTAATAATAAAATTACTCTGTGTAATTGACACTGGCCTAGGTCTGTGTGTGATATTTAGGGAGTATAATTATTTCAGATGTGTTGAGGGTGCTTGGGGAGTTGGCCTTATAAATCTGAGAGCAAGAATAATCTGCTAGGCAGGGGGCTGCTAGGATAGAGAGTGATTTGTGGCCATTTACGTAGCACCTGTCAGGACCTGCTGCTTAGCTCATCTGGAGCGATTTGACTGCAGTGCAAATTTCCTCTAAGAAGAGATTTTCTTTGAAAAGCTTTCCCACAAGCAGTGGATAATTTCACATGGGTTAAGTAACATAAGACCTTTTTTGCGAAGTGACAGAAGTAACTCAGGAAAAGGTTCCTTTTAGCTATCCTTTAGCTATGACAGGTTTGTGTAAAAAAGGGGCACATTCGGGATTTGATCTTAATGTGTGAGGTAGGGATGGGCTTGCTAGATCTGGCTGTTGTGGAAGTGAAAATGTATTTTTCTTGTTGGCCAGAAGGGAAGATACCTGTGCCTCAAGCAGGACGGAGGCAGAATTTGTGAGGAATCAGAAGTTTCCCACCCCAGGGACAGTTTTTGTGTTGATGTTTAGGTAACCTGTTCCCTGTTCCACTGACCTGTTGTCTGTCAGCAGGTCTACAGCTATTACAGTCTACAGTGGGAAGGATATGCACCTTGTAGCATCCTTGGGGGCAACATGAGCAAAAGGTTAATGCTGTCAGAAAGGCTGCTGCATGCTGGGGAGATAGCATCATCTTTTATGAGCAAAAATTCACCTAGGACCATTATGTGGCTGTCTAGCCATTTGCCCCCTAAGAATGTAAATTCCTGACTGCAAAGGATGTGAAGGTATAACCAAGGGAAAAGTCCACTCAGTTCATATGCATCTTACTTACCCCTGGGTGCTGTTGGTTGCATGACATAGGGTAAGCAAACTCTTACTTTGCTTTCACATGGCTTGGCAGACATGGAATGGGACTCAGATTTAAGTGCAGACTGGAGCCTCTTCACCCAGCTTTTGGCAGCCTGATGTAGCTCAGCACAGGACATTCACCTCAGGATGCCAGGGCAGCACGGCCTCATTGCTGTCTGCGTGCACAGACTTGCTCCCTATGTGTCTCGGTGTGAGTGGGATGAGAGCCCTCGTGTACTCTCAAAACCCAATACCACTGCTGCTGTCCTTGCCCTGCCTGGTGATACGGTGGTATGAGGCAGGTTGCTTAGCTTGATGTTAGCCTTGCTGCAGAGTCTTCCAGCAATTCATGCACCCTCTGTACAAACTGTTTGCTTTTTCTGGATTTGGGGCAATGTCCCCATTGTCCACTTTTGCCTTGCTGCTCACACAAGCTGCTCCACCTGTCCAGTGTGTGTTGGCACCTGTCATGATCCTATACTGAGCAGAGTGGAGCAGAACAATCTCTCTCTCTCTCCCTCTCTCTCTCTCTCACATTGGAGCACGTTGCCATGGCAATGCACAGTCTGCTGCACTCTGGGTCTCCAGGAGCCAGAAATGATGGTGCTTTTGCAACATTGAGGTAAACATCTCTCTTTTCCTGTATTTAGTGTATCCACCCCTCAGTAGGATAATCAGCTCCCTTCGGCCTCAGCCTCCCCTTACGCCCTGCACGAAGGCAGGTGGCTCCAGGCACAGAAAGTGTGCCTGGCCTCCAGAACCAGGCTCCTGTGGGTTGGAGTGGTGCCTCTGCCTCTGGCCATCACTAGGCTGTATGGATTTGCCACAAGGGAGAAACAAGGTGCCACTCGGGAGCTGCATCACTTGTGGGGTCAGCCACTGGAGCATGCAGTTTGCTTGTGAAGGTGTATGGCTACAGCTCTCCTGGCTGCTGAGTGAGGAGATGAGTCCCTAGGTGTTTGTCCGCAGGTCTGCCATGGGTTCGCACTGATCACCTTGGGAAAATCATCTCTTTTCCCCTAAGCCTCTTTTAGAGAGTGAAAGTGGTCTTGCTCTCTCTTGCACCTTGGGAAGACACCCCAAGGACTCTGGCGAATGAGTGCAAATACTTAAGAGTTGTGGAAATTTGCTGATTTGTCTTTCTGGGGCTTGCCAGTGCTTTGTTATGGTGCTGTGGGTTTTCACTCAGTTCTCTGGTGCTTTGGGAATCCATGAGTATTTCTCACATCCAGAAGCCTGTAGCTGGCAGGTGATTGAAGACTCTTTTTACAGTGTTCTTTGTTATTGCAGGCAGTAATGAGCATGTCAGGCTCTTGCAGGCAGGAAAGTGTGGCCGTGTGAACTGAAAATGAATGTCTTGCTTGATCTGCTGGCATTTGTTTCAGCATCTTTCTCTCCACCTCTCTCCCTCTCACTGTTGGTGTGTGTATGAAGGGGGAGTTGATGTTGGAGGGGGAAGCGGAGCAGAGCAGGGGAGGAGTTTCTATCAGCCTCTTCTTTTTCTTCTTCTTTTTTTTTCTCCCATGCAGTGACGTGAGCAATGCCTGGAACAATCAGGCTAGCTCCAAACACTGTGCCTGAAGATGCTAGAGAAAACAGCCTAGTGTGCTTTAAGCAAACACTGATTGCTTGAGCTTGGGCTCTCCAGTCGTAACCTTTTCCAGTTCCTCTGCAGGGGATTGGGAAGTTTCATTAGCTTTCTTATTTCCCATCCCATACACTCACTTTTGGAAATGATTGGAGTTAACAGTGTTCAGAGCACCAGCAAAGTCCGGGTGAGAGCCACAGGTTCGGTGAAATACTCCCGAGAAGAATCTCTCTGGCGGCAGTCCCATCGGTCAAAATCTATGAAAATCTCCAACTCCTCTGAGTTTTCTACTAAAGAAAGCAAGGTAAAGGACTAAATATTATTAGTGTTTTGCTTGGTTCGGCATGGGGTTGGTGTTGTGAAAAGGTTATGCTTTGCAGGAGTTAAGAGCTCTGGAAGATCTGCAGTGATAACAGAATTGCTGTCAGGTCATGAAAAAAAATCTCTGCATTTGAGGAGAGACCTGAAGGTGAAAGAGCTCTAGTGTTATAATGATCGGGTATTAGTTGAATATCCTGAGCTTGGTGCAATAGTAAACAGGGAAAACTTGCTAGTGACAGTGCTAGTTGGAGCTCTACTCTTGGGAAACATGCCAGAGTTGGCAGGTGATGTCCTTGGGATTATCTGTTTGATGGGAATTGTTTTCTGTAGAAAAATAATTTTTACTCCTTATCTGCAGCTCTGTGGTTTAGTAGGTGTGGTGCTAGGTGAAAATATTGTCTCACTTGCATGCATGATTAAATATTGCTGTCAAGTTTATTAGGAAGGCATTGCTTGTGCATTTATAGGAATACGTTAGTGTATTGTAATGGTTGGTAGCACAGGCAATTTCTAGCTGCTACAGTGACTGTGTGCAGTATCTCCTCACCCAGCCCAGCCCAGTTATTCAGTTCCTAAGCAAACAACCTCCACTCCATGCAGCATCTCTTTTTTTTCCTCATCCCTCTCTCCTGCACAATAATTGAGAGGCATCCAGGAACTCCTGGCAAGCACTTTAAGAGCTGTCTCCCTCTCAAAGTGCTCCGTGTCTCCAGGGGCTGGATGAACTTTATGCCGTGACCAAAATGTACCTCTAATTTCATTCTTATTGACAGTTGATTCTGACCTTGGGATTAAAAGATACAACCACTTGCAGAGGTGTGCTGAATCAGGGTGAAATACTTCAAAGCATCAGCCAAGCATTTAACTATGTCTTGGGTCCATGTGCATGCAAAGCAGGCATATGTGTGGATTTTCCTGTAGTGTCCCTTTCCTAAATCTCCTATGTGTTCTGTGAGAAACCTCCACTGCTATGGTGAAAAGACCCCAGTGCTGTACTGTAGTTCCTGGCAGATCACTCTCTGCTAGCTTACAGGTTGTATGGCATTTCAGATCCTGAGCTGTGTAACTTAAATCACAGGGTACTGCAACCAGAAATAAATGTTAAGTATTTTTTTCAGTTCGATTTAATGAGCCTCTGTTTTCAGGACCTTATAAACCATATCTAAAAAATAGTGTATTGCTGAGTTGTGGCAGAGAAATAGCATGGCCATCATTTTCAGGCTGTTGCTGATGCAGTATATGTGCTTGTCCAACAAATATCAAAATAAAGGCTGCATCTTGCAGGTGATCTGGGACCTTGCTGTCATGATCACTTTCACCCTAAGCATGGGAATAATTGCACTGTATTTGGTGAGAGGATTTATTAATGAAAATTCTCCTGCATTTGGTAAAAATTCAAGTCTTTTGACATTGGGTGAATTACTTAATCTCTGTATCTTCCCTCTCCCAGGCTTTGTGTCCACTGTGTATGCATGGTGTAGCATCCTCAGGGCAGAGACTTTCTCCCAGGGGTTGTGTCTGACACAATTAGTTAACTGCTGCAGTAATGAAAGCTCTGTGTTCATTCCTCTGTGGAATTCACATTTCTTCCTTCTAAGTGCTGTAGATTGTTATTTGAGAGACAACCACTTCTTTTCCTGCCTATCTCAATAAGCTGGGAAGAACACTGCAGCTTTGTTTCAGTTTGTTGTGCTGTTTCCATATTTCAAAACAAAGGTTTTTGTATCTGTAGGGCATCTAAGATATAAAAGCTGTGTTATGGAGGGCTAAGAAGATCCCTGCATTCCTTTCAGTGGTGCCTGCCTGGTTGATAAGATGACAGGCGGCTCTGCAAGTGATTGGTCTTGTGATTTTGGACAGTCCTTTCCATCTCTCTCTTCCCCTTTCTGATCTTTGTCTACCCATTTATTTTGCTAAGATGTTACTGATTTAGAGAACTGATTTATAATTGAGCTTTGGCTCTTCGATACTGTTGTGTTGCTGGAAGAACCTCGAGCTTGTTAATCTGTACTGTGGCAAAGGAGCTCCTTTTATCAGTGTAACTATGCATATGTGTTCGTGCATCACTTCTCAGGAAATGTGTTCAGTTCTAGGCTGGGTTTTTCTGGACACCGATGCCATGTAGATCTCCTCAGTCTTAAGTAAGGTTTGGTTTGGTTTGTAGAATTGTCCTCTTCGTATTTCTTTGATATGTTTCCCTCTGTGTCTGGACTGCCTTGTATTTTATCTGCTCCCCATATAAAGTGATTACAATACTCAAGAACTGTTTCTGTAATTGCTTCAGCTGACTTTGGACAGGAGATAGATTTAAACCATTTGTGCCTCAGAAACGTACTCCTCTTTTCCTTTTCACTTACGTGACTCAGTCTATTTTGGTAAGCTGGAGAGTATTATGCATCCTAACTAACATTAGAGAATATTATGCATACTAACTAACATGCTTTGGTTAGTATGAACAAAGCACCAACATGGTGCCTGCAGATGAGGTCTGCCTCCTGCCGGTGTAAGAGAAGCTAGGTAGACCAACTACCTTTCATCTCCTTGACACACATCAGGTAGTGCCTCTGTATGGACAGGCTTCACCAGGGGGATACGTCCTGAGTGTGTATTATAGGCAGGTACTGCAGCCTTAGGCCAGCAGGAGAACCTGTGGAAAGAATACTGTGAATTCTGTTCCATTGTTCTCTGGAGGGCAGGCTCAAGTCTACACTGTATGCAAGGTGAGTCAAAGGATCTTAGGATCATCTGTGTGACCCGGCATGCTCAGTAGTCTCTTTTTCTGACAGATTTCTTTTCTGCAGCCATGGATTGAATTGCCAAGTACTTGCGCCTGTCCTGCCTGCAAATGCACAGGGCGAATAAAACAGCTTGAAATAGGCTGTGTAGATGCTCCACTACCAAGAAGTACTTCTCTAGCATTTCCTTTATTTTTCTGTAATAATTCAGTATGCTGCCTTTACAATGACCCTGATGAAACACTTCAGCAATTACAGAAAAAAATTTTTTTCAAGCAAGCCGTATGTATCAATAGAGGACACATTTCTTGTGTGGCATTAATTTCTTGGGTCTCAGGAGCCACAGCTAACCATCCTTTTCTGTTTTATGATGATATATCTGGTGCAATCTTTCTTTCCTTTTTTTCTTTCTCCCCCTCCCCCTCCTTCTCCATACAAACCAGATTTTTAACAGAGGAGTTTCTCTTTGAAATGTTCTCCTCCAGTTGGTGACGCACTTGAAATTCCCTGGGTGAAATGATCTCCTTTCCTTCCCCCTAAAACATTCCTATCAACCCTATCTCCTCCTACACCAAAACAACATTCATCGGTTCCATATGCTGCTGAACAGCTCTGTGCTGTTTTATGAATAATGTATGCTGGCTTGTTAGAAGAACGTTTGTTTTACAAACCAGTGGAATTTAAAATTGAGATCAATATCAGCAGACATGCAATGCCATGCACTAATGCACAGGCTTCTTGGGGTACTATTCTGGCATCCTTGCTGCATCCCCATCAGAAAGGGGGAAAATGCATGAGAAATAGAGGGTGTGTGGGCTTTGAATCTGGCAATGAGGTACAGGCACTCAGTTATCAGAATCCTTATCCTCCCCTTGCTGGGTGTTACAGATCCGTGCATGAGAACAGGAGAAAATGTCAAGATACGGGTTTTGAGGGAGAATGACAAATATAAGGTGGTGGAGTAGTAGAGATCTGTATTCTGAGTGAGGGCCAGCCTTCAGGTAGTCATCTAAACAGCAAGCTACGAATGGTATATAGCAACGTGTTGCTCCCCATCCAAACCTGGCAGAAGGCAATGATACAGAGCTGTGCCCTGGTCCAAAGAATGAGCACACTAACACCTATTAGGACTCCATGCAGACTTCTATGATGTCTAGTATCTGTTGCCTCTGTAACCTGTTTTATTTTTGTAGAGTTCTGCTACTTCAGTTATTTTTTCTCCCTCCAGTGAAGCGCATATGGCAGGAGCCAGAGCTGATGCCTGTCTTGACTGCTCAGTTCCAAAGGGCAAAGCCAATGGACAGGTGCTGAGTGACTGGGGAAGGTGATGTGACTTCAAAGACTGGGCATGTCTTTGCCCAGAGGTGTATCTGGGGCTTCCTTGCTGCTTGGAGTCAACCATGCTGTTATCAGCTGGAGGTGAAGAAGTGCATCCAGGCAGGCCTGCTTCTGGCAGTGGCAGCAGGGAAGTGTGACAAGGGCCTGGCTCAGAGCACGTGAACATCCCTGTCCTAGGGGCATCAAAAGCCACCTAGGCTATCCTCTGCACCAACCAGATGATCATTCCTCCAACGATGGCTCCAAAAATCAGGGAGGAACTGGGTGCGAGCAAAGAGCATGGGAGACAAGAATTGGAAAAGACAGTCTGGGTCATCCCTGCTGTCTCTATGAACTTAGTTTTTGTTTTGCTTATTTACCAGCTCACAGCAGGTGTTTCTGGCTCCTCTTCTATGTGTGGAGCAGGTGTAAAAAATGTGTGGTGTATTCCTTTTCCTCTTGGCAGGCTTTTTTGCATGGGCTAGTGCAAACAGAAAGTCAGTAGATTGTTTCAGGAGCCAGCCCTATGTTGCTTTTCGAGGGGAGGAATTTTACACTGAGATCTCTTTAATCATCTTGCACCCGGCTGGCTAGGCTTTGGGGGCTCTGTGCCTACTTGTAACTTAGATGATTTACCACTCTCAGTATCTGGGTAATTTGCTATGTCTTTGTCCCTGGATGCACACCTGGTTGTGCCTTTCTTTTGTGCACTGCCTCTGTATGCAGAGGCTGACTCACAGCATCACTGGCAGCCAGCAGGTGACAAGAGCAGCCTGTTTAAATGGGTCCAGTGATTCGTGCATGTGACAAGATTTTGAGGAAAGTGAGAGTGGTGGATGACCATTTTTCTCTTGGTAGCTTTGTAAAATAAACTGGAGTTTTCAGAAGCATTGTCTCCATAGCTTTTCTTTCCAATTGGAATAAAAGTATACCAACTAGTGAGAGCTTGTGAGAATCTGGGGTTTTTGTGGACCTGCTTGCTTACCAAAGGGGAAATGGGGGTGGAAGTCAGCAATTTTTAGAGGTACAGCCTTCCACTTAAAAAAGAAAGTGTTTCTTCTTTTATGAACAAATACAAACAAATCTCACAAACGCATAACAAATCTCACTTTTTTTTTACACTGCAGTCTTCTAAGGGTCAAATTGGAGCTGTAGGAAAGAGCATTGGAGTTACAACAAGGAAGGTGCCTAGGATTTTGCCTACTGTTCTGCTTTATGCAGCGGTCAGTTTCTTTTATTCTGCCTTCAAAATGGCACTTGTTTCTCCAAGGAGCTTCCAGCCGTGCAGGGTCTGAGGTGTGGTGGACCTAGAGATCAGCACTTACCAGAAAGGGGGAAGCTGCAAGCTGTAAGGAATAGGTATTTGTGTTCTGGGTAACAGAGATTAAAAAGTCAAAGCATTGAAGTCAGACACTGCTGTGTAGTTGGTATCTGGGAGTTTGGATCCCATCTAGAGAAGCCTTGAGTGACAAAAGAGATAGAAAGTCTTTCCACTTTCTTACTGATACCAGTCCAGCTTGGAAGATTACACCTATGCAATATTCATTCTGTCATTCACTCCTGTGGTTCAACCTCCTGTTTTCTGGCTTAATAGCAAATTTACCAAAAACTTCCCAGACTAACAGGTAGGAAGTGATGATTATTGTCAATCAGTAAGAGTGCTTTAAATGAGAGCTTTTTTCTTTTTTTTTTTTTCCTTTTTTCTTTTTTTTTTTTTTTCTTTTTTCATTTCCCGGAGAGAAAACATGAGTTAATAAAACCTGTCCTTGCAGCTAGCAAAGTACAATGAGAGTCATGCCCATGCCATAATCTCTGATGAGCTTTGTTGCAATTTAGTGAAGCATTTAAGTGCTTGTCTCCAAGTTTGTTTGATTTAGTCATACTCTGGAGAAATGCCTATTGAAAAGAGCTGCTGACTGAATCAGGGCCTCGGGGAATAGCCATGTAATAAATCAGAGAGCAGGTGCTGTGCTGTACATGTATGCTTCTGGTTGCAGAACATATCAGGAAGAAATTTTTCGTCTGTGGAACATATGAGAGCCCAGGTAGACATCAGGAAAATGGGAAAGTATAAATTGTTTTGGAGAAGTGACATAAAGCAGCTCCGAAAGGCTGGTGAGCCCAGCGGCAAGTGTGCAGCCTTGTAGCAGTCTCCGCCAGAGAGGTGCGTTGGGGAACTGGCATGAGAACTCAAGTATTTGCATCCCTGGAGAGGTCTTCTTGCTGAGGTCTCAGTGACCATGCCTGGTAGACACACAGAACGTGCTGTGTATACAGCTGCCCAGGCTGTGCATAGTCTCTACGGTTTGCTTCTGTTTCATAAATACCAGAAACTTTTTGACAGACTCTGTTTGATGGTCTGTGGCGGACACCATGTAGCCGTGGAAAGGGGTTTTAACCCTTTAAGTGCGGTGGAAATAAGATGCACAGCTACATGGTCGTCTTTCATGACAGGAAGAAAGAGACAAGTTTATTCAGAAACACACTTGGTTTTATAGCATGACTCGCAATTCCAAGAGTAGAGAAAATGTGATTGGTTCAGAGAGAAGACACCCCATTCCCAGGGCCTGGTCACACACCACAACAGGTGTTATATCTTTGTTATTAATTCCTTTTTATCTTGACCAAATTATCACCCTGGGAGAAATTCTCCCTAGCCTTGAGCTGGACCAGCTTATTGGCTAGGAACAGAGCTGAAAAGCTCCAGCCTGGAATATTTTTCAGGCTGTAATTTTCTTACTTTCTCAATATGTGTCCCACACACCATGTCCTTGGTCAGATGTGTGCCGTATGACTGGGTTGGTGTCTGTTACTCCCTAAAGAAGGAAGACGGTGTCTGGCTCATTAGTAAAGGTTGGGACAAACATAGCTGTCTTTTCACAAGGCAAAAGCCTGGGGCATTTGTTATCCCTGCGCCAATCTGAACTGCTGCTTTTGTGTGTTCTGCTCTTTGGCTGCAGTGATCCCTACAGACATGCTTAGCAGTGAAATCTCATAAAAACCTGTGCAGGTCAGGTGTTAATTTTCAGAGGTTTTGACCCAATCTTGTAGGCATATGGGCCAGAGAGCAACAAATGTGTTTTCTCAAGCCAGGCTTTTGCTGTTTATAAAACTCCTTCAGCTAGATGAGGAAAAAAATACTGCTTCTGAAAAACTGGGGAGGTAACTGGGGAAAGTATGCAGCCTCTTTGCTTTGTATTTGGAAGTAATTTTCTGGCTCAAAATGTGGGAGAATATATCTGGCCCAAGATGTAGGAGAGTCATAGCAGGAACGAAAGAACAGGTCGAAGAATAGGACAGGGGCTTTGGCCAAATCATGAAGAAATGTTTGGTGACTGCAGGAATCAGTATCAGCATTGGTTTGTGTACAAAAACGGAGTTGTGTCTAATTCTGCTGAACTGGCAGGAGAAATATTAACTCTTGCTTTCTTTCTGCAGAGTGTTCTTAAAATCTCCTGATAGTTTTCACCTGAAAGTTAAGCAAGCGCCTACATTGCCAGAAATGCCTATCTGTTCACCTTTGGTTTTTTGCCTTTGGTTCAGAGCTCCTTATACAACTTATGAGAAGATAGGTTCTACAGAAATAGTGAAAACTCCTGATTTGGAAATACTTCATCATATTTCTCTGAATGGCACAGTGAAGCTCAGTTAGTGGTGAGGACCTCTCTTTGCTAGCTCATTGTCAGTAGGATGAGGCATGATTATTCCTGGTGTTCATATCCATAGTATTGCTCTGAGAAACCGATTTTCTTGACTAAGAGTTGCTGCCTGTGTAGCATCAGCATGAGGTGAATTATACCACAGTGTTTGACCTGCTTGTGTATGGTTCAGTTAAGCCAGATTTCCACAGAGCTGAATATTAAGGATCTCAGATAAGACTTCCAGATTCAGAAAGGAGCCACTGGATGAAGAGTGAGATATGTTCATGGTGTTGCTCATGCAAATTCAACTGTGGCAGATGCACAAGACTGATTTCAACTCTTCAGTTTCCAAATTATTTTTGGTTTGGGTCAGCATTAAGGTTATCTAAATGTTACTGTTTCTGTTGGGCATCATGTCACAGCTATTATAGTATGTGATTTTCAGCCTTGTTCATATTTGATGTGCTACTTTTTGCTAATCATGTGCATCAACAGTTCTTCTACACGTTAACATATTTTGAGTCTGTGTAGGAGTTATGTGCCAGAGGGAGTAAATCTAGCTATGTATATAAGGTGAATTACAAATGTGGATTATATGTGTGAGAATCAGGGACATTCCATACCAAAATACTTCACTTGAGTTAAGTGACCTATTTGAAGAACTGCATTAGCTTGCAGTAATACCGGAGGTTTAACCATTGTATGCATCAGCTCCTGGAGGGCTGAAATATGACATACTTATCCAACTGATACATGCACTTTTTCTCAAAAAAAAAAAAATTTTCAATCCAGCTGTCTGATACGATACCCACCCAGTCTAAAGTCAGGTTTTAGACCCTTTTCTTTGCAGGCTTGTATCGAAACCAAAACTGTTACCTTTGGTGTCAAACCTACGGGGCACCTTTCCTATGAATTGAAAGAAGAATGGTGTTAGTGGACAGCAGTCCAAGATAGTGATCTTCAGGCACAGAAGTTGCTTGACATTCATTTTCTGTTTTGCACTTAGAAACTGAACATATTTATGTTTAGGTATGTAACTGGGAAAGCATTCAGATGTCTGTGAGGCTCAGGGACTTTGGATAGCTATTCTGGCAAATTCTCGCAGACTAGCCCATATGGTGAAATCTTAAAGTCCCCATTAAAGTCATTGACAAAAATGTCTCATTGAGTGTCAGGAATTACACTGAACCTTGAATTTCAAGGCCATAGTCTTGTGGCTTTCGCATACTGTAAGTAAAGTTCAGGTTCATGACCACCTGAGGAGCTAGAATGTACCTAAGTCTATTAGAGCCAGTGAGATGTATCCCAGAGTCCTGAGGGAATTGGCAGATGCACTTGCCAAGCCACTCTCCATAGTATTTGTAAAGTCTTGGCAGTCAGGGGAAGTCCCAGCTGACAGGTAGAGAGGAAATATTGTACCCATCTTTTAAAAGGGTGGGAAGGAGAACCCTGGCAGGCAGGAACCTCCCAGCCTCACCATGTGCCTGGGAATATCATGGTACAGATCCTCCTAGAAGCTAAGGCACATGGGGACAGGGAGGTGATTCAAGACAGCCAGCACAGCTTCACCAAGGGCAAGTCCTGCCTGACCAACCCAGTGGCCTTGAATGATGGAGTGACCATGTTAGTGGACAAAGGAAGGGCTACACATGTCATTTTTCTGGATTTCTATAAAGCCTTTGACAGAGTTCCTCATAACATGCCTGTCTCTAAACTGCAGAGAGATGGATTTTATGCTTGGACTGTTAGATGAATAAGAAAGTGGTTGGATGGTCACATCCATAAGGGTAGTGGTCAATGGCTCAGTGGCCTGATAGACATCAGTGACAAGTGATGTCTATCAGGGGTTCATACGGGGATCAGTGTATTTAATGTCTTCATTAATGACGTGAATGAAGGCATCAGATGCACCCTCAGCAAATCTGCAGATGACACCCAGCTGAAGGATGAGAGTAACCTGGACAAAATAGAAAAGTGGGTGCATGGGAATCTTGAGAAGTTTAACAAGACCAAGTTCAAGGTGCTCCACCTGGGTCAGAGCAACCTCTGGTATCAGCACAGGCTGGGGATGAACAGATGGAGAGCAGCCCTGTGAGAAGGACTTGGGGGTGCTGGTGGGTGACAGGCCGGACATGACCCAGCCATGGGCACTCCCAGCCCAGAAAGGCAAGGGGATCCTGGGCTGCAGCCGAAGCAGTGTGGGCAGCAGGGGAGGGAGGGGATTCTGCCCCTCTGCTCAGACCCCAGCTGGCACCCTGCATCCAGCTCTGGGGTCCCAGCACAGGAAGGATATGGAACTGCTGGAGTGAGTCCAGAACAGGGACACCAAGATGATTAGAGGGATGGACCACATTTCGTGTGAAGACAGGCTGAGAGAATTGGGATTGTTCAGCCTGGAAAAGAGAAGGCTTAATGGTGACCTAACTGTGGCCTTCCTTTCCCTGAAGGCAGTCTACAAGTAGTTTTTACAAGTGCATGTAAAGAAAGGACAAGGGTTAATGGATTCAAAGAAAATAAGTTCAGACTGGTATGTTTACTGTGAGCATGGTGAGACACAGAGAAATTGTGGGTGCCCATCCCTGAAAGTGTTCAAGGCCAGTTTGGATGGGGGTCTGAACAGCCTGGCCTAGTGAAGGGTGTTTCTGCCCATGGCAGGAGTGTTGGAACTAGATGACCTTTAAAGTCCTTTCCATGGCTATTCCATGATTCTATGTTCTTTAAAAGGCACAAATCACAAATCTCAAAAACTTCCTTGAGAAAATGACTATAATCTCAAAACATACATTCAGAATTTTTTTCTTAGGTGAAATTTCTGCTGAAGATTCTCACACTGCTGTTAGCAGATTTTGGGACTTTCTTGATCAGAAACTGCTTGCTTGCTGGTATTAGCTGGGTATATTTCCTCAACATATTAATGTATGTGTAGGAGGGGTCAAACAATAATTCCATCTCATTTCTTCCCCTTTGCAGGCCCTCTACAATTCAATCAAGAATGAGAAGTTGGAATGGGCAGTGTAAGTATACTTCTGTTGTAGAAATTAGAAGTTTAACAATAGTACCTGTGTAGTAATCTGTTTATATGTCCTATGTCACTGTCTGTGTGAGCTCCAAAGCCTGTAGAAGATAGCCAGCATACATAATGAGTTTGCTTTTTTGCTAATGAATGACCTGGCAATATAGCCTCATCTGTTTCTCCAGCAAGGGGAGTTGTCAATGATAGGCGCCAACTGCATTTGTAAGGAAAGAGGATATTTCATTTAGTAGGAAACTTCAGCCTGAAAAGAGAGAAATTAAATCCTCTGTTGTTTTATGACTGCATAAATAAAACAGAAGTTGACGTCTCCCTTTATCTTTCTCTTCATTGTGTCAGAACCGCTGAATAGAAACACACTTCTTGGATTGAGTTTCCTGCTGTTGGTTGATTGTCTTGGTTTGTCTCCTGATTAACTATGGATAACTTGACAACAATCTAATGTGAAAGATGATAAATTGGACAAAGTCTGATATCACTCCCTCCAATCCTTAGTTGCTTTTGACAAGCTAACGCTTGTTAACTATGTAAATGCTGCAGACAAGAAAAAGCTTCAGTTTCTGATAGTGTTAAACTGACATTTCTCTGCACTTAGGTTTCATGTAGTCTAGTTATGCCAGGAAAGGGTAGAAATGTCTCCTTTTGATTTTACCACTTGCAGAACGGTGGATTTTGTTATAAAATAGGAAAATTATGTCTTTTACATATTTTAGCTGTACAAAGGTACCTCCCTGCATCTATTTACATATCTGAAACCTCACCTTCTTGTGAACAGTGTATGTCTGGAATGCATGCTCCTGCACCTCTTGTGCTAGAAGTTCTAGCAACTGCCATAGATCTTGCAGGCCCAGTAGCTTCTAGTCTTCATTGTTTTAAGTTCCTGATCTGCAAATAAATTTCTTGTCAGGGTGTGCAGCCTTGCAAGGGCAGCTGGTTCCAAGTGGGATTGCTGTCCCAGTTCAGAAATGTGTTAGGTGATGTCAGAGTAGTAAAGAAGGTGTGCTATTAGTGGGAATCAGCAAGTACCTTCTCTGATGAGCATTGAAAGTCGTGGTGGGAGACATTTTCACAGACTGTCTCGGACCTGGAACATGCTGTGTGAATGTCACACCAAAGCTGTTTGCCAGATACTGTCACAGTACTTTAGAACCAGCATAATCCATTATGTGACTTTCTCAATGTCAGAATTTTCCTCCAGCTCTTGCCAAGAGACCATACCGTGTCTAATACACTTGGGCAGCCTCCAAGTGGGAGCTGGCTCATGACTGGCTGTGCTCCCATGAACCTCAGTCAAGGTGATTTATGAGATCTTGCTCCTGTATAGGTGGTGACTGCTTTGGCATTTACATAGTCTTGTCCATGCCCTTTGTTTGGGGGAAAATTCCAAGCAGGCTGGAAGAGGGATAATTCAGACTCTTTCTTAAATAAGGCTTTGTGTGGGTATAAAGCTGCCTTCTTACAGGAGAATGCTCAAAGGTGGCAGTTGTCTGTTCCAGTCTGAGACTGACATGTACCTAGGACTGATGTTAAAATTAATTTCCGTGATGAGAAACAAAGCTGACTCTGGGTATAGTCAGTTCCTTTGGAGCTGAGAGTACCTGTCTGGAAGAGGGAGTTTGAAGGTCTTTCTCTTCATTTTTATAGAGATGTCTGGTTGGTGTAAAGTAATAACCCTAATAAGCCCTGGGGCTGCCTGAGCTTGAGGGAGGAGGCACATAGCTCTTGCTCTACTGTTGTGATCTGCAGAGAAAGCTAAATGGTAAGGAGACATGGTCAGTTTTGTTCTGATAGGACCAAAGAAAATTGTATCTCTCTTCTAAAGATTATTCCTTTGTCTCCTTGATGCACTTGGCAGGGTAAGAAGTGGGAGGTAAGGCAAAGGTAACGATAGGACTGCAAACCCCAGTGTAAGCTCTCTTCCAAGGCTGGCATTTCGAAGGAATGCTTTTCCTCTGGCCAGAAATCCTTTGAGGATCTAAGACGCTCATTGTCACACTCATGAGCTAAGCAGAGATTTAAGAGCTGCTCTGTAAGTACATTATTTAGTGGATTAATGGCTATCAGCAAGTCTGTAGGCAGGAAAGGGTAATGGTGAAACATAAGATGGGGAAAGACTGCTATCCAACCCTTATCTTACTAATTGTGAGCTAGGTGTGTTATCATCTTAAAGTTTGCAGTACATTTCCAGTAGAATTATAGTCTGATCCAAAGCCCACACAAAGAAAAGGCTACCATTGACTACAATTTTGTAATCAAGAGAAGTGACATCCTAACCAGCAGATGTTCACCAGAGGCTTTCAGTACGAGTGTTCATTTATCCTTTCTGAACAGAAAAAATGAGTACAGCTCAGAAGAGAGAATTGCATTACAGCTCTTCTTCGGCAGTAGTGCTTCGTTCAAGTTCTCCACAAAGTTAAAAGTGAATCACATACCGTAATCTGTAAAATAAAGAGATCTGACCTGGAATTTACACTGAACTGGTGAATGTGGGATTCTGAAAGCACTCTTCTGTTCCATACTGAAAGCCCCAAAGGTGTGAACTGTTCTTTATGTCTGTTGTGATGGGCTTAAATTTGAAACATGGGAAATTTGAAATCAACCTTTAAAAAAATTTTCTATTAATTTAAACCAAGACACAGGTTTGCCTGGATAAACTACAGAAGTGCTTGCATTGGAGGTTTTTGTGAACTGATTGTTCTGTCTCAAATGGATAAGGAAGAGGAGATTCAGCCATAGAGGCAAAGAGATAGATTGCCTGGCCTCCTAACATCCCTTCATTGTCTGTAATACTATATCCCAAGGTTTTTAGGTGTTTCTTATTCTTTGGCTTTCACTCTGATCATTGTCAGCTTTAGGCTGGAAAAGAAAAATCCATTTGATTACAAAGATGCCAGAGCTAAATATGTTTTATTTGCATGATGTCTACATGGAAATGTCATGGTGGCCATTATTGTTTTCCTTTGTTAGTAATACTGTGTCTGTTTACTGTTGAAGATAATAGGAATAAAAAAATTATCATAAAATAGGTGATCTAGAATTAACATATGAACTCCCAAAGCATTGTTTACAAAATTGCTAAAGCCAAATGGCTGCATTTGAGCCAGTTGTGTCCCAAAAGCCACCTTTGAGCAGAACAGTGTAGTTTTCAGGAGAATCACTTGTTTTTTCACTAGCCAGTGATACACTTCTCTATCCAGAGAAGTTTACAGGGATATGGTATATTCTTTTTTTTATTTTATTTTTCTGGACTATACTGAAAAATTATCTTCTTTCAGCCAAAACAAAACAGGTCATTCAGATGGTGATGGTGGGAAAGAGATGCTGCCAAATCAAACTGTGATGCTGAGATGAGGGTAGTTATAAAGGCATCTGTGCTGAAGCTCACCTTTTTCTAGGTTAAACTGAGAAATTTCTCTCTATTATAATTAACTTTTGTCTCCCAAGTTCTAGGCTGTTTCCTGTTTGCAACTTCTTCACTGGTTTTTGGGTGGGGTCAGGTGGTATTCAATCTAGCTCTCTTTTCTTCCCTCCTCCCACTGGAAAAGGTGTCAAAACTTCTCTCAAGTCAATTTCCTAATACAGATGCTGTTGGTTCCATGGATGCATGCTACAAACCTGCATTTTTTTTTTCAATTAAAATATTTAAATAAATGATCTCAACCTTCTCCTGTGTCATATAAGTTTGCTGTTTGAACAAATGCAGAGATGAAGCAGAATTTTAAAAATGAAAGGCTTGACCACATAATTTCAGAGTAGTGAATTCAGAATTTTCTGAGGCAGAGCCTCAAATCAGACCATAAAGTGTACAGGAATAATTTTGTTACTGAGAGAATCGGATGGTGCTTTTCTCCCAGAAGATAGAAATGGGACTTCCTTGTATAGGGCCTTCATGGGAGAGGCAGAAAATGCTTTTCTTCACCAAAATGGCATCATCTGTCTTTTTACGTTTTTCACATCTATGTGTTTAAGAATAAGGGGGAGACTCTTTCTAGTTATGAATTGATATGTATTTGGGAAGACAAACATTGCTATTTCAATGCTGGGACTGCAAGTGATAGCACAAAGCAGATCCTGGCTTTGGTGTGCTTGTTCTCATGGGTAGCCAGAGGGCTCTACTGCTCTCCCTGCAGGTCCTTTTCCAAAGGGACAATAGGCCTACGGAGGTAGAACTGATGCTCCTTGTTTTGGGAAGCTTTGTGAACATCATGTGCCATAAACAGAGTCTTAGAGAAACTTTACAGATGGTAACCTTTTCCTGTCACCAGTACTCTGCAGAGCAGAGACACTATGGGTCCCATTTCCTATGAATGGAGAGTGGGACTTAAGAGAAGTTTTGCAGCTATCAACCCTTTTTCAGCCATGAAGGAGGGGTCCCCAGATGAATTGCTTCCAGACCTGCCCTGGGTCAGAATGATCTTCTGCTGATCAGGAGCAGAAAGTCTCATAAGACTTCTGCAAGCCTAATTGAACCCCCATGGTAATGTTTTGTATACTAAAAGGTGTTTGGAACCATTGCAGGGTTTTTTCCCCTAAAGGCACAAGGATTGTGCTATTTCCGGTGTGAAATGGAAAAGAGAGGCAGTGGTCCTGCCCTTCAAAAGGACCTGAGCTCTGCCTGTGTGACATCACCACGACTCTCAACATACCTGCACAGAGATTGCCACCCACTGACTCTTACCACATCACTGGAGGCCTTCACACTGGGAATGTTACAGCACATGGATGATCTGTGAGACTGTCTGAGGATGGGCAGGTAGTCGCATTCCCCACAGTTTAGGGTTTCAAACAAAGGTCAGTTTTCAGGTTTATGTATCCAGAGGCCCCTTGGATTTTCTACAGTTCTTTCTTGCAAAAATACCCAAAAGACTTGTTGGAAGTAAGCTCAAATTGTTAAATCCCTGATAAACAGTATTTAGGACCTATTTTTTTTTTTTCAGTCAGCTTTGGAAGGTACCTGAGAAAAAAGCTAATACCTGAACTTTTTTTGCTACTTTGACATTCCTCCAAATCATCTTGCTTTCTTCTTATGTTTGACCACTGAAGTAACATGGAATGTTTGAGTAAATGAGTCCCAGATCCCCTGGTTTTCTTCCACTTCTTGTTTGCAGTGAGTCCTTCTTGCCTCTCTGTGTCCCTTCCTTGCCTCTTGCAGACTGATTCATGCGTCTTGCCCTCGTGCATATTGTCAGAGCACTCAGCTCTCAGAAATGCCTGAAGCTTCTGAGTCTCAGAGATGTCCCATTTTCATGATGAACAAAAGACCAGTTAAAGGTTTGCTCAGTGCTGTCAGCAGTCATGACAGCAGATGCTATTTTGTTCTTTCCACCATGTCTTTTGAGGAATTCCTGTTTTAAGAGCTACCCTAGAAGTGCTGAGTTTAAGAGTACTGCCCCCAGCTCTTTGTGGTGTCCAGGATCCCCCCACAGGATTGCTCATCACACCACTGTGTCTGCTTGGTTAAGGGCACTGGTATATTCCCACAGGACAATTGATCAGTCTACAGTAATTCACTCCCATAACGCCAAAGGAGATAGCTTATTCCAAAAAAGTGTTAAGCCTTTTACTGCAGTTGGTCTCTGCTGACAAGGAGAAATCTGCTGTGTCCTTGGCTGAAATCCCAGAATTCACAAGGCACTTCTGTATGACAAGTCAGCCTGTGTGCTTATGCCCTCTGAGAGATTTTAGTCTGGATTAGGTGCGTCACACTCATGTTGAGAGAATTTGCTTCTGGAATGGACATAAATCTAAGAAACACACAGTGGTTCAGACTTAACAGCAGCTAGTAAGTGTGGCAGACCCATGAAGGGTGAGGACAAAGAAAATTGTCAGAAATGCTTACACTTTTTCAATTGGGAGAGGGCTTCAAATAAAGCGTACTTAAAGAAGTCCTTATTGCTTTGCATAATAAAAAATTTTTGTAAAACTTTCAGTGCTGGAGTGGGAAAGCACACATCAGTAGGCTAAGGATGCAAGGACTGCTCTTCCTTGCAAGAATCAGGTCTTCAAGTAAAAGTTTCATTCCTCTTAATTAGGAGACCTTGCAAGACAGCATCATGAAGATAGGGTGCACGTCCTTAACTATATTTCTATAATTTATGTGATCAGATTCAAATGCTTGGGAACATCCCCTGCTACTGCAGAGTTCACTAATACAGCCCCCATGTTTCTGGATTTGTTTCCTTGTTGTGAAACTGGTCTCTTATCCTTTTACCTCCTTTGACTAAATTAATCGCCCAAAGACCATTTCATAGAATTATAGAATCGTTTTCTTTGGAATCATCTAGTTTGGAAAAGATATCCAAGATCATCAAGTGGAATCTTTCCCTTCTGACACAATGTTACAACATCACCTTTTCAACTAGACCATGGCTCCAAGTGCCACATCCGTTTGTTTCTTGAACATCTGTGGGGTGGTGACTCCACACCACACTTCGTGGGAAGTTTGTTCCAATGCTTAACCACCCTTCAGTGACGAAATTTCTCCTGATATCCAGCCCAAACCTCTCCTGGCACAGCTTGAGGCTATGTCCTGTCATCCTGATTGCCTGGGAAAAAAAGGCCAGTTCCCACCTCCTTTCCTATAGTTATAGAGAGTGATAATGAGCCTCCTTTGCAGCAGAGCTGAGGATAAGATAGATTTGTTGCTGTAGCCTGCAGTTCTTGGAGGACATTTTTTTGAATGATCATTCCCATAAGCAGCCATGGTAGCAGTGTATCCCTAAAGGAGCTTCTGGATTGATATTTGCCTTGCTAATCCTCACATAATACATGCCTTTGAATGTATACATGTATTTGGAAGACCTGCCTGAGCTTGCTCTCTCTGCCTGTCCTCCGGGTCCAGTAAGATGCAGCAACTTGAAGTCCACCCCAAGTGCGTTGGCAATGTTATCCATCATTATGCTCAAGTGATAATTTTTTTAAAAAATCAGATGCTGGTCTCAGGAGGTGTTGCTACTACGACTTTCAAATGACAGCCTTCATACTCCCTGACACACCTTTCTTAGTCACCTGGAGGGGAATGTATGCAGACTTTAAAGGAGGAAGGGCTACTCTGTAATCTGGCCTGTTTTCTGAAAACTGTTGTCCTAGTTCTGTAATGGACACCCTTTATTTTCTAGGTTGCCTAGTCCTTTTTAACCTTTGCCTTTGACAAGCAAAAAGGTATTTATTAGTCAGGCAATGCTTGTGACTTGCATTGTTGCCCTCAAGAGCTATGTGGACTACATTACCCTAATAAGTAACATTTTGAGCAGCATTTTGTTTCCAAAGTAAAGATAACATAATTCACTTAGTGTAGTTTTTATTTTGAAATTATTAATTTTATGCTAGTCTGCAGAGGAAAATAAAGAAAGAGAGGTAGAGTCTGTGTTTCATATGCTAAGTTAAGGGGTAAGCCACAGTGATCTGTAATATTCTAATTCTTTTCACATACATGTGAACTCATGAAGAAATTGGGGATTTTTCAGCTGAACCTAGCAGGCAAATATTTCCCTTCTTAGCACTCAAATAAATGGAATTAAAAAATTGCAAAGTTGGAGGACACAGGAAACTCTTGAAGTCTTATCTTTTGAGACAATAATGGAAACTTGGGCTTTATTGAAAATCTGTGTCCTGTGCGGTGAAGTAGGTAAACTGAAGTTTTGCTATGATAGATCTATATTTTGATATATTTCTAGGTTTCTCCCTAAATATGGCCCCCTATAAAGAGAGAGGTATGCTTTGACAAAGAGTGTACAAAAATTGCTGAAATGACACTTTGCTGGTCAGTCCATCCTTCATGAATGATTTTCGCTACTTTTTAAGGGATGAAGAAGAGAAAAAAAAATCTCACTCGGATGGTACAGATGAAAAGGATAATGGGAACCAGACAAAGGCTGTCAGTCGAATTGGCAACTCAAACAACCCATTCCTGGACATCCCTCATGACCCAAATGCTGCTGTGTATAAAACTGGATTTCTGGCTCGGAAAATCCATGCAGATATGGATGGAAAGAAAAGTGAGTAATTTTTCAATCCTAATGTGTTATTTTCTTGTTATGTCTTCACAATGACACTTACCAATGAGCCCATGTACTTCTCAAGGTGAATAGTGCTGCTTCATTAGGGAAAATAGCAGCAATAATGGGCAACACAACAATTGGATTATCACATTTTCACTGTTAGGCCAGAATTTACAATGTTCAGTCCCATTTGCAGCAACTCTAATACATGAGTATAAGAAGTAATGTGATACAGCAAAGCAATGTAGGTTTTTTTGTGCTAAAAGAAAATTAATATAGTGGTTTACAGAATAAAAAACAATTTCAAGTGAATTACAGTAGCTGTTCTGCAGTAATTTGATAATTCTCCTTTTCCTTATGTGACACCAGATTGTTCCAAATCTCCCCTCCCCTCTGGGTCTGTCTTTAAAGAAAGGCTGTT
Source organism: Sturnus vulgaris (assembly GCF_052056855.1). Lineage (NCBI taxonomy): Eukaryota > Metazoa > Chordata > Aves > Passeriformes > Sturnidae > Sturnus > Sturnus vulgaris. The sequence continues at coordinate 37,585,285 of NC_142283.1, read as the reverse complement.
CTTTACCTCTATTTGGAAGATTCTGTTCCCTTCACTGCTTTCCCAGCCTTGGGTCACATATCCAATGAAGGGCAGCAGCTTTTGGAACCGGCCAGCTTTTACTATGCAGTTCCTCCCTGTCCCTTTCTTGTAATTATTCTGCTGCATCTCTTTCTGACTTTAATTCTCTTCCTCCCTTCTTGTCCTACTTCTGTTCGTGATGCACTAATTATCAAGGGCCTCTCATGCACCTGTGTGTATTTTGTTGTTTGGCATCTTCATTTGTTGCTACAGATCTTGGAAAAAGCTGAGGTTAGTCAGAGCATCTGCATTTTCCCCAATCACTGTTGATGATTGCCTACTCAGTTCACATTGTTGGGCTGAATCCCAAAGACAAAGTCTGGCTTTATGATGGCTTTCCAGTAGCAGCCAGTCTCTCCTAGCTGGGCTAAGCTCTCTGGTGTTCACATGTTTCACTAGTCTATTTTAAAAGGCACAATTGGAGTTCAGTATTTTCAAAACGGAAGCTGATAGCTGGACACCTGGATCCAGACAGAGGTGTCAAAATCAAGCTGACTTAATTCTTTGTGATGACTGGATACTCTAAATAGGCTCATCCTTATTAAACATCTTCTTATTCAACCTTAGTAAGTAATTGTATTTAGTTGCCTTTATTAAATTATTTCTTTAATTATAAATACCAGAATTGTTCATCATTCATCACAGTGGACACTGGCATTCTGGAGATAACTCCTTTATGAGTAATGTCATTAGGGCAATTCCTGTACAATTTGAAGGTCTGTCTTTCTCAAAAAAGTTGCATTCTGGCTTTCCAGGCACAAAAAAACCAAAACATTTTCTTTTTGTTTGTTTGTTAGACCATTTTATGTTTCATTTCCTAATGGAGTTTTTGCAGGGCAGAGATTAGCTTGTGTGGGATTTCTAATGAAGTTATGTGCTGGAATGCTCATCTGTATTTTCTTGGGAAGCTGGTTGTTAGGGCTAAAGCACTTAGGCACCTAAAGGAGAAGGATGTAACAGGGGCCAGTGAACTGAGCAAATGCCAATTAGAAGTAAGGCCTGTCATGCAAGATGAGAATGATTGACCTCTGGGACAAGGGACTTGTAAAACCTCTTCATCTTCGATTTCTATCTTCACATCAGAATGGGATGCCTTTCTAAGTGCCATGCTTTAGTTGTATGTGTATTAATTTCAGTACAGCGTCAGTGATATACTATATAGATGCTGGTCAGTGGTGTGTGCTTGGTGGTGAGTGAGCTTAGGTGCAGGCTTCTGGTCTCTGGTGCTGTCACTGTACAGCTTGTGCTAATTCTCTTGCTCTGTCACACCTGAATTTCAGACTGCATCCTTCAGCCTTCATACTGAATTTACTTCCCCCTTCCCCCCACCACCTTGTCTCTAGGAATTTATGGGCTAGGTATGTTGTCTCTGTTATGTTCTTCAACCTCTAAATGACTTTGGCTTTCTTGTGGGATTGGGTATTTTATATATGATTTTGGTTGGCACCCTTCTCCTTTCTCAATGCCAACTTGGGGGTGCAGCAGCAGTAAAGGGGAAGGATGCTATGTGGAGGCACTGCTTTCTGTGTAGGATCCCACTGGTTCTGAGCAGTGCCTGCCAGCCTGCTGTGGCATGTAGAAAAACTGTTTCTTCCTGAAAACTGCCATGGTGCAGAGTTCAGATGTAGTTGTGTAGGGGCAGTGTCTGCCTGTCTTCAAAGGCACAAAGACTGGATCCCTGTAGCCTGCTTTCTGCATTGCTGCTGTTCCTTTCTGATCGAGTCCAGGACTGTCATCAGGGTTGTTGTATTACTCTCTCTCAACAGGTATGGGCAGGTACTGTGCTAAGTTGCATTGTCCTTTGAAAAAGGTGGTACGAAGGAGGTTTAACACAGGACTAATGTAGCTCTCCTGTAGCCTAGACGAAGTGTAAAGATGGATTGGAGTTAAATGAGTTTTAATTTGTTTTCTTTCCAGCTCCCCGGGGTAAACGAGGCTGGAAAACCTTTTATGCTGTGCTGAAGGGAACGGTCCTGTACTTGCAGAAGGTAGGGAAAATCACTGTCTTTTGAAAACTAATTAAAGAGGGATAAAGCAGCATGCATCCTCTCCACTCTCTCAGTGCATGTCCAGGCTTCCTTCCCTCTGATGCACAGCATGGCTGATCTCCCTACCCCCACCCTATTTACACACACATTCAAGCATGAATCCTTTCATTGACATCCTCTCACTTTTCACGATTTCAAGTTCAATTCCACTGCCGGCATCCACATGTGTTCCCTGTAAGTTCCAGTGTGTGCCACTGCTGTCTCACATGGCTGAATAAAATAGCCAGCTTCACCAGCAAAGACAGCGTCACCTCTCTGTGTCATACACGCGTTCCTCTCGGCTGCTTTTAACTTTGCATTTCATACATATGACTTCCCCTTCTGTAAGGCTGTCCTCCTTCCCCACCTTTTCATAGTACACTTTTCTGCAGTGCCTGCAAGACCAGCTGCAGAACAATTGAACAACAGCTTGGCCTTGGTGGGAATCTGCAGCTTCTGTTCCTTTGAGAAATTGAAGGATAAAAGGATACTTTTTTCCACAAAGCAAGAAAAGACTGGTTTCTAACAAAATGTGCTTCCTGACAGAAAGATGTCTAAAAAAAACAGTCAGATGAAACCCTTCAAACCTTTTGTTGCAAGCTTAAATATATTATAGTACATTTTTGACTATAGAACATAAAATGCAACATATGAGTGAGAACTTACTTGATTTTGTCAAAATCAAATAAATGGCAGCAGCTAAGTAGGTTGTTAAGGCTTTTTGCCTTCTAATGTAGATTAAATATTCATGGAATAGATACTGCTTGTCCAGACTGCCCTATATTGCAGAGGTGTGCTTTGTTGAAAGCTGTTTTACATTTTCACTCAAAACCTGATAGTTTTTTGACGATCAGGAGTGCAAGTACATACTGCTGTTTCCTCCTCCTCTGCTGTGGCTTTCTGAAGTTGTTGGTTTCATTGGAGCCAACCTGAATAATGTCTTGAGAAGAATGAGTGATTTGGATCATATTATTAGCATGAGGTTTACAAGGTGAATGCTTGGGGTACAGTACCTTTTTGAGGGGGCTGAAATTCTAAAAGAGACAAAACAATACGCAGTCAGGATAGAAGATTTGGGCTGAAACTTGAATGTGATGTGCTCAGAGCCAGTGCAAGAGACTAGAACCAAGTCTGCTGAATACCAAGCCCTTTTGTTGGTAGCAAGTTCAGGTTTTACTAAAATGCCTTCATAGCAGGCTTGTACTTACCCTTTTCTGACCGAAGTGGATTCATCTGCTTCAGTTTCTGATATAAGTAATCTTTAATGTTTACCTGAAAAGACTGCATGGTTCTCTGAGAAATAAAAAGGCTCCTTTTTTGTACTACAATTGATTTGTACAATAAATTAATTAATTTCTTATTTGATATTCAAGGGGAAGAACTGAGAATACTGTCTACTTTAGCACTTTAATTAAATATTTTTAGGAGTATTGCTGACATATTAGTTTAAAATGCTTTCTGTTTAATAAAATGTAGAGATGCTGATGTAGCATGCAATTTTTCTACAGAATGCTGCCCTCCTCCCTGTTACTCTCCATGCTTTCAGAAGCAGGGAGTAATTTCACATATGACTGCATCTTTGCAGAATGAAATGCATTGTTGGAATTCTTGTTCTTATTTGTGTATTTTGCACTTGTCAGAGCACTTGAATTCAGTGATTACGGGGCAGTACTTTTGTCTTGGTTTAATTTTGTTTCCCGGCCAATGCACCAAATTATGTCTTCGTTTGATTTGCCAATTTAAATAAACTCATTTTTCTGTTGTGAGAGGGAACCAGGAGCAAAAAGCAAGGCAGGCCTAAAACCTAAGAAAGTATGAAAAAAAAGAAATTTATTAACTACAAAAACAAAGAGAAGGGAAAAAAATACAAATTCAGAATAAGATTTTTTTTCAGACCACTCCTTCCTTCCCTCTCCCAACCTTCATAACAACGAAACAAACATACAACAAATACTTTGGTCAGTTCCCAATTTAGTCTTTTTCAGTTCACTTTCGGAGAGAGAAGCCTCTTCTTGTTGAAGCTGTAGGGATTTTTTCCACAAGAAGGAAGAAAACAGTCCTCTTGTGGCTTCATTTTTCACGATTTGCATCTGCCCGGGAACCTGCAATCGTGACACTCCTCCCAACTCCACAGCCTTCCCAAAGCTGTAGATGTGGGCCATGTCTGTCTCATGGGGTATTACTTTTAAGAATAAAATGTTCCACAGCAAAGGTTCTCTTCATCTCTTTTTTCTCTGTTCAGGCTTCATCCTCAGAAAACCGAAATCCCCTTGTTTCCTCAGGGCAAAGATTCTCAACACAGGTGCTCTTGAATCAAATCATTTATCAAATGGAACATCTCCAACCCCCCATGTTTTTCTCCATGGTTTATAGGAATATTCAGTACATCAGTTCATCCCTACAATCTTACAAAAGGATTTTCAGCCATCTACAGCATCTTCTCATTCTCCTTTCATCTAAAAAAACTTAGCTCGTGCTTCACTGACTTCAGAAATCTTCTTATTCCCTTTTATATTCAAAGGAAGGCCAAAGGATTTTGCAAATCTTAGCACTAAAGAGTTAAAGTTTAACGCAACTACAAGAGTTGGGCCAGGCTCAGGCTGCTCTGTGGGGGCAGCTGAGGTGTCACTCAGCCTTTCTGGGGCTGGGCTGCAGCCCCACACTGCCCATGGCCACCCCTGCTCCCAGACAGGGCCCGACCCTGCCCATGGCCACCCCTGCTTCCAGACAGGGCCCGACCCTGCCCATGGCCACCCCTGCTTCCAGACAGGGCCCGACCCTGCTCATGGCCACCCCTGCTCCCAGACAGGGCCCGGCTGCCTCCCCCAGGCCGTGGGGGCTGGGCAGGCCCGGCCCTTCCGACAGCAGCGGGAACCGGGCCCCCCCCAGAGCCGCAGGCCCGTGGAGGAGGAAGCCATGGAGGTCTCATCAAGGAGCCTTTCCTCCTCCTGGGCATCGGGTCCCCTCGTTTGCAAACGGGGCCCAAGCGGCCACGAGAGCCTCCCCCAACATGAGAGGGGGGGAAGCTCGGGTCGGTGTTACCTGCTCAGCCACCGGAAGGACAAAGAGCCTCAGTTCTGGATTACCTCCTTCAAAATGTGTGTTCATGGAGCGAACTAACTTTCTCCAATTGGCTGTTGAAGGTGTCCCAACCCCCACAGAGGAAGCTCCCTGTTCTCTCTAGAGAACTCTCTCTTGAGTTTCTTCTTCCCAAGTCAACCAATCACAACTTTGCAGAGCTGCTTTCTCCCATTTGCATGGGAGCTTCCATTGCATTGAAGCCATCTTACTGTAGCACACTGACAATCAAGGCTTTTGCTTTTGTGCTGTGAGAGGTTGAGAGAAGGGTGTGATGAGAAATAACTCATTCCAAGAGTGACAGGGCTGTGAGTGTCCCCAGGGTGCCTCTGACCGCTGCTCAGCCACATGCTGCAGCTGTGAAAAAATGTGTGATTTCAGCTTCAGAAGGTCCACGAGGGCTTTCCTTTAGCACTCAAATAAACTTTACTCTTTTAGGGAAGTAGCATCATAGAAGGTGAAGGGCCAGAGTTTAAAATACACAGCTGGGCTAAGTAGTTATAGTAAAGATTGCTGAGCTGCTCTTTCCTTCTGTAATATACTAGGGACTGAAATTATCCTAATTTTAGGAAGTACTGAAGCATTTTAGAACAGCTTGATTTCTTTGCAAGAAGTGCAAGAAGTTTCTTTGATTTCTTTGCAAGAAGTGTTTAGTTCTTGCAATAGTTCTGGTCAAAGGATTGCCTTGTCTCTGTTCACCTTCTCTCCTGATTATAGAGTGCAGTAGGGCAGGATGCATTCACATGCATGTCCTCTCTCTCTCTCTCGTTCTCTATATCTGTGGAGATTACATCTGTGATGGTGGTTTCATTGCACTGAGTGCTATTCATCAGGATAGAGAGAAATCTCACTGTACAGGTGCTGTATACACACAAACACATGTACAAACCTCTGCAGTATTGCTTTCTGTATTCATCTGTAACTCAACTATTCCCTCAAGACAGTATTGTAATATAAATATTAATTTTTCATAGCAGCTGTGATTCCCCCAGTGGGCAGTGTGATCCCAATTCTTCTGTCACTCTGCATTCCTGTTCTCCTTGTTTTGCTGTCAAAGTCCGTGTTTAAGAGTGTTTTGTAAACGGTCACTTGAGATTTACTGAGGACTTTTTCTGGGCAGCCTAGTCTTCCTGCCCACTTTTTTTTTCCCCAATGAATTATTCCAGTGCTAATTCCTGTGGTGCATATTATTTTGTTCTTAAATGAGTGATTCAGGAGAAATGGTTTCTGAATTAGTGAGCACAGAGAGCACTGGAGGAACTCAGTGGAAATGTTCACAATTAGCCAACTAAACATGCCTGCACAGTATTATATAAAATAAGAAGTTTGACATGTTTGGGATGTTGGCTGTGTCTCTGGGCATCCTCAGGCCAAGGTTAATTTCCTGCCCTCTGTTCATGGCAAGAGGAAATTGCAAAGTAGGAGCTTGACAGAATGTCTGTTCACTAGACTGACATGGGATGTGATGTGCATACACAAGAAAAGCTTATAAGGGGAGGACATAAGGCTAACCTCACTTCCTTGCCAGAAATTGCTTCTGGGCAAACAGTGCAGGACACAAACCCTCGTGTTTTGTTTGGACTCGTCTGCGAGGTTAGCAACATCTTTGGTCTTTGACGTGGCACTTTATAATCTCGCATGCTTTGGGTATTTTTAAATGAATTTTCTCAAATTTCCTGTTAAAAATTAAAAAAAAAAATATAGAAAGGCCAGACTGATGTAAAGTGTTTCATGGTGAGACTTTCTGACAGAGAATTTTGCAGCCATCACATGCAGCTGCATGGAGATATCCATCCATGATACAGTGACTGATAAGAAAAGACAAATGTCATTCTCTGGCTTACCAAAAATGTATTTAGAAATATGCTGACTCTGGGTCATCAGGATGTGAAAAAGTCGTTCTCCAGAAGCTTGAGAAAGATTTATTCAGTATGCCATTGCATTGTATGAAGCACTCACATCAGCCTTCAGCTGACAGACAGATCACAGTTCCTTTCTGGCTCCATACATATTTCTTGCCACTGTCTAGAGAGCTAACTTTAGAGAGCTGCCTTCCGTTTCAGCTGAACCTGCACACTGACACCAGCACAGCATAGCACATGCTGTCCTTGATGGCTTAGGCGAAAATGGATTCACTAGCATTCCCTACCAGTCAAAAAGAGTTGAAGGCCTTGGAGAAGGAATTTTGGCAGCACATTCATGTCCTTACAGCTTTCTCCAGGGCTGGCAAACTACGTGGAGACATTTCCGGTATGCTGATCAGTGCCTTTGGAGAAGCTAGCAGAGCCCCAGCTGTCAAGGTAGATTGCAGCCAACTGATCTGGTGGGATTAACAAGGATTGCCATGAATGCTTTCTGTTAGAAAGGAGAGGTTATCAGCCAGGGCTTTTTCTGGGACTGCACAAATGTGGACTTCTTCTGAAACAGGTTTAGTCACCAGAGCAGGTTGTAGACATCGGATGCTACTCACAGAGGAAACTAGGAGGCAACAAGCTAAGTGATAGCTGACACTGTCTCTAGGCAGTAATACAAGGTAAGATAGAATATCATATGTCTGAGGCCTGTCTAAGTTCGTTTCCTGGCTCTGAGGTTTTCCCAGTCTTCCTGGACAATGGAGCCACTCATTTCCCCCCGAAACTACCACCAGATAAATCAGCTTGTGAACCCTTAAAGGAAGGGGCTTGACCTGAGGCCTTTCCTCCTCCATCTTCAAGACAGGGTGTGCTGGACTTCCTTGAAAAAGGTTTAAAGAATGCCCTTAGTGGGCATAGGCAAAATCCTTCAAGATAGACAGATGCCTCTAAATCTTACTGAGTCTCAAATTATGAGAGAGGAAGGAACATTTGGCTTTGCTCACTGCCTGCCCTTGAAAACCCCTTATGTCACAGGTCTTTAGGCTGGAGGCTGCCCTTTGGTCACCTGTGCAGTAATGCTCTGCCTTTCTGCTGGGCCTGCCAGACCCATGGTTGGTTGTGCCCTTATCTAGCTCCAGATGGAGGTGGTGGTGTGGCAGGGCTGCTGGGTAGCTGCCTCTTCTCAGGTTAAGCAGCAGTGTAGCAAGTTGTGGGCCTGCACTAGCAGAACCTCCCATCAGAATGGATGAGACATGGCAGAGGAGGAAGATGTTTTCTCCCACCTTCCAAGAGGTGGTCACTGCAGCTGGTGTCTGCCCATGCACTGAAACTCATCCCAGAGAGCTCTAGCTCAGCCTGGCAGAAAGCACAGGTAGCTTTGGCAGTGGTGTAGATCCCTCTGGCTGCAATCCTGTTTGGTGTGCTGCCATAGAAATTCTGTTAATGAATTCATGCACATTAACCAGCTCTTCTCTCAGGTGGCTGCTTCCCTGGATGTTGAAGCTAGTGCTGTCCTTGCACACACTCTGCATCCTGCACTGTGTTTCCTGCTAAACTTCATCTTGTAAATTGTGTTCAAGTGCAGGATCATTAGTTACCATGCCTGCAGGGAGTTATTTCACTGCTTTGCAGCCGTCCCCATTGGTGCATATTCCAGGTGAGACTGATTTCTCTGATACAGTAAGGGGGAGAAATGGAGTCAGTTATGGACTGCTTTGGCCTGCCTTTCAGAAACAGTGATGCAGCCTTGCTGGCAAATCACTTTTCTTCCAAAAAGCTCCTGGTTTTCCCAAGCCATTTATAGTCAGGTGGACTTTGGATGGAACTTGTGGCTACATTATGCCCTTTTCCAGCTTCTGTCACTCAGGAGATCAAAGACTGCTTCCAGGCTGATGCTTGCAAAACAAGAGTCCCTGGTTTTGTCATCTGGTGTTAGGAGTGGTCAGAAACCCAGATAGAGCTATTCTTGCCATTTGTAGATCCCCATCAGAGAGATTTAAGGGAGTTTGCTTTGTAATTTGCTTTGTGGGCACTGGTAATGAGGCTTCTGCAGTGTGTCAGGGCTTGCATAGGAGCACCTACAAAGGTAATTGGTTGCGAAAAAATCAGGTAGTAAAGGCTGAGTACCCAAGTAGCTGAGCAGTGGAGGTGGGGAGCTGATTATGAAGGATTCTTGAAATGAAGACAAATAATCCACAGCTGTTTTCATAGTCAAATACTTCCTGCTTACATCTCTTCCTCTCAAGTATGTAGTGGAACTATCCCCTCCCTTGGAAAGACATCAAAACAGAGAAAGGAAGAGAAAGGAAAACAGGTAGTGGAAAACAGGAAAAAGGTAGTGGAAACCACAAGTGTGCAAGTCAGGTTGCACTTAGTTCGTATACTTTATTACTATTTCTGAACTCTGGAACAAGTTTTTTCCCTAGGCCAAGGGAAAAGGAATAGCACATGCAGAAATAAAATGCCATCTTCCCCGTTATCTCCTTCAGGATGAATATAAGCCAGAAAAGGCTTTGTCAGAGGAAGATCTGAAGAATGCAGTTAGTGTGCACCATGCTCTGGCATCCAAGGCAACAGACTATGAGAAGAAACCCAATGTCCTCAAGCTTAAAACAGCAGATTGGAGAGTCCTGCTTTTCCAAGCCCAGTAAGTGCTCTCCTCATGCCACTCATTGAGGAAAGAAAGCAGTGCTGAAGGAGGAGTAAATTCTTGGTTAAAACAAAGGTTTAAAGAAGTTCAATCTGTTTGTTTGATCAGAAATCAGATTAAGTAGTGATGTGATTAGAGTGTACAAGTAGTACATAAGAAAGAAACATCAGGTTTTAAGAGGCTTTTTAATCTAGCTGAGAGAGGTATAACAAGATGGAGCAGCTAGAAGCTGAAGCTCCAGGAAATTGAATTTGGAAAAAAGGCACAAACTTGTAACAGTCAGGGTGATTAATCATTGAAGCAAATGACCAAAGGCAGTCTTGGATTGTCTGTCTCCTGATGTCATCAGGTCCTAGCCGGATGTCTTTCTATAAGATATGCTGTGGTTAGAAATAAAGTTACTACTTAATACAAGAATGATTTGATTAAGTTTTTCATGCTGTGATATCCAGACAGAACAGATGACCTGCCTTTTCCTTCTGAGCCCTTTTCTACAGAGATCAGTAGATCCATACTGAGATCAGTGGTGTCCAGCACAACCAAGACCTTAGGACATACATCCGAATCAGGGCATTAGTTGGCCCTGTCACCTGTGTTATTGGGATTGGATTAGGAAAAGATGTGTGCTAGGGTGAGGTATGGACCTAATCACAAGCCAGCCTGTGACTGAGTTACTTAGCACTAACTGCTCACAAGCATAGGCAGGAAGACAGAGCAGACTCCAAGACTTGTCCAGTTCTGGTTATTCTGACTTTTAAAATGCTATAGAAAGGATGGAAAGAGGTACAAGAGGCTGAGCCAAGTGCTTGATATGTGTTGCTTCCTCAGGAGCCAAGAAGAAATGCAGACCTGGATCAACAAGATTAACTGTGTGGCTGCTGTCTTCTCTGCACCACCATTTCCAGCAGCCATTGGCTCTCAGAAGAAGTTCAGTCGCCCACTCCTGCCAGCCACCACAACAAAACTATCTCAGGTGAGACATTTTTATATAGAGGGTATGTGATGATGATTTCTCTTTCTGGCTGAAGACTGGGTGGTGGTCCTTGTCACTGTTTTATAGCTGTTGCCAGTAGCAGTGCAAGTGCATAGTAAATCTCTGCTCATTTCCTCATGCAAGATTTGAAGTGCGGGGAGAAAAGGAATAGACTCAAATACAATTGGTTTATGTTTTTGAAGAAAATAGTACCAGATAAAGAATTTTCTTCTTGTGCTTATGGCCCTGCAGAGGACATTTCCAATACTGATTGATGGGGGTTTTTTTTAATATGGATGTTTATGAAAGCCACTCATTTCAGAAGAAGTAGACATACTCCTGGTCTTTGGCTTATTAAATTGATAAAAGGTGAAAGCTGATGCATCAGACAAGCATCAATTATATTTCTCCCACTAGATTTTCCAGATTTTCCCCATTTATCATCTCAGGGATTTCCTGTATAATATATATTTATAGACTGTGTCTTACATGAATGTCTTAGTCTCTCTTGTGATCGCACAAGCTTTTAGCATCCCATGGCAGGGAGTTTCACAGCTCCACTGCTTCTTGCACAAAGACACATATTTGTGCTTGTCTCAGACTGGCTGTATCAGATGCTTGTGCCCATAGCTTTTTTGTACTTTGGAAAATGCAATGCCTGCCTGGAATTCCTCCTGCATTGGCAGGAACATGATACTGATTGTGTTGATCAGATTGACAGAGTGACAGAGGTTATACTTCATAACATCTTCCTGTGGTTTTTAAAGTAATCTGCCCATGCTGGATTGCTTCTTAAATGCACTTGTTGGGCTTTTTTTTTTACCATCTTCATAGCTTAGCAACTGTCCTTAGAAACCACTGTCTCAAAATCTGTGTTTCTCTAAGGGTGTGGGTTGACCCTGCTTTTTCTTTCTCCATGACAGCGGTCTTTCTTCTTACTGTGTGGCGACTGACTTACCATATACTGTTCTGGGTTAAAGTTTAAAGCATGTTATGTAAAAAAATAATACTAACTCGTCTCATCCTTGTGGTTTTACTTTTTGCTCATAGCATACCATTTTAAAAATACAGTATGGGGCTTCCATAATTTACTGCTGGTCACCAAAGGAACATTTTTTACTCACTGTTGTTCTGTGCGATTGTTCCATTTAGCACGTTGTTTCCTAGTCTCATTGTTTCTATTTAATCTGGAAAGAGAAAAGATAGATCACAACCCTGTGCTTTGTATCTTGAAGAAGGAGAGACACAAAAAGTAGAATAAGATAAGCTGGTTTAGACAAGCAGAATAATGTTAAGTGTTCAAAGTGGATAAATTCAAAGGCAAGCAGAAACATGTCTGCTTTCATCTGTCAGTGTGGAAGACCTGACAGCAGGCTGTTTCAAATTTGGCAGACTAAAAAATATACAAATTGTCAAATCCCTGTGGTTGATGTTTAGGATTTTGTGGGATGAATTATGATGGACACTACTTCTTCAAAGGGTCTGTTCCTGTTCAGCCAGAAGTCAGGGTGCAGTGAGGACCTAACATGAGTAAGGAAGAGAGGATGGACATGATGACAGGTTGTGCAAGATTATTGTATTATTGTACCAGATTTTCGTCCAAAAGCAGAGCAGTGTCTGATCTTGGTTAGTCCAGCTAAAGAGAGATGTGACAAAGCTATATATAAAGGAACAACCAGTCTAGAAAAGATTTACCAGGGTGTTGGTTTTTGGTTTTATTTTTTAGTTGGTTTTTTTGTTTGTTTGCTTTTGTTGTGGGGTTTTTTTTTGCTGGTTTGGTTTGGTTTTTTTTTCCTGAGAATGCGCAGCACAGACAAAAGCTCCAAAGCTGATGCCCTGGAAATGACAAATACTGTATTAATAGCTGTTCAAAGACCTCGTGTCGTCTGTCTATAGAACTCACTACCACAGGATGTCCATGGGGCCAGGGAATCAGCACAGTGCAAAGAGTGTTTGGACACTAATGAGAAAGCATGTACATTTAGGGGAGTAACTAACAGCAACATGAGTTTTTGGCAATCATCAGCAAGTGATTTCAGCCATACCATATTTAGGTGGAGGCAAATTATCCCACATGTTTCTTTCTTCAGTTCTCCCGCAAAAAAGTTGAAACACAAGATTAGCTGGGGCTTAGCTATCATCATCTGTAGAAGTTTTCCCCCTTTCTGCTGTTTTCCACAGCTCCAGCTCAGCAATCCAAGAGGCTGAGTCCCCAGTGTGACTCAGTGCAGTGCAGGCTTGTATGAGTTAGATTTGAGGCTTCATCTGAGCTGTGGGCTGGGCTCAGAACCACATCACTGAGGGACAACACTGGCAGCTGTTCCCTCCTCTGAGGAGAGGTGCCTACACAGGAGCTGACCTGGGTACTACCTCTTGGCTAATTCACCAATATCTGCATGATCATGTGTCTTATTTTGGACTTACCTGATTCAAACATAATTTCAGATCCAAGCCTAGAAATGGACAGAAGGCCATCCTGCAGGAGATGGAAACCTTCTGAGATGCAGGAAGGTTAGCTAACAGATGGACTGGAGGAAGTGAGTGGGCCTGGGATTATGATAAAGGAAATTGCCTAGAAAGTGGGAGTAGCAGCTCCTCACTTACTCCAACTGCACAGTGGGATAAAAGCTGGTAGCAGCTTAGCAAAACGAAATCCTTTTCAGGGACTGGACAACCCTTCCTCTTGTGAATGTATTGTGTTGTTCTGAACAAATAGAAACCACACACCAGAGATCTTTTGGCAGTGCAGAAGTAGAAGGAGAGGCCCTGATTCTATGTCTTTTCTGTCCTGGAAGGAACTGCTTTTACATTGCAAAGACCTTTGCTTCTCTCATTCTGCCCTTGGTTTGTCTGCATACACAACAGTCTTAATTAATTTACTAAGAAATGTATTAGAGCAAAAGTGTCATGTTGTCAGTATTGCTCGGCAGCAAGCTGCTCCGTTGCTCATAGCAAGGCAATGGATGACAGGTTTGCTCTCCTTCCCAGTGGCATCTGCTAGCTGCTGAGTTTTTCTACAAGCTTGGCCACTTCGACTGCCTTTGAGAGTGCTGTTGGTGGCAGTGCTCTGGGATGACAGACCTTGCCAATCTAAGAAAAAGAAACTATGAGGTATTATTGTACAGGAACCTCTCTATTTTTCTTTGCTTATTGGATATTTTAGATTCTGTCACTTAAGTGCCTAATATATTTCTGAAGGATGAACAACTGAAGTCCCATGAAGCTAAGCTGAAACAGATCTCCACTGAGCTTGCTGAACATCGCTCCTATCCTCCTGACAAGAAGCTCAAAGGCAAGGAAGTAGATGATTACAAACTGAAGGACCACTATCTGGAGTTTGAGGTATATATGAGAAACATTATTACTTTTACTTCTTGGGTGTGGATGATCTTATATTTGGGGTACAGTCCTGAAGTTCTGCATTTTTCACTTTATTTCCCTAGGAAGTATGTTCTTGTTAGACAGAAAAGTCACAGCAATTGCAGATGCTGGGATGTGGCTCTTCTTTCTGATGAGAACTTCCTTAGCTGCGAATTTAGCTCCTAATCTGTAACATGGAGGATAGAAATGAGACTCTGGATGTATCTGTTTGAAGAGATGATAAGATCTTCGTGCACAAAGTGTCTCCTGTTGTTAAACTGTGTTGCCTAGTGTTTTGGAACCTCAGTCTCTAAAGAATGACTGCATTCTGCAGGAATGCAGATCATGGTGATTGTCTTCCATTGGTATGTTCTGAAGGAACTGATATGCTGAAGTTATTGTCATAGGCATGCCTCCCTCATCAGAGCCGTTTGTGTTGCATACCACTGAGATGGATGTCAGGATGAGAAAGAAAACAGTAGAATTAATGATCACAGGGTTGAGTGATGCAACTTAGGCAGAAGCATTAGGAGATTGTTTTGAATATCTGACAGCAGCTTTTATCTATAATGGTGTCTGCCACATTTTAGGACTATGTGGGAATGAATCGGCAACCCAGGAGATGTCTAGTATTTGTTATGACTACACCTTTGAGCTTTTTCCCCCAGCACTGCAAGTCAATGTTGCCTTGGGTCTGAAAGGATCCTGCTCAAAATAGGCACTGCCTTGCAAGGAAAATACCTAGTCTGAAAAAGAGGAAGAGCAGATAAGACAGATGACACCACCAGAGCTGATGCTGGAGGCAGCACGATACAAGCCTATCAGTTTCTGTTAGAGGGACCCTTTTTACGCCTGGACTTAACTCATTGCATACTTTTGCTTTTGCAGAAGGTTTTAACCACTGTGTTGAGTTTCACTTCCTGTAGCAAAGTCAATCAACATGGCTTTATGAAGGAGGAATCATAACCTGACCAACATGATAGTCTTTTACAATGTGATGTTTGGTATGATGGATGAGGTGAGAGCAGTGGATGTTGTTTGTTCTTCACTTTTCCAAGAATTCTGACATTGTCTCCTCTAACTTGCTTGTAGTCAAGCTGATGAAGTGGACTAGCAAATTGACAGTGACTTGGTTTGGTTGAACAATTGAGATCAAAGGGTTGTGATCAGTGGCACAGTGTCACTTAGTTTTGAACAGAGCATTCAGATGTACAGAGTAAGCCACACACTTTCTCTCTGGAGGGGCTCTTAAAAAACTTGGAAGATAAAAAGTTTCTTGGCTTTGGGTTCTTGACACAAAGTTTATTTTCTATTGCTTTTAGAAGCTTGGTGAATTAGGAAGAAATGTAGGCTGGACTGTTAAACGTTTATATAAAGATTGATGGGGGAGCAGATTGTTGTGGGGTTTTTTTTCTGTTTCCTGTCAATTTTATCAGGGTAATCTTTTGAGATATTCCTCAGGTACCTCAGTACAAATCAGACCCAGTATAGCCCCCAGGATACAAAAGTTGTCCTCTTCACTGCTGAGAGTCTTGAACAACATTTGAGTTGTGCAGTTCAGATAAGTGATCAACTTCGCAGGAATGCTCATCTAAGCAGGAAAGTTGTGGCAACAACTTCAGTTATGTGGAAGAAATATTAATTCAAGGTTCTGGTGTGCAGTGCTGTATTAGCTTCAGACTAAGCACAAATTTCTAAGCCATGTTGAAGTATCAAGACACCATGCTAAGGGCTATGAAAGCAGGCAATTACAAAATGTTGGAAGTCAAACAGATGAGACAGAAGATCTTCTTCTGGAGCTAAGGCAAAAAAGGAACGTTTATGCTGAGTAGAGGCAATGTCAGGTGGCATGGGAGGAATATAGAGAGAGATGCTGCTCACCATCATAGCAAGAAAATTCATGTGGCCAAATCTCAATTGGAGGTGCAGCTGGCCAGAACTGTGGGAGACAATAAAAAGAGTTTCAAAAAATATATTAATGGCAAAAGGCAGTGTAGAAATAACATCAGCCTCTTACAAGATGAGCATGGTCATCTCACAAACAAGGACGTGGACAAGGCAGAGGAGTTTAATGCAGTCTTTGCTTCTGTCTTCAATATGGATGACAGACCAGGGAATCTCAGTGTCCTGAGCTGGGGGACTGTAAGAATGATCAGTTCCCAGTTAAGCTTGAAGTTGTGTGAGATCAGCTGTTCCAGCTGGATCCCTACAAATATATGGGGCCTAATGAGATTCATTCAAGAAATATCAAACAGTTGTCTGATGTCATCACAAAACTTCTCTTGATGATATTTGAACAGTCTGGAGAGATCCCAGTTGGCTGGAAACTATCTAGTGTTTGCCCAGTTTTCAAGAAGGGCAAAAAAGATGACACTGGAAATTACGAGTCTGTCAATATCACTTTGGTGCCTGATAAAATTATAGAGAAAATGATTCTGGGAAGTATTGGAAAACACCTGGAGGACACTGGAGCCATCATCACAGCCAGCACAGCTTCATGAGAGGGAAGTCTTGCTTGTCCAACCTGATTTCCTTTTATGATGGGATATCCCACTTTGTTGACCAACAGAAGCAATTTAATGCTTCTTAATGATCTTTTTTGATTTCATAAAGTTTTTGATACTGTCCCTCTCAGGACCCTTCTGGAGAAAATGTCCAGCCCACAGCTGGATAAACACATCATGTGATGGGTGAGCAGCTGGCTCATGTGTCAGGCACAAAGGGTTACAGTGAATGGGGTGATGTCAGACTGGTGTCACTGTCACTGGTGGGGTTCCACAGGCCTCTGTCCTTAGCCCTGTGCTCTTCAACGTCTTCATAAATGACTTGGACACAGGACTGGAAGGGATATGAAGCAAGTTTGCAAATGATACAGAACTGGGAGAAGCTGTTGACTCCCTTGAAGGCAAGGAGGCCCTGCAGAGAGACAGAGTTTCTTTGTCACCCAGAAGGTGGCACTTGAACAGGCTCCCCAGGGAAGTGATCACAGCAGCAAGCCTGACAGAGTTCAAGAAGCATTTGGACAGTGCTCTCAGGCACATGGTGTGATTCTTATGGATGGTCCTGTGCAGGGCCAGGAATTGAGCCTGGATGATCTCTGTGGGCTCCTTCCAACCCAGTTTATTATATTATTCTGTGAGGCAGTAAAAATCCCAACCCAAACCTGAATGTTGAGCTGTATGAAAATTGTGAATGGAAGCTTTGTGTATGGAAACCTTCCCTTTAGAACAATGTCGTGTCAGGGCTGGCAGCAGGTGGTGAAAGAACTTGCTGCATGAGGTTAAATGAAAAGGGCAAGAAGCCAGTGAGGTAGAATTTTGTAACTGTCTCTTTCAGACTGAGATTGCAGGCTAAACCTAGTGTCTGTGTACAAGGGGCCGTCCTGATGCATCTTGGGAAATACACTGAAAGGGCCTGTGCGTCCCTAAGGTAGCAGCATGGTACCATTAGGAAGGAAGATGCCATTTTCCTTTTCTGTAAGTCCTTACAATTTCTTTTTGTTCACACACTGGTGATGCCTCCATTCTTGTTCCTGAAAAGATAAATGAGATGGAGGGGAGGTGAACCAGAAGGTAACTGGTCCTTGTTCAGGTATGCAGCCAGTAGCATTTTTTTCTGATGGTCTCTTTGCTTACACACACCATGGAAGGGACAGTTTTCATTGCCTGCTCTCTTGAAGAAGTATGGCATCAGATTGCAAAAAGTTTGTTTCTTATTGCTGAAAATTTATTGTTAGAGAAGGATCTTTTGAGTCTGTCAGGTGAGAGGTGAAGCCAGAATACTGATGTGTGGCTATGTCATACTTCTTTATTATGTGCATTTATTCTTCAGAGATAATGTTACAGAAGCTTTTGAATGTTTTGAACTTCTGTGGTTTTATTTCTCAACAGAAATTTCCAAATTAATTTTTTAAGGCAAAATTTCCAGTAGCTTTTACTTAACTTCAAATGTCAGGTCATTGAAAGACCAACTTTGTTGTGGTTGAAATCAAAGTAGAAATGTGTTGATTAATTATAATAGGAATCAAGGGC
The DNA here is from genome assembly GCF_052056855.1 of Sturnus vulgaris. NCBI lineage: Eukaryota > Metazoa > Chordata > Aves > Passeriformes > Sturnidae > Sturnus > Sturnus vulgaris. The sequence goes on along the minus strand of NC_142283.1, from coordinate 37,567,253 downwards.
CCACAAAGTCCAGGTAAAAATGGCCATTTGCACACATGCAGGTCCTGGATAGCTAGTCTGATTGCCGAGTCTTGAGACTCTGGTGGTATTTATTGGACCAGTAAAAGCATAAATCCATACAGCAGTAAAGCCCCCCTCTCCATTTCATGATATGAAGCTGTTCCCAAGCTAAGAGCGCTGGCTGGCCTTTTGCAGAAGTGTCTGGTTCATTTGTGATGAATCATCCATCAGCTCAGTGCATCATCGTCAGGGTTCTTTTTGCTAGTTCTCAATTTCCATTTTTGTTAAATGACACATCTTACCTGCTTCATGTGTTTGTCTCTCACGTTGTGGAGCTGCAACTCCAGATATGGAAGTCATAGGAATACTTATTTATTTAATTTGTGGAAGGATTCTGTTATGATTCTCCTCTATGAGGGTTTGTTTATTCAAAGGATTCTCAAAAGCCAGTCGTGTTCTCTTCTTTTTTTTCCCCCTTTATATTCCACATTTCAAAAGTGGTTACCAAGCTTTTTGACTTCCTGCCCTCAAATAAATGTTTTTTACCAGAATTTTATTGTTTTATTAGAAAATCTGAATTATTTTTAAAGTACTTTTTCTTCTGTCAGGAACATAATAGATTGGCTGCTGTTTTGCCACTTTGAAATACAAATTAACAATTAGTACGGATGTTTACATCTACCATCCCGGACTCCTAGCACATTGAGATCGCTGTAATTATAATGCCTGCACCATGCCCTTAGTGGATATATCAGGGACAGGTTATTAAATCACTCCTGTGAAGTGGATTGCTCTGTTCTCAGGACCTCCTGCCCCAACATCCGTTTTTGAGACCCTTCAGGGATCATCTGTTACTGTACTATCATTTTCTTCCTTGCTGAATTGTTTCTCGGAAAATGATGCAATTGTAGCAAACAGAATGAAATCTTCCTGTTGAAGAGGGAAAACTCTGGTCCAGACAAGGAATAGAGCAAATGGCCATGGGGTACATTAAAGGGAACTTTTTCCAGTTGAAAAATATAAGTGTCTGGACAGACAGAAACCTTCATCATTCCCTGTGAGTGACATAGCAAGGGAACATGCCACGCTGCTGTCATAGCCCTCTCATCTGCTCCTTTTTGTTAAGGTCTGGCCTTTTAGAAGATTCTGTCACCGGCCTGAGTGAGAGTGGTGAGTGGTGGCCGTGTTGGTACAGTATGAACTTAGACTCTGCTTTGGTTTCTCCTACATGGATAAGAAAAGCAGGAAAAGCAGGGCCTGCTGGTGAGAGAGCAGGATTTTTGTTGTCCCTTAGTTTAGTGCACTTCATCTCCATGCATGCCTGAGGACAAAGGGTCTCAGTATGTGTGAGCACAGCTTAGGTCGCAGCATGAGTGAGGTAGCGAGCTTTTGTTTGGTGGTATTACTTGGAATGGGAGCCACCAGTCAGCAGAGCATCGGAATTTGTGTGCTGCAGAACTGAGTGCCTCTAATGACACTGCACCCCAGGCCTCGGTCTGCCTGAAATCCTCTTTGTTTAATTTACGTGAGCTGCTGTTATTCATATCCACATTAGGCACCATTGTTCGCATATGTGTTGAGCTCCTGGCTTTCAAGGCCAGCAGAAAGCATTAAGTTACTTAAGTGGTCTCATGTGTCCCTGCAGAATTTCTTCCAGACTGATTTGGGCCTTTCTTTTCATTTCCCAGAAAAATCGCTATGAGATCTATGTTGGCCTCCTGAAAGAAGGGGTGAAGGAGCTGCTGAGCGGAGGAGAGAACGATGCATCAGGACTGAAGAAATCCCACTCAAGTCCTTCTTTGAATCAGGAGTCTCCAGTTAGCGCCAAGGTGAAACGCAATGTCTCAGAGAGGAAGGACTACAGGCCAGAAACACCCAGCATTAAGCAGAAGGTCACTTAGGGTGGAAATGACAACTAGAGGAACAGCCATGCAGCAAAGTATCGGTGGTCAAAATTTTTTCATTTAATAATCTGTCATTCACAAAAAATAAGTGCATCTGCCTGAATGGGGTGTTAGTGACATTTTCTATTGTATATTTTGCTGTTTCTGTGCAGATTGTGGGAGATGTCTTTGCTCCTGCTTTGCTTTGCTTTGTTAATTTATCATTTAGCAGTTGAAGCATCGGGACTTTTTTGTGTTGTTCTGTTTCTAAAGGAGCTGGGGAAGGGGTAGAGCGCTGTGACGTTTATTCTGTCTCCTCCCCATTTATCTCCTCCCATCGGCATGTGGCTTTCATCTCTCAAGTCACTTGTCACTTTATTAACGTGGTGGGTGGGAAAAATAACTGGACAAGTGCTGCAGTGCTGTGAATATAAGCTGTAGCTGTTCGAACTGTGCAAACATGCAGCTGCAGAAGGCTGACTAGAGGCTAGGATGCTGGGAACACTAGTTTCCTGACAATGTGGGGCATGTTGGTACTGGTACTTAGCAGCAGGTGGTACAGTAAATAGTCACTGTTGCTTATTGTTACTGCATTGACCCTGGACACATGAGTGCAAAGAAATGAAACCTGGAAACCTCTGGCAATGCTGGGATGATGGCATTGGAATAATTTGTTTGCTTCCTTCCAAGCAGAGAGCCTTCTCCTGAATTTGCAGGCTGGAAGGCATCCAAACCCATGCTGTCTCTGCAGTCAGGAAGATTAGCGATTACCCAGTTGGAATGGCTATCTGGGATTCACGTTTATTTGCAGAGAAGGCTGCTGTAGATGTCAGCCATTAGCATTATATATTGATTATATATATTAAAGACAAAGGGCCTCTGTGTAGTTTTTAACTATACGCTCTCACTTAGCTGCTATATAGAGCCTTATGATATATTGTGTCCTGTTGCTTTCCCTTCCACGGGTTTCCTTGTTGGTGTGCACAGAGAACTGCTTTCAATTCCTCTCATAGTGACAAAGCACTTTGCCTTTTTTATTCAGAAAGGGTTTCTCCTCAGTTCTCCATTTTCCTTCTTTAGCTCACATACAGGTGGAAGAGGCTGGTGCCTCCTCACAGTTCCTTCATACCTGTGCCAGGCTTTCCAAGGGGAGCACAGGACTGGGAGAGAACACCATGGGTAGATCTTTTCATACCTGAAAGGCCCTTGTTTGTGCCATAGGCCCTTGGGATGGCCAGCAGTTTTCAGGCACAGAGAGCAGAAAGATGACATAATTTTCCTGCTTCGCAGCCCCTCTTGTCTGGGCAGTGTCATGGCTCTACAGAGAGTGCTGCCTCTCCTGTTACCTAACCTGTTACCTGAGTTTTAATCTCAGTTTTTACACTGGCCCACAGGGTGAGCTTGGACAGGTCTCTCCCATTTTGTGTCGCCCTTTCCCTATATGAAATAGTACAACCAAACTGGCCTTTCCCACAGAGCGCCTTGGGAGATAATGTTGAGATCCAGTTGAAAATTGCTCCTTGCTATTCATTCTGTTGTGCCTGGCACAAGACAGCCTTCCTGATGAATGCGATTCTTAATGCATATAGAAATGTCAAGATCAATGCAAGGACTGTTTAGAAATGCACTGGTGTTTTCAGCCCAAGTAGTCAAAGAGCCACACATCAAAAAAATTGCTACCTGAGTGGATATGTGTTCTGTCAGGCTTCCCAAGGGTCCAAGTCAATTCATCTAGTTTATTGAGCTGTCAGTCCAGTGGGCAAAACTGGGAATAATCAAAGAGAAAAGGCCTTTAACAGGCACTCCATGACTTACCTCCCCTACCGAGTACCACCATGCAACAGCTTTCCTGGTATTGTGCTGACGGTTGGCTGTAACGATGTTGCACTCTCAGATGTGAGGTTTTGGGGCAAATTGATCCTTGCAGCTGCAGCCTGACAGCAAAACCAGATGAGACTGTTCTCATGAGTGATGTTGGGATGCGCATCCATCTGGCATCTGCCACTGAGAGTGGCCGCTCTGTGCTAAAAGTCAGGAGGTTGGCTTCTAACCTTGGCAATGTTGCTAAAAGTTGTAGATTCCTGACTAGAAATTGGCAGTGCTTCCCAAGTGCTGGGGCTTTAGAATTTGTGCATTCCTACTAAGGTGAAGTTAACATTTAGTTCTCTTCTTGAAGAAGAGAAATGTCTTCTGCTGCTGGAGCCAAAGTAATGTGGTGCAGCTTATTGCTTGGGGAGACTCAGTGTAGAGAGATGCATGATAGTGCTTATTGGGAGGGATTGTTTGGCATAGTTAAGAGAGGTAGATCAACAGTTCTTGGGAAACAAAGATAGATTCCTGCAGCTGTTTGTCATGCTTTGGTGGTCGAAATTGAACAAGCAGAACAGAGAGAAGAAATTCAATTGGGGAATGCTGAATGCATGTTTGGGAAGAAAACTCGACCTCTTTGTTACGATTAAGGAGTGGTATTCCCCAGTTCAGTGTTCCCACCGAGACTCTCCAAACTTCATGGTCCTTGCTTGCTCCCTCCTTCCCTTCCCCATCCTTGCAGTGGGCTGGAGAGAAGAATTGAAGGCATAAAAGGCAAAGATCATCGGTTGAGATAACAACAATTTACTGGAAATGGTAATGAGATCAGAAAATGAATGGTAAACAACAAAGGTATTAATAACAGTATTCAAGAATGCTCACCATGCAGAACCCAACAATACCCAAACACTCACTTCCCAATACCCTGACCCAGAAGGGATATCTTCCCCTATTCCTAGAAAATGACATGAGGTGATATAGAGTAACCTTCAAGTCCAAGGCCCCTGCCTGGCTACTGCAGAAATTAATCCCATCCTAGCCTGAACCAGTACATTATTTTATATAACAATACGATACATGCAGCAGACAGAAAACCCAGAAAAGGTGCAGTTCTGTAAATGGCCCTGCTTGGCTGTCAGGGTTAGGTTGACTGGGTGATCCTTTTGAAGGAAGGCTAGAACATGCTTGGCAAACCTCTTGTGTTTATGGAGTGCAGTACTTCAAAAGGCAAAGAGGTGACATTTAACTTTCTTCTTCTCTGGATTTTTAACATATTTTGGTTGCTGAAAATTCCAGTTAAATTGCTGAGCTCAAGAAGAAATTACTCCTGTTAAATGCATTTTCTGGGTTTGACATAGAAACTGGGTAATTCCTCTTCAAAGTCGTTGCAGAAAGATGATTTGAAGCAATAGGAAAAATCAAAAAGTTAACTGCAAAAATATGTTTTTTTCATTATTTATTATCTATTTCCATGTATACTTGTAAACGGATTAAGTTATTTTTTTTAGGTCTCATCTGAACGTATCAAATGCAGTTTTTCACTGCATTTTTTAGTCATTAAATGTTTGTCGAGCTTAGAGCAGTCTTGCTGAGACTGCTGAGACACGCAGATTAGTTTACTCAGAATGTATGGTTTCTGCAGCAGTTTTAATTGGTGCCCTTTTCCCCTATTACTTTATAATCTATAAGCATCCCAGGCACCCATGTAGAAATGCACGCTTTTGAGACCAAGAAAAAAATGTGATCCCATTGTGAAAGTCTAAGGCTTCTGCCCACCCTTGGGAATAGGTTCATCTACCAATCAGTACTGTAATTTGTTTTTTTCCCTCCTGATGATACTATAAAGGGTGGGACAGGTTCTCAGGCAGTCTTAAGTGGTGCATCTCCTTGAGTAGCTTTGCATGGTACCCTGCACCCTACCTTTCTTTGCTGAAATGTTTGCCTTTAGGGGAGAGCACTGCTTGACTGCAGCGACTCAGGAGCTCTGTTCGCAGTATGTAAGGATATTCTGCTGTTTTCAAGCCCTCCTCAGGGACTTGAGCTGCAAATCACTGGAGCAGTCTGCAGTTTTCTGGGTGTGCTCAGTGCAAGCAGGAGTTACTGGCTGGCTTCCACGAGCATGTGTGCATGCTGGAGATCCTTTGCATTGGTGACGCAGGGAGGTGTCATCCTTCCTTGTCACCCTCCCTGCTCCAGTGTGCTATCATTGCTCAGGCAAAGCCTCTGCCTGCATGTAGAGAGTGGGGATGCAAAGAGTGGAGCAGGCTGGGGCCAACACCTCCTTGCTTCCCCTTTCTTAAGGTGCAGAGGGACCCACCCTGCTTCGATGTGTTGCTGGCTTACTCATCCTCTAGGAGCTGGACCCTCTGATATCCCCAGCTAAGGAATGAGAGACAGGAAAGGTCTCCACTAGTCTGCACCTGACAGCAGAGAGCTGATGGAGAAGGGGAAGATTGCTTTCCCCTCTCCCCACCCAGCAGCCAAAGAGGGTGAGATACTCTTCTGAAGCCAAAACCACACTCTCCTTTATGAATCAGCAGGATGCAGAGGACTGGTTGAGATGGTTTTTGTTCATCAGCAGCTGTGAAAGAGACTCCCTGTACTGGCTGTGTGTTTGTCTGCATCTTGCAGATAAATTACGCATGAACCAGTGAACATGACTACAGCTTCTAAATCCAGTATTTATGTTGTGTCTTTAATTGATGTAGGGAGGTAAGTCAGCCAGCAGAGTGATTAATGCAGCAGAGTTGTGCTGGAATGCTATTCAGCTGTGTTGCCGACTCAAGAGTTTTTCATCGTAGCCAGTCACTTGTAAATAGTTACCAGAAACTTTCTAATGATTAGTAACAGCTCATCACTAAAATACTTTCCCTCTGATCCTGTCTGCTCCCAGATTCCAGTGTGTCCATGTTAAGGGGCTGTCCTGGACAGCCGTGCTCTGCATAGCCCTGCTTTGAGGAGGAGTTTCGCCTAGCAGACCTCCAGGGACTGGAATTATTCAGTGACTTTTCACAGCACCAATGCCTTTGGACAACAAGGCTGATCGCTCTTCTGACTTGAAAAAGCCAAAACTTTTGCCTTTTTCCAGTGGGGGAAATGAGGTTCTTGCTTGACTAGAGCAGGCCATTCAGTGAAGACATGGTTATGGCAGTGAAGGAAGTCAGAAATGACAAGGTTATCATCAGGCTTCTTGGAGGCATTGCATGGCAATATTCTCCTTGAAAGTGGGAAGGGCTTTTCTCTGCAGATGGCATACTGCTTACTGTGTCTGCATTCTCCATTTCTAAATGAATTTTGGTCTTATTGCAGTTAGTCTGACAGCTCCTCCTCCTTTTCTGACAAGCTGCTCTTGTCTGTCATCTTAGCACCTCAGCTGCTTCTGTATAACAGGTCTGTTTCCTTTCATGCTTGCAGAAATCCAGAAAATTTGACTCTCCCGTCTTGCATTGAGAAAACTTGCTCTGAAGCAGTGCTGCATTGAATGGATAACCCTGTGAACAGCTTTTTCGCTCTGCTTATCGGTAGCCTGTGTTTCCAGCCACAGTTATAGCTGGGAGGTGCGAGACCGAGTTTTAGACTGCCGTGATCCTCTAGTTGTATGCTGCAGGGATGCAAAGTCCCTCCTCCTACACTTAGACCAGACACTTGCAACATTCCTACTCTTCTGGTATCCAGGTTGTTGGAAACACTGGCTGCTTCTGCAGGGTCAAAGGCAGTATACACATCTTATGTCAAGCACCCGGGGCAGTTAAAAAGTCCACATTTGTCGTCAGAGCACAATCATTGCTCCTCAGCATGTGTTCTCAGCATCTGCTATCTGGGCTGCCTAGAGGGATGAACCATAGAAGCTGTCTCAGAAAGAGCTAGTCTGCAGCTTGTGCTTTTTAAAGGATATTTTTAGTGCATCCAGAAGCAGTACGTCTGGCCTCTGTCTCTCCCAGAGCTCTCCCAGCAGCATAGGTGTAGCATAGTGAGCTGCTTCACCTGGAGCTTCACTGTGGAGACCTGAGCTCCAGGAAGAAGAGGCTTTATCAGCCTTCAGAGAAACGGTACCACCAGAGCTGAGCACAGGAAAATGATGCTGTAGGAAGAAGCCAGTGCCACCCTCCATGGCTGGTCACCTGCTGGAGACTGTGAGCTCTAGCATTGCCTTCAGTGCTAGGGATAATGAGAAACTGGCTTCCTTTTCCCTCTAGTCTGTGCTGCTGGAGGAGCTGTCCTTACCACCCACTGCTTTTCTCCCTTGTTACAGCAGCATCCAGAGTTACTGCAGTCCATTTGTGAGGATACTGGTTTACATGAGAGCAAGGAGGACAGGTCCTTGGAAAAAGTCTTAATGGCATCTGGGAGTATCTGCTCTGCTGATGGCAATATCCAGTTGAACACTGAAAGGAGGCAGGCCCAGCCTTGCCTGAGAGAATGTCCCTTGCTGATACATTTTTTAGCTGCATTAAGGTTGTGTTTTAGTTATTGATTAGAGCCCATCACTTACCAAATTCAAGCAAGAACTTTCCCAAAGGTTTGGACCATTGACCTTACTTTGCCCTTGTGGTCAGAAGGAGCAAATTTAGGCTAGTCCAAAGTGTTCTCTCTTCCCCACCTTTGAACGCTTAATTATTCCATAAAAATTATAGATGTTTAATCAATGAGGGACCTCCCACGGCATCTGCTTTTAAATCTGGGCCAGGAACCAGCTGGAGTACAGGCCAGAGGTTTATTTGGACCAATAAAGGTGTATCACTTAGCAATGCAAGCATTGAAAGTGCAACCAGCCACAAGGGCAGAATTTTTCTCTGACAGAAACCACTGTAATTAGTAGCCACTCTAGCAGTGATCATGTCTGTAACTCGCCTAAATGACACGAGGACAAGCAGATACTTTTTGTCTAAACAGGTGAGGTTTCAGCATGGGCCATTTTAGTATCATGGTGTAGTGACAGGACAGCTGGCTAAGCTGCTCTAGAGACTTGTTTGACACAAAATCCTCCAACTCCCCTTAGCCTCTTGCTGGGAAGAGTGAGATAGATAAATGCTATTGAGTCTGTGTCACCACACAGGGCAAACTCTACTGGTAATATAAGTCTTAACTCACACACTTATGAAAACCTCATGCTCAGAGCTGTCAGATTCTGAAAGACTGTAGGATGAGAACAGGGGTGGGTTGTGGTTGGGTTTTTTTAAATTTTGTACATATTCATGACAACTGTGTCCTCTTACTTGAGTCTAGAATTATAATTTGGCTAACAGGACAGAGTTTTTTGGCTGTTTAAAAACTTTAAAATCACTCCTCTGTCTGAGGTGCACTCTAAGGCTTACATTACTTCGTGAACATGTTTAAGTGATGCCTATAGATGTGTGTATTTTTAGGTGTATTATGGCTTCTGTGGCTCAGCACTGCAAAGCCTGGTGTTCTTTTCTGACACTTATTTGGTAAAAGCACTTCTGCAGCTACAAACATTGTTAGGATACTTCTTCTGATTGTTCTCAAATGAGGTTAAACAGCTATCAGAGCTTTTGCAGATTTAAGGTGTACTTTGAGCTGCCTTTGATCTTCATGTGTTGTCCACCAGGGGCTGCCTGTTGTTCTGCATGTTGAAAGCAAGGCATATATTTGAGAGTCTAAGCAAGAGTTAGTGGGTGGAATTTTCTGCTAGCTTAACACTGGGCTGACTTTCTCCCTGTTTATATCAGCTGATGCCTGTACAAGGAGCATCCACGCTGACTTCTGAAAATCATGCTCTGGGGATCTAATACACAGCTTTACTTCTGAAAACGTTGACCTTGCTCTGTGAAAATTCAGCAAAGGGACATCATGTCCAAAGTGTCCAAGAAGGACAGGTGCCTGTGATGTCTCCTGCAGATACAGCCGTACGGCAGTACTGAGGGTTTTTTCTTTTCTGCAACTGTACAAATTTCCTGAAGAGTGGCTCATCAGCAGGGAAAAGAAGAGCAGCAGGGCTGAAGTATCTCTCTTGGGCATCTCATATCTTGGGAGCATTAAACAAACTTTTAACAACTTGCTGGTCTGAGGAAAAAGACATAGGGAAACGCAGTGGGTTTTCCTATTGCGCTCTAGTAAGGGCAACAGTAGTATGATCTGCATTATTCTTGGAAAGAGAGAGCAAAACCTGAGCGTCTGATTCTTACCTGGAGTCATAAACCTCTTTATCATGCAGTTAGGTTGAAGCACTTGAGCAGCTTCAGTGAAACTATGCCTTTGCACTTCACTGGACCACAGCCAGAATGATTGTGTCTTTCAGAACTGAGACGCAAGTGAACTGCAGGTCAGAATGAAATGAAGGGGAACACTCTGTCACCTTGCTTTGGGCAAGCTGTAGTCCTGTAATCTTTTATCTGGTACTGGGCTTCTCCCTTGAGTTTCCTGCCCTCCACGGTGATGGGAAGATGTGGGTGAGCACTGTCAGTTTCAGAGTCACAGTTAAGAAGTATCATTTACCCTCCACCTGAGCTATTGCTATGTTGTTTTCCCTTAGACTGAGAAAGAGAACTGAATTTTCAGTCAATGTTGCTTGGTAGCCATATGGCAAGCATAGCTCTCAGCAGTGGTAGTACAGAAAAACATTTTGCACATGCGTGTACATACACCTTATACATACATCTCTTGTGTGCAGAACTAACCTTACAGGGCTTGACAGCAGTCCTTGCAAGACCTTTCCTTGGGTGGTCTCCTATCGCTTTTGTGATGTGTAGGAGCCTTCTTTCTGGTAATCTTGAATTCAGTTTACTCTCATCACTGAACTGCTGGAGTGTTTTTCATGTAATACACTAAAGACACAGTTCCAGTCTCATCGTTTTGTGGTTCTGCTGTGAAGCAACAACATTGAGGTAGCCATTAAATCTTTTCCAGCAGCATGGAACTTGCTGTTCTGACTCTTGAGGAAGTCATCATCTCAGGTTTGATGCTGTCCTACCACCAGGACACCCTATTTTGTCCCTGGGAATAGGCATGGCCAGAAAAGCATACTGGGTGGTTGGAGTCAGAGCTGTGCAGACTTAAGTAAAGCCCTGGTTCAGGGGAGATTTTTCCATGTGCTGCTGATGTCCATAAGGACTCAAACATATACTTCCTTACACAGAGATGCTTTCCTGAAGCAGAGTTGTCACTCTTTTCTACAGGTATCACAGGATGCCCTCCCTTATTCTGCTTCATGTATCTGGTACTAGAATGATCATTTCCTGATAAATGAAGGCACTTAATCAGTCCTCTTCCCCTTGGAAGAAGGACTTTTGGGGATATTGTTATATCATTTAAAATAATATTTTGGAATTTAAGTTTACATTGCTTTATTTTTCACTTGAGGTGACTGTATATAAATATTTTCCTCTATTTTATCATTGCTGATAAAGTAAGCCTACAGTATACAGATAAATAATTTGCCTTTGATGTATTGAAACTGTGAGATATAAAGTAGACTTCTCTCTTGTGTCCATGTTCCTGACTATAACTCTGTTCCTCTGTGTTTTTATAAGTTGGAATAAATGTTGCTTACGGGCAACAAAGAGCCTGCAAGCTTCCCAATAATTTTTATGTCATTGAACTCAAGCAACCCTATTGAAGGATCTCACATATGTATAATGATATATGTATATGTACAAACTTTAGAAAGAAATAAACCAAATGTATTTCATGTTCTGCAGCTGAATGTTTTTTTTTTATTTGAACCCTGACAGTAGTTCCTACAAGTAAGAACAAGAAGGTGGCTTTACAGTGGCTGACTGTCCTGCTTCTGGCAGGGCTCCTGACAGTCAGTACTTTCAAGGTTTCCTGATCTGAAGCATACATGTCACAATCTGGATCTGACCTGTGGTTGGGGTAACCAATGGAACCATTGGCACTTCGTGCACGTAAGTCCTGTGTGAGGGCAGCTGGAGCACATCTCTCTTCCTTCTGCACCTGTACAAAAGGTGTCCCTTCAAGCTCTTTCAGGATGTGTAGCCTGCAGAGCTACTACTGCTTGCTGTGAAGAGACAGCAAGAAGAGAATTAACTGTTCTAAAATTTTACCAGGATCTGGATTAAAAGACCGAGGCTGCAGCACACAGCTGTTCAGAAACAACTGGGAATTGATTGCAAAATATGAGGAGATCACTCTTGGGGTTGGGAATTGCTGCTGACATGGCGTATGGGAAAAAAGGACCCCTGAAAGGCAAAAGAGTCAGACACTAAAGAAAAAGATGGAGTCTAAAAAGGTAGAGGTGGGAGTGGTTAAGAAACTATGCCTATCCAAAGTAAGGAGGAGCAGTCTGTACAGCACACAGCAAACAGCACTGTGTTTGTAGTTCTTGGGTTGGACATAGCTCAATATGGGAAGTTAGTACACTATGTGGAGAGTGGGTGACAGGGCAGATGGATAGGTTGTGTTTAACACAGGTGGGACATGCAGAAGCTTTACAACAGGGCTAGCAGCTTGTACTTGGAACAGTAGTAAGGAAGACATGTTGTTTCTTACCAAGATTTCTGTGAATGTTTGACTATCTTGAGGTGACTGTTTCTTTATATCTTTCCTCAGTGTGTTGCCTTTAGATGAATGGTAAGACTTTCACATTTGAGATAGCTCTGTTTGTTTGTTTGTTTGTTTGTTTGTTTTTCACACTATGCCTTGGGATACCAGATTTCTTAATTTTTGTACCACCCTGGTTTCTTCAAAGCACTTGCTATTTTTTATTCCAATGTATGCTTCTGGATTAATGTGTTTTTAAGGAAAAGACTAAACAAAGTGGTAATAAGGATGGGTGGGAGTATTTTACAAAGATGCATTAAATACCTCCTCTAAGCCCAAATGAATGTTTGAACTGTGTCTGAATGTTAATGTCAGTACTGCTCATCACATCTTATTGTTTCTTCCTAGCTGACAGAGTCAATGCTGAGCATTTTCTGATGATTTTTCTACCTGGAATCATTAGTCATGTCACGTTGCTCACAATGCAATGAGGTAGAACAAAATGACAGAACAGGTGCAAAGTGAAAGACAGATGCATTTATATTCTCTTCATTGTCCATTTTCAGTTCAAGTTTCCAAGTACAGAATATAATTATCAAGGAAGACTGAAAAGGCTAGTTTGTGTATGTGGGAGAAACCTTCACAGTCTACAGCAGCTACATCTCTTTGATATTTATAAATAATGTAGCACGAGAAAGAGACTTAGCAATGCAGAAAAAGTAATGCAGAATTTCGTCTGAAATTGTCATGGTTATCCCTAGATCGGAAATAAGAAGAAAGTTCTTATCCATCAGAGCACTGATGTACTGCAGTGGTCTCCTAACCTACAAGGTAAGGGCAAAAAGACCTAGTAGCTTGTAAGGTAGAACTGGAAGAAAAATCATGTGATGTTAACCCAGGTTTTCGTTTTTCAGGTCATTGCACATTGCATCTGTTTCTTTCCATGTTTCCTACTAAACTGATGTTTCTCAAATTATGTCAAACACTATGCTAACTATTTCTCCCAGATAAAGGGCTATCCTACAAAACACGAGCTGCTGCACAACAGATATTCACCTTCCCAGGTTTGCTGTGTCACGGTCAAATGCATTTTAGGGCATCTTTTCTGGTCCCATTACACAGCTAGTTTTTGGATAGATCAGTACATAAATAATGCAGATTTTTGTTTTGCTGGCCTGCTCCTCACAGTAAGATGCAAAGACGAGAAGCTGAACTCGGATCAGGTGAAGGAATCAAGACTAAGTAGACTTATTTGCTTTGGAGAATGTGGAGGTAATGTATTGCTTTTATGAACTGGAAGTTTGTAGGGATGTTTTGTCTCCTGCTCCCAGGCAGGATGTATCAATAATAGGCTGAGTTTGCCCCAATAACAACCTTGAGAAGTCCGGACTTTGGGAAAGATTTTGTTGAATTTGGCCAGTGAGGATAAACTAACAAGGGGTGTGTCTTTAGGGAGGAACCTGAGCAGAGAAGGAGAGGCACAAGAGTGGCAAAAAGGTTGTTCCAGGAAGTAGAAACAGTGAAGAATAAGGCAAAAAAATCAAATAAAGAACAAAAGAAGAGGGAACCTACTGAAAGGAGGAGTACAGGCGCCTACAGATGCATTGCTGATTTGCAACCTGATCTGACAGGAGTTCCCTTCAGGACTGTCTGAAAGGCTTGCTGTGACAGGGTGGGCTTCAGAGGGATAGACTTCCACTGCCGTGATATGTCATGTAAAGAGGTATGTATTTGTGTGATGGATTTGTAAGTGAACAGTTGATGTATATGATTCATAAGATTTAAGAGTGTGAAATAAGCATTTTTAGTAACTGTGTGTAATAGGATGGAAAAGAGTAAAATTGCAGATTTGCAATAGTGGTGTGTTTTGTTTGATAATCAGTATATTGATTACTTAACAGATTGACCACCAGTTCCTTAGTGGCATGTTGCTTAATCACTAAAGCCTGTAATTTTGTTATGGCACTTACATCTTGATACTGCAATCTAAATAGAGGGAGTTGATTCCTGAAGTAGAAGTTACATTGAGTGACCACAGGCCACAAGCTAAATAGGATGAGTCTTGAGAATGCAAACGCCCTAAAAATGACATATTTGGGAAAGCAAGATCTGCGAGTTAAAATCTCAGGGAAAGACTTTCATAGTGTCACTTTTTTCCTCATCTATCTGCTTATCTGCATGTGTAAAGGTACTGAAGGGCCTTTGTCTTTATGATGCACAGTCTTAAAATGTAGGGGAAATGTACAGATAGCTAAAAATCTGCAGAAGAGAGCAGAATATAGCATCGAAGACTGAAAATCCTGTGGAAAAGAAGATTGCAAGGAGGGTTTGGCCGAAAGGAGAGGATTTATTTTAAAGCCAGAGGTAAGACAATATCTGAATAAGACTGTAAAGAAAAGCATGGGAGGCAACTAAACAGTACACAGATAGAGTTGCCACTTCGGAAAGACAATCCTTTAATAGGAAAGGACCAGCCCCTTGTGAAGGTTGCCTAACCACTCCCTTCATCAGAATGCTCTTTTGGTGAAACTTTCTTATTCCCACATTCTTTGCAGAGGCATTTGGAATACTGCCAGGGCTTGCCATAGGGTCAGGAAAGCATGCTGTGTGCTGGCCTTCAGGGGTAAACGCCTCAGAGTTAGCCAAGGTTCATATTCCTTCCTGTACCCGGCAGTTGGGAAGAAAGTAGCATCCCTGGGGCTGCACGCTTTCTGCTGGATGAGGCTTGTCTTTGCAGAAAGGACAGAAAGAAAGCCCAAAAACCCAGCTGAAGCCTGTTTTCCACTGTCACTGTACTAAGATTGTTCAAAAAAAAGTTGTTTAGGTGGGTGGGTATGGTTTGCTTTCTTCCTTCCCAAAAAAATGTGGGTTTTTGAGCCAGAAATCATCTTTCTGCTCTCCTTCACTCAGAAGTGCAGTGTAGATATGCTCTGTCGACTCTTTGGAAGGTGAATATTTTTAGTCAGCTTGGGCAGCTCTCTCCTCTGCCCAAATGTCCAGTGTAAAAAAAGTACACTTCTTCTTTTCAGCGTAATTCCAGTCAGGACTTGTAAACTGAGACGTGTCGCTGAACCCTTGCTGGGAGTGCAGGCTTCAGCACAGACATGTGCCCTGTCCTTTGAGAAGAAATGATTTTGATCAAGGTGGTGGCAGGGATGCAGCTGTGAGGGTGGGTGTAGAAAATACTCCTCTCCAGTCAGAAGTACATGATACCCAGCTCTTGGTGTGCTCTACTTCCTATTCCCATCCCAAGCTGTACAGTGCTGAGCACCCTGTAAGTATGAGTACTGAGACAGGGATGGATGGAGCCAGTGCCATTAGCTGCATAATTACCTATGTAATAAAGACACTAGAGATCCTCACCTTGGCAGAAATTTGCAGTGGTCTGTACCTGGGACAGGAATACTTTCCATGTCTAGCTGCTGGGGTAGTTTTGTGGGGGCCTTCCAGCCAGCCAATGATAGCAAGAATGGTGTAAAACCCAAGTCCTGTTACCACAGCCGTACCCACGCTGCGTTTCTCAGGCAACTGAAGTGTGGGCGGCTGTTAGAGGTTGTAATTGTTTCATGGGGGGAAAAAAGCCCATACACATACACACGCAGAATTAAAAAATGAAGTGTTCTTTACTTTTAGCTGCAATTTCTGACTGCACTTTGGACAAATTGTCAGAATCTGCATTCCCACTGGCAGGGAGCCAGGCTCCCTAGCACACTGATTAAACGGTGTGTGGGCAAAATGTAGGCAGATGATGGGGACTTGGTACATTGAAACCTTGCAGAGCTGTGTTTTCCTTTGCTGCTGCTGTCTTTCTCTCTCCAAACTCCTTTCAGGCTAGTTTTTTGGCCATCATTTCTGGGGTCTGAACATCCAACTTTGAGAACTGAGAAGAGACATGAAGCCACAGAGGTAGCTGCTCAAGGTACATAATCCCTAGCTGTTTGTTCCCCTGCAGGTGAGCACATAACCCTCTGAGTGCAGCAAAGGTGGTCGAGAGACAAAAATGTTGGGCTGCAGCAATATAAAGGGAATTTTTGCATGTAGATGGGAAACCTCTTCTGTGTAGGACCCAGTCAGCCAGTAAGACACATGCCTTCCTCCATCCTGGGGCACTGGGCTCCATTCAGCTGACAAGCACTGGAGCTGGGGATTTTGAGACATTTCTAATCAATCTGGTGCTTAGATCTCACAGCTGTCACATTTATTCTGCCGTGTGTGTGAAGACTGGGGACTGTTGCATTGTTCCCAGGATTTGCATCTGCCTGTCAGAGTGAGCACCCCAGGTTTACACTGACTTGCTTGCTCACTTTTTATTTGGTTCTCCTCGTTTCTATTAGGGCTTGACAATACACAGTCAGGAAGGTAAGATGAGTTGTCCAGCCTTTGAAGCCAAAATGACATTCAGTGGAGGCAATTTTCATGAACATAATGGCTAAGCTTCAGTGTGAGTCAAGGTTGACCCACTCCCATGTCTGATGTCACCACAAAGGGAGCTACATCTCAAGTGGGGTAATTCTGCTTTTAAAGTGTATGAGTTGCACTTTCCTGAACACTGGTGCGGACCTCCCAGTTCAGAGGCAGGGTGGCCTCCATGCTCACACATGCATGTGTAGCTTCCAGGGAAAGACAGGATGATTCCCTTTTCAAAATATGGACAAAAAAATCTCAATCTTGTTTTTAAATTCCACAGAAATTTGATTCACATCTTTAGCTAATTCAAAATATTAAGGAAATCTGGCACAAACAAGTCTCTGGAGGTATTTTGCAGCCCTCTGAGTTCTTGCTGCACTTGTGATTCATGGAATGTGTCTTGATGTTTAGATCAGTGTGCAGCATGACTGACAGGGCCTTTTTGCCAAGTGTTGAAGCTGCAAAGGTCCTGCAGGGGCTTCTATGTGCTGATGGTGCAGTCTGGATGTCCTGGTTTAGGACAACCTCTCATGATTGCAGTGAAGAGTCTGGTGCTCCTGGTAGCAGCTGTCACCTCCAGCACAGTCACACTGTGATCTGTCTCTGTGCCCAGGGGCCTGAGAGATTTCACCCTCGGCTTCCCCAGAAGCAGACCAGGGCCAGAGCTGCACGTGTGCTTGCCAATTCTGCCTATACTATTTAAACCACAAATTCTTCAGGGCAGTGGCTTTGGCTATGTACATTCAATACCAATAAATATTAATCCTAGTATTTTGCAAACTGCTTGGCTTTCAGGGACTGGTATGATTTTAATGCAAAACACCTGGCATGGTGTTTTATGAGCCCTGGGGACAGTTTAGTTTGTTAAAATGTGTACTTGGGCTTTGAGTCACTGGTGTGATCAATCACAGGAGCAGTATTTTCCCTCTGACTCACCAAGGCTGATTCCTTGAATTTGAGGTGTTTAAATATCCACTTGATTCAATCATTTAAGGAGTTTGACTTCAAAAATTCTGGCTGCTGAAATCACAGTTGGAGCAACTGACCTCAGCTCCCAGAAGTTCAAGAAAAGATCACTCGGATGCTAAAGACAGAGAATATGTACTAGCTTTCACAAGCTGAAAATTGAGCATTTTGGGAAAAAATATGTAGATTCACTGGAGTGCCAAACCCAAAAAACTTACCCTGTTAATTTGCTCTGATCTGTCTCTCATGTAAATGACTATAAAAAGATTAAGGAAACCAAATCCTGTGCCAAGTAATGGGATTCTCAGGTTTCTCATTCAACTCCATGGAACCCTGATTTTGCCACAGGGCACTAAAATGAGAAGGGAGAAAAAAATCCCATGCCCCTTTCTTTTCTGTTCAGGTACCTCCTGTTGAAGTGCGCCATGTTTTATTCCATATTTCCTCAGGATATGCTCCTTGAGGCCTGGTGAATTTCTGCTGTCCCTGCACTGTCTCACCTTGAATGGTGTAATGCTACTATGGTTTTTGCTGTTACTTTTCTGCCTTCTGGCATTACTGGGTCATTGGAGTATGTAATTCTTTGCTTATCTATGCCCCTGTGTTCTAACTGAACACATCAAATTGTATCTTCTCCGTGAGCTGTTGTCCCAATGTCCACTACAGGGAAAACAAAGCACATAAGGCCTAAATAACTGGGTCACCCAGGAATTTGTCAGCACATCTGGAAGATGAATTCCCCTTTTCCAGAAAAAGCAGTCAATCAATTTGTGTCACACTCCTTTTTTAGCTGCCTCCAGTACTTGGACAGCTTTACCTCCTTTTTGAAGATCGTCCCGTCTTAGTCTTATCCTTCATTATTGCTCTCAGCTTGTTTAGTTATGAATTGTCATCGGGAAAGACTTCAGCAACTGGCTGAATCTTTGCAATTCTGACTAACACCTCTATTATATGTGCAAGTCTTTTAGCTCAGTGCAGAACCCCGTTTTTGGACCATGCAGTAGAACTGAACAGATGTAATTGTGGTCACCTGTGCTGTAGGCATCATCTGAGTTCAGAGTTCTACTATGCTAAGCAGTGTGTAGGCCTCCCATACCTCCAGACTGTGGATTTTTTCTGATGATTTATGCGCAAACTGAAATTGAAGGGTGGAGGTTTATTGGACTTCTTGCTGTTAAATTTTATAGGGTCAGGGTGCACTGACTGGCTGCAGAGCATGAAGATTAGCAGACAAAATAGTTAGGAAAGAAAGAAAAACAAAGACAAAGAAGCACAGTGGCTATATGCCTCTGATCAGATGATTGTTACTGTTAAATGTTCTTAAAGCTGGTTTTACTCACAATAAACAAAAAGAGGACTTCTTTTGATTGCGGGTAGAGGTTAGCCTTCTGCCTTAGCACTTCCATCCTGCCAGGTGAGAAAAGGGAAGCACAACTACAAACAGAGCTAAGCCTTAGAGACTTTCTGTTTTCCTACTTAAGCACAGCATAAATTATACAGCATTGGCACAGTCTCCTTATTAATTTCATTCCATAAGCAATCATAAAGCATTTAGTGTTAACATGAAATATTCAAGTTCTTCTCTGTTTGTTTTTGAATTCTTTATGTATAATTTAAAGTATTTGCTAACACAGAAATTATTAAACATGGATATGTCAGATGACAACTAAGAAGAGGGACAAGGATACTGGAAACTGAAGGATTTTTCCAAAACTATAACAAAGTGTTTTGAATGCAAGATTTTTCCTTGGGTGATGCAAATAAGAAATAATCCCTTATATTGTGGCTTGGAATGACCTTGTTGATAATGTGATAGAGCCAGCACTGCTCGTTCTGC
Source organism: Sturnus vulgaris (assembly GCF_052056855.1). Classification (NCBI taxonomy): domain Eukaryota; kingdom Metazoa; phylum Chordata; class Aves; order Passeriformes; family Sturnidae; genus Sturnus; species Sturnus vulgaris. The sequence goes on along the minus strand of NC_142283.1, from coordinate 37,547,891 downwards.
AAAGCAGTGGATGGGGTTATTATTACTGGCACTTATCTGTCATCGCATGATGACACTGGCTGCTTTAGTGCAATCACAGCTTTTGCAAAGGCTGCTCCAGAAAACATCACCCTGTAGTTCACACACGCTTGAGCTTAGAAAACCCCAACAGAAATTTCTCAAGGTACCCATCTTGTGCCTAGTGAAACTGCTTTTCTCTTGAAAAAGAGATGCCATGCTGTGCTCTTCTTGCACCTTGTAGCCATAAAGTATTTGTAGCATTGTCAAAAATAAGACAAGAACTCCATCCAGCAGGATGACAATGCATAGTTCTGATATCTCCCAGTGCTATGCTCTTACTGGCCTTCCATGTGTATCTCCAGACTGCCTCCCTTGTAAACAGAGGAAGAGCTTTCAAGCTGAAAGTCCCTCTTGCTCCTTCATGGACCTGAGCTTTGTCTGTAATCCATCAACTTTTCCAAGTCAGATTTCCCCTCTGACTTTCCAAAATTACATTGCCCCAGGCACTAAGCATGCATGGTCCCAGGAGCACGCAGGTGCTGGGTGCTCCCACTTGCCCACAGCAGTATGCCAGTGTGTAGTGCTGTGCTCCAAAATCCTGAGCTGCAACAGGGTGCAGCACCTATTTCCTATCAAACTCACTCTTCATTCTTCTGTGGATTTCCCAGCTACCTGGAGTCTCTCAGTGGGTGCACAGCTGCAATGCTGTCTTGCTTAGACATCTGGTCTCATCTGAGCCCAGACTATTTGGGTTCATCCTTGTTGATGCTCCAGCATTCAGCACCTAAATTTCTCCCTGTTAGCTCCCCCACTGGTGTCACCCTCCTGGCTGCCCTGAGCTGCGTAGAACTGGGAAATCTCCACCATGCTCAGCTGCCAGGCAAGGAGGGCACTGTGTGATCTCACCATTCACAGAACAAGTATCCTGCCTGGCTCTGCCAGTGCTGCTGGAGGAGTCAGAAGGATCAGAGCAGTAGTGAGCAACGTTCCTCAGAGGTAGATGAAGAGCTCACCACCCTTCTGGGTGGCTGCATGGTCCTGTTTGGCATGGCAGGGATAAGAGATTGGTGACTGCAGCCATGGATGCCTATGAAGAGGGAGAGGAAAAGGCAGGAGCCTCTTAAAGGGGCCAGAGCAGAGCTCAGTATGTCCTGACAGAATACAAAAATCCTGGTCACAGTCCAAGGGATGGTGGTACTCTGTGACCAGAATGGCAAGGGAAATCTGCCATGGGAGGGTTTGAAAGGCAGAATGGGCTAAAGGACTGAGCAGTGGGCAAGAAGCAAAACTCAGTGCTGTGAAGAAATCTTGATCAGAGGAGCATGACAAGTTTTCGTGGCTGTCAGAGGATGAGAGAGCAGGAGGGGATGCTTACAAATAGTGCAGGAGCTGGGTCAAGAAGGAGGTGGATGGGAGAAACACTGGCACCTCCATCCTGCGTCCCAAGCCTTGGCCTGGAAGTCTTTTGCTGGTGTTGGTGCCAGCAAGACATGAGTCATTACTCAGAGCCTGAATATGCATCCTATGCATCACTTCAAGTTTCCCACCTGATCAAGTTGTGCCACGGGGTGTTGATGGCTTGGCAAGATAAAAGAGGGGGAAGAAGTTGCTAGATGGAGCTAGATGTTACTCTTTGGCCAAAAAAAGTTGATGCTATGATTATTCACCCTTTCTGAGGCTATTAGGGGACTGTAGGCGTACCGGCTTTCAAGAAATACATTATCCATTTAAAAGTCAGACAAGAAAAATCTGAAACAAACTATGTTTCTGAATAGAAATAGGAATTTCTGGAGAGTACTTATTCATTATTACTGAGAAATCAATTGCTTCTGGAAAATTTGGCTCGTTGCTGCTTCTTATATTTTGAAATCTGATGCAGTTGCACGTGGGGGTGCAGTGCATATTCAGTGGTGGGAGCTTTCTCACAGATTTTTAGCACAATGGGTGCAGGAGCAGAGGGAACAGTTTGTGCTGTTGCATCACAGCAGCTAAGGAAGCCATATGTGAAATATCAGCCTCCCATCAGCCACACACACAGACATACATCTCCATTCTTTCCTCTCCAAATGGCTCCTGTTTCAGAAGGCAATGAGGAACGGAATGCTGTATAGGGAATGCAATCACTGATTGCAGAAGAAAAGGCAGTCCTTGGCGAAGAGGTTATCATTCAAGCTTTGTGCCTGTTCCAGAAAAGCTGTGACTTAACATTGTTTGTGAGCATAGGGAAGGGAAGGATGGTGTGGGGCAAACCACTGTGCATTTTAAACAGCTTTGATTCTGACTTGGAGCTTTATGTTAAATACCATGATTCATGTCTATTTATTTTGTTAAGCAGTGAGCAAGCAGAAAGTCTAGCAGCTGAAATGATGTGCCTGAAAGACTCCTGGCAGGCAATCTATCAAGCAGCTATTGATTAGTGCTGCCACAGGAACCATTTTGCACAGTAAGACCTTTATTCTTTACTCTGACAAATGCTCACTTAGATGTAAATTAGCTGAAGGTGTCCTCTCACTTGTTAGGGCTGAACTGGGAATGAAGGTTTGCTCTCCTAAGAGCAGAAGTGTGGAAAGCATAGCCAGAGCCATGAGGAGTTTTCTAGTTTTTTCGATGTTTCTACTTATGGGCATTAAAGGACAGTGTTCTCAGACACAGTTATTACACCTTTGGTTTCCTTCCCATGGGGTACAGAGACACGATTCTTGTCCTGCCCCTTGCCTCTCTGCAGAGGCTTTACAGAGGCAAAAAACCTGCTTTTAATAGTTGGTGCTGATAGCCATAACAGAACATTGCATTTTTTTCTGGGCTCCATGGTGGTCTCTGGGTGAATTAGCTCTACATGGACGACCCTGAGCTTCTTCTTGCCCTCAGAAATAAAAATATGTGGGTGGTATTATTTCTGCTGGCACTGTGTTGAACTTATTATTCCTTGTTTTTTCCAAAGAACTGAGGTATGCATTCTTTTCCAAAGAACTGAGATCTTGTTCTTGCATCATAACTGAAATCATCCTTTCCCAAACTCAGGAAAAACATGTGGTGGTGAAACAATCGGTATGAGCCCATGCTTGGCTGTTTCTAAAGGCTGGATGGCTTGCCAGTTTGGTCTGGAGACGTTTCTATATGCATGGTTTTTGGTGTTTACATGCATGATTTTTAGTCTCTCCATGGGTGATGCATACCTGATAGCTTGCAGCTGATGCCATCTCCCTCCTGGAATTAATTAGATGTTGCCAGATCATAAGTGAGTTCCTGAACTGCAGTGTGCAGTGCAGGTGCTGTGCTCAGTCTGTCAGCAACTCAACACATCCACAAACATCAGCCCAGCAAGCCAGTACACTGGCAAGCCTCACAGGTGAACAAGATTGGTGGACTGTTGAGTACAACAGCTGGGGGGAGGTAATTCTGAAAAGTCAAACCTGCGTTTTCATGCCCATTATGCTGTGTCTTGGTTTTAGACAATTTAAAAGAGAATACTCTCAAATAAGCTGCCTCCGTTTATAGGTTCAACCAATCCCTTTCCACCAATAAGGAACAAATATGAGCAAATATAAGTGAAAAAGCAAAAATAATGTGACACAAGAAGCCAAGCTGCCTGCCTGAGCAGACTTTAAAAGCACCTGCAGTACCAGCCCTCTTCCCCCACTCAGTTCCACCTGTTCCATTTCCTGGCTGCAGGGTCTTAGAGAGACTAAAAATTTTTGGGCACAGGTAGACATGGAATACAGTAACATTTTGGGTTACCCATGACCTGCTGTCATGAAAGAGACAATTATTTAAATGTGTGGAGCTTGTGCCTAAATGCTGTTGAGAGTCAGTGCCTTGGCTGGAGACTGGTGTGTGTAAGGTACATCACCCAGGGCCTGGATGGTGATGCTGAGTGGAGGTGAGCCACAGCTCCGCTAGGTTGTCTTGTGGGCAAGGAAAAGGGGGATCTTTCTGCTCCTCTTCCCCCTGCATCCAGGGACAGCTTTTGTACTTTCTCTGATGGCATGCTGTCTCCATTGTTCATGAGGGTTCGTCTGGGTTTTCTCTATTACAGTGCTACTTTATTTCTTATCCTGGCAATATGCAAACACTCTGCTGACCTCTGCTCTCTCTGTATGATAGTTTTAGTTTAGGTTAAGTGACTAAAGACATTACTGTAGCCAGGTGCCCAGTCCATCTCCTGGAATGGTGTTACTGCACTGGAAATGAAGCAGTGCATTTAGGCACGGTTCATCTTACACCACCAATAACTTGAAGTAGCATTAAAACAACTAGGCTGTGAGGTACACGTTCTATTATGTCCAAGAGTGTTTGGCCATGCAGGAAATAATATGGCAGAGAAGGCAAATGAAACCATCTCTTCTAAACCACTGCCTAAATCCACTTTGTGTCATGGATAAATTATTATATTACAATGATTCTGGCTGCTGATTCTGGATGACTTCAACTCCTTTGGCATCAATGTAATTTTCGCCTGTCCTTAAATGAATTTGAACTGAAGCTGGTGTGAAAATAAAACGGTCTTAGCAGAGCTGTGACTTGTACTCTTTCAGATTTTATAATTTTTTCTTTGCTTGCTAGTTTTTTTTTCCTTTACAACTAACTATTTCAGGAACAGGTGGCAGGGGAGAAGGTGAATGCTTCTATAGAGACATCTTCAATCTCAGCCATTTAAACAGCAATTAATTGTAATCTCTTCTAATTTGTTAGCTTGTGTAGGGTCTAGTATCACAAAATATTAACAAGAGCTGAACAGGGAATTCAGCAGCAACAAACTATCGGTATGCACTTGACTGAGTGTTCAGTTTATTAAATTATAGCTGTAGTACAATTTGAAGACACTGCACTGTGTAAAATGATGTGACCTCATATGTTTTACGCTGTCTTTTTAGTCATAGAGGTCTCTCAGTGCTTCTCTGTTTATTTTCCTTGGGGCCATTTTTACTTCACTGCTCATGTATTGATTTCTCCTATTAAGGACAGGCAGAAAAATTATGAAAAACACAGGTCAGGATCCAGCCAGGGTACTAGTACTGTGAAGTACTGGTGTTTTAATTCTATCATTAATTTTTCAGGAATGAGAGCAGAATGGGCAGCCAAAGATATACTGGCTGCAAGGACTGACAGCAGCTAGGAGGGTCTCATGCACCATATGCAGCTCTGCTTTGTTTCCTTGGTACCACCTCATTGTCACAGCTTGGTGCTTTATTTTGCTGTATATGTTTCTGAGTTTGCTACTTGCAGCACCTCAGGGCTTTTTCCTGTTGCATGTGGATGCCAGGAACCATTAACAAGATGTCGTAAGGCTCGATCTTCTCTGTGTCCAAAACGCAACAAGAAGGATTTTCCATGGACCTAGCAGCACTTTGACTGATTATTCTAGCTGTACAATTGGCCAGGCCACAGAAGTGGACAAGGTGAGTATGGAGTAGGGGAGCCAACACAAAAGATGGAGCAGACCTTGCAGGTTTATGATCGTAGGTTTCATAAGCAGTGCTGCTTAGGCTGTGAACTCCCAGTGCTCCTCATATGGAAACCTTTTGGAAAAAAGGCCCTCTTGGTAGTAAAACATCACTGGCTTCTGCCTTAGTCCAGATCTTCTAGGCAGCTCTAACAATGTCACCCCAGTGATGAGAGTAACAGAAAGTAATGGGATCTGAAGGCACTGGAGGAATGGTGGCCACCCAGAAGGACTTCTGAGAGTAAGGAATTCTGGCGTGCTGTGGCCAGTGCTGACAAGCTTCTGACTGAAGGGACAAAAGCAGGTATATCTTCCTGGAAGCTGGCATAGAATCACAGGATCTTTAGGGTTGGAAAAAGCCCCTAAGATCACTGAGTTCTAAGATCACTGAGTCCAGGCACTGCTGGTGTCACCTCTGCAGCAGTCTGGTCACAGCCCTGGGGTCACTGCAGCCTTTTTCCCAATGTGTCTCCAGTTGTCTCAGATCTTTGTAAACTGCTTGGTGCTGCCTGTCTCTGTTTCAGCATGGGGCATAGTCAGAGGGTATCGTTGTGCAGCACCAGGTATCCCTTGTTTTAATACACCTACCGAAAACCCTGTTTTATGATAATGTACTAAGGAGAGAGCAGCACCTCCTGGAAGATAGGAAATAGGCAAAGAAGAACACCATTTTCTAGACATGATACTCATTTTTTTTTGCATGAGAAACTGGACGAATATTTCTGTGCTTTCACTCAGCCAGTGAGTCAGAGGTAGGAATGCAGGACCCATTCTCATCCTGTGCTGGCACCACTTGTGCTCGAAAGAGCAGGGCCTGACAAAATGGTCACAGCTACCTTTAACAAGGTCATGGAAAAGCATGGAAAAAGGCTGCTGCTGAGGGAAAAGTAAGGAGTCTGCCCTCCCAGGGCTTCTTCGGTACTGGCACCCTCCTTCGCCCTGCCAGAGGATGCAGCTGACCTCCTCTGGCTTGGCTCTTGGCAGTCGTCTCTTGGGTTTTTGCATTCTTTGCTCCTTGGACATCAGAGTGAGAAGGACTGGGAAATAATCAACACTGGGAATGCAAATGTTCTCCACGGACTCATTAACTCTTGTGTAAGTGCTTACCTCAGTGCACCTGACAGCTGGACACAGGATGGGGGATTCCACACAAACAGTGGTGGCTGCCTCAAGAATATCCTGTAGTTTAGTTACAGGCTTTGTTATTTCTCTTCATGTGTTCTAAGCCTATTATTTGCAGATCTCTCTGCATCCGTGTTATTAGGAGAGTGGAATTACTCACCTGCCCATCCACCAAGCCATTAAGTATTTGAAACGTAGCCTAAAATTTCCATTTATGACTTCTCCTTCTGAAATGCAGTCCTGATTTTTCAGTCCCTGAAACTGTATGAGATTCTTGCCTTCCTCAGAGGCTTCTCCTACGCCCAGTTTGCACTCATCCACAAATATTGCTAGGCAAGTGTGTAATTTCACCTCATCATTGCATGTTCACCTTCTGGGGAAGTTCGAGGACTGCCTTGGCATGCAGACTCCACATCAACACCAGGTCTAGTTGCTACTTTACTCATTATTCATTCTCAAATGGTGAAAGCAGTGACTCAACTCCTAAATGTTTCCTACTGAACTTAACCAAGTAACACTTGTGAGGAGAAGAGCTCCTGTTTGCCTCCGCCTCGCTTTCAGCTGCAAAAGACCATCTGAAGAACATTGACAGCCTTCTCCTTTATGACCTTTCCATCTCACCAACCCACTGGAGTAGTTAGGTTTTCCTTTTTGGTGCCAGTAGGTGGCATTGCTTACTCTCTTAAATGCCCAAAAGTTAAGCAAAACAGTTGGCCAAGCCTTTAGAAGGGGTACCTAGTTGGAAAGTCACAGCCTTTCCCAGCAGCTTCCAAATCCAGCTACAGCTTCCAAATCCAGCATCTAAATTTTGGCTGGAAATCAGTCTGGTTTCTCGCCCCAAGAGGAATGAAGTTGTGTTAACGACTCCCTGCTGAAATTACAGCAGCAGAACGGGTACTTTTATGCCATAACATGATAAATTTGTGAGCAAGGTGGCATGGTAAGATTATCTGTGATATGATAGAACAGCAGTCCATGATCTTGCCACGTCTACAGTGGTGTGCTGATGCAGTCTGCTCAATGGAGCTGTGCCACTGGCAATTATGCCTCTGTGTTGTGCTGGGTTGTAACCCTGATTGCAATCATGTTATGTCACTTCATGGCACAGATTGACAAAGATGTGGCCTTGCCATCTTTTCCCCAATGGATAACCATTTCCTGTCCTGAAAATACGGCACATGGGACATCATTTCGTCGTCATAATAAGACGGGAGAGATTTTCCCAAGTGGATGTTGAAAGTTCCTGCTACTGCAAATACAGCTTTGCTGAGAATCAGCACTCCAGGAAAGACAGCTTGGCAGGCTGGGGATGGCTATAGTGTCATCACGGGAGATGACTCCCTACGGGCTCCCTACGGGAGAGGGGTGGTGCATGAGGAGAAAGGCAAGCAGCACAAAGGCAATTGGAAGTCTAAGTGCGAGCTGCCTTCAATGTTGTCTTGCATCCAGGAAAAATTGCACAGGCACATATATGACTCCAGGGTAAGCTTCAGCATCTCCTACCTCTTTGTGGGCAAGGAGTCTCCTGGAGGACTCAAGAGTTCTCAACACCACCATTAGATTTATGAGCAGAAGACATATCCTTGCTCTGTTCATGAGAGGACTGCTGAAATGGATAGGACATGTGACATGCCCAGGATCACCCTGGATACCTGTCTCAAGCAAAAGGCTAACCATATCACTCTTCATGCTGGCTCAGGGAAGTGGAGGTCCTGGAACTTTTATCCAACCATTTCTGTGCCATCACATGGCAGGCTGGGATGTGCACATTGCACCTGCTCATGTATCATGCTCTGAGCATGCTGCTGGGAGACTGCATGATTCACCTGCTGCCTCAAAAATGTTGAGCAGCTCTGAATGAGAACCAGGTCCAACTTGGCTCTGGAAAACTGCACAACACCACATGCCAGTGCTCTAGCTCCAGTACCCAGGATGACTCTGCTTTTGTTTGCACAGCAGATAGACCACTATTTTCTGAACTATGCATGGCAGCTAACACAAATATGGAATATTGGGCAAATACGGAATTTCGATTGCATATCAATCCCATGGCAAAGACAAACAGGCCACTTCTGGCTCTACAGTGGTCTTTTCCTACTACATGCTGTCTCTATTTTCTGATTAGGAACAGCCTATTAGTGTGCGTATCTGCTCTTTCAGGAGTTCAAGTAGCTCTAATGGACCAGGCCTTACATAGTCTTTCCTGTGCCACTGGGATCCTTGATCTATCCCAGTGAGATGCTACTCTTGGTCTTGATGGAGTAGGAGTGTGGCTTATCTGGCAGAACCTATGCCATGTAGAAAACACCCCATCAGGAACTCCTGAGGACACAGACAGTGACTTTAGGACCTTTTTCTCTTCACTCATGCCCCAAAGGTTATATGTTCTACCTCTTGCCTCAAATTGCTGACAAGAAGTGATATTTGGGGCTCTGAACATCAGCTGTGCAGCAAGAGCAAGGCATGGAGAATACATTTCCTTATCAGATGACCATTATGAAATACCTTTCCGTTTGTGTCATAATATTCCTTTGTTCCAGAATGAAGATTCCTGAGTGACGAATATAATTAGGTGATGTTCACTGTGAATTAAAAGATGTTTTTATTCCATTGTATGTAATTTCTAGGGAGCCTTTTTACATTACATTTTCATGATTTATTTTTAACTTATGGCAAAGCACTGGAGTCTATTCTTCTCGGAAAGTGATGTATGACAAGCTGTGGGATGCTCCCCTGAGTGGATTCAGACTGTCTTGTTACGTAATCACTTTACCATTTTCGGTTGCAGACTCTCAACGAAAATTTGAGGGTGATTCAAATTCCTTAACACAGGTACCCAGGAATATTTCAGATATTCCTAAGGTGTCCAAACCCTCCACTCAAAATAGGCAGATCTGGTGTGGCACCTGTGGGCTCACAGGATTCACAGACAAGGCACAGCTTTGGTAGCTAGCCCTCTGGTATACGTTGTAAAAGAAATTAGCGCCTTAGGCCTGTAATTTCCATATTCTATGTCTTTTTTTTTTTTTTTTTTTTTTTTTTTTTTTTTTTTTTTTTCTCTCTACAATTAGGGAATGCAGTTCCTCCATCTGTGGCCATAATGGTCTTGGCTGCAAATCTCGCTGGTCAGTCTGCTGTGCATGGGCCTATTCCTTTGATAAAGAGTGTCCTTCTGAGGCAGCAGCAGCACAAACACATGATGTCTACTCTCAAACTTAACCGGGAGGCTGTTGTGCTCTTCCGCATGTCCAGAATACACAGCCCCTTAGGACTTCTCCTGAGTCGTGAATGTTAAAAAAAACCCCACCCAGCAGCAGAAAAAGATACAAAATAACAAGTTGTTCTAACATGCTGTGTATCCCTGAGAGTGTGTGACTATTGGACTTGCAGCCATTCTCTTCATTAGAAGAAAGAAGCTCTTCAACGCACACCACAGAGAAGGGCATTGGGGTTCTTTTATACCTCTAGTCAGTTAATTCCACAAATCTTTTCTTCCATTTATAGCCTGCTAGCAAGCACTGGCATTGACCTGAGTTGTGCCAGATGCTGCTGGTTCTGCTACGCTGGAACTTGGAGGTGCTGTTTGAGACCAGGGTCCTCTTTCTACTATTTTCACATATTAGACACATAGTGAAATAGTTTTCAAGTTTCCATGAGGTCTAATTTTCTTGAGCACAAAACCAGAGACCCAGTTTCTTATCAAATCTCTCCATGAGCAATGGAGTTCCTTTGAACAGGATTTCAAGGATTTTCTCCTCCAGTTCAGGCGTAAGTCCTTCTAAGGCCATATCAGCTATTGGTAAGGAGTTGCCATGTCTGTGTTTGGCAAGCAGCTGTGTGTTTTCAGAGCAGTGCAAGAATGCACATTGAATATGCCTATGATTGCTCTTCTAGAAATACCAATTGGCCAAGGACCTCAGCTATGTACTGCTGTGGACCTCAATGTGTCTCCCACAGAGTGTGGCAGATGAAAGACCCAAGGAAGGAAACTGAGGCATAGTGAAGTGTTACACCTCTTTTGATAGTGTTTGTGGCCCCAGAGTGGGAGAAAATGGTACAAGACCTTTTGCCCATAATGAACATTACTTGATGCACATATGTCAGGGGTTTTAGTGACCGAGGTCTTTCAGATTAAGTTTGAAATCAAGATTTTCCCTATGCTATCTTTTTCTCCTTCCAGGATCATGTAATATAGTCTTTCAGCACCTCTTTAGGACTACATGAATGTATTTCAGTTCCCGAGGACCACAAATTCTTCAACAGCTCACCACAAGAAAAAAAATACCCAATATTTACTGAAAAGCCACATCTGTTCCTTCTTGCAGACCTGAAATGCCCATAACCAAGACCTGTATAGGATGCCTCTGAGAAAAGATACAAGACAGAATTACTCCAGAAAATTTCACAATCTCAATATTGAACATAATACCTGAACTGAAGGCGGGATTTAGGATTACTTGCTTTAGGACAGGCATTGCTTGCTTTAAGACTTAAACTGTTTTTCTACAGTATACTAAGTTGTCTAGTGTCAATTTGGTTATGGTGAGAATCTGACGGCTGAAAGAGAGCTCCTGGATGTTAAAAGGTAAATTGTTCTAACATTGTGTGTGTTAGAGACTGATCAGCCCCATTGGAATAAATTCTCCTGCAGCAAGTGAACTTCCTGAGGCAAAAACATATTAAGAAATATTTCTGAACTTCATAGCTTGCATTTAATTTGAGTAATAATGAAGAAAATTTAAAATAGATCAGGACTGGCAATATATTTCGTAATTTGTGTAATACTGTCTTTTTCCTAACTGTACACTAGGGATGAATGGTAGGAGTTTATGTCCTATTGCAAAATTAACCAATACATGCTGTTCTTTCCTGAATTTTCACAGCAGTCTGGATACTTCGGTAGCACAATGATGATCTTCTCTCTGAAGACTTTTGTTTCTTCTTTCACATTTCACTGCTTATGATACAGACTTATGAGAATACCTGCACCCCCTTTGCCTTTAACTTGCTGTCTTGTCAGTAGCTGCCAAGAGGGTTCCTCCTTTATCTTTTGTAGCTAATGATGTATATATCTGGGCTGCAAACTCTTTCTAAATTTCTCAATATTTCCCCTGCTCTCACCTGGTATAACAGAAATGCTCTTGAGCTCCATGTCAAGGGCATGGAAAACCAGTAACAGATCTTCCAGAATTGTGTGTTCTTTTAACACTCATGTCTGAATACCCAGCCTGGAACACACAGGAAACTCCCATGCTTTTCCTGCAGACAGTTCCTTCTCTAATGGCTTATTTCCTTTTGACACTGTCTAGTGATGCGGAGTTCTTCCATGATAGTTAATGGATTTAGGTGCCCAATTTAGAAATAAATGGGTGTCAAGGGTTCTCCTAAGAAACTATGAAACCTCTCACATCTCTCAGTATGAGCTCTGTGTCTTGACATCCAGTATTCACATAGAATACAGTGGGAGAACTTTCCGATTTGGATGGGGCCCTAAAATTGCTTTGTTTTCTGTTTCATCAAATCTTGTGTGTAATCTAAGAAAAACAACTGGAAATTTTCTCTAGCTGAATTAGAGCTTGTCTTTGACTCTGGGGGTTGAATTATATTCCTGAGGGACAAAGAGCAAGGGAAAAATTTAGAAGGCTACTGCCAAAAGTTGGTGGTAGGGACTCGAATAGGTGGAGGGATAGCAACAGAGTCATCTTTCTCCCAGAGAGTTGTTCCAGTTGACTGTCTCGGGGTTTGCAGGGCTGAACATGTGAGTGGGAAGGGCTGCAGTACTGGCTGCTTGCCATGGCACTTCGGGGCTTGGAGTGGCTTAAAGTGGTGAGTACTGGCCCTCTGTGGGGGAAGGGGGGGAAAAAACATGCAAGACATGATACTCAGACACGTTTTCTGCTTATTTCTCAGCAGACCTCACTGGGTGGTCTTCAGTCAACCAAAGTCTTATGAGATTGATGTGTTTCCTCTCGTGATGCACAGAAATGCTTCGCTGTAGTAATCTGTGCTGGATCAGGACATTTCTGTGTAAGGCTGTTAAGCACTTTGGAGCCCCCCTTGAAACCCACGATGAGGTTTCACAGGGAAGGTATCCGATAACCAAGTGAATTGCCCCCATATGCCTATGTGGAAACAGATACAAACACTTGAGACAATCAAAATGCCCAGACCCAAGAAATGAATGAGCAGTCTCAGAAGGTGGTGAGGACATGTTGCAGCTGAATTCAAGGAGTAGTTTTACAGTGGAGTGTTTTCAGTCTGTGGTGTGCACATCAACCTTGCCTCACATACTTGTCTCCAAAACTGCACCAGTTCCCAGATCACCACAGAGAGATAGATGGTGCCTGCAGGATGTAGATAACCATCTGTGATGGATGCTGAGTTCCATTTAGCAATCACTTGGCAAGGCTGGCTGCAGTGCAAGCACAGTTCATGTAGTTTCAACTGTGTACTCTCTCCAGGGTATTGTGTCATGCAGAAAAAGGCTCTACTTTTAAAAAGATCATGACTGGACTCCCAAGGGACTGAGATAGCCCTTCCCTATCCTTGGGGAAGAGGTTAATTTTCCAGTGAATGTGGGTGTAGATAGAGAAAGGATGGTGTAAGGTCTTGGAACAAAACGTAGGGCTGGGGTTCAAGCAAGTTTGAGGCTAGAGGGGAATAGGCTTGATTCTCCTCTTGGGTTATTGTACAGCCATTTACTGAGATGGTTTATCCAAGTGCAAAGACCCTTAAACATTAGTTTGGCTTTACTGTGTTGAAAGAAAAGGATGTTCTTAAATGAGAATGAGGCAGGAAAAAACTGATCAGCACAAGAAAAAATTAGATAAAGGGGTGTATTCCTGCAATACAGACCTCCATGAGAACAGATGAAAGAAGGCTTTGTTCCATGAGGAAGAACTCAAAAACTGAATTTACAGTGTATATATTTTTATTCTCGGCAGGATTTTTAAGTTTAGCAAGAAACAAATCCATTTTCATGTCCCCTGGCTTGACCACATATCTGGAGTGTTTTAAAAGATGAGACGTCTTTCCAGCTTGTGCAGCCATAATACACAAAGCTAGTGAATTGATCCTGCTTGAATTCCTGTTTGGTAGATGGGAAGCCACTTTTGTTCTATACAGATGTTGTAAGAATTATTTGCCATAGAATGTGGCAGCCGTCTGCATGAATCTGCTGTATCTTTTGTAGGGTTGGAGTTACTGGAACTTCAGAATAGCTTTTTTCATACATTTTACAAGGGCTGGTATATGCACCTCAAGACTTTGAATTTTGGGTTGGATGTTACAGGAGTGCTGTAAACAACAGGGGCTGATGGATGGACCAGGCTATGCCACCCTGTGTGCAGTCCAAAATTTTGTCTCCAGAACAGGTGCTTAGGGGAAGGCTGGCAGGTACACCACTCTACTTGACTAACACTACTTAGCTGGCTGACACAAAGGAATATGTGCCTCCAGACACACTGGATTAATCAGCTGTTTCACACATTTCACATGATTCTGGAGGTCATAACCTCCTAGGGAACTGTCCATATAAATTTCACTTGCATTTTCAGGATGCAAGAGTCCTCTTCCTCCAGACTATTTCCTGTTTCCATCACTGGATGACCGGCAGTGAGGAAATATATCATTGCTGCAAGTCTCTTGCTCTCTATACCTGCATCCAACTATGGTAAAATAACTGTGGAAGTGCATTTCTCACTGAGCATCAGCGAGTGCACAGCAGCAGGAGTAACCAGGTGCAAATACACACGCTGACATATTTCAGCAGATCCCCGGTAGGAAACCAATTCTGTTCCTTGCTCAAGTCAATCAATGCTCCCAGCCCTGTGCTTCAACAGCACCAAAGCCTACCAACAGGCTGGGCTGGGATGAATCAGCCTGTTCCCTTGCAAATCCTATCGGGATAATCAGTAATTCCTCTTCAAGGAGATACCAGACTTTGTATTCCACACATGTAAACCCGTCGTTGAAGAAGGAGGGCAATCTGGCCAGGAAAAAAGACATACAGCGATAGGTCTTTTTTCACTGTAAGAAAACCTTCACTGCCAGATATTGCAAAGTTACTAGTAGTTAATTAGAGCTGACTTAAATGGTATTTAGTGTGTTATTCCAGAAGAAAATACTTTTTCACAGAGAGTGAATGCAACAATTACACAGATGCCAAATTACGAATTATAATTTACATTTTTCATGTATTTTCATTTTCAGATTCTATTTCCAGAATTTTAAAATTTATGTTGATATTATAAAGCTGTGGAAATTACTTTTTGGACATATATGTTTCATTTATTATAAAAATAGATATTAAAAATGCTACATTTTTTTTCCTTCAGACAAATGACAATTGGAAGGGAAAAAAAATTAAATTCCTGCCTAAAACCAAGCACAAATACTTCTTAAAACCACCAGTGACACTAAAATAAAATAAAATAAAATAAAATCCAATTAAGTAAAAAATTGTTCATTATTTAAATTTAATTTCAAGGACTGGGTGGTCATTTTCATTTTTATTCATAAAAAAAAAATTTAAAAGGAAATTATAAGCCAGAAATTTTTAAAAATCAGTGTTTTGTTTTAGAAGTGTCAAAACAAAAAGGTTAGAAGGAATTACTTTTTAATCTTGAGCAATTTAGTTAATTCAACCCAAAACTGCAAAATAATGTGATCGAGTCATTGCCTAACTTTTCAAAGCCAAGAACTATTTAGGCTGAAAATACTTTGCTGAGCTCTACTTCTGCCTCAAAAGAGAAGCCTGCAGCTGTTTCATCGTGAATTATCCATGGAGCACTGAGTCCTTCCTTTACCATGCCTAATCAGCCCCAAATTTGCCTTAATCCATTAGCTTTGTTTGCTCTGTTGTCTGTCTCTTCTTTATCTTGGGAAGGAATAAAGGTGACAGCCCAGAACCAAACAGTGGAGGACTGTCCTCTTCAATTGCTTGCAAAGCAGCTCACAGGCTAGTTTTTCCCTCTAATCAAAGTCCTATAATACCCCTAAAACACAAGGAAAGAATTTTTTAAGATCTCTCTTGTGAAAGGGAAATTATATAGGAACTGGTTTTAGCATGTTCACTAATGGGAACTCCTTTCAGTCTATTTTTTTTCCTTCTACAGCATTTTTTTTCTTTTTTTTTTTCTTTTTTCTTCCCCCCCCAAGACTGTTAAGGAAAAGAAATACATGCATAAATACAACTATTTAGAACAAACCAACCCTGCATAGCTGAGATTACAAACCACAATACCTAGGTATGAACTACTGAAGGAGTCAGAGAGTGGCTTTCCACTGATTTGCTCTTCAACATAAATAAACTGAGAGAGAGATTAGCAAACTAGAGAAAATCAGTGGCAGCTTATGAACTGTTCACTAGTCCTAAAAGGAATTTAATCTTTCAGAATGAGGGCATATTTTATAGAAGCAGGTAGTTTATGTAAGACTCTCGTTCCAGTCCCGCAATTGCTTACAACTCAGAGCTTGCTTTACAGATGAGTAAATATTTAGCTTTCATGGCCACAAAGGAGGGTTTGGTGTTGCGAATGTTAAACCTTAAAGACCAGAAGGCAAATAAAAATTACTCCAGCATTTGTCCTTTGAAACAAAACAAAGAAAGCCTAGCAGTTTTTAAGCTAGACTCAGTAGTATTCATTCCTTCTGCTGTTTGTAATTTCTGTAGTTTCTTCTCAAGCCTGTCAGTTCAACCTTGTCCTTCAACCACAGGACTTCTAGAAACCCACAGGATATGCATACAATTCCATGCACCTCTGCTTCTCCTTGTGATGGAACACCACAAGGTGTGCACAGGCTGGGTTCATGCACAGCCAGTCTCTCCAGTGGGACAGTGGCAGTGTCATGGCATTCCCAGCCTCTCATCACATTTTCTGCAGCAGCACTTAGAGTAGGTTTAGTGGCATTTCTAGGAGCTGAACTCAGGATCACATCTAGGTCAGGACTGCTATTGAAGAGAGTCCTCATCTTGGCCTTCAGGGTGCATGAGCATCAAGCAGCCAAGCATCCCTAGAGTGACTGGTAAATGCAGATTTTTTGCAAAAACATCTGTGCTACAGCTCCTGGATGAGAAAGTGCTTGTTTGGTCCTGGACTTGAGGCAATTTAAGGCATCCAACGGGAGCTGAGAGGTAAGACTGAGCACCAAGAAGGCCAGTGCCATTTGCTAGTCTGTGGGAGATTTCGTGCAAAAGAAAATTTTGTCAGGTTTACATCACAGTGGCCTCAGGAAAGCCTCAGGAAAGTGCTTGGAGGAAAAAATAAATCAGCAGCGGAGAGTTAATAATTTCTTTTCACTGGAGAGGAAAAGCCTGGCTCCAGCACACAGCCTAGCTTAGTGCACTGTGGGTGTGTTGGTTGAGGCAGTACCCAACCTGTGGTGTGCTCCTGTGCCCAGCAAAAGCTCAGCTTTGGTCTGTGGGTTTGGTGAGTGGCTGGTGTGAAGGTTCCCTTCCAACAGCAAAACAGATATGTTCCTGGGACCTTCCCACTTAGTTAAAGCGAGTTTTCACTGCTTCCACAGCCCCACCTCAGTCATCTGAGTCCACAATACTGTGTTCACTGGGAACTTAATGGGATTTTATTTACCTGTGAGTTTTAGGTAAAAAAAAAAAAAAATTATATGTTTGCCTTAGGTAAAAAAATACTTTTTTATGTTCCTACATACAAAGGACTGGAAATCTCAGACCAATATAAAATAATACCTATGGATCTGAACGACTTTAAATCTTAACACTGGAAAATTTGAGAAAGAAATTCACTCAATAACAAAGGAACCAACATATTAAAAGAGCTGCATTCCCAGAGTTCTCATGGCATCAGAGAGATGGAAAATCAAGTTCACATGTCCCTAATTATTTAAGAGGAATTCTTAAAATTCCCTCAGGATAAGTAATTTGAAACAACCCACAGCTATTTTGCTTGTTTCCTGGGGCAAATTTATGTCACAGTTTGGTAGTTACAATGTTATCAGCTGCCTTGGAAAAACAGGCTCGGCTAATGTGACCATTACCTAATTCATGCCTGGAGTCTGATCCTTGGAGATTTCTAAGCCTTTTAGTGATCCTTTCAATGGCCTCTTTATAACTTTAAACACAGGGACATTTAGTCAGGTGGATGCCATAGTAGGAAAACAGGAAGGTTTATAAGAATAACCATTTTTGTTTGATGTCCTACCATCTGCACAACTGCAGACGTGTGTATAAACAGTCATTACTACTTTTTCACCACTCTGCATGAAAACAAAAAGTACCCAAGACTCTCTGGGAGATGGGAGTGTGGGGGAGATGAAGGTACTGGTCGAGCCTGATACCCATGTCTTCTGGAGGACATGGAGGTAGAAAATACTTTTCCTTCTTTTCTTGTTTTTGTTTTTTTTTTTTTTTTTTTTTTTTTTTTTCCTTTTTTTTTTTTTCCTTTTTTTTTTTTCTTTTTTTTCCGGTTTTCTATCCCTTAGGAAGGACATTAAGTGGGAGGCCTCCCTGCTGAGGGCAGTCTGTGTTTTGGGTGTCTTTATGCTACTCACATTGTACACAGCCTTAGGGCATGCCATTTCAATCTCTGGTGCCTCAGCTTCTCGCTCTCCTGTAAAGTGCTCACACATGGCCTTAGGGGCTGCAGGGGTGGTTTCCTCTCACCCGGATCCCCACTGCTGCCTGCTAGGATCCCAGGGCAGTGCAGTGAGTCAGGAGGAAGGTGGTGTCAGAGACCACCAAAGCAGCCAAGTTTCCATCTGCTCTGTGTGTGCTCTGGCTGCTGGAGAGGACCCTGAAGTGGACTGGCTGTACTTTCTGCCTCCAAGGCTGCCCTTGATATGCAGAGCTGGTGCCCCTGGACTCCAGCAGGAGCTGGAACGTGCCTTTTCTGTGGCGCATTATTTGGCCCTGTCTTCAATGACAGACAAGTGATTTGCACAGTAAATGTGACAAACTGAGCACTTTGCAACTTTAAAAACAGAAAAAAGCTTTGCCAGATATGGGGCTGTAGATGACAATCACTGCAGCTTTTGGTATCCCGAAGGCCAAGTTGATGTACTTCCCTAACAAGCAGTCCGTAAAACAAAGGCCCACATGGAAAATGTGATTTTCCTACCTGGAGAATCCTGTCTGTGGGATCTGAAGACCTCCATGACCAAGGACTCAGGTCTGCCATTTTTCAAGTATCTGCCATAGTTTGCATTGTGTTTGGAGTTGATGGATGAATAGTGAGATCTTATTGTTGTGGCCCTTGTCCTTCCTCTCAGCTTCTCCTCCTCTTTGTCTCTTCTTTTGTTGCCATGTCTTAGTTTTGGCAGGAGTATCTCTGGGACAGTGACCATAGCTACACATGCTCCTAAAAATATCAGCATACTTGTCAAGATAGCGAAGTAATGCAATGAAAGAAGTAGGTGGAAATAAATACTATTTCTTGTTTCCTTACTTGTGGCAAACAGAATAGATCAGACGGGGAAATTGTACATGTAAACTCAGCCTGTTTTCTGGTCATAGTTTGAAGGCAAATTAATTGACTGAGCTCAGGCTTTGCTTGAAATCTTTTAAACCTCCATGAGAAGTGAAATTGATACCTGTAAAGGTTAGGAGCACAAAATCACAGCAGGATTTCTCTGTAGTTTGCGGAGGCACTGCCCGAGTGTGCCTTGACTGCAGGCAGGCTGAACTGTCCTTTGGGGAGAACACCCCTCATCCCATGAGCACTGCGTTTGGATGTCTAAAGCAGGACTGTTGGGCCAAGGGGGCGTTTTACTTACCAGTTGCAAAATTCCAGAGAAGCAATGCTAAGTCAGCTGAAACTTTAAATAAAAATTAAAACAAATCCCCCTTGGGATGAGATGGAAATGTCAGCCCAAGGATGAATCTGTTCTCAGTAAGTTTCAAGCAACTAAAGGAGACACAAGTTGGAATCCAGCCTTGGCTGCACCACACACCATCTGTCAACCTTGTAGAGTGAAATAAAGAAAATGCAGAGAGCCTGCAATTATCCTCTCCCTCGCTGGATAGCCCAGAGGCCAGAAAAGTGGATTCTCTTCCCTGATACATTCCTTGCGACAGAAAGGATACATTCATTTTCCCAGGGCGATGTGCTATGCATTACTCTCTCATCCTACTCGATCTCCCCTTGGCAAGCAGGAACATAGACTGCCAGGCTGGGACCTGAGTGAGAAGGCTCTCTCCCCAGGATTAGAGATAAAGGTGTAGCAAATTGCAGGAGAAGAACATGAGAGAACAGGAGATGCTGAAGTCTCTTCACTAAGCACACTGCTGGCAAAATGCAGGAGCTTGCTTCTGCCCTTACAGGCACCTAAGCACTGCTAGTACTGAGCACTTTTAGTCAGGCAAAATCTCTTCTCCCTCTCCTTCTCCCCCATGCCCTTGCACATTTTCGTAACCTCACAAAAGTTTCAGACAACGTCATCTTTAACCTACTGCAGGCAGGACTTGGGAGCCACGTGAGCAGCAATGAGGGGGGACCATAGCTGGTCAGAACACCAGCCCCATGGCCAATGAATGGGGGACTTGGAATACACTCCCCTACACGCCACCCCAAACAGGGTGCTGGAATGTCTCTCCCTTGGCACTGCATTTTGAAAGATGTGTCTGGCAAGACAGCTAGCTGACTTTGGCAGGCACTGTCATTAGCGTGATAATTAATTAAAGAGCAGTTGAGGAAATCACAGCGTGAGGTTACTCCACAACTGGATCCACCACTAACTACCAGAGCAAGGCATCCTGCTTTCTTCCATATCTCTATTTTTAAATAGGAATTAGTAGCTTACATAGTGCACTGGAAATAAGAGAGTGGGATGAAGAGGAATTAATCCTTGTGCTAATCAGTGAGAGGACCTTGTCTGTGAGATAAGACAATCTGGGAACAGAACAGCAAGTGATATCACGGCAGTAGAAAGGACAAATATGTTAAGACATAACAGCTAAAGGCTGTTTTACACGAGCCTCCTCTTGTTTCCTATGTGACACCAAACACTGGAAGAACCTCTCTGTGAAGCAGAAAAGTTAGCAGGAGGAACAGGTGTCCTGTTGCAGTCAGAGCTGCAGCTGCTGCATAGCTCCCCATATTTCTGTCTTCAGCTGGGCTCTTCCAGGTACTAACAGGTGCTAATGAAGGCGCACATATTATGTTCCAAAGCAGACACCCAGGTGGATCCTGCTGCCACCTTTCCCACTGCAGCCCATTTAGGGAGATTCAGAATAACCACCACACACAGGCTTTGGCGCAGCTGTAGCTGTAGCTCTCACCTGCCTGCACACCTGCCTGTCACTGGGCTGTCCCTGCCCTTGCTGAAAGGTGCCTGCAGTCCTCGCTCGCTGCCAGTGTGGGGAAGCAGGCAAATACTGGGCCACAAAAAGGGCCTGTTGATGAGTGTAGGTGGGACAGCTCAAGAGTCACCCTCAAGCCCCTGAGTGTCTTGACGTTGTGTTGCTGCTTACTTGAAGCAAAGAGGCTCAGCCCAGGACAAGAGGACTTCTCCTGCGTGTGAAATTATTGTTGTAGCCCAGTTCGTGCTTATTGAAACAGGCAGGAAAGAGTAATTTTTTTAATTCCCAAACTGGAGTTCCATTAAAATGGCTTATTTTCAGAAAAATACATTTAAAAAACCATTTCACAGATATCTTTGAGCAAACTAAAAGTAGAAGAAAAGAATCCTTTTTTGTTTGTTTCTTTGAACTTATTAGTACAGAGATCATCTGGAAGCTTACACTGACTTTTTGGCTTTATTTTCACTATTTTTCTTCTGGGTGGGGAAAGAAAAAATTCAAATATTTATTCAAATATTTCAAATATTTAGAAAGAAAAAGAAAAGACCTCTTACTTGTATTTCCTATTCAGAAGGAGATCAGAATGTTTTCTGCGTGTTTCTAAGCAGATACTAAGAAGACTTCTCACCCTCAGTTATAAAATCTTTTGTGTTAAAGCAGTACAAAAACATTCAAAGAGTCATAATGTGACGCCTCCCTTCTCGCTGTGCTTCAAGCTCTCTTTGGGCATTGTTGTGGAAATGAAATTTTCTGGTTGGTTCTCCCCTTGCTTGTCCTTGTGTGAGGCCAGTGAATTTGCTCAGGGTTTTGCATAGCTGCACCACAATGCTGCCCGTGCTGTGTTGGAGGCATTTCTGGGCTTGTTTTCACTTTAACCTTCTATATGGTCTGTGGGTGCAAGTACCAGTCTAGTTATGCAACTTCTCTCTCCATTGCCCAGGCTTTCCCTAGTTCTTATTAGAAGCAATGTATTTTAGCTCTCACTATAGTACCTTCTACCCACTTCAGAGTCCATGAATACTATCAGTCAGGCTCTGTTTTACAGATGGAGCTTTGCTTTCCCCTCTAGGATTATGTATTTCACAGAGGAAGAAGAACTCAAGTCCAGTTAATGATTGCACTGAAGCACCTTGAGTTGATGCCATGAAGCTTCTTTTCCATCCAATCATGATTATCTGCAAGGGAAAAAAGATTTTTAAATGTTGGAAAATGTGCTGTGTCAAATCAATTTCAGATTATTTCACATCTGAGTTTACAACAGATTTAGGCACTCTGTTCAAGATCCAAGAAGCTGGAATTACCCCTTCCCCCTGTTTTTCATCACTTGAAAGGTTTTTTTAGTGTTTTGCTTTTAATCTTCCTTCCTATCTTCTTTTTTTTTTTTTCCAATTTGTCCACATTTTGCTTAACTCTTTCTTAGATACATAACTATGTCTTAAAGTGAGGCATGGGCATGAAGAAAAACTTGTGCAAACCAGCCTTTTCAGTGTAACAAATTAGATTTCATTCTGTGAATGAAAATCTTCTGCCTGCCATTTCTATTGGTGGGTTTCAGAAGCTATACTGGGAGTTAACTGTAAGTCTGATTACAGCCCATGGATTTGCAGGCAGGGCCAGCAATCTATCCAGGGCTGATGTGCCAGGCGTTGACACTGCTCCTTTCTACCTGATTCTATAAGCATTTAAAAGTACATTACTTTTTTCCCCACAGAATTAATATAATATGTAATACTGTAAGCTTTTTAAATTTTATTTTCTTCTGTCCTGAAGTAACTATCAATGTAGTTGTGCAAATCAGGAGATTCATCTCTGATGGGTATGTAGCATCACCTGTGATTAGGGTTACCTGACAGTCTCCCTAAAAGCAGTCGGCCTTAAAGTGTTTGTTCTTTAAGTTTGCCATATGCTCCCATCAGGGAATGAAATTTTCTAGGAAGGATGTCTGACCCTAGATAGAGTCAGGCTGATTTCTAAGGCGGAAATTACACTGTAGTATTAAACCAAATTAGATCAAGAGAAATGTATTGTTTAGTCCACACTTGGGGAAAAGAAAGACATGAAAAAATTTTTGCTATTGTTTTGACAAGAGGCTCTCAAACACTTTGTGTTAGAGGATATGCTCAATACTTAGCAAGCTGCAGCACAAACCATATTATTCCCTGCTCACATCACCACCATCCTCTGGGGAGGAAGTTGGTCTCTCCTGCCTCTTCACCTCCAATCCCCTGCTCGGACTCCCAGTCTCTCTCCCTACCTCACCCACAGTGTTAGCCCCCTCCTCTTCCTGCCACTCAGTTGTCTCAATGGAAAAGTCTCAGCATGAACAGTTTGTACCCTCACTAAATTCTTCTGATGCTTTCTGGATATAAATAGGGATTGCTGATGGAGGAAACTAGTTGTGTCTTGGCGGAAAATGTATTCTTACTTACAGATGTTACTGGTCATTTAGCAGAACCTAAAGCTGGAAAGGTGATCTAGTACTAATGCTACACTTCAGCAATCTCTTATTGAACAATGTCACCAATATAAACATTAATATATAGATATGTTTTTGTCTCCTTGGGTGTCTGGTATGAGAAAGATCTGTTACCCTTGAAGTGAATCCCATTCGCTTCACTTTGCAAAACCCAGGGAGTCTTCATTCCCTGTGTCATAAGCTTCTTTATGAAGCTGGGCCTTTGGCAACAAACTGCACAATGAAATGAAAACTGGTATTGTTATTAAATTAATGTCCTTACATAACTGATCTTTCACCCAGTGGCTGCCAACTCAAATCTCAGTGCAAATCTCATTTCTGAGAGGAGGGTAGAGAGAGTTGAAAAGCTCAAGGAATCAATTTTTTATTTCTCAGGAGCACAGATGCCATCTCCAGTGAATTAATTTTTTCTCCAAACTTGTATCTCTTCGAGTGCCGGCAAAACAAGGTCTCGGCAAATATTTTTCGAGGAAGGGGCAGAAGGCCCTTTGCAAGCACAGCACAGAAAATGCAGTTGGCTGCATTTACTTGTGCAAAAGAGGAATGGGAAGGAAGACCCCACCAGAGGCATAGCAGAGCTAGGTCGGCATGGGCAGGAAGGACCCAGGGGTGAAACGCCGGGACCGCATCTGGCTGTGCGGACTGGGCTGTGGGAGGACTGTGCGGGCCAGGCGCAAGGAGGGCTCGGAGCCAAGGGCTCTCTGCACGCCCTGCCGAGCCGGGGCCGTGCCGTTCCGCCCCGTTCCGCTCCGCTCCATCCCGCGTCCCGCGGGAGCGCCGAGCCCGAACCCAAACCCGAACCCGAACTCGAGCCCGAGCCCGCCCCACCCCGCCCCGCCCCGCGGCGCTCGCCCAATGGGCGCGGGGGTTCCCGTGCATATTTGCATATTTACATATTTACGTATTTGCATATTTATTTATCTATTTGCATACTGCCCGGGACATAAGGCCGGGCGGGCGCGGCCCTGGCAGTGCTGGGCGCTCCCCGGGCTGCCCTGTCGTTCGCTGCGCTTCTGCGCCGCACTTCTGTTCAGTTACCATAAGTTTTTAAAGCAAAAACCGCACTTACTTACTTTTAATTTTTTTAAACATTTGTTTTCTTTTCGCGCCGAAAGTTGCGTGCCGCGGCGGGAGGCGAGATGTGGAAGAAGGCGTTCCTGGCCGCCGTGTGCCTCTGGCTGCGCTGGGAGCCTGCTCTCGGCGGTGAGTCCCGGGACACGGGGTGCGCGGGATCTGCCTGCTGCTTTTGGGAAGGGGAGGCTCGGGGGAAGGGCTGCCGGTGTGGCGGGAAAGGGCTGCTGGAAATCCTTCCTTTGTGAAGCTACCCCTGGGTGCTTGGGATGCTGCGGGACTCCGGTGGCTTGGAAGGCGCTGGAGAGCAGCACTGGGGGGAAGCTCCATCCTGTTAGGAGAGACCTGGAGCCTGTTGCCCAGACGAAACTCAGGCGCACAACCTGCCGGGCTGATGGGGCGACCTGTTGAGGTTTGGGATCTGTTTTTTTTCCCAGAGACAAGGTGGCTTCCGAGAGTCCCTTGCGTCCCAGCAAGGGATTTGCACAGCAGTAGCACCACGGTAAGGTCCCTCGGCTTCCTCCTCTGTAGGACTCATCCATCCCAGCATCCCAACTTCCTACAGTTCTTGATCCTAGACAAGGCAAGGCTGAGTTTCACCGTAATGCATTCGAGTTGTAGTTAAGCCTGTTATGAGCAGAATCCACTCGGGAAAAAGTGAACAGCGTGTTTTACTCTCTCTAGGTTCGCTTACGGCTGTGCTTGTGCTCAGCCCGTTGTACCTGCACTTGTGCATAGACACCCTGTCCAAGCTAGAGGAAGTGGCAGATGTGCAAATGGTGCTGGATTTTCACTAATGCTCTCTCAATTAATCACAATGTAATTGAAGCTGTTATGAACAAAGAGACTGCTACTTTTCAAGCTTAAGAACTAAGAAAAACTCTTAAAATATTGTTAGCAGTGCCCTGTCCCAGGCTTACTTTCTTACACTGATCTCCTACACATAGTACCTATCTTGAAAAGTTTCTGGCCTTAGAAGAAAGGGTGCCTGTAGCTCCTAGAGCTGCTTTGTGATCCTAAACTGGAATATATAAACAGCCGTTTTTTCTGCTCTGCATGCCTTTGTTACTTCTTTGTGTACCAGGAAGCTGAAGGGAAGTATTCAAAAGTAAGAGGATGGGGTGCTAGGGTACAGCAAAAAGAATGTATTCTAGCTTTGAATCCAATCTTGTGCCATCAGAGACAATCAAAACCAGTTTTCATCACAGTATCCAAGTTCTATACAGTAAAATAACTTTCTTACCAGAGAAAGCTTTCATCTCTGCAGGAGCTGATTTGCCACGGACTTAATAATAATTTCACTATTTCTTCTTAGGAACAGGTTATATAAAAGCAGGTTGTGTGTTCATCCTAAAGCAATTCAAGCCTTTAATTTCACACTCTTCCATGCACATCACAGTAAAAAAAGTTTTTTGAAACCACAGAAAACACATGATCCAACCCTCCAAGAATCCAGAGTATTTTAAAAACAACATAGAAAAAGACTTTCTAGGTCAAGAAAATGTTGGTGCTTCAGGAAAAGATAAAAAACATCGCTAGAAATATATTCAGATCCTTATTTTTACCAGTGTAAATCCAGAGTCAGCATATTTACACTGTTGTGTGATGCAAGCTGCTGGCTTTTTCTGTGGCTTATGTTTGGGATAGACATACCAGGGCAGCTGTGGCATGGCCTTTCACGAAACAATTCATATCTGAGAAGGCACAGAGGTGAGGCTCTCAGGCATCAAGTTGTACTGGAGATTATCATGATCGCTAGGACTCCTAAAAGTTTGCTGGAATCTCCTCTGTGCAGAAGTATTTGCATGATAGGACTTTCTCATGCATCCTTACCTCTACATTACTGGAAAGTCTGACAGTGGTTGCATTTTAATTGTCTTGGGCTAATTCCAGATATCCCAGAGGGACCGATGCATGGCTAGATATCTGCTGGATTGAGTTTCAAATGTCTCAGCTGCAGCTGAGTAAAGAATTGACAGGGAGTACCATGGAGAGGGGTGGGCATCCCTGTGTATAGGGGGAGAACAGCAGTTTGCCAGCTGCAGAATTTGAGCAGGGAAGTTCTTGCTTAGCTTCTGAACTTGTGGCCGGTAGCTTTCCAGAAGTGTTGCTCTTTCCATTGGCCCCACCTGGGAAGTGAAGCAGAACATACTCTCAGGGCTCTGCCATTAAGGAATACATAAATAAACTTGAAGTTGTAATATTTTTGCAGCAAGGTTAAACAATAACCTGATTCCTGAGGTAGGTTTCCTGGGATTGCAACACACAGTAGCCTGCTTTCAGTGTATAGTGTAGATCAAACTAAATGATAACTGATTCTTTGACATAGTCCCTTTTCTACAGCTGACTGTGAGTTTGCTTTAAAACTCTTAGGAGTTCTGACTGATGATGGGTGTATGACTGATTGATGGGTGATCCTAATGCTGATTGTTGGCTGAGGGAAGATTTAACCCAGTTAACTATAGCTGGAAAATGTTCGATGTTACGTGCAGATATT
Source organism: Sturnus vulgaris (assembly GCF_052056855.1). NCBI lineage: Eukaryota > Metazoa > Chordata > Aves > Passeriformes > Sturnidae > Sturnus > Sturnus vulgaris. The sequence continues at coordinate 37,521,007 of NC_142283.1, read as the reverse complement.
TACTGCCGTGCATGCGTGTGCATGCGTGTCTCTGTGGGCTATAGAAGACACAGTCTAGCAGTATAATTTCTAAGGATCTTTGCACCTAGCTAATAGTATTTCCATTTCTGATTGCATAATGCTAGGAAATTGTTGTTTATCAAAGATTCCATTTTTAAAACCATAGCTCCACTCATTCTGGCAAATGCATTGTTATCATATTTTGGCAACCTGTGTGATGTGGGCAGTTTAACTTTTGATTAATATTTCAGATGTTGTTACTTCCTCAAGACTCACATTCTCCACCCAGCTGAACATTAGTAAACAGTTTCACAATCAAAATAATTTGCCAAGTTACCTTGGGCTTTCTGTGAAAGAAACTTGAAACTGAATTCTCTTGGTAAGTGTGTCAGAATGCCTAAAGTCAGCGGGAGGCTTTCAAAATTGATAATTGATAGGAGTCCCTAACTGAAAGGAATTTCACGAGTTGCAAGTCCAAAGTGTCACAAACTTTGAACAGGAAAAACAAAACTACTGACTTCCCAGTTAGTAAGCTTCCCCCTCCCACCCCGCCCCCCTCCCCCCCCCCCCCCCCCCCCCCACTTTCTCAGAATTCTTTGAGGTTGCTGCACAGGATAGCTTTTTTTTTTTTTTTTTCTTTAAATATGGAAACTCATATTGTGGAAGTAGTGGTGTAAGAAAAGTGTATAGCATGACAAAAAAGTGAGGTTTTGGTGATGCAGCCTGAAAAGCCAGCTTCCATCTGGAAGCAGTCATTTAATTCTTAATTCTGGTCCCTTAATTCTGCTTCAGTCCCCTAAAAAATCCCTTTATAGGTCATGTTAACTGTGAACATATAGCAGTAGACAGAAAATTTTGTTTTGCAACAAGTGCTTGTATTTGTAACTGTGGGCCTGGAAGCTTTGGCAGTGCATAACACATGCCTTTGTAACTTTGCTGAACGATGTCTGGGAAAGTGTAGATTTTAGCAAAAGCATGGATTTCTTTTTTGTCTGCATGTGTTTACTTCCAGTCTGTTTTATTCAAAGGCCTTGTTTAGAAATGGGACTTACATTCTTGTCATGAAAAGCTGCTTTGGTATCTTAACATGGATGTATGTATATTTCTTGGTATCTAATTTCTGTACCTACATTATGAAAAATGCAATGTTAATTCAGATACATTTCTGTCCACCTTTCAGAAATATGCTGAAAACTATCTCTTTTTGGGTTTTCTGTGGTTTAATTAAGTTGTTAAAACATCGTATTAACTAAACTGTGATGAGTGTGTACTTTGTCCGTCTCTGCACTTCTTTGTGTAAGACTGTAAGAATGAGGCCCACTGTCACTGTCTCAGGACATTATTCAAGGAGACTTCTCCCTTTGAATCTGTGAGGAAAAGGTCTGTGGCAAAGGTCTACGAATGACAAAGTTTGGTTCTGAATAATTTTTAAAGAGACCAGGAAAAACAATAAGGAATGAAAGCAGAAGTGGGAAATACTAATTTTCTGAAGTGATATGCTGTGTAACTTTTCTGCTTCAGGTTAAAGCATGGTACATGTAGGTGTTGGTCTGTGTGGTAAGTGTGTACAGACTTAGTGCACCTGTATTCTGCAGGGATGTGAGGTGGTACTGCAGCATGTGTGCAGCACATTAGGTGTAGACAAGACATCTTCTGCTCTGAGCTGTACAGAATTTGCAAAGCCAAACTCAGGCAAATTCCAAGGAAAGCTTCTTGATGAGCACACCGTGCAGAAGTCTGTAATAAGCTCCACTACACACACACTTCTCTCATCCAAACAGTATCTTGCCTGCTAGGAACTGACCATGTGTGGACATAAGATAGCATGACACTTTTTGTGGGCATAAGATGATAACCGTAATTTCTTCTGACTTTCTAATTCCTCATACAACATAGTTAAATGAGAGAACTGACTGCCTGCCATTTCCCTAACTCATGGGCTGTTGCTTTGCAGCTGCTGCTTTCCTGGTAGTGATTGTATCTCAGTGATTTTATTTTCTCAAATCTCCATCAAAGATTTTTAGACTAAAACACGAAAATATGTGTGAAGCACTTAACACATCTTCAGTGGCAGATGCCACTGTACTGCAGTTTTTCTAAGCTTGGTGCACTTTTCCAAGTGTACCCTTAAGTATACTACACTTAGAATTGTAAATTTCCTATTAACTTGTTTTCAAAAGAGCTGCGGTTTGACCTTACATGCAAATTCTAGCATGTGTTTGTAATTGAAAACACACTACAAGACAGGATATCAATGTAATTTAGATATTGGATGATTATCAGATAAATGTAATCCAGAAGGGAAATGATATCTAGGTATGAAAGGAAGCACTATTAGCTAGTGAGCAGGTGGACTATTCTTGTTCGACTTCCTGTACTAGGAGGGAATATACATAATTGAAAGTCCTAGCGTTGTATGCCTTACAGTTGAAAGCTGTTCTTGTTCCTTTCAAGGTTTTACTGATTCACATCTGAGTGAAAGGTTATAGCTGATATTTAACCAGCCCAGCTTTTGTGATTTTTCTTTTTCTGGCTAAAAAGTAAATAATACAGGTCTAAAGATTTGTTCAAGAAATGTTTTATACTGTCAGTTGGTTGCAAAAAGAAATTTTGAACTTGTAAAAATATAGAAAAGGTGCAAACATTTGGTTAGTTTGGCAAATTTAGCTTTCATTAGTGGGTAAAATGTTATATTTACCATTATGTGAATACTTCTACTGGTAGAAGGAAGGGTAAGGTCTATGAAAAACACCTTTCTTTAGGAGGAAGGAGGCAGGAAGGGGGCCCTCAGTGTAATTATCCTGGATTAGCTAGCCAGCCTAGCACAGTCAAGGTCAAAACCTAAAGCTGAGTACTGCCTCTGTTCAGTGAACGGTTCTTGCTTTCCTGCATGTGCTTTGACAGGTGAGAAATCAAGCTGAACTCGGGCAATGCTAAGCCATTGATTATGGCTGACAAGTTTCTCTGAGACTGCTACATAAGCATTTGTTGCAAAGCTCTGTGCTGGTTTTAGAGCTAATGCAAGAGGTAAGACCCTGATTTCTTGTGACCCTCCAAGAACAGCAAGGACTTCCCAGACTTTATAGAGCTCCCAGAGGTGAGGTCAGGCATAAGGCTGTGCCTTGCTGTGTGTAGTAGCTTGAATGAGAAGAACAGAAAAACTGTTTTGGAGAAGACTTAATTGTTAGTTATTTATCACCTGAGTGATGCAGCACAACTTTATGCAGGAAATGCAAATCTACCAATTATCATAGAAAACCTCTTCTGCAATGGGAAAAAGGAGTGGAATTCTGTTTTGCCTGCCTAGCGTAAGGTCCTTACCTTGTTCATTTTTATTCCCCATGGTGGCTTGGAGCCATTCATTAATGTGTGTTTAAGAGTTTGTGAAAGGTTGGTGGTCTTGATGCCAGGAAAGACAATGCTGAGCAGGACAGAGTTGGCCCAAGTTCATCTGTACTTGAAAAACAGGCTATCAATATTTGCCTAACTCAAGTTGCCAAACTGGGGCCTGGGTTTTGAAAAGTTAATTACAGAGTATTCTGTACATAGAGGCATTTAAGAGTTGAATCAGTCATAAAAAGAGGAGACATTTAAGTTTCTTCCCAAAAGAAATAATGAGTATGAAGCGTAAAGTCACTTCTCTGTCTTGGCAGGAAAAGGAGTACTTAAATTTTGAAGCAGGATTTGGAGGGAGTGATCTTTGCAGGCCACGACATACTTTGTTACCACCAGTACACGATCTGCACCTCCTTCTCAGCCTCCTTCCCTCTGCTTCAGGCAGAGAAAATATTTTTCTGAGGCTTAATTTTCTGTAGATTATCAGACCTGAAAACGTACTGCAAAAATAGACTGCTGGTTTGCTATTCAGTTTCTCTGATGGGTGTCTGATCTTCTCACCTGCTATTTGTTGGTAAAACTTAAAACTAGTATTTTATAAAGCACTGGTGACTTCACAGCTTTTAATGCACTGCAACTACGTGGTGTTATAAAAGGCCTTGTTAGGCAGTGATTATTGATGAGGTGATGTAGAAAATACACCAGCAAAATATGTAATAGTATGGTAATAACTCTCTGCTTTCCTGGATGCCTGTCGGTGACTCTCCTGTGCAGTTTTCTGTACTCTTGGGATACTTATGAGGTTTCCTGCTTAACGCAATGGGGAAAATACTGACTCTTAAAATGGATTCATACCTCTCTGACAGCTCAGCAGATTCTTACTGTTTTAGCAGGACCTTGGAATGGGGGAAATTTTCACCCTTTGATTTCCCCTTTACACGGCTGTTGTATGTTCCATTGAGTGCTGTAGGAAATGAAAACCAGATATCCTATTTCTTGACTGCTCCAGATATCTCTCCAACATTGTGCCTGTGCCTCCTGACTTTGTCCTAGTACTCCTAAAACTCTGCTATGTTTTTTGTGCTCTTACAACAGGTGAAAACAATTTTGAGGGAATCGAGAGCAAGTTTTCTTTACGGACGCCTGCAGAGCCCGATGAAGATGTCTGCTACCTGGTTCCTGGGCAGGTGGACAGCCTGGCACAGTGCAACTTCAATCACACCAGTAAAACCTTCGTGGTCATCCACGGGTGGACGGTAAGACGAAGTGGGAGGCATCTCCCTTTTAACCACACATCGCATAAAGTGTGCAGAAGTGTCTTACAGATATATTAATATATCTCCTATTTTAATTTTAATTATTAAAATCATCAAAACCAACAGGTGACAGGGATGTATGAAAGTTGGGTCCCAAAGCTGGTGGATGCCCTGTACAAGAGGGAGCCTGACTCCAACGTCATTGTGGTGGATTGGCTAGTTCGAGCTCAGCAGCACTATCCCGTGTCTGCTGCGTACACCAGGCTGGTGGGAAGGGATGTTGCTACGTTTATTGATTGGATGGAGGTAAGACGTGGAGACAAGTCTCACATTCTATGTAATGTCATTCGAGACAAAACAGCAATGATGCAGCATGTTAGTCATCTCCTGCTGGGTAGATGGAGTTAAACTCTTGCAGACAGTAGTTGTGCTGGACTGGTAAAATTCCGGCCTTGATTTACTGGCTATCTCCTACTCAGAGGCCTTCTGTACTGCATTCCAGAAACTTTACCTTGTGGTTTGTGGGGTCCTGTGGCCCCAGAGCATTTCTGAGGGCTCTGTGAGAGGTAGCTATGAAAGACAGGTTCCTATATATTCTACAGTAGCCAGCCCTTGGGAATTAGAAATGTGCCCTGCCTTAGGAGATCCAGAAACTGCTGAGTAGCGAGTGGCTGAAAACCTTTATATAATAAACAGCCCTGTGTTCTGTCCTTTATTTTGCATTCCTCATGGTTTAGATTTTGGCCATAAATTAGTTACGTGATGAAATCTTCAATGACACAAAATTATGATAACTGTATTTCTGAATAAACTGTGTTTCTTCTATTATTCATGGCTCAAACAAAATCCCAGTATTAGCAAAACATTTTATTTTGTGTCTTCTGATGTTTTTTTGTATTTAGTTGTGTATTTTAAACGAATTATTCCCTTCTGCAGGAGCAATTCAATTATCCTCTCAACAATCTTCACTTGCTGGGGTACAGTCTAGGTGCCCATGCTGCTGGGATTGCTGGGAACCTGGCCAAAAAGAAGGTGAACAGAATTACTGGTAAGAAAACCTGTGACTGTAGAGTGGAGAGTTGCATCTCTTCCATACTGAAATATTATGTTCCACTGAAAAATCACCAGAATGTTTGTTTCTTGCTGGCAGTACTTTGGTTATATATTCATTATTTAATGAAACAGCAGGGCTGATATTTCTGGAGTAGAACTGGAAAAAGATTCAGGAAATAACAACAACGGTGGTGAGTGAGAAGCCTTTATTTGCTTCCTTACAAGAAATGAGTGAGTAGGCCCTGATAAAAGAGTAGCTTGGCAGGGCTGTGGTGGGGACTGACCAAACCATGGCTCAGAAAAGGTCACGGTATCACTTGCAGCATGAGAAATTCAGTGGGTTGTATTTATCCAGGCAGTCATTCCTTGCAGCTGATGAGAGCTATTGAAAGAGAACAGGAAGTAAATTCCACTGCAGCAGGTTTAGTACCTGCAGAATTCTGCCATGGGATGATGCAAGAAGTTTATATAGGCTCAAAGGGAGACTGGACGGATAACCAGAAGAAATCCAGTGTGGGTTATTACAGAGTTAATCATAATAGGATCAAAAATATTCTAGGCTGGAAATAATACTGTGAGAATTTGGGGAAGACATATATTTGCTCTGTTGCTATGTCTGCTTAGATTTCTGTTTAAGGTGATTTTTGGAGCCTGAGGCTCTGGTGCTGGTTTACAACCCAGCACCTGGACAGCTGAGCCCCTAGCACTGATCTCAGTGACAAAGGAATTGTCAGCATCAGCAAATGTGGCTAAGAAAATTGCTCATCTGTGGTGCCTTTGTTGCTGAGAGAGATTGGGAGCACCATTCAGAAGGGAGCCTAGCTCCTGGCACCCTTTAGTCTTTCACCTGAGCCTGGCTGTCATCCCAGATCCACAGGCATGTTGAGAGCTGGGCTAGCAGTCACATCTAGAAAGGTCGAGTCCGAGAGGTGGCAGATAAAAGTCAGGAGGCCAAAGCGTTAGTCCCTCTGCCCTTCCTTTCTCGAAGCTGCAGCTTTTCTGCTTTCACTGAGACTGCCAAATCACTGATATGTCAGTACCCTCTCTTGTGACTCCACAGTTGCTCTTGGTGCTGAGGATGAACTTTTCCCTGGGGAAAGCACAGGGAGCAACGTAGTGTAACCCCTGAAGCCCTCACAGCTGAGGGGGAGGCAGCTCACACCAGGTACAGCTAACTGTGGGTGAACAGCACAGGTGCCTGTCCCTAGCTGAGGGCTGCAGAAAGACGTGTCCCTTCAGCCGTCTCTCAGGTTGTTATCTGAACAGGAGATAGTAGTTGTTCACTGGCAGTGTAGTTCTGGGTTTTTTTGATGTTAGTGTTGCTGCAGCAACAGTTTATCATAATAATCCCCTTCCCCTTAGGTATGTAGACACTGAAAGCCTCATTTATGTTTCCCACTTGTTCCCCTGGCATGGAGTTATCAGCAAGACTTTTCCACACTTCAGACACTTCAAATACAAGTTCTGCGGTTCTTGACAAGAGAGGAAGACATTGAGAAAATACTTTTGAGCTTATTTCTTCCATCCACTGGAAATGCTACTGCTCTGAGGAAGTTAGCTGGGGTTCCTTCCATGTGTTTACATACATTTTTATTTTTTTTAAGCAGTGACAACATTTCAAGGTAGTGCATTTGATTCTCCTGTATGTTATTTAAATGATCCATCTCTAATGGCTGCAGGAAAACTCAATAATCCAGCTCAATGTGGCAGCTGAGTTTGGCATTTATTATCAATGTGAGTATCTTGGGCAGGAAATAATTTCAGTTTTCCTTTGTGGTTTGCCCCATAAAGGGCTGGATCCTGCTGGTCCTACCTTTGAGTATGCTGATGAACTCACCCGCCTCTCCCCGGATGATGCTGAGTTTGTGGATGTCCTACACACCTACACCCGAGGCTCTCCAGACCGCAGCATTGGGATCCAGAAACCTGTTGGACACATTGATATTTATCCCAATGGTGGAGGTTTCCAGCCAGGTTGCAATTTTGGGGAAGCACTGCGTCTGATCGCTGAGAAAGGCCTTGGAGGTGAGGTTGCTCTGAAACAAACAGTGTAACATTCTGAGGGAAACCCGAATGGCCCTGCAAGAAGTCTTGCAAGGATAGATCTCTGAGAGGCACAGGAATGTGGTATTTCAAGTGCTTTTAAGAGTCATCCTGTAAAGCCCAGCTCTGCCATAGTGGATCATGCCTGTTGACAGCATTGCTTAGGGGTTTATATTATTATATGCATACGTTTATACATATTACACATTTTCATTTTTCAAGATGTGGACCAGCTGGTGAAATGCTCCCATGAACGATCCATCCACCTCTTCATTGACTCTCTCCTGAATGAGGAGAAGCCCAGCATGGCCTACCGCTGTAACACCAAGGAGGCCTTTGAGAAGGGCCTCTGCCTGAGCTGCCGCAAGAACCGCTGCAACAATTTGGGCTACAAGGTCAACAGAGTGAGAACAAAGAGAAACACCAAAATGTATCTGAAAACCCGTGCTCAGATGCCCTATAAAGGTAGGCACTCCTTGCTTACTGGTGAGCAAGAGTGGCGCTTGTGCCCAGCCGTGTGCCTGGTGGCCATGGGCTGCAGGGGGGAATATTGCTGCTTTGGTGCCCGTGGTGAGCAGGCGGATATCTGGCCTGTCGTTTGCCATTGAACACAAGTCTCAGACAAAAGTATTGTCTTACTGGAGGTGTGGGGGAGAGTACGAAAAGAAAGGTATTTTGTAACAAGTTTCCAAGTAGCAAAAGTTAGACTTCCTCTGCTGCCAGATCGCTTGAAACTTTTTCAGTGGTTTTCATCCAAATGATTATTTCCTTCTGCTGAGGAAATAATCAGCAAAACTCAGTCTAGTGAGCACCTTATTTAAAGATATGCAAGCATCAGATTTGTGCCTTTGGTAGTGCACTTGCTAGAGGAGCACCAGCCCTCATTAAAATATCACAGCCCTTGTTGATTCCAGTTGCTGCTGTGGGAGGTCTGAGAATGACAATGCCGGAGAGAACTGAGAGGCTTTCAGCTAGGAAAATAGTGTTGGATCTTACTGCTTTATTTTCCTCCTTAGCTTTGCCTGTACCCTATGGTATGCTTATAGCGTGCATTGTGTGATGGACCAGCAATCAAAAGACACATTTCTGCACTGTTAGAGCAGCTGCAAGACTGTTCTGTTGGCATCTGGTGCTTAATCTGCAGTGTCAATGGGTTGATTTTTTTTTCCCTTTTACCAAGCTTCCTGTAAGAGAAGGGCACAGCTCACTTGTTTCAAGCCACGTACAGCAAGTCTCATATGTTCAGTAGCAGGGTTGAAGGTGATACTGCATACTCTGGGGTTATTACAGTGTCAGCTTGAGTGCAGAGTTTAGGTGCAAGAGCTGCAAAGGTGTTCTTTAATGGTGATTGCCTCGCATGCTAGTATTTATGTTCTAACAAAAGTAGTTCCTTGAACACCCACAGGGAAATAAACTCATTTTAGTGAAGTTGGCATATTCCAGCCTAGGATTTGCAGAGGTGAGGCAGGGTGGTTTTGTCATCAGCTGTCTCTTTGGAGATTGAATTTTCCTAATGGCATTTTATTTCCTTTTCTTTCAGTCTTTCATTACCAGGTCAAGATCCATTTCTTTGGAAAGACAGACATGACCAAGACAAATCAGCCATTCCTGATATCTCTCTATGGCACTCTAGATGAGAGTGAGAACATTGGTTTCACACTGTAAGTAGCTACAGAAACAGCTGCAAAGTACTGTTGAGTTTACCTAAATTTGTTGAAGTCTCAACTGCAAAACTTGTTCTAGCTCCACCTACAGTAATCTTACAGGGTCCCAGAATCTGTTCTTGTCCTTGATGAAGGAGTTCCATTCACTTCTGAAGCTAATGAACCAAACCCTACAGGGGCTCTTCTTGATAAGACATCTGAAATACGGAAACGTGAATTCTGACTTGTGACTCCGCCTAATAAGAATTTTTTAGTGCTTTCTTATTTTCTTCTCAGTGTCTTTATACCATGTTAAATCTTCTTAAAAGCAGACTTATGCATCTGAAAGTCCCAGCACAAAAGCTGAGGGGGACTTGGGATTTGCTTTCACATCTCTGCAAATAAGCAGAAGTTTGTATGTACATCCCTAGACACAGGCTGGCAAGGAATGGAGCTGGAAAACACCAAAGCCTGTTTTCTGCTCTGAGGAATGTAGACTGTTTATTGGTGGTGGTTGTTTGGCTTTTCTGAGAGTTACCAGCACAAGAGAGGACAACCCTTGCCTGGCAGACTGTCCCAGGATTTTACCAGTCTTGCTACAGAAGGAAGTTCCTTTTGCCTCTACAAAAGGTAGAGGCTTTTTTTCCTTACTTCATCCATCAAGACTATGCAGAAAGTTGCTTCCTCCTCTGGAGTACAAAAATTCGAGGTTCTATTGCACCTTAATTTTCTTTGTCTGTCCAAGAATTTCAGATGTGTTTTTTTGTTTGTTTGTTTGTTTTCCTTATTCTTCTCCCCATAGGCCTGAAGTCTCCTCAAACAAGACATTTTCCTTCCTGATTTACACAGAAGTGGATATTGGAGACCTGCTTATGCTGAAGCTGCAGTGGGAAAAAGACACCTTCTTCAGCTGGTCAGACTGGTGGAGTCCTTTAACGTTTGACATCCAGAGAATCAGAGTGAAGTCAGGAGAAACTCAGAAAAAGTACCTTGTTTTGATTGTTATAAGCTATATTAGTTCTAATAGTGCTTCCTGATTTCTGATATCTCACAGACTGAGGCAAACATGTTAAGCAGTTACAAATAGGTGCAGCATAATGATAATCAGGGCCTCAGTGTTATCAAACCACTTTTTATATCAGCCAGGTTCAGTCGTTTACTTCCACTGGGATCTGCAGTTTTTAGTCTTACTCCCATGTAATTAATTTGTATCCCACTATTCTATCTACTTGAGGTTAGTTGTAATATGCAGGAGAACATCTCCTTGAACCAGCATCTGTGACTGTGTTTGCAATCTCTGTCCTTCTTTTCATGCCGGGTATTTGCATAGGTTTTGTTACAAAGAACATGCTTAGATGGAGACTTTTAGAAATCCTTCCAAAAATGTGTTTGTGCAAGAAATTATAATTTAGTTAAGTTGGATTTTTTAAGGGGTGGAATACCTGAATGGTGGGTGAAAACTGAAACACGTGACTGTTGCAGGACATTGCTAATGGGTGAATGTTGAAATATCAAAGTCTGAACAGAAGTGCTTTGACATGAATCTTTTGAAGTACTCATATTCACTAAACATCAGATCTGTTTGCAGAACATGGGCCCAGAACAGAGTATGTGTGTCCTACGTATAGTATAGTAAAGAATAATAAGTTCCTTCTTTGAATAAACAGGTCAGTCACTTGATCAAAGAACAGTTATCAGAGCTGAACAAATATAGGGGTGGAGAAAGTACTGATAAATGGAAAAGCAAGTGCTCGTGTTTTCTGGAAATTGTAACCTACTTCGTTTGCAAACATTTGAGGGAGTATGGCTTTCTTCCAAGTTCATTCACCTGACGAAAAACTCACATAAAGACTGGTGTAAATAAAGATCCAAGAGACTTTGGGATAGGACTTCTGCTGTCTTAGCCACAAGAAGATTTTTTGCAAAGGATCAGTGAAAGTTATGGCTATGCTTTGATGCCCATGTATAATTCATTTACCAGTTCTTGCACAGCATTTCCTTTGTTGCAGAATTTTCTTTTAAAAATAACTTTCTAGCAAGCCTGCGAAGTAGCAGTGCCCCACGTGACAAAGTATAAAGACTGTTTCCAAGCACCAGCCTTCTTTCTAAGATTAAAAAAGGATGTTTGGCTCAGTCATGTGATTTTTCCAATATTTTTTTCCACAGAGTGGTGTTCTGTTCTCGAGATGGCACCTCACGTCTCAGCAAGGGAGAAGACCCAGCAATATTTGTGAAATGCTCGGAGCAGCCCGTCAACAGGAAGAGAGGAGGGTATGAGTAATCACTATTGGTTTTAGATTGTTTTATTACCACTTGGGCAGTAATAAAACTTACCCTTTAATTGACTTGTGCACTAGTCTTCTCAAGGCTTGAGAAGCATCACAGCTCAGACTACCCAGCAGCTTGCTTATCGCCACTTTTTAGCAGCTTAAAAGCTCTTTGCTGGCTTCTCTGCTAACCATCTAATGTGGTTGTTGGCATGTCTGCAAAGCCAGTGCTGGCCACTGCCTCTTACAGAATGAGGGACTGTTAGAGAGGGTTACAGACAAGGCACTAGAGTGAATTCCTGCGATTTTCATCTCTTTGGATGAGAGATCCTGCCTTTCTTTAATAGCCCTTTAGTGCACTTTAGTATTTTTATCAGTAATTCTCCTGACCCAGATTAAATGTGAGGACAATCCTTGGACTTCACCCACTGAAGTCTGAGATAGAGAAGTGGTTATATTTATTTTAGTTCGATAGCTGTGTGTGAATGGTCTCATGGGGACACTTCTGGACTGAGATCTAGCTCTGCATAAAAATGCACATGTGCTTGGCTGCTACTCTGGGGCAATGACCTGGGCAGGCCTTGAGTGTGTATATCTGTGTGTATCTGACATAAAACCAAGCAGAAGCCAAGAGAAGCCCTAGCACGTCATTTATCTTCCTGTTAAGTAGGGAGTTTTAAAATCTTAGTTCTCAAAAGTAAGACAAGAGAACAAGTGTCTTAAATCTTCCTCATCACCTTAAATTTTTTTTTTCCACAGTTCCAAGAAAACCTCGAAAGAAAATTCTGCTCATGAATCTGCTTAAGTGACAAGAACAAAGATTTTTCACACTGGGGAGGAGAAAAGTCTGTTCATCCCTGTGGACTGGATGTTCAGAACCAAATATATAGAAATATTTATCCATTGCTGGATTTTTGCCTGCTATTCCTAGCTATTTGAGAGACTTCTTGTAAAAAAGTCTCAGCATATGAAGTTACTAACCATAAAGATACATTATCCAAATAGTTAAAAACAGAAAGAAACCTGCAAAACAACTTGCCAAAAGTTTGGAGTGCTGAAAAGATAGAGGTAATTTTGCTTAATCATGGTGCCTTGTGACAAGGTTTCTTGACATCAGATCTTACATAGCAATTTTTTAATATTTATTGGAAAGAAACAAAGCCCTGTACTTGGTTTTATTTTTTGTTGTTGTTTCTGTTTTGTTTGGCTTGGGGTTTTTTTTTGGTTAGTTGGTTTTTTTGTTCTTTTCAGGAGTCATTTGAAACTAGATGGATTTTTTTCTGTCTTGGCTAACTGAATTTTCAGGCAGTTCAGTGGCGAGAGTTCATAGTTTTCAAGTGTATGTTTAGCAAATAAGTGGGTTTCCCATGTGAAAAAGAAACCACCTTTGCTGTGTGTAATACTAGAAGGTGTCAGGGACTGACTTAATATGGGGATGAATTTTTTTAGTTTGTGGTTATGAATGTATGTAATTAGGGGTAGATGCCAGTGCTGCTTAGCAGTATGATCTGTTAAGCTATATATTTCTACGCTGCTTACCCTGGAATAAATAACAGCTGTGAGAGAAGGTAGCAATGCCAGTGTCTTATGCAGACATTTCATACTTTATCTATGCTTTCAGTTATAGCACACGAAACTGTCTAGCCTTCAACACTGTGAAAATGGAACTGCAGAGGAACTGAGCTACCAGAAAATGCAGGATATTTCAGATATTTCCCCCACCCTCCACCCTCTCCCTGCTTGCTTGCGTCATGTATGCCAAAACTGTCACATTTTCTCTGCTCTTTAACACCAAGTGTCAGTCATGCAGCTGAGTGGCTGCTGTATGCAGCTTTCAGTGCAAGTGAATCCACTTGATAGCTGACAAGGATGCTCATACCTCCTCGTACTGAAATTGTGACTGCCAGTGATCCACTTCAGTTTGTTTCTTGGCTGTGGTACAGTGCTAGGAGCTGCTTAGTTTTCTGCCATGAGATGGAATTCAGCAGGAAGCAGGAGCTGAGCCAGTTAAAAGCAGCCTAGTTGTGTGCTCCTCAAGAAGGAGTGCTCTGAAAAACACTCAGATTAGCCATGCTGCAAGTTTAAAAAAATAGGTATATTGAAGGCAGTCTGCTTCCCAATTTTTAAGTAACTTATGATTTTTCTAGTGTGCTGAAAGGTTCCATAGCCCTCTTTTAACTTTCTAGGGGGTAAACAAATGCTGGGGAGGTACAAGCGCTTGAAGGTGGATATTTGGAGAAATGTAATGTTAAGTATTGATGCTGGGTGTTGTAGTCTTTCGCTGCATGTGCAAGACAGCATGGAGACGGTGATTTATCCAATATTATCCCGTCTTAAAAGCAAAGCAAAAAAATGTGTGTGTTTATGTGCACAATTTGTTTCCTATTTCCAACTGTAGCTGCTAGTATATTTGGGGATAAAAGCCTTAAACAGTGCAATATGTTGGAATATTAATAGCTCTGAATTTGCTCACATTTGATTTCACATTTGATTAAACCACAGCAGAGATGTGATGAGTCACTGAGGGTGGGGTTGAGTATTGAGCCACTGCATTTCAGACCTCTAAAAATAAATACAATGATTTATTCCCTATAGTTTCCACATTGTGATGCAATTTTCTCTTAAAAGTTAAATTCTTCAGAAGCAAAGTATCTGGACAACTGTGCTCTTAATACATGATCAAATGCAAACAAATTTAGAATTTGGATACAAAATAGTGAAGGTTCTTTTCATAAGGAAACATGATTTAGCTTTGGATGTTATTTATTAGCTGTAAATAAGATATTTATGAGTGTAAAGGTAGTTTGTATATATTGCTATAAGTTGCTGACAGTCTCTGCATTAATACAGTTGTGTAGTATTAATCCTGTATATAGCTTTCAGAGATTTTTATCAACAAGCCACTTACATTACATTGTTTCCTATGTCATTAATACACTTTTTTTTGTTAGAAATCTCCTCAGTTTTGTATAGAACAGAAACCTTTGGTTTTAATAAAATTCTCAAACTGAATCTGAAGTCACTACTTTCCTTTTGATGAAACTATCTGCTGTATACCTTTTATGTGAAGGCCAGAGCCTATACTGGAATTCTGGGCTTAAAGGATAGAATGAGACACTAGAAAAAAAGGGCAATGTGTGATTTCTGCACTGCTCTCCCCCATTTCATTTCGGGAAATGCAAAACTCATGTACTAAGACATCAAGAAATCACCGTGTGGAAGAAAGCATCCCACATCATAAAACAAGTAGCTTTTCAGCTGCAGTTAGTGGTTTTCAAGTTTCAGGCCATTTTAAGAACAGTCTAAAAACTGTCCTTATTTTGAAAGGTTGTTTGTTTTTTTTTTTTGAGGTGTCAGCAGAACTATGCTTCTGCTCCATGTTTTACCAAAATAGAAATGTTCTGACCCTGTGGGTGCAGGAGGAAAGCACCAGTCCCTCAGTCCCTTACCACCACTATTGTTTAAGGTAGTAACAGTGAAAAATCACTTTCAACCATGTGTTACGAGTTCAGCTGAGCTCAAGAATGGTTGCCACCAGAACAGTTTGCTCTGTCACACACAGCAAGGCTCTGTCCAGGCAATGGAGCAGGATTGCTGGAATTAAGGAGAGTTGTAGTGACACACACATGGGGGGTGATATCAGGAGTAATTAGAGCAGTTCTCAGTTGACCTGGGGAACTCTGCTTCCAACAGTCTTCCTTGGGGACAGATGACTGCTCTTTGACCAGAGCAGAGCTTCATTCCTTGTGAAAACAAAGGGAACCTATGCCATGGAAAATGGTTGAAGGGGATGAATAGAGGGAGGGATTAAAGAAGAACAGGGAAGGGAAGGGAAGGGAAGGGAAGGGAAGGGAAGGGAAGGGAAGGGAAGGGAAGGGAAGGGAAGGGAAGGGAAGGGAAGGGAAGGGAAGGGAAGGGAAGGGAAGGGAAGGGAAGGGAAGGGAAGGGAAGGGAAGGGAAGGGAAGGGAAGGGAAGGGAAGGGAAGGGAAGGGAAGGGAAGGGAAGGGAAGGGAAGGGAAGGGAAGGGAAGGGAAGTGCTCTGAGGAAATCAGTGGAAGAAGGAAGAACCAAATTTGCAGACTTAAATGCTTGGAAATGGGCTGTTCACTGCTCATCTCCCATGTCAGTATCTGGGTTAGGGGACTAGTAGGACTCTTACAGTTGTACAAGACAAGGCCTGGGATCACATCTCCTAAAAACATTCTATAACTATTCTTTTAACATCACAGCAGCCCCGATACACTAAATGTGTTCTTAAGTAAAGTGGAGAAATAATTTTTGATGAAGGGACAAGAATGTCTTCTGTGAGCCTTTAGAGCCATCCCTGGGCCTCTTTACTCTTGCATGTTGCTCTGCAATGCCCACCCACATCAGAAAAGATGATGATCCCTGCTCACCCTGCCAACTGTCTCTGGAATGGGCTGCAGGGATAGATTGTCCAGCAGTGGGTGAACAGACAGAAAGAGACATTCTTGGCTGGAAGGAAAGAGAGAAGAGAAAGGACTTTAGCCAGTGTACTTGCAAGATGAGGAAATAAAGACTAAGTTTTCCAATGCCTAGGTTTTAATTTTCATATTTAATTCTGAGAAAATTTTGGACCCAGCAATGGCTTTGCTCTCCATAGGTGTCTCCATACTTTCTCCTTTCAGATGTAGTTGTGTGCCTGCTCTTTTGCGTATTAAGAATAAAATGTCAAAGCTTGCTTGGGATGAGCAAGACATTGTACATTTGTTGTTTCTAAAGGTCAAAACAGATATTGAAACAAAAGTTTATGTAAAAGGGTAGAATGAAACCAGCTGTAGTATTTTTCTTTTTATTTACAGCTGTCAGTGCAAGGTCCTTCATATGCTGACTGTCAATACAAATATAGCACTACTAAAATCCTCAGGAAAAACATTTCCATCTCCTCCTGCTGCATCTTTCCAGAAAAGTCATCTAGTCAAATGTCTTTTGTGGCAGGTCTGGAAAGTCACCAGTTTACGCATAAGCGAATAAAGGGATTAGCATTCTCCAGTGGCTGAAGGAGAACAAGGAAATGAGAAGAGGAAGGGAAGGGAACCATTTGGCAGAACATCCCACATAAAGTTTGTCTTAACAATGCTTTTATATCTGTGTGTGCTGCTATCTCTGCTCAGCAACACTCAGAATGCTTCCCTAAAACAGCTCAAGTTAACTCAGACAGAACAATGCATCCACATCAGAAATGCAGATGCTAAATGGGGATATAGCACTTTGGATATAGCAGGTGTTAGTGTGGGGGTGCAGTGCATTTTCAATGACATAATCTCCCAACCATTCATGCCAGATAAACACCATGTTCTTCATTGTAGGCCCTTCCTGTGGGAAGTGACCCAATATCATCAGCCCCACTTCTTGCCAATGACACTGGAGAGTATCTGTTGCTGTGCATCACCCCACCATGTAGAACCATACAGTGACAAGTAAGAAAGCCTGCCTGGCCATGGGTTACTGTCCTCAAAAAAGTCAGGAAGTGAGGGCATGTCTCATATTATTCCACCTACCAAAGGCTTTTTTACCCACAATTAGCTGTAAAACTGTAATGTTCTAAATAGTGAAAGGACACTCCAAATATGGAGATTAGGAGTGGTAGGAACAAATTTTTCGGCTAGAAAGGTTTAAAAGATGCTACGAATATTCACACTTTTTCGAAAGAAACTGTGGGAAAAAAAAAAAAGACTTCTGAAGTTTTGCTTGCCAGGTCCTCATGTTTTGGTCAGCCTTTGTTTTTTCCTTTGGCATACTTTATTCAGGAGCTTTCGAGGTTGGCTCCCACAGCCTGAGAAATTGCTGCTGGGCAAAACTACCTTTGGAGTCACTTCTAATCTTTTGGATTAGAAACCTCTCCCGTGGGTAACTGTGTTTATAAGGTGGGGGCTACCAGTCCTGTGCTTCTGGTGAAAGGGCCAACCCTGCCTTCAGTGAGAGACTCAACCAGAGCTCCACTGAGGCTAGGAAAAATCTTCTTGTTGACACTGTGGAATTTTGAATGCTTTCCTAACACCTGGCACAAGAACCTAGATTTAAAATGAAAGCACAACACCAACTTTCTTGTCTTTGATACTCTTATGCAGTGTTTCCAAACGGAGTGCATATAAATATCGGGTCATGGACCTGCTCAGGCACTAGGTTAAATACCAGCTCTGGTGACTTCTCACAAATACTGCCAGCATCTCTTGGCAATAAAAGCATTCATATTTATGGGACACCAGAACAAACTGCAAAATTGCAGTGATTTAAATAGCACCCAATGGAAATTAAAACAAATCAACTAACAGAAAAAACAAGCTGAGAGAAAGACATGCACAACACACAGTACCTCATTTATCATCTAGGAAGGTGATGATACCAACCCCAAGCAAACTGCACAGTTTCCCTTGGCCTTCTTGCAGGCAGGCATGGACAATGGGAGCCATCTCAGGGATGCTCTCACATAGCTCCAGCTCACTGCTCTGTGTGGTGCACTAATCACATGTCTCAGGTGGTTTACTCCTTCCAGATCCTTGCTGAGTCTTGCTCTGAAGCCAGGCATAGTTACACTGCTTCTTAAATTCCTCACTGCTGCCAAGCTGCACAAAAAGAAACAGCGTAGCTAGAGTGGTTGGTTCCTGGATATGAATCAGGAGGCTGATCAGCTTTTTTTTTTTGACAGCCTTTATCAACCAGGAGGCTTGACAAAAATCTAAATGTTGGAGAATTTTATTATGTGTCAGCATCAGTTTTCAGTGAAATCAACATAAAAGCAAAACAAGAAGCAAAAAGCAAGAGCAGAAATGCCTAAGAAAGGCAAGAAGGAAGGAGGGGTCTTTGATGTTGCAGCAGGTTGTACAGTAGTGTACATTATATGGTAAAAAAACCATACCAAGACTTGCACAACAGGGCTGTTAAGCATTCCTTTGATTTTAAATACACATTTTCTTGACATCAGGAAAATAAAAGTGTTCACCAGAGGCTAGGTATACACTTAAGCCCTTTACACTGTGTTGGTATCCATTAAAAATATTTAGTCCATAACAAACCAATCCTAAAAAAAAATGTGTATAGACCCATTATAGAAAGATCACCAAGATCAAAGAACAAAAAGCAAGATATAAATAAAGACTAAAAAGAAGAAGCAGATATTCAGAAAGAGGAATAAATTAAGAGGAAGAGGAAAATCAAGGAAGAAGAACTCTGCTTTAGCAAATTATTCCACCCAGGACACCCACCCACATATTCTTGAATGTAACTGAGCTATTATTTATATGCTCATATGACTAATTTTCCCCCTTTCTAATGTAATTATAACCCAGACACAAAATTAAGCCAAATTTTTTGTTTATCTGGAAAAAATTTTACCCTTTGCTAGTGAAGTTTTTCAGTACAAGGGTAAAAAAGTAAAAGATCTTAATCTCTCTGATTTTATTTCCCAGGCCTTAGAAACGAAATTCGGGTTAGGCTCAATGCAATAGAAAGACTCCTTTTAATATCAGTCTTCTCTTAATGTCCTGAGCACAGAGCAGCAATGGAGTAAGCAAATGCTTACACAATGGCTGGTTCAAAATACAAAAATGCTTGCTTTTCTTTCCCCTCTATTTTATTTATAGAGCTGTGTTCATGTGCCTTTTTGTAGTTCTTTGTTTTTCTTTTAACATCAGCCAATTTAAAGACCCTGGGGGGAAATCAAGGAAATGCTGGGGAACATTCTTTTGACAGCAATTTTGCTCTCATACTTTTTTTAAAACTAAAAAAAAAAAAAAAAAAATAGCATTTTCGTGGCTGGACATTTTTCAATGAAAGGCTGAAGCACTCAGTCATGTTCAAAATTGGGTATCATGTGCCTCTTTCTCCCCTGAATTTGAAAGCATAATTTTGAATTTGCATGGGAGGCATCAGGAGAAGAAAAGAGAGCAGGACTTCTTTGCTAGGCTTTTTGGGGGCTTTCTGTCAGTGTTTTAGCAACCCTCTCTGAGACATTTCAGTTACCCAGTGGTGCCTCTTCTGACTGACTAGTCCCTGACCATCATTCTGTTTTTAGTAATTTTCTGACAGGAGCCCTATGAAGGCACCTCTTTATCTGTCAAGGTAGTAGCCCCATTGCCTTCAAGACTTCCTTGGGCATTTTAAGAGTAGGGATAAGTGCAGTTACGTGGGAGCATTTTCTTCCAAAGTGTAACTGAGTTGGCAAAAAGCTCTGAGAAGTATCTTTTACATAACCAGAGAGGAAAACTTGTATTTTCTTACCAAGCTAGACCAGATGCTTGGACATCTTTGTGTAGGTATGACTAAGTCTGTATGACCTTCTCTCCAAACTTATCCTAGCTTGCTGCTGAATCCTGTTTTCCATTTCTCCTTTCATTTCTCTTTTGGCAAAGTTTGCAGAATGCAGCATCCTTCCTCCTACCAACACCCCTGTACTCCCTTGTCCCATGACTGCACAGGACCCTGGTAAATTTGCTTGTTACTCTTTGCAAGACTACCCTGCCACCACCCAGATAGGAAACCAGCCTGCCTCAGCTATGTCTCTAAATCTTACAGCATTGTTTTTGCCTTTTCTATTGGGTTCCATTTAACACCACCACGTGGTCTAAAAGCCCCCACAGATGGGGAGGAAAAGGTACTATATCGAGATAACAAAATAGGTGCTCAAAAGCCCTCCATAACTTGATCAGAATAAATGAACATAGCTGCTGTCTTCTGAATTGCATTCCATTTTAATTACATTTAATGAAAGAGAAGAAATCTCCTGTTTGGACTTTCCTCTGTGCCATGATAACATCTTGAGGACTGTGGACCTGTATCCTGTAGAAATAATCATCTTTATTCCATATCCTGTTTTCTATAGTATTCCTTGCTGATGTACACAGAGTGCAGTTAAACAGGAACACAATTCTCTCTACGATGTTTTACGTGCTTGCCTACTGTTAGTCAGAAAAAACCCCAAAATATATATTTTACATAGATGTGTTTGAATTCTGCATTTAATGTTTCTGGAGATGAGACAAAGAACATTAAATCATTGAAAAGAAGTACTTTCCTCATTCAATTAAATAGCATACTCTATATTGGACTGCATGAAAGACAGTCCACAGAATAAACTTTATATTGAGTTCAAGTTTCCTACCATTTTACCCGACTAGACTTTCTTACATTACATAAATTGATGGTGAGTGGAAATAAATTCAACTGCTTGTGGAAGAAATGCTTGAAGATTTGGAACAGAGATTTGATGAATAAATCCCCAAAACTATATTAAAACCTGCTTGACTGCAGCAGAAGAAGAGTAATTGTGAGCTCCCTACAGGTCAAGCTTGGAGAATGCTGGAGAGTGATGCAGTTGAGCCGAATACAATTTTGGTAATGTTTTTCCTGAACATTTTTTTTTTATGTGATGCAAATCCTTTTCCCACTTTATAAACATTTTAACTTCGAAAGAATCAATACAAGCAAGCAGTGAAGGGACATCACATGAAAGCAGAAACAGTTAAGATCCCTTACTCCAATCTCGGTTAATTTGTGTCACAGAATCAAGGAATAGTTAGGGTTTGAAAGCACTTCTGGAAATTATTTAGTCCAAGCCTCCTGCCGAGGCACCACTGGAAAGAGTCTGGCACCATCCTCTGGGCACCCACCTTGGAGATATTTACATGTATTGCTGAGATGCCCTCTCTGTCTTCTCCAGACCAAACAGGCCTAGCTCCTTCAGTGTCTCCTCACAAGAGAGATGCTCCAGACCCCAAATCTCCTCTGTAGACTGCACTGGACCCACCCCAGTAGCTCTGTGTCTTTCTTGTCCAGAACTGGACACAGCACTCCAGATGTGCCTCACCAGGGCTGACCAGAGCTGGGCAATCACCTCCCCTGACCTGCTGGCCACACTCTCCCTGATGCCCCCCAGGATCCCACTGGCCAAAATTCACAAATGAAGGGGATTGTAAACAAGTAAATACGGTATCATTCACTTGCAGTATTTATCAGCACATTTCACATTTGTTGCAAAACAGTGAGGGGAAGAGAGAGGAAGGGGGGTGGGGGGTGGGGGGTGGGTAAGAAAGCTTTCCTAGTAAGTCACTACCCTGAAGACTGAATGCTGAAGATAAGCTAGTCACTGCTGTGCAGTACAGGGATACCATGCATACTCACCCTCCCCGCCTCGTGAAGCAGAGGCCATGTCCTTCTTACTCAGTCACAGCACAGCTAGGTCAGAGTTCCTCAACTTCTTACAAAATCCCTTACCAGACATATTGTTTTGGACTGCTACCAACCTCAGATCTTCCTCTTCTCCCTCAGAAAGCACGAGGGATACCCCATTTCCTTTAAAAGCATGAACAATAACAGTAAACTCGGGAATCTCATCCTTTTCTCTTTTTGTTTTTCACAAATTTTAATTGACAGGCAGTGTTTCTACGATGAGAGGGTTTTTATCTTTGACTGAAAAATGCCTCAGAATAAAACTGGGGATGAAAATGTCCTTTTACAGCATTACCAAGGATGTTCCCAGGGATATGCAAGGGCAGCCTTGCAGGTGGGCCAGTAGTCTGGCATAGTCCGGCATCCCTGTGGATGTTGAAGGTCCTGCTGATACGAGAAGAATGGATTGCCAGTCTCCTTTGCTGGACTTGTCATCACATCTCTGCTCAAGTACTATATGTATGCATGTACGTATGTATGCATGTATGGTAATGTAAACCCACTGTACATCCACACACACACATGTTTTTACATTTCCTGACAACTATGGCCAAAGAAAACTTCCAGCAGCTCTGCACAAGCTCTTCATGTTGTACAGAGCTGCTAGTGGATTGCTTCAGGTATTTTGAGCAATTTCTGCTCTCTTGGTAAATGGCAGAATCAGGTGGACAGGTTTAGAAGACTTTACTTCTCCTGGAGAGATCAATCCTTGTCTGCTCCTCCCTAGAAGACCTCCTTTGTACATTTGCTCCAGGAAGAAAAGAGGCTCTGAGTCTGGGGTATTTCCACAGAGCTGTGGGTAGGCTTCATGTCTCACTCTGACCATATGTTGAAAATGACCCTTACACATTATCAGTTTCTAGGGGACTTGTTTGTCTCCTTCAGAGGCCCCATGGTGAGGAGATAAGTTGGTGAGAGCTAGAAGGGGGTAAAATTCTCAAAGAACAGATCAAGAGCTGTCTGAGAGCTGTAGAAGTAGCTAAAGTGCCAGTTGCTCTTTTTAACAGTGGCAGTGGCACCAGCCAACACTGGGAAAACCACAGCCTCAGCAGATATGCCCTTTCCCTTCTGGTGTGGTAGGCATGGAGCTGCTAGCACCAACAGGCAGACTGGGCAACCTATGGCTTTGGAAGAGACAGCAACTTGAAAGCAGCATAGGCTAGAAAAAAAGGGTATGCAAATGGAATGAGTGGGCAATGAGGAGTTACTCACTGCATCCTTGTCATGTTACCCACCTTCCCAAATATATCTTGTCACCTAGCATGCAAATAAATGCTTGGCTCTTTCCAGTGCCTTCCTGACCTCTCTCTCCTTTGTGATCTCAATGCAACCCACTTACACCTTCAGGCTAGCTGTTTCTTTTCTGCAGAAGCTTTCCCACAATGAGGCACATGGGGAAAGCCAGAGAGGAGTAAAGAGTAAGATCTACAAATACCTGTCAAAGCGCCCATGCCAATCTCTTCCCACATGGAAATTAAACCTTCCTTTGCTTCCAGGGGAAAACAAGGCTTAAAGTCTCTGAGATCAGCAGCCTGCAGTACTAACCCATCTAAAATCACTACATACACATATAATCCATAAGAATATATACATACATATTTATGTATATTTGCATACTGACTCGTCTAAACTCCTTTCCCTGCTTAGCTTTTCACTTGTTACAGCTGCTGCCTGAAAGTCTCTGTAAAGCAGCCCACCATGAGACTAACATGAGAAGGGAATTAAACAATGGAGAAAGGTTACTTTTGGACAAATTCCTGTGCAGGGCCGGGATGGCTATTTGCATGTGACAGCTCCTTGCGCAGGAGGGAACACAAGGTTTGGTGCTGAAGGAAGATGCTAAGCTGCTTTGGCCACTTGACTTCAAAAGTAATGCTTCTGAAAGGATTGTCTTGGCTATGGACACAGACAGGCTGAGAGAATAACTTTTACCAGAACTTAAAGATTGTTTTTCTAAATTACTGCCAGTGCAGATAGGTTTGGTTGGGCATATTATTTCAATTTTTTTCCCTCCACTTTGTTATCTAGGTTCTTGTGGGCCCACACCTTCCTGAAGCTTACATGTCCAACAATCATTAATGAGTTTTATTCTCAATAGAGTATATTTAAGAAATGCAGAACAGCAATAGTGGGGTAGATTAAATGGCTCACCTACACAGACCATGGATGGTTCAGAAATTGTAAGCAGGTTTCTCGGTGCTCATAAACATTAATTCATTAGCCTCTTTCTTGTCTGGCTCTTCAAATGTAATTAAGAGGGGAAGAGAAATTTAAAGTCACCTCGGATCCAAGTGTGTCAGAACTTGGGATCACTGTACAAAGTTACAATGGTAAAATAACAGCTTACTTTCGAGAGCAAGTTGAATTGCAGGAAAGAGAAGAGAAGGGAACAGAGGAGGGAATACTCTTGTTTGACAGACCTGTCCTTCCCATTTTCCTCACTCTGGGTGACTCCATCATTTCCTAGAGTCATCAACATAGGATCTGAAAGTCTGAACCATGCAGTGTTGAGGAGAGCAGAAGAGCATATCTACGGTGTCTTGAGGTCTTGCTCCACTGTTTCAGGTCAACAGCTCTGCAGTGAGACCTTGGATCTCAAGACTGTCACAGCAGTCCTAGGGGAGTTCTGCAAGTTAAGTGTGCCTTTTCACGGTGTCATTCCCAGCCATGCTGCTGTTATGCGGGGAGCTCCTGTCTGGAAAATGTTTCAGCATACTCTCAGGAAAAATAGATGTATTATTCTGATCCTACTTTCTACAACACACAATATCCATGCCATGTGGCCAACAAATGTAGCAGGTTCACCAAGCAGCAGTCTGCAATGTAGCCTGGTGTGCTGAGGATACTTTCCTTCCTCGCAACTACAGTCCAGATGGTGACAGCAATGTATCTGTGATATAACCAAAATCTGAAGACAAAATAAGGGATGTATTTCACAGAAAATGTAGCTTATAGGTGGAACACCTTGACACAAGAATTTTAGATGCCAAAAGACTATTTGGCTCAGAAAGGATGAGATATCACTTCCAAAGAAAAGTCTGTCTAGGCCTGTCACACACAGCAATATTGCATGCAGTGCTGGAAATATCTGAGCATCATATGACTGGAGGCTGGGAAATCATCTTGTAGAATCTTGGCTACATTTACTTTGTTCTGCAGGTGCTTGGTTTTATCACTGTCAGAGAAGGATTACCAGCTAATAAAACTATAGCCTGGCCTAGACATTCTCATATATTCTAGCTGGTAGTCCTATTTACATATTATTCACCCTTCAAAGTAGAGCAATTCTGGTGCATTTAAACAAGGTTTATTTAATGTCTTGGTTCTTAGATTACCCTAAGGAGTTGGTTGAAATCAACTATAAATGTGTAAATTTTCTTGCTCACTGGGCTTAGAAGATGGTGGCAGGTGAGCCGTTTGATTTTCTTTCTTTTCTTTGTTAAAAATCTGGGATTTCCCAGAGGGTAGATACACAAATAATAACTTTGATTTTCTGTTCCAACAAGTTAGTACTTTTTGCTCAAACAGCAAAATTCTCATAAGTGACAGTGACGATTTCAGTTTAAAAAATGAAGGCTTCTGGGTAAACTGTGAAGTAAAATTTTCGTGTCTAAGTGTATACATCAAGCGTATGCAGGTACAAAGTATGTTAAATGATACTATCTATTGCTAAACTGTTTATACTGAAGGCTGAGGTACACAGTCCTTGAATGTTCATTTGTTTACATGTTGAGTGAGTTAGATTTTAAGTTAAGGCTTTTCAATGGATCTTTGCAGGTATTCTCTCTCTTGGTCCTGCAATGCAATTCAGTGTACCAAGATTCCCTGCAAGAGCCACTCTGTCTTACAGTATAGACACAGCCCAAGCATCTTTTTGGGTGGATGAGTATTAATAGGATCTCAGATTTCAAGACAGTGATGAGACAGACAGAGGCTAATTAGCAGTTTAGGAATGTCTTCACACTTTGTGGGTTTTGGCTTAATGGTTTCTCAGCTCATGGAAAGTTTTCTCATTAGTTCCATGCTGAGGGAATATTACTCCTGAGGCAATGGCTCTGTATTTTTGGAAGACCAATCATTACATCCCAAAGGCAGTACATTTAGACTTCCCCTTAGTGCCATGTAACAGATGCTATCATGGGAGAGATGCCCTCTTCCCCTCTAATTCCAGGAGGCAGAGCTGCTAGGCCCTGTGAAGGTGTAGGGATAATATCCCCTACTGCATTCTAGTAGCAGGCCACATGATAATCTTGGATTCATAATCCAGCATCTTTCTATTTCCTTAGGTTTCGCAGATTATTCTGTGTTTCTGGTTTCTTCTTCCCCTGTGCTGGAGAAGGAAGGTGCTCTGATGGTGGATATGGTGTTGCATCAGAAGAATGTGAATTCTGAGACCATGAATTTCCTCCACTCTGCAGGTTGCATTCTGGGGTTGCCCGAAGAAGAATGACAGGACTTTCCCTGCTCTGTTTCTCTCCAGACTAAGCAAGGACCACAGCCAGCCATGCTTGTGATTAGCAGTCCTCATTAAAGTACCATGAATAGAGGTAGGCTGTAAACTTCAGGAAAGCACATCCATGCAAGCACAGGTAGGACTGCTAAATTGCACCAAACCAGATATGGCATGTATGACTGCTGTGTATACTGCTGCAAATCATGTCCTTCATGTGTCACCTGCTTCTGCAAGGCTTTCCAGAGAAATTGCAATTGCAAAAAGACAAGCCAGCTGCCCTCTGACATAGAAAAGCAAATGTATGCTACTGCCTGTTTAGCAGCTTGTGTATACTCAACTGCTCTGCTCTCTCTGTCCCCATTTCACTCCTGGGCTCAAGCCTTCATTGATCATATTGCATACATTTGATGTAGCTTCCGGATTTCTCTCTGAAAATAAGCTGTTGAGAGCACAGTTTGTTCTGAATTGTGTGTACTGCCTTGTACTGTACTGCACATACCTGAGAGTCCTTCAGCTTTTTCTCAGCAGGACTTGCATTCTCAAATGCCTCTTGCTTCCTCTCAACTGTACTTATCTGAGAGTATGGAATTGTCATGGTGATCTACAAAAAGGGCCTTCTTGCCACAGAAAAGGAATGACAGTCCCAGAACAAATACAGTAGAAATAACAAAACAATTGCTGGAAAAGCCCTGAGGATAAGGTCTCAATATATGTTTCCAGTGAAACCATTCCACACAGAAAGTACTGAATGGACACCAGTCAGGGATTAGTTTGGGGCCCATGTCCTATCCTTGTTTGTAAAGGCAGTATGAACAGAACTAGATTAAGGTAGAAGAAGGGATGTAGTCAAAGCACCTTGTCCTCTGGACTCTGAATTTTCGGGTACGCCTCTGTTCTGTTAATCCATTTTTGTTACCTGAGAAGACTGCACTCCTTTGACATTTATATATCAGTCATGAATTATCTCAGTGCTGAACCCAGAACTCTTGTGCTCTGCTTCTTTGCTCTAAGAGAGAACTAAGCAACCTGTGGTACATGCACAAGACCTTCAGGGGAGCCATACAGCAAAAACAAATGAGACAGAAGCTGAGAATCAGAAGGTAGAAAATGTGAGATGTTAGGCATGGTATAAATGCCACTTAGAATAATCCTTACCCATTCCTTGATCATTCACTTTATTCAGCTGAAGGGTTCATGGAATCAGATTAGTTCCTGCGATTACTTTTGTTGTTACAATTGAATTCATCACATACCTAGACCCCTTGGCAGCACCGGCATGAATCAGTCCTTACAGCTGCCTAAAAACAAGGAACATGGGCAATTTTTCTTTGATCTTTCACATTTTTCTTGCCTGGTTAAGTTGCTTTGATGCCATTCCTTAATGGACCAATGCTGGTAAATTAGAAATTCCTGCTTATAACAAACCTTTTCTTACCTAAAAGGCATAAAAAGAATAAAATGCTGTGATTTTATTACTATTTTCCTTTCTGGTTCAAGCATACCTGATGTATCCAGCTGAGTGGGTGACTGACTGCAAACTGCTCGTAACTGAAGTTATGAGCAGGCATGTGCTTTATTTCTCAGAGAATTTTGAAGTAGTTCACACCAGAGGGCCAAGTTAGTGGACTGGAGAATTCTGGAAAATGTAGACAAGGTATGAAGATACAACAGAATTAGCTTAACGTTTTGCCATCTTGTTTCTCATAATTTCCAGCTCTGGAGGATGCTGAGTCAGATCAAAGTTCTCCTATATCCATGGCTGTCCCTTTTCCTCAAAGTAAGCTAGTCAATGTTGCCGTGATGGGTTTGCATCTGCACTCTGTCGTGGCTTGGTCCCTATAAAGACATCTGGGGAGTGTAGGAAGGCTGGCACTGCACCAAGCAGTATGAACAGAAGTGGTGATTTATTACTTTTCCATATAAGGGTAATGAGAGAAGCTGGCAGATTGACACCAGTCTTCGGGAAAGACACAGAACTGGAGTGGGTAGTGGGAGGAAGCCTGCCCTATTATCCAGTCACTCTTCTAAGATCCTGTGACAAGACTGCACTCATCCACTGTGAGCAGCTCAGCCCAAAACAGAGACCTCATGATATCCACAAGACTACTCTCCACACTCCTCTAAGTGCAGAAGTTGTTCCTCCCACAGAGAAGTCCTTTTCTTTTTATTTGCCAGCCATGAATCTTGAAACCTACTCAGGTCGGAAAATGGGGCTCAACCTTTACAGCTGACAGGGCAGCTTCACAAAAGGATGGTGTGGGTTAGAAGTGTTTGTAGTGCAGTTGCTGTACTCTGCACTTCTCCCCAGTCCTCTCCTCACTCCCCCAGGCAATCTCTTACATTAAACCCTCAGGGCAAAGTGTCCTGTTGTCTGAGGCCAATACACAAACAGCTGAATTCATGTTTCTCCTATCAGCCTGAAGAACTGATGTAGCATACACAGAGTCAGGACTGGAAAAGATCCAAATGCCGCTCTCTGGGGCATCCTTAACACTGTGTTCTGCATGCTTCTTGGAGATGAAAGTGCCAGGCCATGCTAGGAAAGGACCTCTGGCAAAACTGAAAATCATTGTACCCGAGAACAACCACTGCTGTTTTCCGGCAAGTTTTATTCTGGCAAAAGAGGTTGTAGGTCTTCTCTCATCTTGGTCAGCTCACTGCATTTACAGAGAAATGCATGAAGAGATTTAAAGCCAGAGTTCCCTCTAGAGGAGTGAAGCAATAATGTACACATCATTCTACGTTCTGCTTGAGTCCAGGCTCCATTTTCTTAACAGATACAGGCTGACAGTGGAATAAACACTGCCCATGCATATACAATAAAAATGAAATAGTGTCAGCTACACAGAAAAAAGCCAGCAGGTCCTTCTGAGGATTATCAATAGCAACAGACAACAAAACCCTAAAGCTTTAAGTTTAACCCAGCCACAGTTTACACAATTCTGCCACTAGAAACACTATTATTGCAAAAACTGTGTGAATCCCAGAGAGTGATCCTGACTCTGTTGTGCTTAGATACTGTGCATCCCTCCACTGCAGGGCTCATCAGCTAAACATGAGAGAGAAAAGGAAATCAAGGCACAGAAAAGAGATTAGGCTGTGGTCATATCAAACAGAAGAGCAATCACCTGAACAGAATTTATTTGTATGGAGTAATTTTTTTCATTTGGGAAATATTTTGTTTCATATTCTCTGGATATTGCAGAATGCTTTCTTTCTTAAGGAGTATTCAGCATTATGGAAAGTCTGTACAACTTATATATGAGATGTAACTTTATTTGCTACTTTTTATTTGAGATGCTGATCACAGTAGAAGCACTGTGAAAACTAGCTGTGAAGAATTAAGGTTTCTTGTCTTAGCAGTATCCGTTCAGAAATCTCAGTGGGAAAAGCCATGGAATTAAGTTGTTTGATTTCCAAACCAAACATATGTGAAGGCAGAAGTGACCAGCTAACTTGCACAAGGAAAGAAGGAAACAAATGCCTAGCCAGGAAGAGAAGAAATATTCTTAGAAGGATTTTGTATTACAGCAGACTAGTTTAGACAGAACTTTTTAGGCTGGGCTCTTCAAAAGAGACCAGAGGAGCTAGGCATACAGCTTCCCCTTGGAGTCATCTGTAGCTTCCTGCTGCAATTAAAGCATGTTGTGTTTTGGCCTTCTCCATAGATGAGTTTAAGCACAACACCACTCTGTATTCACCTATATTTTTCATTCCGAGGGAATGAGATTCCTTCAAAAATGTATGTGAGGAGGAATTGTTGATGTCATTTTACACGTGAGGATGGAGAAGCAATACCAGATTATGGTGTATGTGTCAGACATACATATACAAATACCTAAAGATATATTTAAATTACCTTCTCATATTTTATATATGCAATTATTTGTAGAGGAAAGGTCTAAGAAAGTTAAAGACATCTCGTGAACAGAAGATGCAGAGGTTTGCATTGTCTAAATGACCTTTCCAAATATTTGTGAAAGAACATTCACGTATTTTTTTCAAGGCAACGGAGACAACAATACATATGAGAGCCACAACAGTCTGTCTGCGTGCTAGTTGCTTTGTTAAACACAAAGGTCCAAAAGGTCAGTGCAGATTTAGCCTCTCTGATTTGTTTTGGCTTTGAAAGTTAAGTTGTGATGAATAATCTGCAAGTAAAGATGCTAGAGCAGTTATAGATCCTGCCCCAGCTAGACCAGTTTTGTGACACAGTTTCATGAAACATTCCTTTGCAAGAAAGTGGAACATGAAGCAAGTGAAAAAAAGAGGATTCATAGTCAACCTAGGAACCAGCCCAATGTTTCAGGAGATTTAGCATCAGTTTCATAGACTGTCTCTGTGAACCATGATAAAACACTTGAATAATCTTTGCCTTCATACCTAGAGCTAAAATATAAGGTTTTAAATGCTCATCACACTTGACTGCTTTGCATGCCTCTCAGATTCAAAGCTGAGGCCATGTAAATCCAAAATGTAAAAAAAAACCCCAAAAACCTAGAAATTATAAATTTTATGGGAAGTACATTGCAAATTATATCATCGAGCAGTGTCCTACAGTTAATATAGTTCTATGCAGTAACACAATTTTATCTATATTACCCAAGGAACAAGACTGTGATAATTTTTATCTGCTGCTACAGACAACAATGCTGCTCCTGTATAAGATGTTCCAAATGTAGCGTCATGGATTAAGACGGAAAAGTGCACAATGTCATGACCACTCCATAACTGGAAAAACAGTTTGGCCGGTTACTGCCTCTGTGAGCCATTAGCTAATACTGCAAAGAACACTACAAAGTCAGGTAAAAGCAGTTATCCATACCTCACCTTTCCTGTAGACGAGAAGGAAGGTCTCAGCAGGCAGGAGGAGCAGGGTGCTGAATGTGGTGGCTCTGGCCATGAGAGCTTGGTCCCAGGTGTCCCTGCAGGCCCTCCATAGCCAGGTGTCCCCCAAAGCAGTCGCTCTCCTCCCTCTTGGGTGGAGGGGGGACAGGAGGACATCTTCCAGGCTGTTGGCACTTTCTCGGCCCATGGACCTCTCCCACACAGTGTTCAATGATGAGTGTAGTGAGTCATGGAGTAAATGTTCTAGAATCAGTTTAGATGTGCTGTTTTTTTGCCAAAGGCTGTGGGGTTTTTTCATAACACCTGCCTAATTGTGCTTTATCTAAGTAGTGGTACCTCTCTAACAACTACCTAGCAACGTGATGAAGGTCAGGCTATGGGCCTCTGATAATGGTCTAACCACTCCAGCAGTGCCAGCTTTATAGGCTAGAACACTAAACAACCACTTGCTTTACAACTCCAAAATCTCACTTGTCTAATGATACACTTGCATCACAAATAACATTCTCTGCCACAATCTGCAGGTCTTTGCATGCTGGACTATAGCAATAAAGTGCTCCTATTTCTGTACACTTTTAAAATCACAGCTTTTTCAACTGTTGACTGCTTAAGCCAAGTAGCACTTTACAGGTTTTCTCTTAGTTTTAAACTTTTAAGTTGGAACTGCTAGTTTACATTATATTTTCTCTTTATGAACAGGGTTTTTTTTTTACATTCCAGAAAATCTTAATTTAATATAAAATTGTTGGTGATTAAAGATATTGCTTTAGTGTCTTAAAGACTTGGGGATAAGAGAGAATTTGTTACACAAGCTAAAGTCCATGTTTTAGTTGTCCATAGCTTCATTATTTTTTTTCTTAAATTAGAGCTATACTTAGACTAAATTATTTCATGTGTCCGATGTCTGCAAGTTTGGGTTTTTTTTTAGATTGATTATTTTACTTCTAGTAGTGGCTACTGGATTAATGGGCAAGTTTCCAGCTTGTCTATAGTCATTCTTACTATGTTTAGGGTGTAGTGATGCATCCTAATGTTACCACACAGAAGTCCAATGTGTTCTGCTTGCTTTTCATCTCCAAGTTTTGGGCTCACATATCATCTTTCTATCATCTTTCTTCAGATCTTTCATTGTTTAACTTCTTCTTGCATTAATGCACAGATTTCACTTGTGAAATGGCATCTGCACTGTATCTAGGCAGTGTTACATCCCTACCAACCACCTAGCAACATGCAGAAGGTCAAACCATGGGTTTTGGTATTATCTCTGGGGCTCTCTGGTATTATCTAACCACTCCACCGACTCTGTTGCTCTGTAACCCAAGATACTAGGCAAAAGGAATGTAAAATCAAAACCAGCTTTGTGAAGGATATTTGGTAAAAGCCCTCAAATCTCTTTCTTACACATTTTTCTTATGCTGAATTAATCATACTCTTGCTGTACACCTGAAGGAATTTACTCCGCTAATGAAAACCTAATCTGCATTTACAACATCAATATGTTACTAACAACCTTTCTATTACTGCAGCACTGTATTGACAGTATTAAGAAAAGTCTGTGTAACTATGTTAAATAAGCAATATCAACCAATGAGTCCTGAAAATAACTATTGGTTGTTTTGTAAGGCAAATCTGGAAAAATTCAGAATGTTTATAATTTATCTCCATTGCAAGGAATAGTTTAGTTTCGCTGATGCAACTGTTTAGCTGCATTTATGAAAATAAATCCCAAAAATTATTCATAAATTTGTATCTTTGATCTTTTAACTGTCTTTAGACTTTGCATAGTCATCAGTATTTTCTCTAACTGATTCTCTGTCTCTTTTTTGTTCTACTTTTATATTATTGCTAGTGAAAACCCAAGTGTTCTTTAACTGCAGCAGGAACTCAGATTGCACTCGTATAGAACTCTATTTCATTAATTACACCCTCGACTATAACCTTCTCTATCAAAATTAACAAATATAAAGCAGGAAGTTTGCCCTTGACTGCAGATTGGCTTATATGTTAAAAAAGCCAGTCTGACATTCTGTGCTAATTCAAGCACTTCCATTCATTACTGGCAATTATTACAGTTTTTATACTTTTTGATATCTGAGCATGCCTTTGTGAGGAGCTCAGAGGTGTTAAAAATCAAAACTCAATCATGCTTCTGGAGAAAAACCAGAAATTGGAAAATAGCCCCAATAATTTGAAGAAGCTTTTCAGAAGACAATGGAGCCTGCAGAGTTTAGCCTCACACCATGAGAAATGTTTACTAGAACATTTTCTATAGGCAATCTTTACCACAGATGTAAGATTATGTCTGACTCAGCAGAATAGACTGGGCACACCATACATGTACAAAACCAGAAACAGAAAAAAGGCAAAAAACTGCAAGTCAGCCCACAAACCAAAACAATTCTGAACCCATATTAACTGGCTCCAACTTTTACGAGAACTGTGAAGATCTTGATTCCTTTCCACAGACTCTCAAGAGACAATGTTAGATTGGTGAATGTTTTATCCAAATTAGTAAAGTTTAATTTATGTGCTTCAGCTCTTCTCAAGGAACTTCAAATCATCCAAGTGTGTCACATGTACCTGATTCTGCCTTGCCTTTTTGTCTCCAGAGTAGAAAGGACAGTTAAAATGACACTAAAAAATCCAGTGTGGTCAGTGTTGGAAGCCTGGGTGAAGTCTGCCGTGCCTGACTTCCAATCCTCCAAGGAAGGCTCGGCCACCATCACACATCACATCACATCTCTCCACAGACACCCTCATCCATGTTACAAAACACTTGCAACTCATAGATTTAGCCTCTTATTCCTGATCATATGAACGTTCCACAGGCCTTGGACATTTGTAATACTTTCCTACAGCCCTCTCTGACTTCCTGGCCATGCTCCAGCTACTTTAGAAGTTGCATTCTGACTTAAGGGATGGTGTCTCTCTTTGTGGCTTTTACTTTGGTTCTCAGAGCTAGTGCAGCCAGAGCAGAACGGTCCTTTTGCCTCACCATCAGTCCCTACCTGGGGCTGTCTCCACACTGATCACAAACAGAATTTCAAATCCTATTGAAGCCCACAGCCTGCAGAATATTCTCCCTACCTTGTTTATGATGTACAGGAATGGGCAATTCCTTACACGCTGCCATATTTCTCCCTGCAAACAGCAGGACATCTCTCTGCTGTTGGGCAAGGAAGGAGAAAGCAGGGTGTGCTGCCCCTAGCCAGCAGTGCCTGCTGGCCCCTCTCCAGCTGCCAGCAGACGTGCTCTGGCAGAACCTGGGCACAGAGGTTCAGAGCACTAGCCAAGCTCAGAGGAAAGGATAAGGGAAGGGGAGAGTTGGATTAGAAATATTTAGCCAGAGTCTCACAGGGGTACATGTGCTGGATTATGGAAAAGTGAGACAGGAAACAGATCCACTGCTTATTTAGGGTTATTAGCTATCTACCTTTAGCACATCATAAATATATAGATGTGTGTGTGTGTGTGTGTGTGTGTGCGTGTGCACGTGCTTTTTCAAGACTCCTTTCCCACATTTCCACACCCCACTTGATCTCAGGATTGAAGACAATCAGACCTACCACCAACCACATTTGAAATTCAGACCTGCTATTATAAAACTGTTGGATGTTGTGCTTAAGAACCTTGCCTATGTTGTTGCTGTGTGGCTGCCTATGGGCAATCCAAAATAAAGTATCCTGCGCCAGAAGACATCCAATTTGAGTCTTAAGAACAAGGGATTGACAGACAAGTCAGAAGATAATACAAAACAAGGGGACAAAATATTGCTGTATTATCTATCCCAGCAGCTCAGCTTGGAAAGGGAGTTTTGAGAACACTGTGGTAGTTATGTAGATATTAATGATTGCAGATAGGAAGAATGTCCCCATCTGACAAATCTCAGTCTTGACAATCCTTAAAACTCCTGCTAATATTTAAGTTTTAAGGGTCCTGAGAAGCTGCCACTGCTCCCAAGGTACTTTATGAAGTAAACATTAGGGCACGAGCAGGCTTCAAGAAGTGTGCAAAAGCAAAGCCAAGCAGCTTATATTTAGCTTTACAAAGAGATGGGAGCCCACAGAGGAAGGTGAAGAGAAGGGTAGACTATTTTCAGTGACAGTAATGAGCATGTTCTTTCAAGAATCTTTCAAGAATGTTCTTTCAAGAGCTCTTTTTTCCACAAACCTGTACTGTCCATGATTGGATTTCCCACAGCTTTTCTAACAAGGGCATTATAGCAGAATATCCTCAGCCTTTTACAAAATCACCAGCAAAGCAGCATAATGTAAAGGCAGCCATTATAAAAGGCACCTCTTTTACTTATGCTACCTGTCGCCCTAGTTGGAACATATTCAGGTGAGAAAAACAGGCAAAGGCTTATAGAACAAAAATCCTCTGATGTTGAACTGGCACTATCGTTCTGTCCATGGCTACATTTAACTCATGTTGCGAGTCTGTATTTCAGCTTCCTCATGTCTCAACCTAGATCCTGAAGAGCAATTTTTCTCCTGGTGGACTGTTTCCTTAAGATGCTGAGGCAGATTGAGTTTTGGAATTTCCTTGGTTCCTTACATTGTAGACTGCTCTTTCAGGGACCAAAGCTTTCAACTTTGTCTCCTCAGTTTGAAACGAAGTGTTTACTTTGGCTGTAAAACATACTTTCATTAAAGAGAAATGCATTCGGTAAGGAATTTGGAGAATGCCTTTTCATCTGGAAAATAGATTTCTTTTTCCAGTTTGCAGCTACGCAATCTGAAATGGCAAGACTTTCAGAAATGGGACAAATTACTCTTTTTTAAGCTCTATAGATAGTCATGCTATCTCAGGAATTCAGGTTTGACAATCTTGGCTTCCAAAGGAGCCCACAGTAACTGGGTGCCCCAACTCTCACCTTCTTATCATACCGCAAATTCTCCCAGAGTGAAAGAAATATATATTTGCAGGCCTAATTTAGATTGTGTCTGACCCACTGTAGACACTGTCCAGATAAAAGGAAACACAATCAAAATTTTACTTTATTAATATCTTTTTGTCTCTTTTCTGGGGCACACATCAGTCATTGCTACAGGAAGATTCACTGTGGATTTAAGCCATTGTTTTGTAAAGTGCTTAAGAGAAGTCTCATGGTGGAGCAGAATGAAAGTGCCATGGTGCTGCCTGTCCTGCCACTGTCTCCTCTTAGATTGCTCTAACACACCTGCCTGGCCAGTGACATTTTCTCTTTCTTTCAAAAACCTATTAACTGCATTTGTTGTTGGCTGGCCCAGAGCCTGTCTTGGAGATGACGTCTCTAGCACAGGGCAGTGTAGATTTATCTTGCTTTGATTTTAATGGAGTTCATTATAATGCTAGCCAGAAGCCTAGCCTTTCTCTTAAGTGGAAACTCTCTGGGATTTGGAAAAAAACCAAACATTTTCCTTGCGGTTAATTACATTTCATCAGATTGGGAGTCCATTTTTTTTTTTCAGTGAGAAAAACCATTAAGGTAAAAAAGCAAGCAAGCTACACAAACCTGCTTTGACTCCCTATTATTCGTGGAATTCAATTAGATTTTAAAGGAACTCATTCTTTCGTAACCGTGATGCTGACTGTTATTAAATCCCCTCATCTGCTTTTACATTATATTCCCAGTTCTTTA
This sequence comes from Sturnus vulgaris, assembly GCF_052056855.1. Lineage (NCBI taxonomy): Eukaryota > Metazoa > Chordata > Aves > Passeriformes > Sturnidae > Sturnus > Sturnus vulgaris. The sequence continues at coordinate 37,484,296 of NC_142283.1, read as the reverse complement.
TGTACACACTTGCTTGGATTTTGAGTACTTCACTACTGAAAGAAGATCATTTAGTTTGAAAATAGGCACTGTTTGGCCTATGTTCAGGACATAAGAAAGCTTTGTCTGAACTAATGAGCGTAGATTGTCAAGTAATAGTCCATTTGGTAAAAATAGGTATTATTTCCTGTCAGAAAAAATGATGCTATCAGATGAGGGTGGGAGATAGTTTTCTCTATTAACTTAATTTATTATTACTAGTCTGATGAGAACAGAGAGTGTTAATATGTTTCTTATCATCTTGGTTTGAAAATTCACACTGCAAGTTTCCTGCAGATGGTTCAAGGAATTATCTATCACCTCTGTACCTGGCAATTCCAGGAAAACCATAATGATTAGTTCTCTGGCTTTAGATTCTAAAGAAGGTGACAGACAGCCCTCTTGCTAAGACATGACATCTATTTCCAAAGTACTTGAAAACTGACAGGGCAAGAAATGGTTAAAGAAAAAAACACCAGCAACCCAGAACTGAAGTGATTTGGGCCAGGCCAAACAAAAGATGGTGAGAGGGGTTAGAGATAAAAAAAATTGCACCCACTGGACAAATAAGATTTATCCAAGCATCATAGCAAACATTTGGTGAGCGATACCTTAATCCTGACCACCTAAATGTATTCTAAATTAACTTTCCATTTTCCTGGTCAGATTACATTATTAATTCCCATTAAATTTTTTTGCAGGCTGATTTAGATATATCCTAGCTGTATCTGTGCGGATCTGGACTCTTCTCAGGATGAACAATTGTATTTGGATAGTTTGTCTAGACCCAGTTTAATGTGGGGCTTCATCAAAGAAAAAATACACTCATTAGAGCGGCATACCTGGAGAGTTTAGGAAAGCTCATTTTAAAGTGAGGATGATATCAGCTCGAAGTCCAGTATTGCACAAGAGGCCAACATTTGATTGATTGCTGTAGCCAAACTCCCAGTTAGTATCAGGAGTTTAAGGCATTTTCTGCAGAAGTGAGTTATGTTTGCTCTAGAGGTCCTGCCATTTGCAGAGCACATCTGCCAAAAGTGTTTTGTATCTATGCTGAAATCTCTGCACCAAATCAGAGAGTAGATTCCTAGGCAAGAAATATATGGTCATGTAATACAAATGCTGATGTATACAGGCCTTGAGAGTTCACTCAGCAGTTCCTGTATCACTTGTGTATGTTCTCATGACATGCAAAAAATTACTATTAGAAACATTACATCATGTCATGTCATCCCTATTCTAGTGGCGAACTGTTTCCTTTTAAGGACTTGTAACATATATATAACATGAGCTTTTTCAGTTTACAGAGTTTGGGGCAGATCAGGTGCCACAGATGTAGAAGACTTCACAAAGTAGAAATATTGGAGATGCTAACAAGGTTTAACTGAAACACTTCTTCACTTTCCCCTTTTTCATGTTAAGAATTTGAGTTATTTGAAGTGTTGCTCTTGTACAAAGGAAATTTTGTATGATTGAGTAACAGATTTTCTGTTTTTCCAGGTAATAGGGCCTATTCTCAGAATGTAAAATCTAATTGGAAAATTAAGGTTATCATCCTTTTAAAGATCAAAAACTTGTAGTGCACTGTTTTATGTTGACTTCATAGTATGCTTAGCCATAGTTAGAGCATGCCAGCTTCTCATAGTGAAATTGCACTCCAGATAGAGGTCCCATATAGAGATGGCTATTTGCAGTTTCCTCTTCAAATAGACAGGGGATAATGTGTTCACGTGGACTGAGACCAGGAATTTTTATGAACATCATTTTTATGAACATCTTAGAGACATCACCTAACAACAAGATTTAAAGTGACAAGTAGTAGGAATAATGATGACATTATTCTCTGCTTGTAAGGCCAATTATTGCCTCTAATTCATTATGTTCTAGTTACAGATGAGGCAGATTTTCCATTACAAGCTTCTTCTCTGTCTGTGTCATCTGAAGCTGACATTTCTCACAGTAGCTGTCAGTCCAGTCATAAGAGGATTTTATGATTAATGAGATTCACTTTTTTGCTGTTTCCAAGGTGCTTCAAATCCCACATAGTATACTAGAGGGAAAAGTGGGACACTTAAGGCTGATGCATTCAGCCTAGAACACTGTCAGCTTTTCCATTGAAGCCTACCTGTACATAGGTGACTTTTTGTCATAATAGCCAGAGGCTTTGGTAAAATGGAAATACATTAATGTCTTCTCTGATCTGCAGCCATCCCCACACATTCCTCTGAAAGTCAATCTTTTGAAATGCAAGTGGAAACTGTGAGCTCTTTGCCTTGCATTGAAGGGAAGGTTATAGAAATGCACACTCTTCGTATTTGTTTGCTTCCTTCAGTTATTTGTAATATTATTTTTGGACAGCGTTAGATTTTATTTTGTCAGTTTTTCTTTTGACTTTTGTCCATTTTTCTATCTGTAGTATTTGTGCTGTTGTAGCTTTGAGAATCTCCAACAGGTAATAAGGCCTTGTGGTTCTTTGTATGTGCGTAACACTGGGATTTTGATGGTGTGGAACAAACCAGGATTGTTTAAGCAGAGAGATTACTTACAGGAATATAATTGAGGTCTATCCTGAGAGGAATAGAGAAAGTTCTGATAAGGAAATTAGGAAATCTAAATAAGGAAATTAATGTTTCTTACACTGAAAGAATTAGGGGAATAAGACCAAGGGTGTAGCACATTCATAACAAAGGAAAGGACATGGCTCTTCACAGGTGAGCCATGGGCCCCCTTCCTCCAAAAATTTTGCAGGCTTAATTTTGCCTGGATTCAGAAGCAGACAGGACAAATTCATGGAAAACAATTCGTCCTGTTCCACCTGGACTGTGATTAATTCATAGAGAAGTGCTTGTGACTTATGATGTTTCCAGAGCCACAAAACTTAACAGTGATAATATTCTGGAATAGTATAATTGCAGTTCTGGGCTGACGTCTCATGGATTCTAAAGTATGTGGTTTTGTACATTGATGGGAATCGGGTTCACATGGGTCCTTGGTGTGACCCAGTTTGATTCTTCTTATTTCCTTTATATTCCAGTCTTTGAATTGTCTTGTTCACGAAAAAAAAATGAGCACAGAGGAGGAAATCCGTGTAAAAGTGGTTGTTGATCTCAACGTAAGTATGATGGAATTCAGACAAAATCAGTTTCTCACAGCAGAATTAAAGAAAACCTAAAAAAATTTTGACAACTGAAGGTGCTGGAAATGTAATTATTTCTCCACATGTGTACACAAGGGCAGCTTAGGATAATTCAATTGAATGGATCTAAAAATACTGGAAATGGGGAGGGCAATTTCTGGACATGTCTGTTTCATAATGAGTGAAAAAAAAAAGAGCTTAAAAATAATAATAAGTCTTCCCTGAGCCAGTCTTCAGACTGGTTGAAGAAAGCCCTCTGGACCTAGAAAACAGAGAAAAAGAAAATATGTGTATAATTATGTTTAAGGCTGTTATTGATTTGCAGATTTCTGTCATCAGCAGTTGAGGTGGCCAAGCCTTCATACAAGGATATTACTGTCTGATGACCTCAAGCTGTCTGCTCTCAGAGTTAGGAAATATTTTAAGGTGGATGAAAACCTGGTATTTTCCACTCACTATGAAGAATCCAGAGCCTGTGCATTAAATAAAATAGTTACACTGTGAAGACCAGTAAATAACCCACACAAAATCTGAAAAGTCCAGTGTGCTTATACCCACGTGACCTCTAGGTTTTATACAAAATGTGTGCCAGCAATGAAAAGTGAAGAATGGCTCAAAGATGCATTTACGGATAAACTCTATTTTCTCTATATTCTGGAATATAGAGCTTTTTGCCACTTTTTAGTGTTTTCTGACTGTATCAAATACTTCTTTCAAGAAACTAAAAGTAACACTATATTGGTAAATGGATTGGCAGGTGTTTGATTCTGATGGGTCAGAGAACTGCAGAGGTCTCCTCTGGGATTCATTGATAGATAAATCTTTCTGGAAAGCTAAACTAGACACGTACTCCAGCAAAGAATGGAGCTGAGGCTTGGTGGGACTTGAAGAACGAGAATCTCAAGTAGATGTGATCACTTTATCTTGCACCTAAAAGCTGGATGGGACCTAAAGGGAAAACTGTGAGTGAGAATTTATTCAAAATAAGGATTCTGCTAAATGCAGGGACTGTTTTATCCGTACTCACCTTTGGAATCTCAGTCCATCTCTATCCAAAAAGCACTACATTAACTTTTCACTGAGAGCTCACATAGGCCTCATTGCCAGCAACAACTGCTCACATGCACTGTTGAGTAAGGAAACTTGAAATCATAAACCCAAATTTTTGCTTAAGCATTTGGGGGAATGAGCTTGTGAAGTCATGCTAGCACATTACAGGAAAGAGTCAGACTCTGCAATAACCCAAAGAAGAAAGAAAGAAAGATTTACAGTAAAATTTCTTTCTCTTAGGCAGGCACATCCCAGCTGCCTTATCCCGACTTTTTAGCAGGCAGCGGTACAGAATAATTGTATACGTATATAAAGGTATTTTCAGGAGGGGTAAGGATACATTTTCTTAATTATACTAATACATCTAGTAAGATTTCACTCATAACAGCTTTTTCTCATTGCATGTTT